>NC_135960.1:66709615-67321101 GCF_053455715.1 Rhinoraja longicauda | reverse complement strand
ACAGAAATACACATATACACACACACACACTCTCACACAGACACAGATTCACTCACACACAAAAATACACAGACACACACACTCTCAGGGATACACACACTGGCGCGCACACACACTCTCAGATGGACTCTTACACACGGACACACTCACTTACACAGCGAGTCACACACACACACTCAGTTACACAGACACACACACACTCCCAGATTCACACTCAGAGTCACACACACACACACACACACTCAGGGGCAGTAATCAACCAGACTCACTCACACTCGCACAGACCCACTCACACTCACTCACACTCTCTCTCACACTCTCTCTCTCACACTCTCTCTCACACTCTCTCTCTCACTCACGACACACTCTCTCTCACACTCACACACACTCTCTCTCACACTCTCTCTCTCACTCACACACACTCTCTCTCTCACTCACACACTCTCTCTCACACACTCTCTCTCTCACACTCTCTCTCTCACACACACACACACAGAGTCCCACACACGCGGGTAACTGCGGTGTGAGTGTAGATTCCGAGTGAGGAGGGAGCGGATCCTCAGCGTGTGTCCGCGGCCCGGGCCTGCCCGTGTTGCCGGTAACACATCCCCACGGCCAGGGGGAGGGGGGACCGACCCTCGCCTCCTGGGATCCACAGCAACGCTGCCCGGCGGCCGCCTCCCAGCCCGGCTCAGCCTCAGCCACAGTCCCGCAGCCCACTCCAGCCCAGAGCACAGGAAGCCGCGCCGAGCTGCAAGCGCTCATTCAAGCGGCCGCCACTCGCTTCCCCCTCCCCTCCCCTCCCCTCCCCTCTCCTCTCCTGCCCTCCCCCTCTCCTTCCCTCTCCTCCCCCTCCCCTCTCCTGCCCTCCCCTCTCCTCTCCTGCCCTCCCCTCCCCTCCCCTCCTCTCCTGCCCTGCCCTCCCCCACTCCCCTCCCCTCCTCCTCTCCTCCCCTCCTCCTCTCCTCCCCTCCCTTCCCCCTCCTCCCCTCCCTCCCCCTCCTCCCCTCCCCTCCCCTCCTCCTCTCCTGCCCTCCCCTCCCCCACTCCCCTCCTCCTCTCCTGCCCTCCCCTCTCCTACCCTCCCCTCCCTTCTCCTCCCCTCCCCTCCCTTCTCCTCCCCTCCCCTCCCCTCCTCTCCTGCCCTCCCCTGCCCTGCCCTCCCCCTCCCCCTCTCCTCCCCCTCCCTTCTCCTCCCCTCCTCCTCTCCTGCCCTCCCCTCCCCTCCTCCCCCTCCCTTCTCCTCCCCTCTCCTCCCCCTCCCCTCTCCTGCCCTCCCCTCCCCTCCTCCTCTCCTGCCCTCCCCTCCCCTCCTCCTCTCCTGCCCTCCCCTCTCCTGCCCTCCCCTCCCCCTCCCCTCCCCTCCTCCTCTCCTGCCCTCCCCTCTCCTGCCCTCCCCTCCCCCTCCCTTCTCCTCCCCTCCCATCCTCTCCTGCCCTCCCTCCCCTCCCCTCCCCTGCCCTCCCCTCCCCTGCCCTCCCATGCCCTCCCCTCCCCTCCCCTCCCCTCCTCCTCTCCTGCCCTCCCCTCTCCTCCCCCTCCCTTCTCCTCCCCTCCCATCCTCTCCTGCCCTCCCCTCCCCTCCCCTCCTCCTCTCCTGCCCTCCCCTCCCCTCCTCCTCTCCTGCCCTCCCCTCCACTCCCCTGCCCTCCCCCCCTCCCCTCCCCTCTCCTGTCCTGCCCTCCCCTCCCCCCCCCCCCGCCCTCCCCTCCCCTCCTCCGCCCTCCCGAGACACAAGCCGAGTGTGACAGTGCTCCCGGGACTGTGAACCCCCTCCCTGCCCACAGAACCCCGAGAACAACCCGAAATGTTTGCTTTCGAGGTTTAACGTGTGAACGTAGCGGCGAGTGTGCGGGTTCAGTGGACACAGAGCGCCGGGGTGACTCTGCAGTAACTCTGCCAGCTTCTCTGGAGAACATGGGGTGGTAGGCGTTTCGGGTCGGGACCCTGCTTCAGTCTGAAGTAGAGGGGAGAAAGTGTGGAGCGAGTGATAGGTGGATACAGGTGCGGAGGAGGGAGTGATTGGCGGATGAGTCGGGTGGGGAGTGAAGTTTGGAGGCAGGGCTGGAGGTGATCAGTGGAGAAGGGTGAAGGAACCTGATGATGGAAGGATGGGGAGTGTGAGTAGTGGAATATGAGGGAGGGGTGGGGGAGATGTGGGGGTGGGAGATGGAAAGGGGTGAGGAGATGGGGATGGGGAAGAGGGATTGGGAAAGGGGGATGGGAAGGGGGAGATGGAGGTGGGAGACATGTGAAGGGGTGGGGGAGATGGGGAAGGGGTTGGGGAGATGGGGGAGATAAAAATGGGGTTGAGGGATAGAAATGGGAGTGGGGAACCCGGAGAGGGTGGTGGGGAAAAGGAGGAGATGGGAACGGGGTGGGGGGGAGGAGGGGTGGATAAAAGGGTTGTGCGAGGACAGATGGGTAGGTCAGAAGATGAGGGAGGGAGTCTTATCTGAAATTAGAGAATTCAACATTCATACCGCTGAGTTGTGAGTGACCCAAGTGGAATATGAAGTGCTGTTCCTCCAGGGTGCAAGTGGCCTCATTCTGGCAATGGAGGAGGCCCAGGACAGAAAGGTCAGTGTGGGAATGGGAAGGGGGGTTAAAATGGTTGGCAACCGGGAGATCCAGCAGACCTTGGCGGACCGAGTGCAAGCGTTCGGTGAAGTGGTCACCGTTCTACAATCCCCCGCAACCATCCGGCTATTGAATACTACAACATCCAAACAAGCTCTCAACTACATAGACTTGGGGGCAAGGTTTCTGGCTTTGCGTTATTATTGTCACTGAACTTTAGTTTGGTTATTATGGTGTGGCAGTGGAGGCCAATTCACTGGGTGAATTTAAAAGAGAGTTAGATAGAGCTCTAGGGCTAGCGGAATCAAAGGATATGGGGAGAAGGCAGGCACGGGTTACTGATTGTGGATGATCACCCATGATCACAATGAATGGCGGTGCGGACTCGGAGGGCCAAATGGCCTCCTCCTGCACCTATTTTCTATGTTTCTATGACTCTTGAGTCTTCTTGGAGCTCCTGGTGCAAGGGACTTCATTTCCTCTTCCCAACAATCTATCATCCCTTCCACCGGTTCTGCTGTTGGGCCATTCTTTGGAAAGTGAACCAAAATGCCACACACGTGACCAGACGTCAACACAAAAAGTAATGCATTAAAAAAATCTTGTAAGAGATTAACCTTATTCATTACTGTTTTCCTACCTACAGAACTATAATGCACGTCTGCTAAAGATATGAACGTTCTAGCTTTTTAAAATTCAGAGTTTGTAAGATAAAACTGAGTTATGAAAAAAAATGCTTCCATGTGAGGTCACACACGTGACCAGTCATATTTGACCTCTGACCCTAAACAAACATTGTCAGTGTAAAGAGACGTCCTTTGCACACAGAGTCTTTTACTGGATATTGTTTATTAATTTCACTACACACATGTTGTGCCCTAGCTGTCCGTGGTCATCACTGGAACTAGAGAGCGAGCTAGAGGTGGGGAAGCTACAATTATACAAGAGACAATGGGGAGTGGTTAGTAGTGGTGAGGTCACTATGTTAAAGGAACATGCACTGATCTACATCCTTCCTCTTGGAAACAAAAGTGACCACGGCTCATGCGCTAGGCTCAAACTACAAGCAGGGAGCAGATAGAATGCAGCACAACACAGACTACTCGTACACACCGTACCGGACAGGCGGCCTGACCACTCTCCCAGAGCGGGTGCGCAACGCACCATCCCCTCCGGTCGAAGGAACAGCATGGACGGGTGCGGGTACAGAGGCTGGGGAACCAGGGGAAGGAGGAGGACTGGGAAGCGATACACGCGCAGGCGAGGGAGGGGAAGGGGGCTGGGGCGACTGCGGATGTACCGGAGCAGGAGGCACATCAGGCACCGGGGACTGGACGGGAGGTGAATACGGGACCGCGGGAGGCGGTGCAGGCTCGTTTACCAGCATCAGGTGCTGGCGGGTACGACGATACACGGTGCCCTCGTAGTTGACCAGGTACGACCGTGGAGAGTCAGCATTGCCGACGACCACGGCCAGCCGGTGGTGACCGGAGGTGGACTCCATCCGGACAACCTGGCCAGCGAACAGAGGTGGAAGGGGACGGGACGATTTGTCAAAGGAGCGCTTCTGAATGAGCTGCTTTTCAGTGAAGCGCTCCCTGACAGCGGCAGGGCTCCGAGCCGTGGGTTGCAGGGATTGCTGGGAGACGGGGATAGGGGGTCTAGTGGTGCGGGACATGAGGCGCTGGGCAGGGGAACCGAGCGCGGGGTCCCGGGAGATGTTGCGGAGGTTGAGGAGGGCAAGGTACAAGTCCGAACTGTCAAGCCGGCAACGTTCCATCAGTTCCTTAGCGCTGCGGACAGCGCGCTCTGCAAGTCCATTGCTTTGCGGGTACTCGGGGCTGCTGGTGATGTGGCGAAAGTTCCACCGGGTGGCGAAAGCAGCAAACTCCGCGCTGGTAAACTGGCTGCCGTTGTCGGACTGGAGGGATGCCGGGGAACCAAAGGTAGAGAAGTGGCGGCGAAGCTTCCCGATGACGGCAGCAGACGTGAGGGACGGCAGCAGGTCCACCTCGAACCAGCTGGAGTAGGAGTCCACCAGGACCAGGTAGTGTTTGCCACGCCACTCGAAAATATCAGCGGCAACAGCCATCCACGGCAACTCGGGAGCCGGCTGCTGCAGGAGAGGCTGGCGCTGCTGATGAGGTAATAGGCTGTTGCAGGCAGCGCAGGCGGAGACCCTGTCCCGGATGTCCTTGACCATGCCAGGCCAGTAAAACTGTGCTTGGGCCTGGGATAACGTGGCCTCCACCCCTGGGTGTCCGTTGTGGGCAGTCTGGAAGTAGTGATCTCGCAGCGCAGCCGGCACCACAACCTTGTGACCCTTCACCACCACGCCCGCGTGCAGCACCAGTTCATCCCGAACCAGGAAGTAGGGCACGGCACCAGCCGGCAGGGAAGACCGTCGTTCAGGCCAGCCACGGCGGATGACGCCCTCAAGCTGTTGAAGGTTCGGATCAGCGGCAGTGTGTGTGACCAGTGACTGCATCTGCCAAGATGGAACGATGTTGACGTTCAACACCATCAGGTCAGCCGATTCGTACGGATGGCGGGAAGTGGAAGGTAGTGGGGCACGGGACAAAGTGTCTGCCACGAACATCTCCTTGCCTTTGCGGTACACGATTTTGAATGTGAAACGCTGCAGCTGCAGCATCATTCGCTGCAAGCGGGACGAGGCTGCGTGGATGGGCTTGTTTAAAATAGAGACCAGCGGCTGGTGGTCAGTTTCGATGGTGAAAGTTTTTCCAAGAACGTAGTCTCTGAATTTGGAGCACGCGAACACCACGGCAAGGAGCTCCTTTTCTATCTGGGCGTAGCGCTGTTCAGCAGGGGTCATTGTGCGAGAGGCATAGGAGACGGGCAGCTGTCGGTCGTCGTAGAGCTGCAGACAGGCAGCACCAAGGCCGAACCGAGATGCATCGCAGGTGAGGACGATTGGCCTGTTCAGGTCGAAGAACTGCAAAGTGGGGGTCCGTGCGAGTCTGGACCTCAGGGCCACGAAGGCCGATTGGTGGTGCGGGAGCCAGACCCAGGCATTGTCCTTCTTGGTCAGCTCCCTCAGGGGGGCACTCAGTTCGCTGAGGTCGGGTATGAACTTACCCAAGTAGTTGACCATGCCCAGGAAGCGCTGCAGGCCGGGCACGTCAGTGGGAGCGGGCATTTTGGTGATCGCCGCCGTCTTCTCGGGGTCTGGCTTCAGGCCCCCCGCCGTGAAAACGTGGCCGACGTAGGTGACTTCCTCAACGCGGAACCGACACTTCCTTCGATTAAGCTTGAGGTTGATCTCACGAGCCTTGTCCAGGACTTGGCGGAGGTGTCGGTCATGCTCAGCGACGTCCCTCCCGTACACCAGGATGTCATCCACAATGATGGCGCACGGCAACCCAGCAAACAGCTGCTCCATCGTACGCTGAAAAACCTCGCTTGCCGAGTTGATCCCAAAAGGCATGCGGAGGAAACGGAACCTGCCGAACGGTGTGCTGAAGGTGGTCAGGAAGGAGGAACGTGCATCCAGCGGGATCTGCCAAAAGGAGCTCTTGGCATCCAGGACCGAGAAAACTGTGGCTGGACCGACCTGTGCCGCGACGTCCTCCACCGTCCGCATGGGGTAGTGCGGGCGTTTAATAGCCAGGTTCAGGTCCTTGGGGTTGATGCAGATCCTGATCTCGCTCGCGTCCTTCTTGGCAGCGACCACCATGGTGGAGACCCACTGGGTGGGGGCACTCACCTCCTTGAGGATGCCCATGTCCACCATGCCACGTAGTGTGGACTCCACGCGGCCCTTCATGGCAAAAGACACACGGTGGGCCGGTCTGACCACTGGGTCGACCCCCGGGTCCACAACGATCTTGTAGGCACAGGGCAGCTTCCCCAGGACGTCATCAAATCGGTCAGGGTACTCGATCAGGGGGTCCATGGGGGCCTGCACCAGGTGGATGTCGCGGTGGAATGAGACCAAACCAAAGTCCTGGCATGCACGGGCGCCCAGCAGGGTGACGTTGTCGGATGCTAGCAGGAGGAACGTGAGGGGCCGAGAGGTCTCCAGAACAGTACAGATAACCGTTGCCTTTCCCACGGCAATTAGAACACCTCCCCCATAGGCATGGAGGCGGGAGTTGTCAGGAGTAACCCTCTCCCCCGAGCTTATCTGCTCGAAGAGGCCCACAGACATAACATTTGCAAAAGCCCCAGTATCGACCTTGGCAGGGAAGGAGTGTCCATTGACTGTAACATGCACGGATGGATCCGTTATCAATGCAGGTGCACCCAAAAGCGAAAACAGCATAGAGTCTCCATGGGAGGAAGTCGTATCTGAGCCATGGAGTTCCTCATGTTGGTACCGGGAACCGGTTGCGCTATCATCGGTCGCAAGGTTGTTTAGACTCCTTCTAGGAGCAGGGACAGGTCTCCCACGAGAACGACAAGCTGCAGAAAAATGGTTCTGCCTCCCGCAGGAATTACAAGTTTTGCCCTGCGCTGGGCAAACGTTATACCTGTGTGACGAGAAGTTGCAGTTTGGGCATCTGCGAGGGGTGACCATAGTGGGCGCGGAGGGGGTGACCCTGGTCTGCGGGTCATTCAATCGCCGGCGGCCGGTGAAATTTATGTCCTGGGGCGCCGGCCGAGATACTGAGCCAACAGCAGAGGCCATGCGTGCGGCATGTATGGCGTCCGTTAGCGACAGGTCAGGCTTCATCAGGAGCTCATCCCGCAGCTTAGAGTTTAGGAGACCGTTGACCAGGACGTCCCTGATCATCTCGTCGGGTGTAATCGTTTGAAGGCGGCACCGCCGAGCCATATGTCTTAAGGATGCAATGAAGGCGTCAACGTGCTCCCCTGGAGTCTGACGCCGCGAGAAAAAGTTGAAACGTTCGATAATGTTATTGGTGGGTATATCGCACAGGGCAGTGAACTTAGCCATGAGACATACCGGGTCGTTGCGGTCCTCCGGAGGGACGAATTCGAACGACGCATAGCGTTCCATTGCCTCCGGACCAGCCAGGTTGAGGAGCAGGTGAGCTTTTATCGCAGCAGTTGCATCAGGATGGGCAATCGCTATATAGTGCTCGTAGTCCCGCTGGAAGACAGTCCAGCGGTGCACTATGTCCTCATCAAAAACAAGCGTGTCCGGACGACGACACGAGGGAGCCATGGCAAAGTGGAAGGATGGGACACAACTGGGACGAACAAATGCTAAAAATAAAAACCCGATAAACAGGAGACGCAAGTATCCCACTTCTGACACCATGTAAAGAGACGTCCTTTGCACACAGAGTCTTTTACTGGATATTGTTTATTAATTTCACTACACACATGTTGTGCCCCAGCTGTCCGTGGTCATCACTGGAACTAGAGAGCGAGCTGGAGGTGGGGAAGCTACAATTATACAAGAGACAATGGGGAGTGGTTAGTAGTGGTGAGGTCACTATGTTAAAGGAACATGCACTGATCTACAGTCAGCCTAACATATAAAAATTCCACTTGATAAATTTCGACACATATATGTCATATATACAGTACAAAACAATATACCTGTAATGCTTTCAGAATTAGAACAGGTGTACTCCACATTTTTTAATATTTATGGTCACACACGTGACCAAGAATGGCCCATTTCCCTCCTAAACCATGGTGAAGGGAAAGTCACAAGGGATGGAAGGTGGTGCCATCGGATGTGAACACAGAGAACTTTGGAGAATGGAATCGAGTGGTGGCAAGTGGTGGTTGGAGATATTGTGGCCAAGCACCATGTTCTGGCCATTACTGTTCTCAATTATTCTTCATGGGTGGAGACTGGAGTGGGGAGACGCAGAGAAGGCCAACGCAAAACAAGAGCAGGGTGGAAATTGGCAGCAAAGCTGATGAAGGCCTGTTGTATGATTCTACCACCGGGTCCGCGCCGACCAGCGATCCCCGCACATTAACACTATCCGACACCCACAAGGAACAATTTTTACATTTACCAAGCTAATTAACCTACAAACCTGTACGTCTTTGGAGCGTGGGAGGAAACCGAAGATCTCAGAGAAAACCCACGCAGGTCACGGGGGGAACATACAAACTCCATACAGCAGACAGCGCCCGTAGTCGGGATCGAACCTGGGTGTCCGGCGCTGCATTCCCTGTAAGGCAGCAACTCTACCGCTGCACCACTGTGATGCTGAAGAGATCCCACATGTAACGTCATGTAAAGCTGTTTTTGTGACTGGGGTAAGATGCAGCAAACACTTGGTGTGACACAGGAAGATTCTCAATGGCCGAACGGCACAGTTTGCGGGCTGGACGATTCTATGTTCCACGCCTACATGGAGTGTGTGAGTCTGTGTACCACGTGCACATGGAGTGTGTGAGTCTGTGTTCCACATGTACCACGTGTACATGGAGTGTGAGTCTGTGTACCATGTGTACATGGAGTGTGTGAGTCTGTACCACGTGTACATGGAGTGTGTGAGTCTGTGTTCCACGTGTACATGGAGTGTGTGAGTCTGTGTACCACGTGTACATGGAGTGTGTGAGTCTGTGTACCACGTGTACATGGAGTGTGTGAGTCTGTGTACCACGTGTACATGGAGTGTGTGAGGTTGCAGCCCCTGTTCCTATATCTAAAGGGGATGCTCCTTGCCTTCTGGCTGCACTTCACACCCACCACCCTTATCTTTGGACACCCTATGCGTAGGGGAGAGGGCAGGGCTGAAGATGTCCTGGTTGGGTTGCTCCTGGGCCTGGCCAAGCTGGCCATCCACCAGTCACGGCGCCAGGAGGAAGAGGGCTCTACCCGAGCCGGCCGCCTGCCCCTTTTCCATGGTTATGTCCGTGCACGGGTGGTGTTGGAGAGAAATTACGTGCTGTCCACGGGCACCCTGGGGGATTTTCAAGACTGCTGGGCACCGTGGGGGTAATAAAGCTGTGTAATAAAGCTGTGGGGGTAATAAAGGAGTGTAATAAAGCTGTTTAATTTTCAGTATATTTGATATTTAAGAATATTTGTTTCACTTTTTGCTCTAGTGGTGGGCCTGTTGATATTATTTTGTATTGTACATATTATTCTTGTAAATAATTGATTTAATTATTTTTTGGTTCAGAAAAAATGAAGGATGTCTGCTGTGCCAAACTCACGGGGACACACATCCTACCCCACCCCATACGAGAGGTGTTGACTCCAGCCCAGCGACTGAACGTCTGAATGAGTTTCTGACAGCAGCCACATTTCCTGAAATAATCTAAAGTCATTTGGAGTCACACAAAGAGTCAGAGTTATAGAGCATGGAAACAGGCCCTTCGGCCCACCCTGCCCACACCAACCAACATACCCCATCTACAGTAGTCCCACCTGCCTGCGTTTGTCTCACATCCCTCTAAACCTGTCCTATCCATGTACCTGTCTAAATGTTTCTTAAACATTTGAAGGCAGCACAGTGGCGCAGCGGTAGAGTTGCTGCCTTACAGCGAATGCAGCGCCGGAGACTCAGGTTCGATCCTGACTACGGGCACCGTCTGTATGGAGTTTGTACGTTCTCCCCGTGACCTGCGTGGGTTTTCTCCGAGATCTTCGGTTTCCTCCCACACTCCAAAGACGTACAGGTATGTAGGTTAATTGACTGGGTAAATGTAAAAATTGTCCCTAGTGTGTGTGGGATAGTGTTAATGTGCGGGGATCGTTGGGCGGCACGAACTCGGTGGGCAGAAGGGCCTGTTTCCGCGCTGTATCTCTAAATCTAAAAAAAAAATCTAAACCTTGCAATAGGTATTACTTCAATTACCTCCCCTGGCAGCTTGTTCCATACACCCACTACCCTCTGTGTAAAACAGGTATCCCTCAGATTCCTATTAAATCTAACCCCCCCCCCCCCACCACCACATCATCACCTTAAACCTATGTCTTCTGTTTCTCGACTCCCCTACTCTGGGCAAAAGACTCTGTGTATCTACACGATCTATTCTGCAATTTAATGGATCTTGGAAGAAAGGAAGCCAATTTCAGAGGAGAGTTGGTTCCAGACTCGGCAATGGGCTGTTCGCTTCATTCTTGGAGACGAGAGAAGTATTGACAGGAGCAATGTTAATACTTTTGTTGCATGTGGTTTACACAATCAGTCTACAGTCAATATTTAGAACTATGATGCCGTGACCTTTGGACTTTGAGGACTTTTCCAGGTCAGAGCAGAAACCTGTGGCCCTCTCACCGTCTCCATCACTGGAGATAGACTATCGACTGACGTCTATCGCAAACCTACTGACTCCCACAGCTATAGAAAACCAGCATCTGCACTTCCTTCCCACACAACCAGATTTACAACCTGCACCTCCATGTGTTTACACACGGTGCAGAGAAAGAAGGCTCCCACTCAGGCAGCGGGTAGTCGATGGCTGCCTGCCCCTTTTCCGGGCCTACGTCCGCGCGTCCCTGGAGAGGGAACACGCAGTGTCCTCGGGGACTTTGGAGGCCTTCGGTGAACCGCGGGAGGTTGAATGTATTTTTGATAAAGTTGCCGAAATATTAATTTGCTAACTGTTTTGTTTGTAAACTGCCAATATAGGCAACCTTTGATTTGATCACGTTACTACTCTGTATGTTTGTTTTTGTTTTGGAATAAAGTATTTGTAATTTTTTTTTAAACAAAAAAACTATGCACTAATTCATCAAATGCAGTACAACTTTTGTCTAACATCAATTGTGTAAAATTCCACCACTCACACCGGCCTCGTTGGGATATTGAATTAGGCTGTAATTGGAATATCAAGGCCACTTGTTCATGTCATGAGAGCAGAATCAAGCCATTCGGCCCATCCAGTCTACTCTGCCATTCAACCATGGCTGGTCTATCTTTCCCTCTCATCCCCATTCTCCTGCCTTCTCCCTATAAGCCCTGAAGCCGGTACCAATCAAGAATCTGTTAAAATCCACCTTAAAAATACTCAATGACTTGGCCTCCACAGCCGTCTGTGGTAATGCATTCCACAGATTTACCACACTCTGACCAAAGAAATTCCTCCTCATCTTTCTAAAGATATGTCCTTTTATTCTGAAGCTTTAAACTACTTAGATTCTCCTACTCATGGAAACATCCTCTCCACATCCACTCCATCCAGGCCTTTATTGAGTAAGTTGCAATGAGGTCCCCCCCCCTCATCCTTCGAAACTGACTGCTGGCACCATTTAAATGCTTCTTCCTTCCCTGGGCCACTGCCAAGATTCTGAGACATCCATCTCCCATTGTGAGGATGTATAATATTTGTTACATTCCATTATATTTCCAGTATTGCCTACTACCCTGGCCCACCATTAACCCTTCTCCCACCTTGTTTCCAGAATCCTCAGGTTGTGCTCAGCCTCCCAGCCCCACTCCCCATACCATGTCCTCCCTCCAATGTGAGACACAGAATGCTGGAGTAACTCAGCGGGGACAGGCAGCATCTCTGGAGAGAAGGAATGGGTGACGTTTCGGGTCCAGACTCTTCTTCAGACTGAAAGTCACGGGAAAGGGAAACGAGAGACATAGACGATGGCGTGGAGAGATATAGAACAATGAATAACCAACCCTGCCTTCCAACCAGAATAATCTCCCCTCAGCTCAGTTCCACCTTGGTGTCAACAACGGTAAACTGGACAGCAAGGACCAACTCCAGCTTGCGTGGTGTCCCCAAGGTGTGGCAGCTTGATGCAAAGATTTAGAGGGAAGGCAAAGGATATGTTCCTGATTTCCCCAGTGCCTCCCCGCCTCCCCATTCTGGGAAATGCCTCAGAGTGACACTAATGCCATCAGAGGCGTTCCCTTCCCTTTCGGCAACACCCTTCCTGCTTGCAACTCCGGCAGGGGTCAGGACCCGATAGACAGACCTGCCCACTGCCCGTGCACTCAGTGTTCGCCAGCGGGACAGCCAGACAGACAACAGCCAGATCATATCCCAATCAATGACCGCAAGGACCCACTGCATTAAATCCTGCCCACTTTTTCATTCATGTATAAAATCATGAGAGGAATAGATCAGGTAGATGCATAGAGTCTCTTGCCCAGGGTAGGGGAATCGAGGACCAGAGGACATAGGTTCAAGCTGAGGGGAAAAAGATTTAATAGGAATCTGAGGGGCACCTTTTTCACACAAAGGGTGGTGGGTGCATGGAACAAGCTGCCAGAGGAAGTAGTTGAGGCTGGGACTATCCCAACATTTAAGAAACATTTAGAATGGTACATGGATAGGACAGGTTTGGAGGGATATGGACCAAACGCAGGCAGGTGGGACTAGTGTAGCTGGGGCATTGTTGGCTGGTGTGGGCAAGTTGGGCCAAAGGGCCTGTTTCCACACTGTATCACTCTATGCCACAGATATCTAAGGTGTAAAATTCAATGCTCAGAACATCCCTCTGTGACAAGTTCACATTTTTCCTGACTTCATGTATTAAAACCTGTAGGATTACTGGTCATCTAAAGTCAGTGAGGATACACCAGAGATCGGACAAGTGACCAGCTGAACCTATTGGAGCAGCATGGATCAGGCTCCCATGTCTTAAAGGCACAGCTTTTGTAATTTACAACAGTATACAAACTCAAACAAAAGTTTAATCCTTTTGTCAATGTTTGTAATTGATATGCCCTCACATCCAACTCTTGGCCTTCTAAGAACACTGCAGGTATTTTTAAGAAATACCTTCAGGTATCATTGAGCTAAAAGCGTGTCAGGGGTTATGGAGGGAAGGCAGGGGAATGGAGTTGAGAAGGAAAGACAGATCAGCCATGATTGAATGGCGGAGTAGACTTTGTCCGAGCTTTGTCGATCTCCCAGCGGAGCGAGCTGTCCGTGGGGGAATGTTGCCGACTGGCCCACTGCAGACTGCAGGAGTACATGCTGAGGGATGCACTGAAGCTTGGTGCAGCCAACGCCAAGGCCCTGTGGGGGAGGACCACAGTCTAGGGTCCTTCCGCTGCTGGACATGGGGGGCAGGGTGTGGTGGAGACGCCCCTCAAAATAAAGGAAGGGATTCCAGGCCAGTGGGCCACATGAGTGGCCAGTGTGGGGGGTAATTTTATCTAATTGGAGTGTTGAATGTATGTATTAGATGTATATATAGCCTCCGAGAATGTCAGATGGATTTTTGTAAGGAACATGTTTTGTATATATATATTTATATATTTCTCAAATAAAGTATATTTTGAATTTTTTTTAAAAGGAGACTTGATGGGCCAAATGGCCTTGCTCCTAGGACTTATGGAGTTATGAAAACTAAAAGAACTGAAATAAAAGTTAGATGAGGCTTTCTGAGACCTCTTCTGGAATAGTTTTGAACAAACCAATTCTATAGATTTTGTTCTTGATTAAAAAAGCTTTATATTTTAAATTAGACTCAAATAGTCCTTCGTACCACCCAAAGAGCTGATGAACATGGTTGTCCATGTCAAAGACACAGAGAGTGGCCAGGTAGAGTGAACAAGCAGTCTGAAGAAGGGTCCCGACAGACACGTCACCTATCCCTGTTCTCCAGGAATGCTGACTTACTCCAGCACTCTGTGAAACGTCACCTATCCATATTCTCCAGGGATGCTGCCTGACCCGCTGAGTTACTCCAGCACTCTGTGAAACGTCACCTATCCATGTTCCCCAGGGATGCTGCCTGACCTGCTGAGTTACTCCGGCTCTCTGTGAAACGTCACCTATCCATGTTCCCCAGGGATGCTGCCTGACCCACTGAGTTACTCCAGCACTCTGTGAAACGTCACCTATCCATGTTCTTCAGATGCTGCCTGACCCACTAAGTTACTCCAGCACTCTGTGAAACGTCACCTATCCATGTTCTCCAGGGATGCTGCCTGACCCGCTGAGTTACTCCAGCACTCTGTGAAACGTCACCTATCCATGTTCCCCAGGGATGCTGCCTGACCCGCTGAGTTACTCCAATTATTTATTTTTTTGTAAACCAGCATCTGCAGGCGGGTCCTTGTTTCTTCAAGTGCACAATTACTGTCATGGCTGAGGAGAATCTTGCTTAGAGTGGTATTGCAGGATGGACATGAAGTTTCAAACTGGAGATTTTATGTTTAACTTGGAAGTTCTAAAAGCTGTATCAAAGTAACACCTTGAAAAGTAATGTACATTATTAAAACTTTAAGGAATTCCATTGCATTTTTACTCGAATATGATTGTTTCGCACTTACATCAATTTTCTTTGCACAATTTACTACATGTACACGTGTACATTTACCACAGTATACCTCCTGCTGCCTCGGCAAGGCCAGCAACATAATCAAGGACGAGTCGCACCCTGGCCACTCCCTCTTCTCCCCTCTCCCATCGGGCAAAAGGTACAGAAGTGTGAAAACGCACACCTCCAGATTCAGGGACAGTTTCTTCCCAGCTGCTATCAGGCAACTGAACCATCCTACCACAACCAGAGCAGTGCTGAACTACTATCTACCTCTTTGGTGACCCTCGGACCATCCTTGATCGGACTTTGCTGGCTTTACCTTGCACTAAACATTATCCCCTTATCTTGTATCTGGACACTGTAAATGGCTCAATTGTAATCATGTAGAGTCTTTCCACTGACTGGTTAGCACGCAACAAAAGCTTTTCGCTGCAGGTATTTTTGGTAGACGTGACAATAAACTAAACTGATTATCACATGTGAGATTCACAAAATTCTACCATTGTTGCGAGGTCAGGTGGACATTTTGACGTATTATTGATTGTAACTGCGGTTTCACTGCAATGTTAGAAGTAGTTCTCGCTACCTTCTAGTAGAGTTAGAGTTATTATTCCTTGGGAAATCTACAGTTTGTGGCAAATTGCTCCCTCAGAATTTGGCGACGGTGCTAAAGGTGTTCTCTGTTACGTATTGGTGTTCCACCTGATGTCCATATACCACCAATCTATGCCCGCAGCTGCACTAATGGGACGATTTTGGCCAAAGGCTAGAAGAACATTTTCAAGTCCCATTCCGAATGGTGAGAGAACAAGAAACAGGAGAAGGCAGGCACGGGTTATTGATTGTGGACGATCAGCCATGATCACAATGAATGGCTCAAAGGGCTGAATGGCCTCCTCCTGCACCTATTTTCTATGTTTCTATGTTAGGATAGGGAGAAGGCGAATAAGGGAAATGATAAGAGGAAGCTTCCTATTTAATTCTAGTATTATGTCAGTAAAATAAGCAACTTGTACCATTAACCTGAAACTACTATTTCCCAGCTTGAATATAACAGACATCATTAGAAAATGTTTTTTGATAACGTTGTGCTATTTTATTTATTCTCCACCCAATTTTAACATATTTATAATGATGAGACACTTGATGTAAAACTCCACTCATTCCATGCGGACTTTCTATTCATTATTAAACCATTGCATGCATCTTTATTGTTACATGTTGCAAATGTATCCCACTTGCAGATGTGAATACTTTAAAATTATTGAAATGTTATTATTTACATTTATTAAATTATTTTGCAAGTCGTTGAAAGCATTAGTCTTGCATTATGATACCATTGCCTTTCCATCATTTACCATCTGCCCAGTAACAATATTTTTTCAATATTTAATGGAACAGAACTGCCGAAGAGGTGCACATCACAGATTACCACCGCAGGAAACCAGTGATGTGTTCAGCTTCAGTCAGTCTCTGCTTCCAAGTGCAATGAAAATGCCTTGTCTATTCGTGACACCAGAAATTTTCACACCCCAGAGAAGAACATTTCCCTCAGGCTGGGAAAAAAAGAGAGGTAGACAGGAAGCAAATAAAGGCAAGTATTTTTCTTCTAAATATAAAAGGTTCCCAGCACCAAAACTGCGTATCAATACGTATCAATGGATCCTTCCACACCAAAATCTTCTTGTATTCAAGAATTTGGATCTTCCACTCACTCCGAAGCAGGGATCAAATTTTAACACAAATAATCAGGACTGCCCAGCAATCCTGGTGAAACATCCCACATTTATATTAAAACCTCCATTTTAGCAATACCTCAGCCTCCACTTGACCATAGAGGCAGAAACTGTATAAATATATATGTGTGTATCTACACATTCAAGTCATTGCAAATATCTTGGCAAAAATCTTAATTAAATCACAGCCATGTAGATGACCAATCAAAACGTTCACATGTATCAAAGAAGTAAATATGCACAATAGCTACTTACTTATGTAATAGGTTTGTATATATTATAATTATTTTAACTCTATTTTAAAATGTACTTCCATATTTTTAATTTGTGCAAACATCCTGACCAGAAAAAGAACCCAATAAGTACAAAACGACTTAGTTCAAATGACGATGAAGATCTTCTCGACTAATGATGGAGAAGTGATGGTAGCGGTCTCGGGAGGCAAAGTCAGCGTTCTCCTCCGTTAGTTGAGTTGTTTCCATGCCAACTCCTGTAAACGATGGTGTCACAATAATCTGCTTTTCATTTGATGAGCCTTTCCTAAAACCAAGAAAGTTATTGCATGTAAAATATGTAACAAAACATCCCAACTTCTATACTCAGGACCCTGACCGATGAAGACTAACATACCAAATGCATTCTTCTCTATTATTTCGACCTGTTACGCCACTTTCAGGAAACAATGAACCTGTACTCCTAGATCCCTCTGCTCAACAACACTCCCTCTCTACCTGTGACGTCAATTTCAGGAAACAATGTTCCTGCACACCTAGATCCCTCTGCTCAAGAACACTCCCCATGGCCCTGCCATTCACTGTGAAGGTCTTGTCCTGGTTGCACAGAGTCCTTGGACATCATCTTTCTCTTGAAGTCAGATGGTTGGCAAGGACTGGTGCTGCCTGAAGTCTTTCCTGGTGAAACAATAACTCTGTCCTGCAATTGCTTTCTGAGCTACTTCCTTGTTGTCAAATGTCAAGAAATCAAATGTCTTCACTAAGGAAGACACAAACAATCTCCCAGATGTACTAGTGGACAGAGGTCCTAGGGTGACAGAGGAACTGAATGAAATTCACATTAGGCAGGAAATGATGTTGGGTAGACTGATGGGACTGAAGGCTGAAAAATCCTCAGGGCCTGATGGTCTGCATCCCAGGGTACTTAAGGAGGTGGCTCTAGAAATCGTGGACGCATTGGTGATCAATTTTCCAATGTTCTATAGATTCAGGATCAGTTCCCGTGGATTGGAGGGTAGCTAATGTTAAGAAAGGAGGGAGAGAGAAAACGGGAAATTATAGACCAGTTAGTCTGACATCAGTGGTGGGGAAGATGCTGGAGTCAATTATAAAAGAAGAAATTGCGGGACATTTGGATAGCAGTAACAGGATCGTTCCGAGTCAGCATGGATTTACGAAGGGAAAATCATGCTTGACTAATCTTCTGGCATTTTTTGAGGATGTAACTAAGAAAATGGACAAGGTTGTGCCAGTGGATGTAGTGTACCTGGACTTTCAGAAAGCCTTTGATAAGGTCCCACATAGGAGATTAGTGGGTAAAATTAGAGCAAATGGTATTGGGGGTAGGGTACTGACATGGATAGAAAATTGGTTGGCAGACAGGAAACAAAGAGTTGGGATTAACTGGCCCCTTTCAGAATGGCAGGCAGTGACTAGTGGGGTACCGCAAGGCTCGGTGCTGGGACCACAGCTATTTACAATATATATTAATGACTTAGATGTAGGGATTAAAAGTAACATTAGCAAATTTGCAGATGACACAAAGCTGGGTGGCAGTGTGAACTGTGAGGAGGATGCTATGAGGATGCAGGGTGACTTGGACAGGTTGTGTGAGTGGGCAGATGCATGGCAGATGCAGTTTAATGTGAATAAATGTGAGGTTATCCACTTTGGTGGAAAGAACAGGAAGGCAGATTATTATCTGAATGGTGACAAGTTAGGAAAAGGGAAAGTACAAAGAGATCTGGGTGTCCTTGTTCATCAGTCACTTAAAGTTAGCATGCAGGTACAGCAGGAAGAGAAGAAAGCTAATGGCATGTTGGCCTTCATGACAAGAGGAGTTGAGTATAGGAGCAAAGAGGTCCTTATGCAGTTGTACAGGGTCCTAGTGAGACCTCACCTGGAGTACTGTGTGCAGTTTTGGTCTCCAAATTTGAGGGAGGGAAATGAGAAGTTGTACAGAGATTAAGTGGCTTACTGCTACTGAGAAAATGTTCAGGGACAGAATCATTGTTGTCGGATGGATTGACGATCATGAGTATGGAATAGTTCAGGCAGAGTGGAGGATGAGTCATGGTTCACCTGCTTATTTGCTGCCATTTACTGGTGGGAGAGTCCAGGACAGGGGCCTCCAAACTTTTCAGCATGAGGGCCACATTATATATTTGGCACATTTTTGCGGGCCGTAGAAAAAAAAATGAAATCTCAGTTTTATAAGTTTAATGAACTCAAAAAAGAACTTAAGTAAAACTGATGGAAGAATTTCAAGCCATCTGGAGGACATGGCAGCTTCCGGCATAGACTAGTAACACATGCAACAGGTACGTTCCTACCTTGAAAAAACTGCCAAAATGGTCAATTTTTGTGCTGTAAAAAATGGGGAAGAAGCTGGAGGATTCGGCGGAGGAAGAGGAACCGGGAGAAGGGCTGCCAAGCCCGCGGACGCAAGAAACAGCTGGGAAGATGTCTGGCCAAGCGGCGGGAGAAGGGGAAACGTGGCAGTGAAGGGAGGCAGGAGAGTAAGGCCCAGAAACAGAGGGCTGCCGACCAGCCGGCGGGGGAAGAAGAAGAGGAGGAGGAGGAGGAAAGGACAGGGTTGAGTGAGCTGGGAGAGGAGCAGCGGGAAGAACCCGAGCCGAGGGGTCTGGAGGGTCTGCAGGGGCAGAAGCAGCGAGTGCTGGATGTCGGCGACCCGCCTGAGGGCGAAGGGCCCATGCTGTGCTCGATGGCCTTGGAGGAGGAGGCGGTGGAAGAAGAGGAGGAGCGGAGTGTTGAGCCCGAAGAGGAGGAGGAAGAGGGGCCGGGGAGAGGCCGAGCGGCAGCAAGAGCTGGGCCGGGCACTGGAAGCCGGGGCAATAGGCGGAGGACCAGGCCACGGCTCTACTCGGCAGCCCCAGCCTAGAGGTGTTGAGCGCAGGCCAAGTGGAAATGGAGCCAGGCTGACAGAGATGGCAAGCGGGGAGAAGGGCTGGTGGGCCAGCAGGAGCGGCGAGGGGCCGAAGAGCCACAGGAAGCGAGGCACGGAGCAGAGGCGTCGAGCTTGGAGGAGCGAGGAGCGCAGGAACGGGGAGAGGTGTCGGGACACTTGGACACCGGGAAGGAGCCGGAGGCGTGCTGATGGGGGAAGCCGAGCTGCAGCACGGAACGTGTTAAAATCTCTTGGCGGGCCGGATGAAATCTCTTGGCGGGCCGGAAGCGGCCCGCGGGCCATAGTTTGGAGACCCCTGGTCTAGGACCAGAGGTCATAGCCTCAGAATTGAAGGGCACTCTTTTAGAAAGGAGGTGAGGAGGAGTTTCTTTAGTCAGAGGGCAGTTAATCTGTGGAACTCATTGCCCCCGAGGGCTGCGGAGGCCAAGTCAGGACAGTTTAGCAACAAAAAACTTGGCGTCTCTTTTAGGTGTAAAATAGGACTAAGCATTCAGATTTTGTTTCAGTTCCTGCACCTCTTCGTCCCACAATCACAAGAAATATTACAAACCTTCTCAAATCCCGGAAGGTTGCCTGAATCCATTCGAAAAAGTGAAAGTTATTAGCTAGTCCTGTGGAGACAACATCCAAGGTTGGTAACATTGCAAATGCTTGAGAGGAGTAATTATTAAAAATTCAATCCTTGAAAAATGATAAAAGCTAAGTTTGTTCCCAGCACTATTAATACAATTATTTGGTCAGTATTACCATGGTTTTTGGTTCAGTATTTCTACATTTGTTAAGTCAGTATTACTGGTTATTGGGTTAGTATTACCCAGTTATGAAGTCAGTATTACTACAGTTATTAACTTGGTATTACTACAGTTATTGGTCAGTAGGGCGGCACGGTGGCGCAGCGGTAGAGTTGCTGCCTGACAGCGAACGCAGCGCCGGAGTCCCAGGTTCGATCCTGACTACGGGTGTTGTCTGTACGGAGTTTGTATGTTCTCCCCGTGACCTGCGTGGATTTTCTCCGAGATCTTCGGTTTCCTCCCACACTCCAAAGACGTACAGGTTGTAGGTTAATTGGCTTGGTAAATGTTAAAAAAATTGTCCCTTGTGGGTATAGGATAGTGTTAATGTGCGGGAATCACTGGTCGGCGTGGACCCGGTGGGCCGAAAGGGCCTGTTTCTGCGCTGTATCTCTAAACTAAACTACTACAATTACTCGGTCAGTATATTACAGGTATTAGTTAGTATTACTACAATTATTGGGTCGGTATTGTTAGTTATTGGTCAGTATTACTATAATTACTGGGTCAGTATACTACAGGTTATTGGTTAGTATTACTACAATTATTGGGTCAGTATTACTACATGTATTAGTCAGTATTACTACAGTTATTGGGTTGGTATTGCTAGTTATTAGTCAGTATTACGACAATTACTGGAACAGTATTACTACCGGTATTGGTCAGCATTATTACCATTATTGGGTTGGTATTAAATGCTGATCATTGTTGGGTCATCAAACTGATGTAAAATAATTGATGCTTTGAAGTTAGAGAAATGGTCCCGACATTAAATGTTGAGAAGACTGATCTTCCCCCACCCTCCCCCCACTGCACAACACCAACCCAACAGTCCAGGACTATGAGAGCATCTTGCAAAACATAGATTATTTTCCTTTACCTGCAAACTAGCTCTCAATGAAGGCAGGCATTGATGATAGAATCCATCACCAAAATATCAAACATCAGCTGACTCAAGAGATGCTTGTTCAAAGACCAAGGCTTGAACCTGGTACCACGATCATGGGCAACACTGACTAAGTTGAAGGTAGATTTGAGGACGCAGCTTTATCTCAAAGTGACTGCACCTCTTCCCTCAGCACTTCCACCTCACTCAGGAATGACTAAGTGGGTGAGAGGGGCAAGAAAACATCAGGTGCAGCAGTCTCACCTGGGCAGAAATGGTGGCCTTTGTATCCAGAGGATCAAAGCAGCGGCAATCCGAGCAAGCTTGCATCACCAACATCCAGCAGACAGACTTCCCCAACTATTTACAGATGGTGCCAGTAATAGTAGTGGGAAGGACAGCATTAAACAGCACTGGAAAACTGTGAACGTGGGCATTAGCCAATAAACAATAGAGTAAGCTTTTTTAAAATAAAAATATCTTGGCCTGAAACATCACCTATCCATATTCTCCAAGGTTGCTCCAGTACTTTGTATTTTTCTGTGGTAGACCAGCATCTATAGTTCCTTGTTTCTACCTTTTAAAGCCACTTAATCACTTTCTCATTGTAACTAGGCAAATGAAGCAGTGAGGAGATTCATTATCGTTACATTAAAGTAAAAGTTTAACCTTTATAGGCTTGAATACTTGCTGAGAAAAATCAGACATCCAGCAGTAAGATAATTAATACAACCCAATTAGCCTTTCTTACGTAAGTAAGACATGCACAGTATCTATCTGACCATACTAGTTAATAAAAGACTGAATGGATCTGAATTACTAGTTAATAAAAGACTGAATGGATCTGAATTACAAAATCAATGGTACTGGGAAATATTAAGCTGTAAATGTGGAATATTTGAAGTTATAACAAGCTTTGACTTTTGGTCCTATGAGTCTTTTCATGTGGGGTGCTTTGCCACAATATATGTGTCAATAAATAAAGAAGGAAGCCTATTGTGTGAGCCAACAAATGCCCAACTTTTAGGGATGGGAAGTAATTGGATTGTTTTGAATCTGCCTGTAAAATATAGTCTTGGTGGCCATCACCATATTGGACACCCTCCAAATAGCCACTTTCACTTTGCACCCAATTAAATTCAAGTTGTAAGATGAGGCAGCCCTGTTACAAAAACATACGTCTCTTTCATCTTTCCAGCTAAATCTAAATTGCATCAAACTATCAAAAAGGATCATCATTTCAGATTCATCTGGGACTACAGACAATCTGTTAAAATATTGATAAACAGATCACCAACTCTCACCAACCACACACTAAATTAACTGGTTCATTGATTGATTTGTATTCTGCCCAGCAATTTCAAAACTTGACTACACATCGACTCTGATCCATTTTCTACCCAGAAAGTTGTTATTGAAAGTATTTTAATCCGTTTTTCCATTCCTGGCTATAAATCTGTGATGCCCAGAGCAATTATTTGACTTCACAAGTTCATGTTCACAAGTTATAGGGGTATAATTAGGCCATTTGGCCCATCGAATCCACTCCTCCATTCAATCATGGCTGATAGACAATAGATGCAGAAGTAGGCCATTCGGCCCTTCGAGCCAGCACCACCATTCAATGTGATCATGGCTGATCATTATCAATCAGTACCCCGTTCCTGCCTTCTCCCCATACCCCCTGACTCCGCTACCTGTAAGAGCTCTATCTAGCCCTCTCTTGAATGCATTCAGAGCCTTACTGAATCGAACCCAATGTTCCCACTGTCCCCATATAACGCAATGTAGCCCTGTCCCATATGACCCAATGTACTCAACTGTCTCATGTACTCAACTGTCTCATGTAACCCAATGGTCTCACAGAACCCAATATGCCCACTGTTCCATATAACCCAATGTGCCCATTGAGGAGTTGAGTATAGGAGCAAAGAGGTCCTTCTACAGTTGTACCGGGCCCTGGTGAGACCGCACCTGGAGTACTGTGTGCAGTTTTGGTCTCCAAATTTGAGGAAGGATATTCTTGCTATGGAGGGCGTGCAGCGTAGGTTCACTAGGTTAATTCCCGGAATGGCGGGACTGTCGTATGTTGAAAGGCTGGAGCGATTGGGCTTGTATACACTGGAATTTAGAAGGATGAGGGGGGATCTTATTGAAACATATAAGATAATTAGGGGATTGGACACATTAGAGGCAGGAAACATGTTCCCAATGTTGGGGGAGTCCAGAACAAGGGGCCACAGTTTAAGAATAAGGGGTAGGCCATTTAGAATGGAGATGAGGAAGAACTTTTTCAGTCAGAGAGTGGTGAAGGTGTGGAATTCTCTGCCTCAGAAGGCAGTGGAGGCCAGTTCGTTGGATGCTTTCAAGAGAGAGCTGGATAGAGCTCTTAAGGATAGCGGAGTGAGGGGGTATGGGGAGAAGGCAGGAACGGGGTACTGATTGAGAGTGATCAGCCATGATCGCATTGAATGGCGGTGCTGGCTCGAAGGGCTGAATGGCCTACTCCTGCACCTATTGTCTATTGTCTATTGTCTATTGTCACTGTTCCATATAACCCAATGTGCCCACTTTAATTGCTATCTGGCACCATGAATAACATAAGGTAGACACAAAATGCTGGAGTAACTCAGTGGGTCAGGCAGCATCTCTGGAGAGAAGGAATGGGTGACGTAATTCTCCTCAAGGTATGTCAACCAGCATCTGCAGTTTTTTCTTCCCACACACCTTGCCGCTCCACTGCGAATTCTCCTCAAGGTATGTCCCAAAGCATCACCCATTCCTTCTCTCCAGAGATGCTACCTGACCCGCTGAGTTACTCCAGCATTTTATGTCTACCTTCGATTTAAACCAGCATCTGCAGGGGTTTTTTCCTACACACCATGGATAGCATCTTGCCCAAGTTTATCAAGGTTGACATAGAAGCATAACATGTCCAATTTCTTTGTTACAAAAACCCCAAGAAACAGGTAATCCAACCTCGTTAGTATAATCAGATCGCACCTCAGGGAGGGGCTTTTGGGAAGGAGGCTGCTTGCGGGTCCTTGCGGCTGGGAGTGACCCTCGTCACCCCTGCATGACAGAGCTGTCCGCGGCTGCAGGGAACCCCATCAAACCCAACCTCATGGTTCCAGTCCTATCAGAAAATTCACTTACATGGAAAATAGTAAACCCACGCAGGTAATGGGGAGAAGGTACAATCTCCCAACAGACAGCACCGCTGAAAACATCACTTTTGTCATATTTTCATGGGAAAGTCAAAAAATTAAATTAAAAAATCTTCAACATATATTTAATCAATGATGTATGCAGTCTATCAAACATACTCACCAAGAGGGAGTCCGGGACTCATTTGTCCAATGTAAAGGTAGATTAATAATGCCAGAGCAATATTAATTAATGCATAAATCCAATGAATCACAAACATGATTAGAAAAGATACTATTGTCTGTGAAAAAAATAATGAATCAGTTAAAAAAGGTAATGCTTTGACTT
Organism: Rhinoraja longicauda; assembly: GCF_053455715.1. NCBI lineage: Eukaryota > Metazoa > Chordata > Chondrichthyes > Rajiformes > Arhynchobatidae > Rhinoraja > Rhinoraja longicauda. The sequence continues at coordinate 67,296,312 of NC_135960.1, read as the reverse complement.
GAAATTGCCGAGTTTTTTTACTCAGGGCATCTTGGTATTTTTCCACAGTATTCAGCTGATGAATATTTCCATATCATCAGCGGTTTCTGTTGTCAGGGTTGGTTCATTGGTTTCAGCACCAATGAAAGTCATTGGCATACGGGGTCTGAATCACTTCAGTACAGCAATCTATTCAGTCCCAGACCCTTGCTCTCTCCAAATAGATTTAGTTCAGTTTAAGTTTAGTTTAGATTTTCATCATGGAAACAGGCCCTTTGGCCCACTGAGCCCATGCCAACCATACCCACGGTACTCACTAGTTCTATGTTATCCCACTTTCGCATCCACTCCCTACACACTTGAGGCAATTCACAGAAGCCCATTAGACTACAGACCTGCATGTCTTGGAATGTGGGAGGAAACTGAAGCACCACGAGGAAACTCGCGCGGTCACAGGGAGAACGTGCAAACTCCACACAGACAGCACCCAAGGCCAGGATTGAACCCGGGTCTCTGGCGCTGTGAGGCAGCAACTCTACCACTGCGCCAAAGTGCCGCCCTGTTTGTACACACCCTGCCCCTATACAGCCTGGTGTGGATGCTGCTCGAACATAGTAAGCAGGTTTCACATTTTATATGGACCAGGGGAACTGCAGCTGCCGTTTAACAAAAAAATACACAAAGTGCTGGAGCAGCTCAGTGAGTCTGAAGAAGGTTCCACATCGGAAGCATCGTCTATCCATGTTCTCCAGAGATGCTGCCCGACCAGCTGGGTCTTCTGCTGATGGAATACCTTTCTCATGTACCTCCCTTGAATCGGTCTTGATGTTAGGGACCCCAGAAAATCTCCTTTCAAGTTTCTTTGAACGAAAGAGAACCACCTTGCTTCTCACGTCCAACCTCACAGATGATATCCCTCAGCTCGGTCATTCCTGTAACTCTAGGCTGTACTCTCTCTGTGACCTTCACGCCTGTCCTCCCACACACACACACACACACACAATTAGTGAGAATCAAACTGGTGTTATAACAGGACTAAACTTCATACTAGTACCATGTTACAAGTTCATACGTTAGACTTTAGAGATACAGTGTGGAAACAGTTCCTTCAGCCCACCGAGTCCATGCAGACCAGTGATCACCTCCTACACTAACACCATCCTAAACATCAGGGGCAAATTACAATTGACAGAAGCCAATTAACCTACAAAACTGCATTTCTTTGGGATGCGGGAGGAAACCAGTGCACCCAGAGAAAGCCCACGTGGTCACGGGCAGAACGTACAAACTCCGTACAGACAGCAACCTGCAGTCAGAATCAAACCTCGAGTCTCTGGTGCTGTGAGGCAGCATCTCTATGGCTGTACCACTGTGCCACCCTACTATCCTTCTTGGCTGAATGGTACATGTGGATTAAATTGGGCAAGCTTGGCAAACCCACAATTTGTCCCTTCATCCCAGCTCTGTCAGATTTGAAACGTCCAAAGGCACCTGGCATACACCCCTCACAGTGAATGCTCCCACACACACAGTGAACACTCCCCCACAGTGAACACACCCCCGCACACCCACACCCAGTGAGTGGTCCCACACACACCCACACAGTGAACACTCCCACACACACTCACAGTGAGTGGTCCCACACAGTGAACACTCCCACACACACGATGAACACACCCACACACACCCACACAGTGATCACTCTCACACACATGGAGAACACACCCACACATTGAGTGGTCCCACATACCCACACAGTGAACACACCCACACAGTGAACACTCTCACCCACACACACACACACACACTGAACACTCTCACACACCCCCACAGTGAACACACCCACACACACCAACACAGTGAGTGGTCTCCCACACACTCACACAGTGAACACTCCCACACATACCACACTCTCACACACCCCCACACAGTGAACACACCCACACACACCTGCACAGAGAGCGGCTCCCACCTCAATGAAGGGATCTGCTGCTAATTTAGTCCTGTCCAAATTAAAAGGGTAAGGCAACGGCGAGTCTGAAGAAGGGTCTCGACCCGAAACGTCACCCTTTCCTTCTCTCCAGAGATGCTGCCTGTCCCGCTGAGTTACTCCAGCATTTTGTGTCAACCTTCGAGTAAGGCAATGGGACGGGTTTGCTCCACTCAGAGCCAGTACAGACCTGATGGGGCAAATGGCCTCCCCTTCTGCTCTATCAATTACCCAGTTCCAAGGGGGATAGAAATTGCTGACATTGTAACTGCATCAAAATTCGGCAAGTGAGCTTCCATTCTCCAGAGCCTTTGATGCACCAAGACTGTTATAAACAGGAAATTATGCCTTTCACAAAGTGAAGTGTTTGTGCAAGTTATTGTCAGAGTACAATCAATGTGGTTACTTACACCGACTAATGACAGCCAACGATTGCAGAATCTGGAATAAAATGACCTGGTCATTGTGTAAATTTCTGCTTCCTGAGACTTTTGTCTTTCAATGGAACCTGTGAATGGAGAACAATAACACAAAGACAATAATGAAGAAATAGGTCATCACTAGTATGCAGTATTTATGGCAAAAATTAACCTCAGTGATTCTTTTATTGAATGTTATGACCTTTAGTCTAATACCAACAAGGAGAGTAAAGTCAGAAGCCATTATTTTCTCTTTCAACAGAAAGCAGATGCTTAGTTTATCAAATAGTTCACAAAAACATGCCACATTTATTGTCAAATTTTCAAAACATCACCACATTGGATAGAGACACAAAGTGATGGAGTAACTCAGCGGGTCAGGCAGCATCTCTAGAGAAAAGGAATAGGTGGCGTTTCGGTTAGAGACCCTTCTTCTGAAGAAGGTCTCTTCTTCAATCCACAAAGATCCTTCGGGTCTGAAGAAGGGTCTTGACCCGAAAAGTCACCTATTCCCTTTCTCCAGGGATGCTGTCTGAGTTACTCCAGCTTTTTGTGTGTATCTTTGGTTTAAACCAACATCTGCAGTTCCTTTCTGCACAAATCCACATTGGTGTCTCTGCTCCCACAGACTGGGGCAGTGTAAAAGTTCTCCACTGTTTACCTCGCCCAAGATATTGTCCAATGTATACATGGTGTGTGTGGACAAACTAAACAGCAGTGGGAGCTGTTATGTCAAGGATATCACCAGTGCTTTAAATTGAAACCCACAAAGGACAAAAAGTGCTGGAGTAACTCAGCGGGTCAGGCAGCATCTCTGGAGAACATGGATGGGTGACGTTTCACAGAGTGCTGGAGTAACTCAGTGGGTCAGGCAGCATCTCTGGAGAACATGGATAGGTGACATTTCACAGAGCACTGGAGTAACTCAGCGGGTCAGGCAGCATCTCTGGAGAACATGGATAGGTGACGTTTCACAGAGTGCTGGAGTAACTCAGCGGGTCAGGCAGCATCTCTGGAGAACATGGATAGGTGACGTTTCACAGAGTGCTGGAGTAACTCAGCGGGTCAGGCAGCATCTCTGGAGAACATGGATGGATGACCTTTCGGGACAGAACCCTTTTCAGACTGATTGGAACTATTGATGCCACACAGTGATATCAGAGTAAATCCAGACTCAAGATAGATGAAAAAAGCTGGAGTAACTCAGTGGGTCAGACAGCATCTCTGGAAAAAAGGAATAGGTGATGTTTTTCGGTTTAAACCAGCATCTGCAGTTCCTTCTTACACACTAAATCCTGACTCAGACAAGTGGACATTTACAATAATTACTCAATAAGCAATGGTCTCTGTCCATAACTTAATTTGGGAATAATTTAATAACTAAAATCAATCGATCATATCTATTGCAGGAGGTCCAATCTTCCTGAACCAAGATTATTTTGACCTCATCCTCAGCTGCACAAGTAACTATTCCAAAAACAATTACCATATCCACAAGATACAGTTGAATCATCTGTGTCAGAAGTGCTTTGTCCTCCTGTGAACTCGGCTATGTCGTTGTCGAGTTGGTGTTGGTTGTCCATGGTTCGCGTTGCGGGATGATCGTGGAGATGCTGAGGATCTTCAGCATCATGTTCTGACAGGTCGCCTGCATGCTCGTGCCCAGAGCCCTGACTGCTGCTGTCTCGACGTGTTGCGAATGAATTGTCTGAGTCCAACATGAAGCTGTCCTGCAATGACTGCTTTGCAGCTTTCTTCACATTCTTCAATCGTACAGACGGGTGAGGCACACTTCTTTCTGTCTCCTCGTTCATTTTCATCTCTCCTTCCCTGCCGTGAAAGATCTGGTTCATGTCCTTGGTGAACTCGAGCAAGGAGCCATTTGTTTGGCCTTTTACTGACCCATCAGTGCCATATTTAAGTGGACCAGCCAAGTTCAACGTTTGAGATTTACAAGTTTTGGCATGGGCTTGGTTTCTGTTTTTTTCATTCTGCTGAACATCATAGCTCATGCAGACAGAGAAGTAGGAGTAATCTATAACGCTGTAAGTCAACATGAAGTTGATGGTGACTATTGGGGCAAGAACATTCATTTGCCCAATAAAGATGAATGCCATGGTGATAAGTCCGACCAGACATATCGCCGCCACTGGAGTTTTGTTTGCTCCATTCTGCAAGGAAAACAACATTTTAAAAATTAGTAGGAAAGAACTGCAGATGCTGGTTTAAATCGAAAAAAATAGACACAAAATGCTGGAGTAACACAGCTCACGACAGACAATATGGTTTCTTATATATTGCGAGCCAAAACGCCAATGCTACACGTGACACCTTTAACTCTAAAACTGACGGGTAATGGTGCCACATGTGATAAATGTAAAAGGTGCCACATGTAGTACATGTAAATGGTGCCACATGTAACACATGTATAAGGTGCCAGATGTAACACATGTAAAAGGTGCCACATGTAAATGGTACCACATGTAAAAGGTGCCACATGTAATATATGTAAAAGGTGCCACATGTAATACATATAAAAGGTGCCAGATATAACACATGTAAATGGTGCCACATGTAATACATGTAAAAGATGCCACATGTAACATCTAAAAGTTGCCACATGTAACACATGTAAAAGGTGCCACATGTAACGTATGTAAATTGTGCCACATTTAATATATGTAAAAGGTGCCACATGTAACACATGTAAATGGTGCCACATGTTACACATGTAAAAGGTGCCACAAGTAATACATGTAAAATATGCCACATGTAATACATGTAAAAGGTGCCACATATAAATGGTGCCACATGTAACACATGTAAAAGGTGCCACATGTATCACATGTAAATGGTGCCACATGTAAAAGGTGCCACGTGTAATACATGGAAACTTGCCCTTTGGCCCACCTTGTCTGTGCCAACCAAGTTGGCATACTGGGCTCATCCCATTTGGCCCGTAACCCTCTAAATCCTTCCTATTCATATATCTGTCCAAATGGCTTTTAAAAGTCGGAATTGGATCCACTTCTACCCTCTGGGTGCAAGAAATTGCTCCAGAGCTTCCTCTTAAACCTTTCCCCTCACAGATGGTTGGGCAGTTGAAGGTACACAATTGTTCACTGATTCATGTAAATGCACATCAAATCAGACAGTAAATCTCTCGTTTCGTGATGAGTTTTTCCTGGGAGTACCCATCGAGGGAAGCAAGCCGCTTGTTTCTCCGATCTAGAGGTTTACAGATCTGAAAGGCTTTATACTTACTTCAACTCAATGAGGCAACAGGTTCCAGCCCTGGCAATAAACACTTTTTGTTTTAAATCACAATTTGGCTCCTCGGGAAGACTTGAACATTTACAGTTCAAGAAAAGCTAATTATTCTACATGCAAAATTAATCTCTCTCCAAATAGCCTTGGCAACATACGTTCAGTCCAACTTAAATACGTCTGTGTGTCTGTGCACATTAGTTCCATTCCACGGACCAAAAATATTGGAATAATTAGTTCTGAACAACTGCCATGTTTGTGTGGAACATGACCTTTGATCACCCCGAGTTGAACTAAAGTAGTCCAAACTAATTCCACTTGCAACACATTCACAACTTAAAGATTTGTTGCTATCAAATCGGGTCCCGACCCGAAACGTCACTAATCCACGTTTCCCAGAGATGCTGCCTGACCCACTGAGTTACTCCAGCACTCTGTGAATCATCACATATCCATGTTCTCCAGAGGTGCTGCCTGACCCGCTGAGTTACTCCAGCACTCTGTGAATGGGGAGAAGGCAGGAACGGACTACTGATTGAGAATGATCAGCCATGATCACATTGAATGGTGGTGCTGGCTCGAAGGGCCGAATGGCCTACTCCTGCACCTATTGTCTATTGTCTATAACCATCACCTATCCATGTTCTCCAGAGATGCTGCCTGACCTGCTGAGTTACTCCAGCACTCTGTGAAACGTCACCTATCCATGTTCTCCAGAGACGTTGCCTGACCCGCTGAGTTACTCCAGCACTCTGTGAAACGTCATCTATCCATTTCTTGTTCCTGCCTTCAACAACGTCCTGAAATCTATTGAAGCTTGGTGTCAAAATTGGTTTGATATTTCTTCTATGAAGCACCTTGAGATATTTTATGATGTGAACGGTCCTACACAAATTAAACTTACTGTTGTTCTGTTTCTAACATCCATCTTAGTGTCTGATTTATCATTCCAATCTAAATTTCATTAAGAAACGTAATCTCTTATAAAACCCTCATCTCAACTCGTGTAGAGAATTGTGAGCAATTTTGGGCCCCATATCTGAGGAGGTGCTGGCTCTGCAGAGGGTCCAGAGGAGGTTTACGAGAATTATTATCCCAGGAATGATCAGGTTAACATATAGATGAAAGTCTGACGGCACTGAGCCTGCACTTGCTGGAGTTTGGAAGGATGAGGGGGGATCTCATTGAAACTTACCGAATAGTGGAAGGCCTAGATATATTGGATGTGGAGAGGCTGTTTCCATTAGAAGAGTCTAGGATGAGAGGCCATTGTCTTAGAATAAAAGGACGTACCCTCAGGAAGGAGATGAAGACGAATTTATTTCATCAGAGGGAGGTGAATCAGTGGAATTCATTGCCACAGAAGGCTGTGGAGTCCAATTCAATGGATATTTTTAAGAAATATTTTGGTAGATTCTGGATTAGTACAGGTGTCAAGGGTTATCACGAGAAGTCACGAGAATGGGGTTGAGAAGGAAAGATAGATCAGCTATGATTGAATGGAGGAGTAGACTTGATGGGCTGAATGGCCTAATTCTTCTCCTATCACATGAACATGAACTTACCTCCAGCTAAAAGGGATGCAAAATGAAGGTTCAGTATTACTAAAGTTAATCTGTAATGAATTAGTTGATCATTAGGCCGCTCCCTCAAAGAATTCAGATCACATATAATCATATCAGACATTAAGTTAAAGGGTAAATGGATCAGGATTGTAAACATGGATGTTGGTGGATGTGGTTTTGAGCATAGAACAGTACAGCACCGAAATGTCCTGGATAGTGAAAGGCCTGGAGTGAGTGGTTGCAGTGGCCAAGTCAATGGATATTTTTAAAGCAAAGATTGATAGATTCTTGATCATTACAGGTGTCAGAGGTTATGGGGAGAAGGCAGGAGAATGGGTTTGGGAGGGACAGATAGATCAGCTATGATTGAAAGGTGGAGTAGACTTGATGGGCCGAATGGCCTAATTCTGCTCCTATAAGATGAACTTATGAAAAGGCCCTTTTGCCCACAATATCTGTGTCGAATTTGATGCCGAGTTAAACTAATTTAATTTCCCTGCACATAATCCATATCCTTCCATTTCCATGCGCCTATCTAAAAGTCTCTTAAACACCACTATTTATCTGCCTCCACCACCACCTCTGGAAGCACGTTCAAGGCACACACCACCCTCTGTGTAAAAAAAAGCATATCTCCTTTCAATTTTACTCCTCTCACCTTAAAGCTATGCCCTCTAGTCTTTGACATTTCCACCCTTTTCTTTTTTTTTCTCCCCCGCTCTTTCTCCTTGTTCTGATCAACTGCAAATGGATGGCACACTGAAGCACTGACTCTTCAAATCTACTCTGTGGCAGAATTAGTCCTCAAAAATACACAAGCCTGGTGGCTAAGAGAACTACTTGACAGCTAACCTGATTACTTAACAGAAAGGCAGATGGCATAATAGCAACTACAATTCTTCCTACCGATTTACAGACTTGAGAAAAGAAAATTCGAAGTGCCACCTTTTGCAGACTAAACCAAGAACCAATCTGAACCTCAGATGGACAGACCCATGCCCTGGAAGTTAATTATCTATCAATATTACCAAAGAAGGTATTTATTCACAAAATGCTGGAGTAACTCAGCAGGTCAGGCAGCATCTCAGGAGAGAAGGAATGGGTGATGTATCAGGGTCGAGACACTTCTTCAGTCTGAAGACGGGTCTCAAACCGAAACGTCACCCATTCCTTCTCTCCTGAGATGCTGACTGACCTGCTGAGTTACTCCAGCATTTTGTGAATAAATCCCTTCGATTTGTACCAGCATCTGCAGTTATTTTCTAATATTACCAAAGCATGTTTTCTGATCAATATCACGTGCATGTAGACACAAAATGCTGGAGTAACTCAGCGGGTCAGGCAGTATCTCGAGAGAGAAGGAATGGGTGACCTTTCAGGTCGAGACCCTTCTTCAGGCTGAACATGCATGTTGTGGGAACCTGACGCGCATAAATAGGCTGCAACATTTTTTGCAGTTGGATGTCGAGATTTCATGAACCATTCACCAGATGCACAGCACTTTTACAAAGCACCAGACATGGACTTCATGAACGCAAGTCCACTCCAACTTGATCCCAGGGAGCCAATGGTTTTACGTATGATTGCTCAGATTGACAAACAGCTGAAAGGTTAACACAGCCCTCTGCTACCGTGTCCACAAGCATAAGCGCTACTTGCACACGTGTTACTGCAAATGCTTCCCTGCACACACGTCCCGGCACACGCTTCCCTGCACACATGCAGCGGGTAATGTTCAGGGACATTGTCCAGTAGTTTGCCTCTCGCCTTAGCTCACTCTTATCATCATATTGTAGCGCGTCGATAAAGGCAAGGAGCCAGGTATTTCGGGAAGGTATATTTATTGTATCGTGGGTCTCAGACGGGTCTAGTCCGCCGGAATGGCTTGGCGCCCAAACCTTGTCCTTATATTCCTGAGTCCAGGACCGCCTCCCGGGACTGGTCCATTCCCGTGCCGAGGGGTCGGTAGTAGTATGGCCCGACCTTTGGGAGCCGCCACAGTACCCCCCCCCCCAGATCCGGAGGCACGAAACGCACTGGTGGTCGCACAACCCGACCGGACCGCGTACGGTAATCGGTCGACAGAGGGGCCGGCGGAGGCACAGTTGGCGGGACAGGCGGTGGGACCCGCAAAGGGGGGCGACCTCGTGGCCGAGGCTGGGCCACCCGCACCGGTTGGTCGATGTCTAAGTGGGCCGGCTTCAGGCGGTCAATTGACATGGCCTCCGGCCGGCCCCCCATGTCCAAAACAAAGGTTGTCTGTCCGTGCTCCAGCACCCGGTACGGGCCTTCATACGGCCTCTGGAGTGGCGCCTGGTGGGCGTCACGGCGCAGGAACACAAAGGCGCAGTCCTGGAGGGCCGATGGCACGTAAGGGCGGAATGTCCCATGGCGGGACGTCGGCATGGGTGCGAGCTTGCCAACTCGCTCTCGGAGGCGCTGTAGGGTGGATGAGGGCGGTTCCTCTCGCCCCGGCAACGAGGGCACGAACTCCCCGGGCACCGTGAGCGGAGACCCGTAGACGAGCTCCGCTGAGGATGAAGCCAGGTCTTCCTTGGGGGCAGTCCGGATGCCCAGCAAAACCCATGGTAGCTCGTCCATCCAGTCGGGGCCGGCGAGTCGCGCCTTCAGCGCTGCCTTCAGCTGCCGGTGGAACCTCTCCACCAAGCCGTTTGCCTGCGGGTGATAGGCCGTGGTGTGGTGCAGCCGCACGCCCAACAGGTGGGCCATGGCCGACCACAGCTCGGAGGTGAACTGTGGCCCCCGGTCCGATGAGATGACCACCGGCACACCAAAGCGAGCAATCCAGTGCGCGGCCAACGCACGAGCGCATGTGGCTGTAGACGTATCAGCCAGTGGTATGGCCGCCGGCCACCGCGTGAAGCGGTCCACCACCGTGAAGAGGTGGGTGATGCCCCGGGACGGTGGGAGCGGGCCCACAATGTCCACGTGCAGGTGGTCGAAACGGCGGCAGGGTAGACCGATCCCTTGGAGTGGCGCCCGGACGTGGCGTTGAATCTTTGACGTCTGGCACGGAATGCAGGTGCGGGCCCATTGGCCAACCTGCTTGCGCAGACCATGCCACATGAACCGCGCAGCTACCAATGAGATCGTTGCCCGGATGGATGGGTGAGCCAGCCCGTGGACCACGTCGAACACCCTCCTGCGCCACGCGGCCGGGACGATGGGGCGCGGCTGACCTGCCGACACATCGCAAAGTATCGTCGTCGCCCCGGGGCTGAGGGGAACATCCTCAAGGCGGAGGCCAGAGATGGCAGTCCGGTAGGCGGGCATCTCCCCGTCCGTTAGTTGGGCCTCCGCCAGGGCAGAATAATCAATGCCGGGTGCCACTTCTAACACGGCATTGATGGCGGGGCGAGACAATGCGTCGGCCACCCGGTTTTCCTTCCCCTCGATAAAGCGGATGGAGGTGGTGAATTCTGATATGTAGGCCAACTGGCGCTGCTGTCGGGCGGACCATGGGTCGGAGACCTTTGCCAGGGCGAAAGTGAGCGGCTTGTGGTCCGTGTAAGCGGTGAACGGGCGGCCCTCCAGAAAATAGCGGAAGTGACGAACGGCAGGTACAGGGCGAGGAGCTCGCGGTCGAAGGCGCTGTACTTCCTCTGGGCGTTGTCGAGGTGCCGGCTGAAGAAGGCCAGGGGGCGCCAACCCCCGTCCGTGAGTTGCTCCAGTACGGCACCAACCGCCAACTCTGAGGCGTCCACCGTAAGGGCTGTCGGGGCATCCTCCCGTGGGTGAACAAGCAGCACAGCCCGAGCCAGGGCCTCCTTCGCGCCGTCAAAGGCTGTTACGGCCTCGTCGGTCCACACGACGGTCTTACGCTTGCCCGCCAGCAGCTCGTATAGCGGCCGCATGATGTGGGCCGCGGATGGCAGGAACCGGTGATAAAATGCCACCATGCCGACGAACTCCTGCAGGCCACGCACCGAGGATGGACGGGGAAACCGGCGGATGGCGTCTACTTTGTCCGGCAGGGGAACCGCTCCTTGCGAGGACACACGGTGGCCGAGAAAGTCGATTGTGGCCACGCCAAAGCGGCACTTGGCGAGGTTTATGGCCAACCCGTGTTCGCTGAGCCGCTGGAAAAGCTGCCGGAGGTGGGCACAGTGCTCCTGCCGCGAGCGGCTGGCTACCAACATGTCGTCAAGGTAGACAAATAGGAAATCCAGCCCGCGACACACGCCGTTCATTAACCGCTGAAATGACTGCGCGGCGTTCTTGAGGCCGAACGGCATCCGTACGAACTCGTAGAGTCCGAACGGCGTGATGATTGCCGTCTTGGGTACATCCTCCGGGTGGACCGGGATCTGGTTGTAACCTCGCACCAGATCCACCTTTGAAAATATCGTGGCCCCAGCCAAATGGGCGTTGAAGTCCTGGATGTGGGGCACGGGGTATCGGTCCTCGGCGGTAGCGACGTTCAGCCGCCGATAATCCCCGCAAGGCCTCCAGCCCCCGTTTGCCTTGGGGACCATGTGGAGTGGAGATGCCCATGGGCTGTTGGAAGGGCGGACGATCCCCAAGGACTCCATCGTGCGGAACTCCTGTCGTGCCAGGCGTAGTTTCTCAGGCGGGAGTCGGCGTGCTCGTGCGTGGAGGGGTGGGCCGGTAGTTGTGATATAATGGTACACCCCATGCTTGGGGGTCGACGACCGGAATTGCGGGGCCATAATATCCGGAAAGTCCGCCAGCACCCGAGCGAAATGGGAGTCCACGGACGACAGCGGGCGTATAATGGGGTCATTCAGCCGCAACGCGATGGGCTCCATCGTGGCGGAGTGGACCAAGCGCGGCTGCCTGACGTCCACGAGGAGAGAATGCGCCCGCAGAAAATCGGCCCCGAGCAACGGCTGGGAGACGTCGGCGATCGTAAACAGCCACGTAAAATGACTGGCGCCGAAAACGATGTGGACCGTGCGGACGCCATATGTCCGAATAATGCTCCCATTTGCCGCGGTGAGGATGGGCCCCCGCTTCCCAGAACGAATGTCCAGCGGCGAAGGGGGCAGGACGCTCAGCTCCGCCCCGGTATCCACGAGGAAGCGGCTCCCGGACCGCCGATCCCAGGCGAAGAGGCGGTGAATCTGGCCGGCCACCGCAGGGACTATTGGTAGCCGGCCCGGGCGTTTTCTGGAAATGTGCACGGCTGGCGGCATTGTCGGGCTGCCGCACCCCAGCGCTGGTGGTAATAACACCAGTACCTCTTGCTGGTGCTGGCTGGAGCCTGCTGGTGTGGGACTGCAGGTGCACGACCCGCAATGGCCACCGGGGGCGATCTCGCAGGCCTCCGGGACGTAGCTGTCACTCCTTCCACAGCTCCCCCGCCCGACCGGAGAAAATCGGGCGCTTCTCGAGTGACGTTAAGCGCACTGACGTCATCACGGCGCGCCGCCCACAGCGCGTCCGCGCGCCTGCCGAGGGCCCGGGTGTCTGCAAAGGAGGCGTCGGTGAGCTGCAGGCGAATGTCGGCCGGCAGCAGGTGCAGGTATGTATATTCAAACATCAGGCACGGTCTGTGACCGTCGAGCAGCGCGACCATCTCCTTCAGGAGGCTAGATGGGCGCTGGTCACCGAGGCCTGGCATGTGGAGGAGCCTTTCGGCCCGCTCCATTCGGGTTAGCCCGTAGGTTTGGAGCAGCAGCTCCTTAAGGGCTTCATATTTACCGTCGGCCGGTGGGTCCTGGAGGAACTCCGTTACCTCTTCGGCCGTGTCCTGGTCAAGGGCTCCCACCAGGTGGAAAAACCGGGTGTTATCCACTGTGATGCCCTGCAGCTGGAACTGGGCCTCCGCTTGGTAAAACCAAACGCGAGCCCGGGTGGTCCAGAAGGTCGGGAGCTTGATTCCTACCGCGTCGACAGCTGGGGCCTGGTCGGCCTGCGAGCCGGACGGGCGGTCGGCTTTTGCTTTTGTGCCCATCCTAATGGTCACCAATGTAGCGCGTCGATAAAGGCAAGGAGCCAGGTATTTCGGGAAGGTATATTTATTGTATCGTGGGTCTCAGACGGGTCTAGTCTGCCGGAATGGCTTGACGCCCAAACCTTGTCCTTATATTCCTGAGTCCAGGACCGCCTCCCGGGACTGGTCCATTCCCGTGCCGAGGGGTCGGTAGTAGTATGGCCCGACCTTTGGGAGCCGCTACAATATCATCATATATATACAGCCGGAAACAGGCCTTTTCGGCCCACCAAGTCCGTGCCGCCCAGCGATCCCCGTACACTAACACTATCCTACACCCACTAGGGACAATTTTTTATTTTTTTTACATTTACCCAGCCAATTAACCTACATACCTGTACGTCTTTGGAGTGTGGGAGGAAACCGAAGATCTCGGAGAAAACCCACGCAGGTCACGGGGAGAACGTACAAACTCCTTACAGTGCAGCACCCGTAGTCAGGATCGAACCTGAGTCGCCGGCGCTGCATTCGCTGTAAAGCAGCAACTCTACCGCTGCGCTACCGTGCCGCCGGTATTAAATGGAATTCCTCCTTGACAATAATGATTGTTCTCCACAGCACCTGCATGCTGCCTGAACGCAGAACTACTTTGCAATTGGTCTTTAATATTTTTCAATTGTTTGCATGTTGTTGAAGAGATGATTTCACAATGACCAAAAAATATTCTGATGCAGACCAAAGATGCAATACCTTAGCCTGAGCCTGAGCTGAAAGTGCTAAATCAGACAGAGAGCAGATTTAAAGCAGGAACATTGTATAATAATCAGTAATAGTAACAGGGGTTTCATTATCTTGGGAGTTAGTGTTGCTGATTTTGTATTGTACAGTGTAACAAACTTACACTGCCAGATACACAGGATGGTATGTTGACAGGAAAGGTTACTTTCTTAACACTGGGGGAAAAAAGCCAAATAAAAATATTCTATCCAGAAAATTCCATTCAATTAAAAGTTATTTTGTGTCACTTTTTAGAAAGCTGTTTGCTCTGCCATTTACTAGTAAACCCTCTGGTCAGATTCAAAGCAGACCATTTGGAAGAAGTAGCAATATTATACAAATAATAGTTTGAAACAGATACAAAGTGGTTTTCTTTTGTAATGTTCGTTCCAGCCTTCCCAGCTCTGCCAAGATTTATAATGAAGCCAGCGGAGGCAAACACAAAGGCACACGAGCGGAATTATACAACACAATTCTGAATTATGCAACAGTAAAGCTGCAAAGAGTTAGACACTTAAAAGCACGAATAGTTGGGAATGCTGGCCAAGGGGTGTTGGACACAAGGATCTGCCTATAGATTTGATTGTGTTGATGGATGCGAGAGGGGGATGGAATACTGCAGGGGTCAGTGAGATCTTGGCCAGACTTCACAAACTGACAACCTTACTCACTGCATCGGGGCATCTGCTTCCTTTGCAAAGGGGTAAAAGTGCCAAAGTATTCAAAAATAGCCATAGAGGCATAGAGTGATACAGTGTGGAAACAGGCCCTTTGGCCCAACTTGCCCACACCAGCCAACAATGCCCCAGTTACACTAGTCCCACCTGCCCGCGTTTGGTCCACATCCCTCCAAACCTGTCCTATCTATCCATGTACCTGTCGACCTGTTTCTTAAATGTTGGGATAGTCCCAGAACTACCTCCTCTGGCAGCCTGTTCCATACATTAGCACCCTTTGCGTGAAGAAGTTACCCCTCCGATTCCTATTAAATCTTTTCCCCTTCGCCTTAAACCTATGTCCTCTGGTCCTCGATTCACCTACTCTGGGCAAGAGACTCTGATCATCTACCCGATCTATTCCTCTCATGATTTTATACACTTTACAGTTGCAAATAGTTGTAAAGTTGTTTATAAATAAAACATAGCACTGGAGATAACGCATTGAATGGTAATAGTCCCAGGGCCAGGGAGGAGTGAAGGACTGAGTTCCCCCTTGGTGGTAATTGTGGAGACTGCATTATTTACTATATTGGAATGTTTACAATGATAATGAGACATAAAGCCAGTGTTTTAATCCAGCTCCATGGCAAGACCCTACTGTGGCGCTGCTGTGAGGATGTCTTGGCTGCCTCTGTGCATTTCACAGCAGTAAGAGAGGGTCTTGCAGAACTCCAGGAGTTCCATGGACCAGGTCCGAGACATTAAAGGAGATGAAGGTCAAGGAAAATGTGGAATAGATCATTGTTAGCTTGGGTGAGGTGATGTCCCGTTTTCACACCTTAACCTTCCTTATCTCCGTGTCTCCCTCTCCCCTGACTCTCAGTCTGAAGAAGGGTCTCGACCTGAAACATCATCAATTCTCTCTATCCAGAGATGCTGCCTGTCCCGCTGAGTTACTCCAGCATTCTGTGTCTATCTTCAGTGTAAACCAGCCACACGTGCCACGCGGAGTGTTGCATTTCATGGGGAAGAGAGCGAATTCACAAATTCATGAAAGGTAAGTAGATAGAAACTGTCCCTGTGAGCAGGTGCATCAATGACCGAAGGACAGAGACCTAAAGTGGGTGGTGAAAGATGCAGGCGTGTGATCGAGTTCTTGAGCCAGCAGTTGTGATCTGGTCTGCCCTGCCTGAAGCTGCAGAAAGATAGACTCGCGTAATTGTAACGGGGAATTAGAGAAACACTTGCAGATAACTAATGGGGTGGCACAGTGATGGAGTTGCCACCTTACAGCGCCAGAGACCCGGGTTCAATCCTAACTTCGGATGCTGTCTGTACGGAGTTTGTACGTTCTCCCTGCGACCACGTGGGTTTCCTCCGGGTGCTCCAGTTTCCTCCCACACTCCAAAGACGTGCGGGATTGTAGATTAATTAGCTTCTGTAAATTATCCCTTGTGTGCAGGATCGAACTAGTGTACGGGGTGATCATTGGTCGACGCGGAATTGGTGGGCTGAAGGGCCTGTTTCCATGTTTTATCTCCAAACTAAACTAATTTGTGAGCATGGAGGAAAGTCTGGAGAAATAGGATTGCACTTCAACGCGATGGGACTACATCAGCGAGCTGAATGGTGTCCTCTAGGCTTTAAAGATCCTACCATTTTAAATTTACTGCTGCAAATGTATGTGTCTTTCTGGTACCGTGATCATCCACAACAAGTATGTGACAATGAAGGCGACTCAGATCATACTCACCACCTTGGCCAGGAAGCCGAGGACAGGAATCACCCTCTCTTGCGCAATGCACTGCAGGATTCTGGGCGCCCCGTAGAGACCTCCCATGCAAGAGGCTAAAGAGGAAATGTACAGGCCCAACAACCAGAGGAATCCCACCAGGGCCACCTAGAACACAAAACATTCACGCAGCCCGTCAGCAACACAAGATTCCACATATTCCTGCTTTGGAATCACCTTAGAAATGACATCCTTTGGAATGACATCTCCGGTGTTTCTATGATAAGACACAATAAACGTGTGACCACAACCATACAATTTTGCAATGTGCAACCACATACCATTTTTCGTGGTTTTTTTCCTTTATTGATGGAATGGTAACTTAAACCATCAATTATTTTAAATTTCAAATGTAAGGAGTTAGGGGAAAGAACACGTCCATGTGATACCCAATTCTACGATTGGATGATTAGATTGGATAAAGGTCAACAGGCCACTATGGTCAAGTTAAGACTCTAACATCTCTTTTACAATTTTGGACTTGAAGGGTACAAGATCTTCCTGTCAACGGAAGGCTCGAGGTCCCAGACCGCAGGAGGACAAAGAAGGGAAGAAGTTTGAACTTTTTTCGCCTGTGTGTGTGATCCTGTCTACAGGGAACAGTCTGTGTGATCCCGTCTACAGGGAACAGTCTGTGTGATCCCATCTACAGGGAACAGTCTGTGTGATCCCGTCTACAGGGAACAGTCTGTGTGATCCCGTCTACAGGGAACAATCCAGACAGGCGACACTAATCCTTCCATTCCCTCCACAGATGCTGCCTGACCTGCTGAGTTCCTCCAGCACTTTGTTATTATCCTCCAGATTCCAGCACCTGCTGTTCTTTGTGTCTACATTTGACAGATTGCCGGACACCCCACATAATCCTCTGTTTACGTTTATAGAACGGAAAACCCGGTCAGGAATATCTAAAGAGAGATTTATTTAGTGAATTTTTCACTGCATTGAGAACACATTCAGATGTAAGCATCGCCACGGTAACAATCCACATAATGCACAGCTCACCTCCCAGAGCACATGGGGAGAGTTTACACAGCCGGAAGCGGAGACTAAATGAAACAACGTGTGCTTACCTTCTCAGCGATCATGAAGTCATATCTGAGAGCCTCCCTTGTACAAACTGCTCCCAGCAAAAAAACAAACACCAAATACAGGAACCATCTGCAGCAAAGAAAACCCAGCGCCTGTTATTGTTCGTTTCAACGATGCCACCAGGTTTTATTTAGCACAGTTATAATCACATGTCCCATTTGTTTTATATTAAGCATCAAAGTTAAATCAGAGTCCGAGTCCTTTAGTTTGTGGCTGCGCTCCCTTTCAACTCAAGTTCAGTGGAAACATTCTTCAGTTTTGATACCATGAGAAACTACCAACGAGCGTTATCTGTTTAAACACTACCAAGTATCATGGAGCTGAACCTCTCTTCTGGTTCTCTCTTCAGGAATCCCACTGAACCAAATGGTTGATCTTTCCACTTTCACTTCTACCTTACATTACCTCGATTAGATTCAGGTTCATTATTGTCACGTGCACCGAGGTGCAGTGAAAAGCTGCTTTGCATACAACCAAAACACATCAGATAACATTGTGCACAAACGCAATCAGCTCAAACTTAAGCACAATCGGTAGAGCAAACGGGGAGGAACAGAGAGCAGAATATATGTTCTTGGAAGCTTTATCGTGAACTGATGATTTATAGGCACATTGTTGGTGTTCTCTATTCTCTAAGAGTATTCAGTTACACGTATACAAATAGAAGCTGGGTTGTGTCACAAAAATTAATCGCTCTACATATTCTGCCACTTCCCACAGGCATTCAGTTGATGAATAACAGGTGGGACACATGGCAGCTTAGAGTGAACGATAAGGATGCCTGTTCCCTCAGCTCCTTTAGTGTTAAGGACAGTAACACGAGGGGACCCAACAGTGCCAGCGCAGCCCGTTACACACGGAACAAGCATGCAATGTGCATGGGCTTTACACAGATCCTGGCTGACCAGCTGCATCATCCTTCATACGTTCAGAAGTGATAGGAGCAGAATTAGGCCCTTTGTCCCATCAAGTTTACTCCGCCATTCAATCACGGCTGATCTGTCCTCCCCTCTCAACCCCATTCTCCTGCCTTCTCCCCGTAACCCCTCGACACCCGTACTAATCGAGAATCTATCTATCACTGCCTTAAAAATATCCATTGACGTGGCCTCCACGGCTGTCTGTAGCAATGATTTCCACAGATTCACCACCCTCTGACTAAAGAAATTCCTTCTCATCTCCTTCCCAAAGGAGCAACCTTTAATTCTGAGGCTATCAGCTCTGGTCCTAGACTCTCCCACTAGCAGAAACATGCTCTCCACATCCACTCTATCCAGGCCTTTCACTATTTAGTAAGTTTCAATGAGGTTCCCCCCTCATTCTCCAAACCTCCAGCGAGTACAGGCCCAGTGCCGTCAATCACTCATCATATGTTAACCCACTCATTCCTGGGATCATTCTCTGGACCCTCTCCAGTGCCACCACATCTTGCCTCAGATATGGGGCCCAAAACTGCTCACAATACTCCAAATGCAGTCTGCCCAGATTCAGCATCCCTGTTTTTGTATTCCAGTCCTCGCAAAATAAAAACTGCTAGCATTGCATTTGACTTCCTTGCAGTTTTGCACTTGCACCATCCACAATTTTTGCTGTCATGATCGTTCACAAAACGCTGATTACTTGATATTACCGAATAGTTTTAAGGCGAGGGGGGGAAAGCTTTAATAGGAACCTGAGGGGCCACTTTTTTTTTTACACACAGAGGGTGGTGAGCGTATGGAACGAATTGCTGGAGGAGATAGTTGAGGCAGATACCATCACAACATTTAAAAAACATTTGGACAGGTACATGGATAGGACAGGTTTGGAGGGATATGGGCCAAATGCAGGCAGGTGGGACTGGTGTAGATTGGGCATGCTGGTTGGCGTGGGCAGGTCGGGCGGATGGGCCTGTTTCCACGCTGTATCACTCTATGACATGGACTGAGCAAGGACAGAGGTTGCATCTTAGTTTCAGTGAACACTTTCAGCAGAACTTACGAGATGCCCACGGCTGCCAGGGACCCAAGGGGGATGTTGGATGCTGGCCTCCGGAGATCTCCACTCATGTTGAATCCAGCCATCACACCTGTGTTACAGAAACCACACTTAATACACTCATGAAATCACAAAATCACTGCTTGTCTAGCTAGGCTTACTTGCATAGGCGGCACAGTGGGGCGGTGGTAGAGTCGCTGCCTTACAGCGCCAGAGACCCGGGTTCAATCGTGACTGCGGATGCTGTCTGTAGGGAGTTTGCACTTTCTCCCCGTGACCTCATGGGTTTTCTCCGGGTGCTCCGATTTCCTCCCACACTCCAAAGACTTACAGGTTCGCAAGATAATTCGCTTCGGTAAGTTGTAAAATTATCCCTCGTGTGTGTAGGTTAGCGTACAGGGATCGCCGTGCAGGGGTCAGCACGGACATAGTGGGCCGAAGGACCTGCTTCTGCGCTGTATCTCTAAAGTACACAAAACTAAACTAGATGATTCACATGAACTGCAATCATATTTTTTTTACACAAGAAAATCCAACAACCATTCAATGGGAAGTACTGCTGCAAATCTGGTCATTTGGGTCTCCTTATCACTCAAGCTGCCAGTGTGTGCCTCCATCGCGACTGGAGAGTTCGCCCCCAAGTGGCATAGGTGTAAATCTGCAATGTCCTCAGCTGGAGCATTGGAGCCAGGCTGTGTTTGCAACTCTCTGCCACTCTGACGGTCCTGGGCAGAGCCGTTGGATGCATTCCACGCGGCATCTGCAGCGATCAGTCAGAGTCATCAACACCAGATGAACATTGAAGCAAATTTTCCACCAAATTGCAATATAAATTGCATTCACTGGAGTTTTTAAGAAGGATGAGAGGGGATCTTATAGGGACGTATAAAATGATAAAAGGACTGGACAAGCTAGATGCAGGAAAAAAGTTCCCAATGTTGGGGGAGTCCAGAACCAGGGGGCCACAGTCTAAGAATAAAGGGGAGGCCATTTAAAACTGAGGTGAGAAGATACTTTTTCACCCACATTGTTGTGAATTTGTGGAATTCTCTGCCACAGAAGGCAGTGGAGGCCAATTCACTGGATGAATTTAAAAAGAGAGTTAGATAGAGCTCTAGGGGCTAGCGGAATCAAAGGATATGGGGAGAAGGCAGGAACGGGGTACTGATTGTGGATGATCAGCCATGATTGTAATGAATGGCGGTGCTGGCTCGAAGGGCCAAATGGCCTCCTCCTGCACCTATTTGAAAGAAAATAGAAAATTTGTAGCAAAAATTGGAGATTAAAAGAGGGAAATATCTCTCTCAAGTGAAAATAAGCATGACCCTCTAGAAATGGTCATAACATGAGGACAGCATCCTTGGAAACAATCTTTCTTGAGAAGGTAAGATATATTGTGATAGGAAGCAGACATTCCAGGAAGTTATTTAATCAGTACCATTTACAGATAAAGAACAAAATGCCTTTTTATTTTTTTTGACAAAATGCCAGGAAAGAATGTATTTTATGTTTTTTGTTGTTATCCAGTTTCGGGGCGCTGAGGCCAGGCGCCAGCTCTCGGACACCTCCTCCTACTTACCCCTGGACCATGACGGCACAGGTGAGCACCAGGCCATAATCGCACAGACCGTTTCTGATTTTATCACTTCCGGCTGCCTGCCCTCCACAGCCTCCAACCTTATCGTTTTCCAGCCCCGCACAGCCCGATTTTATCTTCTCCACAAAATCCATAAACACAACTGCCCTGGCAGACCCATTGTTTCTGCCTGCTCCTGTCCCACTGAAATCAGTTCCATGTACCTCGACTCCATCCTATCCCCCCTGGTCCAATCCCTCCCGACGCATGTCCAAGACACCTCACATGCCCTTCACCTCTGTAATGACTTTTGCTTTCCGAGCCCCCACTCCGTCATCTTTACTGTGGACCTTCAGTCACTCAAAGGTCTGAAGAAGGGTCTCGACCCGAAACGTCGCCCATTCCTTTTCTCCAGAGATGCAGTTTGACCTGCTGAGTACTCTAGCATTTTGTGACTATCTTGATGGGTTGTGATAGATTTCTGGGCGTGTCCACTTGTTTTAAGTAAAACAATCTACAGATATTGTGTGTGGAGGGAATGGACTCAAAATGAAAGTTAATCGGACTGAAATATCCTCCAGATATCCAACAAACAACACCACCCTCAGTCTGAAGAAGGGTCTCGACCCGAAACATCTCCGATTCCTTTTCTCCAGAGATGCTGCCTGTCCCGCTGAATTACTCCAGCATTTTGTGTCTATCTTCGCTGTAAACCAGCTACTGCAGTTCCTTCCTACACAACACCCACCTTTCCTTTCCTTCCCCCCCCCCCACACCGTGTCCCAGGTAGATGTGCACCCATTTCTTCCGCCCTCCACCCACAAACCCGCTACTCCCCCCCTTCGTTCCATTCCACCTATATTCCTTTCCCTGGCTAGAAAACCAGGAATTAAATAGGTTTTATTTTTATTTTACCTTTTAACCTTTTTCACACAATGTAGAACAGAGATTCAGACATTTCAATGCATAGAGGTAGCGGAGGCTCAGAGAGCCAAACATTTAAAACTTAACCTTTGAACTTTTCCTGAGCTACAATCCATTGCAGTAAAATCACTTTCTCAGGTTAGAATTTGCTTAGTAATTATTGTGAATTTGCATGCCATTTAAATCATAATTAGAAACATAGAAACATAGAAAAATAGGTGCCATTCGGCCCTTCGAGCCAGCACCGCCATTCAATATGATCATGGCTGATCATCTAAAATCAGTACCCCGTTCCTGCTTTCTCCCCATATCCCTTAATTCCTTTAGCCCTGAGAGCTAAATATAATTCTCTCACAAATTACAAATCTTCTCGTTTCTGGATTTCCACTTTAACCCTGCAGGTGCTGGAAGGTTTACTGCGGAAGTTACATCACAACAGCAAACTTACAGCCAAAACCTCAAACAACTCGTGGATTCACTCGTGAAAAATCAAACCATCAGTGCAAAAGTTAACAATTCCTACCCTGACAGTTGGAAGTAAATCTCGATTTCTGCAAGAATTTACATTGATTCCTCTGTTTTGTGCTTCAGTAACAACCGTGGGGAACATATGCCGAGACACGAGAGATGAAACTAATGTTTGCGTAGGAAGGAACTGCAGATGCTGGTTTAAACCGAAGATAGACACAAAAGGCTGGAGTAACTCAGCGGGTCAGGCAGCATCTTTGGAGAGAAGGAATGGGTGACGTTTCGGGTCTGAAGAAGGGACTCGACCCAAAACGTCACCCATTCCTTCTCTCCAGAGATGCTGCCTGACCTGCTGAGTTACTCCAGCATTTTGTCCCTGTCTTCGGTGTAAACCAGCATCTGCAGTTCCTTCCTACGCAAACAGTATTCAAATACAAATAAACAATGATATTCTCTTACCAGTAGCAGTGGGAAAGAAAACTCCAAAAACTGTAAAGAAAGTCTCCTCTGGGCTGTAGTTTGGGAAAGTATTGTTCATGAGCACTTCCTCACTATAGCCCACAAACCCAAAATCTGGGGAAACAAGAGCAATATTCTTATTTTATGCTTTCTGAAAACAATAAAATTGAACATCAAAATGGAACATTTAAATTTTTACTTATGTAACAACAGTGTTCAAAGACTCTGAAGATTTTCAAGATATATTTTCAAAATAAGACTTTGCCTTCCATCACAGTGAGGGTATGCCTAGAGCAATCACTGTGATGGCTGTTTGTGTAAAAAATTATATCTGTGTGTCTTGTGCTTTTTAATGTCTACTGCCGGACCCTGATGTGAGAGGACGCTGGCGTTGTGTATTCGCCGCTTTTCCGTCAGGATAGTTTGTCTGTTTGTTTCTATGTTAATTGTTTTTGTAAAGCGCTTTGAGCACGCGATAAGGCGCTATATAAAATAAATGAATTATTATTATTATTATTATTATTATATTGTAAACCCCAATTGTTGCAGAACTCTTTAAAATAGATTTTGGTTAAGGCAAACAGACCTGCCGATGGCTGCACATGCCATCCCTACTCGCGCCGTCTCCCCGGCCACTTACAGGCCCACGCCTGCCCCCGCCACCAATGCCGACCCTCGCCCGCACCCCCGACCCCTCTCCCGCACTCCCGGCCGCTCGTCTGCACTCCCGACCCCTCGCCCGCACTCCTGACCCTCACCCGCACTCCTGACCCTCCATCACTAGCACTCCACACCCTCACCTGCCCTACGGCTGCCTGCGACCATTGGCTCCGCCAATCCTCACCTCTCCCCCTGACGCCAGGGGCCGTCAACTCACCTGGATTCCAAGAGTCTGAGGAAGGGTTCCAACCAGAAACGTCACCTATCCATGTTCCCCAGAGATGCTGCCTGACCCGCTGAGTTATTCCATCACTCTGTGAAACGTCACCTATCCATGTTCCCCAGAGATGCTGCCTGACCCGCTGAGTTATTCCATCACTCTGTGAAACGTCACCTATCCATGTTCCCCAGAGATGCTGCCTGACCCACTAAGTTACTCCAGCACTTTGTGTCCTTTTGTGTATTAACCAGCAATCTGTGGTTCCTAGTTTCTACTACTTATACACAGTGTTGCAGTGCTAATTGTTTAGGTGCCGGAGCTGTCACTGGTGCCAGAGCGGCCGCTGTTAAGTTCCCCGCTAGTTTATTTTGGCTTTTTTGTTTTTACAGAGGTGGTGGAGCAGCACTCCGGTGAGCTCCGGCAGCATTGCACCTCTGCTTACACAACGATTGTACCATACTCGGTTAAAACGGACAATCGGCAATAACACACACCATTCCCCACCACTGCGGTCTGTAATAACGAGGGTTTACTATATTTCATGTAATGTGCTGAACCAAAGTTGCTGGCTGACCCAAGATCACTGGTGGAATGCGGCAAATGGTGCAACCTTGCTTGGTGCATCTCAAATGGATAATCATCAGGATGCTACAGTTGAATTGAGTGCACACAAAGAATATAACTTCTTACTCCGAGTCATCCCACCCATCACTCTTTCAATTTGGGAAGCACTTGAATGGGAGAGTGTTGCTGAAATTGAGCGATCACACAACACAAAATCGCCACCACCCCCTCCTTCCAACCCAATTGATTGGGGTTATACAGTAAACTAAAGGACATCAGAATGTTACCATTTGCTGCACTTCTGTCTTGCTATGACTCACAATGCTCCTCATTTCTATTTGTAACATCTGATTAAAAAATTCCTTAATTACAATTCCTTTATTAAGTGTAAGAAAATAACTGCAGATTCTGGTACAAATCGAAGGTATTTATTACACAAAATGCTGGAGTAATTCAGCAGGTCAGGCAGCATCTCAGGAGAGAAGGAATGGTTGACATTTCGGGTCAAGACCCTTCTTCAGAAGAAGGGTCTCGACCCGAAACGTCACCCATTCCTTTCGTCCTGAGATGCTGTCTGACCTGCTGAGTTACTCCAGCATATTGTGAAATAAATTCCTTTATTAAAGTTTACACATTCTGTAAAACGAATGCTCTCAACTCCCACATTTATCACCATCTACCAAAAACTGTCCAACTGTCTCCTTTAAGTGCCCACCACTTTCATGGCGGTCTTTACCTCCAGTAAATGAACAATCTATGAGTGAAGGAGGAACACACTCAGGTGGATTGGACAAGATCGCCACTTACAGTATTTCTCAGGATTCCACACCTACTTTAGTTTAGTTTACTTTAGTTTAGAGATACAGCATGGAAACAGGCCCTTCAGCCCACCGAGTCCACGCCGGCCAGTGATCCCCGCACATTAACTCTACTCTACGCACACGAGGGACAATTTACATTTATACCAAGCCTAACCTACAAACCTGTACGTCTTTGGAGTGTGGGTGGAAGCCGAAGATCTCAGAGAAAACCCACGCAGGTCATGGGGAGAACGTACAATCTCCGTACAGACAGCACCCGTTATCGGGATCGAGCCAGGGTCTCTGGCACTGCAAGCGCTGTAAGGCAGCAACTTTACCGCTGCGCCACCGCGCCGTTACATTTTTAGCTTTGCCACACAGACAAGGCCATACTCATTGCCCCTGGAGTCTCCATCAGCTTTCACTGGCGCTCAGAGAACTTTGAGTCATTTTCCTGCTGGACCTTGGTGAAGGCCAATTAGGAGCATTTGTGACCCAAGGCATTTTTATTTTCCTTTTACGAGAAACATTGGGTTAAGTATTAATAAATGTGTACCGAAAAATATACTAAGAGTATACCCGACCAGTGAGCCTAACATCCGTGGCAGGTAAGTTAATGGAGAGGATATTCCTTCCCCTTATGAGGGATAAGATATATACGCAGTCGGACAGAGAGAGATAATTAGTGTGGTTTTGTATTTATATTTGTTTGATAAAATCTGATAAAAAGGGCCTATTTTCGCATAACTATACAAAACACACTTCTATCTTAGACACTCCCAGGGGAATAAGAACATGGATTGGTGACGTTTCACAGAGTGCTGGAGTAACTCAGCGGGTCAGGCAGCATCTCTGGAGAACATGGATAGGTGACGTTTCAGAGAGTGCTGGAGTAACTCAACGGGTCAGGCAGCAACACATCACCTGTGCATGTTCTCCAGAGATGCTGCTTGTCCCGCTGTAAAGACAGGGGTTAATTTGTGCTGTTTGATACATGGGAGAAGGAAGGGTAACTTCACTGTAACAAGCTGCTAAGACTGCCTAGGACTGACCGCGTGGGAATGACCGCCTGGGACTGATCCAAGAGGATAAACTCAGATCAAGTAAACAAAACCAAACGAGCAGAATCTTCTGCAATGCAACCCAGTACAACCACCTACATATCCGACAAGTCCAAAATACATTCCAATATCAATTGATGTTTTCTCACTGTAAAAGCTCTTGACAGAATAATGAAGGTTGATTGTATGACGGTTCTGTAAAATAATCTTACTGAAACTCCATGTGCGTCCCATGTACAAGCAAGGAACTGTAGATGCTGGTTTACAAAAAAATGACACAAACACTGGAGTAACTCAGCGAGTCAAGCAGCATCTCTGGGGAACATGGATAGGTGGTGTGTTGCTACCTGACCCGCTGAGTTACTCCAGCACTCTGTGAAACGTCACCTATCCATGTTCTCCAGAGATGCTGCCTGACCCGCTGAGTTACTCCAGCACTCTGTGAAACGTCACCTATCCATGTTCTCCAGAGATGCTGCCTGACCCGCTGAGTTACTCCAGCATTCTGTGAAACGTCACCTATCCATGTTCTCCAGAGATGCTGCCTGACCCGCTGAGTTACTCCAGCACTCGGTGTTGTTTTTTATGTGTGATCCCATGGTGTGGACAGACGGTGGTTAGACCAATCACTATGTCAATGAACAATGGGACATAATCTTTAACTACATGGGCAGACTAGAGTTTGCTGCAAATTATTTTGCCAAATTCAATAATCCTGTTCACATGTTTGAGGATAAACAAGCTTTGGAGCTGTGTGACAATTTGAGAGGTGGTGTTTTTAATTTACTAATGCAGGAACCTCCATCAGCTAAGGAGATCTCACGCAGTAGATGCCGATTTCCGTAAGCCAGTTTATTTTCCTGAAAAGTGGCTTAAAAAACAGGGCTGAACCAACCGCTTCCCGGAGACTTTCTGGCTATTTGGAAAATAAAAAGCTCTCCTAGATAAATGACGTGTTTACCCAAAAGGAAGTCGCCACCCGTCTCATACAGGGTGTGTTTGTTCCAACGCTGCTACTGATTGCAGATCCCAGCCATTCTCCGGAACCTTCCGTTAGAAGCCAGCACCCAGACCGGTTTCCTGCCTTGCTGCAGTTTGTACAATCGGCCCAAAGCCGTTGGTGGTATCTGGCCAACCAGCCCACTTCGGATGTCATCCTCGTTCCTTTCCCAATATAGATGTCTGCTCATTACGCAGCTGTGCATTCGAATCCTTTAAGGCAGCCCAGTTACACTAGGTGGAAAGCATTTTATCGCGATGCATCAGCCTGGTTTAGGAACAGCTCCATCCAAGACCGCAGGAAATTGCAGAGAATTGTGGACGCAGCCCAGACCATCGCACAAACCAGCCTCCCTTCCATTGACTCCATTTATACCTCACGCTGCCTCGGCAAGGCCAGCAGCATAATCAAGGACCAGTCGCACCCTGGCCACTCCCTCTTCTCCCCCTCTCCCATCAGGCAAGAGGTACAGAAGTGTGAAAACGCACACTTCCAGATTCAGGGACAGTTTCTTCCCAGCTGTTATCAGGCAATTGAACCATCCTACCACAACCAGAGAGCAGTGCTGAACTACTATCTACCTCATTGGAGAACCTCGGAGTATTGTTGATCAGACTTTACTGGCCTTATCTTGTACTGAACGTTATTCATGTTATTCCCTTTATTATGTATCTGTCCACTGCGAATGGCTCGATTATAATCATGTATTGTCCGCTGGTTTTGCAAGCCACAGCTGGAAACAGCTGGCCTGTCTGCCCACCCTCTCCATTCTCTGTGCGACACAAGAGGTGGATGTATGTTAAACCTAGATCTCTAGTCATTTTTCCTGACACAGAAACAACAAAATACTTTAAACAGGCCTTCTGTTGCTAATGGATAATCAGTCGAATGACGACCAACTTCACATACACCATAGAAAGCATCCTATTGGGATGCACCACCGCTTATTTGGGAACAGCTCTGCTCAAGACCGCAAGAAAGTGCAGAGAGTTGTGGATGTAGCCCGATCCATCACACAAACCAGTCTCCCCACCATTGACTCCGTCTACACTTCACACTGCCTTGGGAAAGCAGCCAACATCACAAAAAGGACCAACAAAGCCAAGCACCCCGGTCATTCCCCCTTCTCCCAATGCACAGAAGATACAAAAGCTTGAAAGCACGCACTACCAGACTCAGGAACAGCTTCTTCCCCGCTGTGATCAGACTACTGAAGGGACCAAGGAAAAATTCCTGATCTCCCAACCTACCTTGTTGCAGCCCTTGCACTTTTTTGATCTGCACTTTCTGCCGCTGTAACACTTCATCTGCAATGTTTCCACTTCTCCATGCACCACTTTCATGATTTGTCTGAATAATACACAAGGAATTTCACCTGATCTCTGTTCAAGTGCAGCAAACCAAATCCACTACAAAATATGTGGGAAGGAACTGGAAATACTGGTTGATACCGAAGATAGACACAAAGTGTTGGGTCTGACAAAGGGTTCCGACCTGAAACGTCACCAATCCTTTTATCCAGGGATGCTGCCTGACTCACTAAGTTACTCCAGCTCTGTGTCTAAATCCAATTTAAAAAACAGCTGAAATACATGAGGTTCCAACCTCCTCCCCACCCAGGGACTGTGGATAGGAGGGGGGGAGGGGTTGACAAATTGTGAATATGAAGATGAGGTAAAAAAAGGGAATACAGGAGATATTGCAAAAGACTCTCGGGAGAAGGGGAACAGAAGTTCTAGAGGGGAAAAGAAATTAAGGGCAGGGCCAATTGTGACCGATATGAGAGGGGAGGTAAATACAGAAGTTAAAGTGTTGTACTTAAATGCGCGTAGTATAAAAAATAAAGTGGATGAGCTTGAGGCTCAGTTAGTCATGGGCAAGTATGATGTTGTAGGGATCACTGAGACATGGCTACAAGAGGACCAGGGCTGGGAACTGAATATTCAGGGGTACACAACGTATAGAAAAGACAGACAGGAGGGCAGAGGGGGTGGGGTTGCTCTGATGGTAAGGAATGATATTCATTCCCTTGGAAGGGGTGACATAGAATCAGGAGATGTTGAATCAGTATGGATAGAAATGAGAAATTGTAAGGGTAAAAAGACCCTAATGGGAGTTATCTATAGGCCCCCAAACAGTAGTCTCGACATAGGGTGCAAGTTGAATCAGGAGATAAAATTGGCGTGTCAAAAATGTAATGCTACTGTGGTTATGGGAGATTTCAACATGCAGGTAGACTGGGAAAATCAGGTTGGAAATGGACCGCAGGAAAGAGCGTTTGTAGAGTGCCTTCGAGATGGATTCTTAGAACAGCTTGTACTGGAGCCTACCAGGGAGAAGGCAATTCTGGATTTAGTGTTGTGTAATGATCCTGATCTGATAAGGGGACTAGAGGTAAAAGAGCCATTAGGAGGCAGTGATCACAACATGATAAGTTTTACTCTGCAAATGGAAAGGCAGAAGGGAAAATCGGAAGTGTCGGTATTACAGTATAGCAAAGGGGATTACAGAGGCATGAGGCGGGAGCTGGCCAAAATTGACTGGAAGGAGGCCCTAGCAGGGAAGACGGTAGAACAGCAATGGCAGGTATTCCTGGGAATAATGCAGAGGTTGCAGGATCAATTTATTCCAAAGAGGCGGAAAGACTCTAAGGGGAGTAAAAGACACCTGTGGCTGACAAGGGAAGTCAGGGACAGCATAAAAATTAAGGAGAGGAAGTATAACATAGCAAAGAAGAGTGGGAAGACAGAGGATTGGGACTCTTTTAAAGAGCAACAAAGGTTAACTAAAAAGGCAATACGGGGAGAAAAGATGAGGTACGAGGGTAAACTAGCCAATAATATAAAGGAGGATAGCAAAAGTTTTTTTAGGTACGTGAAGAGAAAAAAAATAGTCAAGGCAAATGTGGGTCCCTTGAAGACAGAAACAGGGGAATTTATTATGGGGAACAAAGAAATGGCAGACGAGTTAAACCGTTACTTTGGATCTGTCTTCACTGAGGAAGATACACACAATCTCCCAAATGTTCTAGGGGCCGGAGAACCTAGGGTGATGGAGGAACTGAAGGAAATCCACATTAGGCAGGAAATGGTTTTGGGTAGACTGATGGGACTGAAGGCTGATAAATCCCCAGGGCCTGATGGTCTGCATCCCAGGGTACTTAAGGAGGTGGCTCTAGAAATAGTGGAAGCATTGGAGATCATTTTTCAATGTTCCATAGATTCAGGATCAGTTCCTGTGGATTGGAGGATAGCAAATGTTATCCCACTTTTTAAGAAAGGAGGGAGAGAGAAAACGGGTAATTATAGACCAGTTAGTCTGACATCAGTGGTGGGGAAGATGCTGGAGTCAATTATAAAAGACGAAATTGCTGAGCATTTGGATAGCAGTAACGGGATCATTCCGAGTCAGCATGGATTTACGAAGGGGAAATCATGCTTGACAAATCTACTGGGATTTTTTGAGGATGTAACTAGGAAAATTGACAGGGGAGAGTCAGTGGATGTGGTGTACCTCGACTTTCAGAAAGCCTTCGACAAGGTCCCACATAGGAGATTAGTGGGCAAAATTAGGGCACATGGTATTGGGGGTAGGGTATTGACATGGATAGAAAATTGGTTGACAGACAGAAAGCAAAGAGTGGGGATAAATGGGTCCCTTTCGGAATGGGAGGCAGTGACCAGTGGGGTACCGCAAGGTTCGGTGCTGGGACCCCAGCTATTTACGATATACATTAATGACAGACGAAGGGATTAAAAGTACCATTAGCAAATTTGCAGATGATACTAAGCTGGGGGGTAGTGTGAATTGTGAGGAAGATGCAATAAGGCTGCAGGGTGACTTGGACAGGTTGTGTGAGTGGGCGGATACATGGCAGATGCAGTTTAATGTAGATAAGTGTGAGGTTATTCACTTTGGAAGTAAGAATAGAAAGGCAGATTATTATCTGAATGGTGTCAAGTTAGGAGGAGGGGGAGTTCAACGAGATCTGGGTGTCCTAGTGCATCAGTCAATGAATGGAAGCATGCAGGTACAGCAGGCAGTGAAGAAAGCCAATGGAATGTTGGCCTTCGTAACAAGAGGAGTTGAGTATAGGAGCAAAGAGGTCCTTCTACAGTTGTACCGGGCCCTGGTGAGACCGCACCTGGAGTACTGTGTGCAGTTTTGGTCTCCGAATTTGAGGAAGGATATTCTTGCTATGGAGGGCGTGCAGCGTAGGTTCACTAGGTTAATTCCCGGAATGGCGGGACTGTCGTATGTTGAAAGGCTGGAGCGATTGGGCTTGTATACACTGGAATTTAGAAGGATGAGGGGGGATCTTATTGAAACATATAAGATAATTAGGGGATTGGACACATTAGAGGCAGGAAACATGTTCCCAATGTTGGGGGAGTCCAGAACAAGGGGCCACAGTTTAAGAATAAGGGGTAGGCCATTTAGAACGGAGATGAGGAAGAACTTTTTCAGTCAGAGAGTGGTGAAGGTGTGGAATTCTCTGCCTCAGAAGGCAGTGGAGGCCAGTTCGTTGGATGCTTTCAGCTGGATAGAGCTCTTAAGGATAGCGGAGTGAGGGGGTATGGGGAGAAGGCAGGAACGGGGTACTGATTGAGAATGATCAGCCATGATCGCATTGAATGGCGGTGCTGGCTCGAAGGGCTGAATGGCCTCCTCCTGCACCTATTGTCTATTGTCTATTGTCTAAGCCCTCCACCTAATGGAGAAAATTCTACCAATCATTCCCGACTCTTCAACTTTCTGTTCATTCTTTTTAGAGTCATAGAGTGATACAGTGTGGAAACAGGCCCTTCGGCCCAACTTGCCTACACCAGCCAACATGTCCCAGCTACACTAGTCCCACCTGCCTGTGTTTGGTCCATATTCCTCGAAACCTGTTCTATCTATGTACCTGTCCAAGTGTTTCTTAAACGTTGGGGCAGTTGGGATTATCACTTTTTTTTTTTAGAGATACAGCGCGGTAACAGGCCCTTCGGCCCACCGAGTCCGCGCCGTCCCTGCACATTAACACTATCCTACACCCACTAGGGACAATTTTTACATATTACCCAGTCAATTAACCTACATACCTGTACGTCTTTGGAGTGTGGGAGGAAACCGAAGATCTCGGAGAAAACCCACGCAGGTCACGGGGAGAATGTACAAACTCCGTAGAGACGGCGCCCGTAGTCAGGATCGAACCTGAGTCTCCGGCGCTGCATTCGCTGTAAGGCAGCAACTCTACCGCTGCGCCACCGTGCCGCTCTGACCATCGCATGAAATGGTCTTTTCCCTTTGATCCGAAAATGATAGCCAAATATAACAGATCCAGGAAACATTAAATGGCCCAAACTAGGCTTAGTTACTCAATCAAAAATTTAACACGGTGGGTTTATTTCAACTTTGACCACACAATTCTCCCGAGATGCTGCCTGACCTGCTGAGTTACTCCAGCATTTTGTGAATAAATACCTTCGATTTGTATCAGCATCTGCAGTTATTTTCTTATACTCTTGATCACACAATTGCTCCTTAAAATTATAGAGTACTGTGTTTACATATCTGCTGTGCTGGTGCAAGTAAGAATTTCTCTGTTCCATTTCAGGACATACGGCAATAAAACATTCTTGATTCTTGAAATGAACATGCTTAACACAGACATTGTGGGCTGAAGGGCCTGTTCCTGTGCTACCTTGCTCTATACCTTGCTTTAGTTGGAGACATAAATCAGAGGCAAGCTGACATGGTAATAAGCTATGCGTTTGGGCAGAAGTTGCAGCAAATCACCAGTTACATAACTATTCTATTTGGTAACATTTCTTCCAACAGTAAATATATTAATCTAATGTCCTTCAAAAGGAGATATGCTTACATTTTTATATGAACTTTACTTGAATTCCATGGTCACGTGGCCCGGTGCCATTGCCAGTACATGTACGATGATATCAGAGTAAAACACTAGAACTGTGGAATCACCAGCTCTTTTTATATATCGAACCGATTCCTTACTGGATTATCCAAAGATCAGTCAAAAGGGCGGTAGAGCTACTGCCTTACAGCGCCAGAGACCAGAGTTCAACCCTGACCACGGGTGCTGTCTGTACAACGTTTGTACGTTCTCCCCGTGACCACATGGGTTTTCTCTGGGTGCTCCGGTTTCCTCCCACACTCCAAAGACGTGCAGATTTTTAGGTGAATTGGCTTGGTATGAATTGTAAAATGTCCCTAGTGTGCGTAGGATAGTGTTAGTGTGCGGGGATCGCTGGTCGGTGCGGACTCAGTGGGTGGAAGGGCCT
This sequence comes from Rhinoraja longicauda, assembly GCF_053455715.1. NCBI lineage: Eukaryota > Metazoa > Chordata > Chondrichthyes > Rajiformes > Arhynchobatidae > Rhinoraja > Rhinoraja longicauda. The sequence goes on along the minus strand of NC_135960.1, from coordinate 67,262,856 downwards.
GTTTCCACTCTGCATCTCTAAACTAAACTAAAAGTATTTCGAATGATTAATTTGCCTTGTGTAGGAAGGACCTGCAGATGTTGGTTTAAACCAAAGATAGACACAAAAAGCTGGAATAACTCAGTGGGTCAGACAGAGAATAGGTGACTTTTCGGGTCGACACCCTTCTTCAAAATAATTTGCCTTTCCGCTGTGACTGATCCAAACAGACCTCACATAAAGCTCGAGGCACGTGGTAAAGGTTATGTTTTCTTCTGCAATTTGATTTTATCAGAATAGTATCACAGGAAGTGGTGGCCTGGTAACAGGGTTCAGTTTAATAGACAATAGACAATAGGTGCAGGAGGAGGCCATTCGGCCCTTCGAGCCAGCACCGCCATTCAATGTGATCATGGCTGATCATTCTCAATCAGTACCCCTTTCCTGCCCACTCCCCATACACCCTGACTCCGCTATCCTTAAGAGCTCTATCTAGCTCTCTCTTGAATGCATTCAGAGAATTGGCCTCCACTGCCTTCTGAGGCAGAGAATTCCACAGATTCACAACTCTCTGACTGAAAAAGTTTTTCCTCATCTCAGTTCTAAATGGCCTACCCCTTATTCTTAAACTGTGGCCCCTTGTTCTGGACTCCCCCAACATTGGGAACATGTTTCCTGCCTCTAACGTGTCCAACCCCTTAATAATCTTATACGTTTTGATAAGATCCCCTCTCCTCCTTCTAAATTCCAGTGTATACAAACCTAGTCGCTCCAGTCTTTCAACATATGACAGTCCCGCCATTCCGGGAATTAACCTAGTAAACCTACGCTGCACGCCCTCAATAGCAAGAATGCTGCATCAGTTTAACCTGCATCTCATCCTTTGTTAGTTATTCTTCATGAAATCACCCTGCGCCAGCATGAAATCTAACCACAGGATTCTTTAAAAAAAAATTGTAAACCTTTCCTTCCTGTTTATTTTTTGCTGCATCTTCATTGGCATTGGGTGATAACCACACAGGAAATGCCACGTGCTCAGTCAATCCTCATTCCATTGGTGTGGGAGGCTCACATACCTGTAGATATTAGGAACAAAGCCAAGATAACCAGGCAGCTTTTAGACTGAAGAAGGGACCCAACCTGAAACGTTACCTATCCATGTCCTCCAGAGTTGCTGCCTGACCCACTGACTTACTCCAGCACTGATTATTTTTGGTAAACCAGCATCTGCAGTTCCATGTTTGGAGCTTTTATTTAATCTTTGCCATGATCTATATATTTGCTGACCGTGTTTTATTTCTGTTCGGCAGCTTTCTGGACATGCTGGTGATGTCTCATGTAATGATGGCCCCTGGAACACGGATCACCATTCGGTGCCGAGCCTGTACTCCATTCACTGAGTTGTGGCCGGTCTATATCGACCACCATCCGGTCTTGTTACAACTTTGGCTCAGGATCACCATGAGAAAATGGCGTTAGAATTGATTGCATCTGCGCTAAGTGCTTCCTGACGTCTTCCTAAATGGATTTGCTCTTATTTTATAAATGATCCCTTGTCCAAAACTCCCAAGTAGCTGTAAACATTTCTCTCGGTCGCACTCTCAATTTCTTTTACTAGCACCAGGCCTGAACATTGAACTTTGCAAGGAATGCAGGTATAGGCTGGGGAATCTTTCCTGCTCACCCAATGTTTCAGACGTGTATCTGTCACGATCCTTGGGGTGAGATGTACAAGACACAGTGGGCTGGCTGCCGATATGGACATTCAGGGGCTAACGCAATGTTGGAGATAGACACAGAGTGCTGGAGCAACTCAGTTGGCCAGGCAGCATCTCTGGAGGAAAAGAATAAGTGACGTTTCGGATCGGGACCCTTCATCAGACCAGAAGGGAATGTTGGCTTGTACTGCAAGGGGTTTGGTATATACAACGAGGGAGGTTTTGATGTATCTGTATAGGGGGCTGGAGTATTGTCCACACTCTCCATGGTCATATTGTGTACCTCTGTTCAGGGCAATAATATTGTCTAGTTCTACGGTCCATTCAGTCATGGCAAAACATTCATCCTTTTGCTTCAGCCCATCTACAGTTTTCTATCCAATTATTTGTAAAATATTTTAAAATTATTTGTATCCAATTATCACAAACTCTGGGGGTAGGCGGTGACAATAGACAATAGAAAATAGACAACAGGTGCAGGAGGAGGCCATTCGGCCCTTCGAGCCATTCAATGTGATCATGGCTGATCATTCTCAATCAGTACCCCGTTCCTGCCTTCTCCCCATACCACCTGACTCCGCTATCCTTAAGAGCTCTATCTAGCTCTCTCTTGAATGCATTCAGAGAATTGGCCTCCACTGTCTTCTGAGGCAGAGAATTCCACAGATTCACAACTCTCTGACCAGAAAAGGTTTTCCTCATCTCCATTCTAAATGGCCTACTCCTTATTTTTAAACTGTGGCCCCTGGTTCTGGACTCCCCCAACATTGGGAACATGTTTCCTGCCTCTAACGTGTCCAGCCCCTTAATAATCTTGTACGTTTCGATAAGATCCCCTCTCATCCTTCTAAATTCCAGTGTATACAAGCCTAGTCGCTCCAGTCTTTCAACATACGACAGTCCCGCTATTCCGGGAATTAACCTAGTAAACCTACGCTGCATGCCCTCAATAGCAAGAATATCCTTCCTCAAATTTGGAGATCAAAACTGCACACAGTACTCCAGGTGCGGTCTCACTAGGGCCCTGTACAACTGCAGAAGGACCTCTTTGCTCCTATACTCAACGCCTCTTGTTATGAAGGCCAACATTCCATTGGCTTTCATCACTGCCTGCTGTACCTGCATGAGGAGGTGAAGTTTGAGTTGCTCAGTGAGCAATGTGGGGCAAAGGGTGAGAGGAGGGCAGTGAGCTTGAGGGGTGAAGGTGAACGGCGAGGGTGAGGGGCAAGGTGGGGTGGTGAGGAGAGGGCTGGGTTGAGAGGTGAGGGTGAAGTGAGGGGGAAGGTAAGGAGTGAGTGATTGGGGTTAAGGGTCAGGGGTGAGGGCAAGAGGGGGGTTGGGGTGAGGAGTGAACTGTGGTGCAGGGGGGGTGTAAGGCAGAGGGGTGAGAGCTCGAAGCATGGGGAGGGGGGCTGGGGATAAGGGGGGGTGAGAGGCGAGGTTGAGGGGGTGGGCGAGGTGCGTAGTGAGGAGTTAGCGATGAGGGTGTGCAATGCAGGAGAGAAATTACTCGGCAATTGGACGGTCACTGATATGAGGGAGGACATGAGCTGGGATCACATCTTACCCCCCAACCCCTCAACCTCACCCTTTACCTCCACTCCTCATCCCTCACCCCCTCCACCACACCTCTCACCTCTCACCCTCACGACATCCATCCAATTATAAATTAAATAGCCCTCCCACAGGAAATAGTAAAAGTGTGATTCTGGGAAAGCAAGAGCTTTCAAAGCAAGACATCACCTCAGAGAGAATCACAGAGTGATACAGTGTGTAAACAGGCCCTTCAGCCCAACTAGCCCGCACCGACCAACATGTCCCAGCTACACTAGTCCCACCTGCCTGCGTTTGGCCCATATCCCTACAAACCCATCCTATCCATGTACCTGTCTAACTGCTTCTTAAACGTTGCGATAGTCCCTGCCTCAACTACCTCCTCTGGCAGCTCGTTCCATACACCCACCACCCTTTGTGTGAAAAAGTCACCGGACAGATTCCTATTAATTCTTTTCCCCTTCACCTTAAACAAATGCCCTCTGGTTCTCAATTCCCCTACTCTGGGCAAGAGATTCTGTGCATCTACCCGATCTATTCCTCTCATGATTTTAAAGACTCCAGGGTGATTCTGTAGGCTTCTTGCACAGACAAAGGTACAAACACCAATCCTCAGGCCAGCAATACTAAGTCTCTGAAGAGACACAAAAAGCTGGAGTAACTCAGCGGGACAGGCAGCACCTCTGGAGAGAAGGAATTGGTGATGTTTCGGGTCGGATACATTAGTGCATTGTGTTGGTGCCGAGGAGTGGACTGGCTGGGAAAGGATGAGTGAACATCTGAACATGAGTGAGTCTGAAGAAGGGTCTCGACCCGAAACGTCACCCGTTCCTTCTCTCCAGAGATGCTGCCTGTCCCGTTGAGTTACTCCAGCTTTTTGTGCCTACCTTCGGTTTAAACCAGCATCTGCAGTTCCTTCCTACACAATACTGACTCTCTGCTGGGAACCTGCGCAAGGAGAGGGCAAAGGTGAAGGGTCAGCAGTACACCAACATCTGACCCCCGCATCCTCCCGAACCGTACACTCACTAAACTCTGCCCTTGCTCCAGACTGGGTAGCACGCAACAAAAGCTTTTCATTGTACCTCAGTACACCTGACAACAAACTAAACAAAACTAGTCACCAGCTAGTCAGAACCAGCAGGCTGAGCACAGCAGCACTTGATAAAGAGTTTGTGGTTGAAGATAAAGTGAAGCATTCCTCTGTGTGTACATTGTGTGTGTGGGTGGGGGAAATCTTTCTTTTTTTTTTTAGGTCTCTTCCGCGGGGCCTTCCATCGCCCGGCGCGGCTCGGCCGCGGGACTGAACAGCGCCCGGTGCGGCTCGGCCGCGGGGCCTTCCATCGCCCGGTGCGGCGCGGCCGCGGGACACCATTCTGCTTTAGTTAAACATTTTGTTCAAGATGGCCGCGCCGTTGTGTTTGGCTGCCTGCCACTGTGTTTCTTTTTTTTTTCCTAATCAGATGTGTAGCACTTTGGTCAACGTGGGTTGTTTTTAAATGTGCTATACAAATAAAATTGACTTGACTTGACTATCCATGTTCCCCAGAGATGCTGCCTGACCTGCTGAGTTACTCCAGCACTTTGTGTCCTTTTGTTTTGTAAACCAGCATCTGCAGTTTTCACACCTTACCCTTCCATATCTCTGTGCTACATTTCTTATCTCTGTATCTCCCTCTCCCCGACTCTCAGTCTGAAGAAGGGTCTCGACCCAAAACGTCACCCATTCCTTCTCTCCAGAGATGCTGCCTGTCCCGCTGAGTTACTCCAGCATTGTGTCTACCTGCAGTTCCTTGCGTCTCCTTAGAAATTTTACTTGATTTTTAACAGTTCAGAGAGGCATTTTCAGCAGCAAAACTAATTGGCAAATGTAAAGTATATATAAAAAGCAAACGCTGCGATTTCCAGTGGCACTTGGTGGCTTTATATAACAATTCCTTGCTTCTGTTGAAACAGCCACTGCCAGAGGTCTGACCAGCAGAGACTCCAGCATTTTTTGGAGTCCAGACCTCTTCTGGACTCTGCATGTATTGCTGGTTGTGCATAGTAGAGGCAGTCCATATCGATGAACTAATACTGCCAGTGCAATACTTTCTCCCATCTCTTATCTTGCTAGCAAAGACCATATGTCTTTCTTTATAGACCTTTTAGATGACTCACTGCACAAGGAAGCAAATAATCAAGTTCTTTCCAAGTTTCTGGTCAACTGTGAATGGATATACAGGATAGAAACATAGAAAATAGGTGCGGGAGTAGGCCATTCGACCCTTCGAGCCAGCACCAACATTCAATATGATCATGGCTGATCATCCAAAATCAGTACCCTGTTCCTGCTTTCTCCCCATATCCCTTGATTCTGTTAGCCCTAAGAGCCAAATCTAACTCGCTCTTGAAAACATCACGTCCACTCTCCCCCAGTCTCTACCTCTCCACGGACATCCCCTTTGGTTTCAACCTTGTCTACAACTTAACACGCTTTGATTTCCTCGGTGTACTGAAAATCCATAGCCTTGAAACAATAACTCTGTTTCCCTCTCCACCGTGGCTACCTTGCCTGGATAGGACAGGCTTGGAGGGATATGGGCCAAATGCGGGCAGGTTGGGCCAAAGGGTCTGTTTCCACATTATATTGCCCTCTATGATTCTTTAACCTGCTGGGTATGTTCAGAGTTTTCTGTTTTTATCCATTAGCACTCTGTTGATTTGTTCAGAGTAAATAATAATTTGACATACCCAAACAAGGAAAATATCCAAGCATAGCACATGTTAGATCGAGGCATAGAGTCATAGATTGATACAGTGTGGAAACAGGCCCTTCTGCCCAACACGCCCACACCGGCCAACAATGTCCCAGCTACCCTAGTCCCTCTTGCCTGCGCTTGGTCCATATCCCTCCAAACCTGTCCAATCCATGTACCTGTCTAACTGTTTCTTAAACGATGGGATTGTCCCAGTCTCCTCTGGCAACTTGTTCCATACACCCACCACCCTCTGTGTGAAAAAGTTACCCTTCGGATTCCTGTTAAATCTTTACCCCTTCACCTTGAATCTATGTCCTCTGGTCCGCGATTCCCCTACTCTGAGTAAAAGACTGTGCATCTACCCGATCTATTCCTCTCAAGATTTTGTACACCTCTATAAGATCCCCCCTCATCCTCCTACACTCCATGGAATAGAGACCCAACCTCCTCAACCTCTCTCTATAACTCACACCCTCTAGTCCTGGCAACATCCTTGTAAATCTTTTCTGAACCCTTTCAAGCTTGAAATGTTGTCTTGCTCGATTTTATAAAATAGCCAACCCTCTTACATTGAAGGCAACACAAGATATTTCAGTAAGTAAACATTAAAAGGGAAGAATGGACTAATGTTGGTGGCTGCATCACTGACAGAATGTTAGACCGTCTCTGACCGACACAGAACGTAGAGGGAGCAGCAGAGGCCAGCGTCCATGAACATTGCACCCAGGTAAACAGGTGGACTTGTTGAACCGCTCCCCCCTTGCCAACACCTCCGACAAATTAATATTCTTACCAGGGTCCAGATGCGTGTACGTCCCAACCACAAAATCCATCGTCGAGATGGCCAGCAAGGCCAACAATAGCAATTGAAACCGAATGATCCACTTGACTCCTGCTAGGTTAATTCCAAGCAATCCCAGGAGCACGGCAATGGAAATCCCTCGAACTGCCCAGATGTTACTCAGGTTCAGCAGATCAGCAATGGACTCGGCAAAGCCAGTGATGTACATGGCGCCTGCAACACACTGCAAGAGAGCGGCATTTTACCTCCAACCTCACAAACACTCCTCACATCTCCCTCCTCTTCATGTTCTCTCTGCCCTCAGAAATGCATTTCAGCTGGACATTGGGGCAGATGAAAGCAGATGATAGACAACAGACAATAGACATGGTGGCGCAGCGGTAGAGTTGCTGCCTTACAGCGAATGCAGCGCCGGAGACTCGGGTTCGATCCTGACTACGGGCGCCGTCTGTACGGAGTTTGTACGGTCTCCCCGTGACCTGCGTGGGTTTTCTCCGAGATCTTCGGTTTCCTCCCAAACTCCAAAGACGTACAGGTTTGTAGGTTAATTGACTGGGCAAATGTAAAAATTGTCCCTAGTGTGTGTAGGATAGTGTTAATGTGCGGGGATCGCTGGGCGGTGCGGACTCGGTGGGCCGAAGGACCTGTTTCCGCGCTGTATCTCTAAATCTAAAAAATCTAAATCTAAAAAATTAGTCTTCAAATTCCTTAAGGTGAACATTGCTCCATTAAATGAGGGTTAAATTAAATTAAAGGAGGGTAATAGTCCATTAAACGAGTTCAGGTAGGCTTGATTTGCTGAAATGACTTCAGGTGGACAATAATCCATCATATAAGTTCAGGTGGACATTGCTCCATTAAATGACTTCAGACGGGGATTAGAATGCGGATCTGATTGAGGGGAGGTGGCAGATAGGGCCAATCCAATCCAACCCCCTCATGTATTCACGCTCCACCTGCCTTATCACCAGGCAACCAAGCCGGCTTAGAGAAAGCAGACAACATGTTTAAGTTAGGAAGGAACTGCAGATACAAAGTTAGACACAAAATGCTGGAGTAACTCAGCGGGACAGGCAGCATCTCTGGAGAGAAGGAATGGGTGATGCTTCAGGTCGAGACCCTTTTTCAGACTGAGTCAGAGGAAAGGGAGTCTAGAGACATGGAAGGGCGAGGTGTGAAAGCGAAAGATCTAAGCAGATGCTAAGGAAATGTAGACTTTCACATGTTGTTTTCACACCTTTACCTACTGAAGCTCCCCCCCCCCCCCCCCCCACACACACAATCAGCCTGAAGGGTCCCGACCCAAAACGTCACTTTTCCATGTTCTCCAGAGATGCTGCCTGACCTGCAGAGTTACTCCTGCACTGTGTGTCTTTTTGTTTGCCTGGTGCTGTTGAAACTGAATGACTCACTGGTGCCTGTAGTTTACACTCTGGTAGGGACCAGCCTGTGGCCACGGATGGGCCGTGTACAGTGGAAAATCCTTGCTCCACATCGACACCTTGCTGCACCACCTACACGCTGGCACTTCCTCCTCCTCACCACTTAATGGTTAAACCTATCCCTCCCTTCCATTCCACCAAATGATCAAAACAGATCATTCACCAGGTTAATCCCCGGGATGGTGGGACTGTCATATGAGGAAAGATTAGAAAGACTGGGCTTGTATTCACTGGAATTTAGAAGGATGAGAGGGGATCTTATAGAGACGTATAAAATTATAGAAGGACTGGACAAGCTAGATGCAGGAAAAATGTTCCCAATGTTGGGGGAGTCCAGAACCAGGGGGCACGGTCTATTAATAAAGGGGAGGCCATTTAAAACTGAGGGGAGGGGAGGCGGGGGGCACCAAGAACAAAAGAGGACCCAGCGTGAGGGGGCTGCCGAGAACAAAGGGGGACCATTGGGAACGAATTTGTATTGGAATACTTTGTAATGTTGTCAGCACCCTATACCTGGCCACTCTTAGAAACATAGAAAATAGGTGCAGAAGTATGCCATGCAGTCCTTCGAGCCAGCACTGCATTCAACACGATAATCTAAATTCAGTACCCAGTTCCTGCTTTTCCCCCCATATCCCTTGACTCCTTTAGTCCTAAGAGCTAAATCTAACTCTCTCGTGAAATCATCCAGTTCTAGTGTATGCAAAACAAAGAATCTCACTGTGACACATGAATGGCACAAGAATGACACATGTGATGATAGAGAATCATTCATTCATTCATTCGTTCATTCAGAAAAGACACTTGGACAGGCACGTGGATAGGAAAGGGTTAGAGGGATACTGGCAAAATGCAGGCATGTGGGACTAGTGTAGATGGGGCATCTTGGTCGGCGTGGATAAGTTGGGCCGAAGGCCCTGTTTCTGCGCTGTGTGACTCTATGGGTTGGCTCCAGGCAGACTCAACGTTGAGCCCAGCAATCTGACCGAGTGCGTGAATTATAGTTTGCATGAAATCTCATAGAATGTCTGAAACGCTACAAAACCGAACATCACCAAGAACATCTACAAAGGTGAGAAAGGTACTAAGCACGAAGGTGATTCTCAGGAAGATCACCAACCTCAATGGGGGAGCCCCCTGCAACAAAATCTTGGTCTGAGGGAGAGGTTGTGAGGCATGTCTGAAGAAAGGAAAAGGACAAAAGATGCAGGGCGTGTGGAGCGTGGTACCTTGGCGGTGATAGCCACCGATGATGAAGGGGTTAAAATCTGGGCCTCCAAAATAACCATCTGCATGGTTCAGAATAAAAACATAATTGTGACCTCTCGCTTACCTGTCCAAGTACGTAGAAAAATCCGAAAGTTCCTCCGACTCGACCTCCCAGAACCGTGGAGAGCATCGAGTATATTCCACCGTTGCCAAGACTGCACCTCTCCAACACGCCGATTCCCGACAGAACCGTCACCAAAGCCACCACGATCACCAGGGTGACCAGGAACATCCCCAGCAGGACTCCGGTATTACCCTGAGATTGTTTAGTTTAGTTTAGTTTAGAGATACAATGCAGAAACGGGCCCTTGGGCCCACCTAGTCCGCACCGACCAGCGATCTCCTGCACACCAACACTATCCTACACACACTAGGGACAATTTACACTGTCTTAAAATGTTTTGCAGAACACACAAGTGAAAAGATAAAATTCCAGAAACATCAAAATTTCTACTTGTTTCAGCGAACAGCATAAAATATGGAAACTGTTATTACGGCACACAAAATGAATGTGGAAAGAAATTCTAAACTTTTAAAAGATGACATTGAGACTCAGATCGCTTAATGCTTCAAAATTAAAAGAAGCAAATCACATCCATCCATTTTTTGTAAAAAAAAAACCATGACAAGTTACTGCAGGGAAATAGGAGGCTGTCAAACATGTTTTTATTTATTGCTGTTCCCTCATCCATGCAAAAATCATTCATTTGCTTTTCCCAATATTTCTTCCTTCGACATGGAAAGGGAATGTTGTACAGACTGTGATGCTTTTTGAGAGGAGGTTAGTGCCCGCACAATACTCCTCCAACTGTATCCATTGTTTAAGGTGTGGACTCTTATACATCGGTGAGATCAAACGTAGACTGGGCGATCGTTTCGCTGAACATCTTCGCTCAGTCTGACTGGACCCAACTGATCTCCCGGTTGCCAAACATTTTAATTCTTCTTCCCATTCCCACACTGACCTGGGCCTCCTCCATTGTCAGAGTGAGGCCAAATGCAAATGGGACGAACAGCACCCTATATTTCGCTTGGGCAGCTTACACCCCAGCAGTATAAATATTTATTTCTCTAACTGCAAGTAACCCTTGCATCCCCTCTCACTCCATCCCTCCCCCACCCAAGTTGTACCAGCTTCAAAGTCGTGTTGTTGGGTCTCATTGTCTGTCTGACGTAGGCCACAACAAACAATGGCCTGTTTCCTTTATCATCATTACTTTTTTGAATATCTTTAATTCATTTGTTCTGCATATCTTTACATCACAGTCTATATCTCTCATATCCCTTTCCCCTGACTCTCAGTCTGAAGAAGGGTCTCGACCCGAAATATCGCCTCTTCCTTTTCTCCTGAGATGCTGTCTGACCCGCTGAGTTACTCCAGCATTTTGTGCCTTTCCCCCCACATTTAAAGTTCAGCACAGGTATAAAAGTTGTGGAAAATATTGGCTTACCACGAGCCATCCAGTCCGCAGAAAAAGAACCACTCCAAAGATGTTGATCATACAAGTGGTAAAGACTCCATCCCAGGTGCCAAATAACACTGGTTCCCAGACGAATATCTTCACTTTCCACCAGGGCTTCTCATGGGACTGGGAAACCTGAGAGATAATCCAGCAACATTCTCCGTTAGTCCCAGCATACCATCTTACATTTCCCTTGCATCTTCTTTGATCCGAAGCTTCTATGTTAATCCAATAACTTGGTACAAAAAGAAGATTCCATGAAGAACCAGGAACTTGAATGTGTGATGTTCTATGCTGTTGGAAGACAGCCTACAATCTAACTGTTTAAAATGTGCTCAATAACAATCCATCTCCTGAAACAGAAACTGAAATGTCTTCATATTATCTCAACAAGTATGAATCTACTCAACTGCAGGATGCAACCTATAATCTCCCGTTCATCAAATATGTAATGATATATATTTGTGGTTAATTATTGTGGATGCAAGTTTTGAAGTAGCCCATAATTGTGTACAAATAGGATTGCACACACGTCAGTTCTTAAAACAGAGAATTACCTTAATTCGTTCCAAAGTACTGATATATTTTCAACAACTGTGCTCACCATATACAACACAAGATTCTAGTTGCTCTAATCTGTTAACATGGTTAAACTGGAGGCACAAGGAACTGCAGATTGGAATTCCATGAGCCTCTCGAGCAAAACACAAAGTGCCGGAGGAACTCTGCGGGTCAGGCTGCATCTGTGGAGGGAATAGACAGCCGGAGTTTCAGGAGTGAAGGGTCCCAACCTGAAATGTTGCCTGTCCATTCCCTCCACAGATGCTGTCTGACCCGCTGAGTTCCTCCAGCACTCTGTGTGTTTTGGACATGGATAAAGCAACGCATATATTGATGGTATCTCTGCGATGGTCGCATTACATTTCCTTTTGTCTATCTTTTATCAAGCACGAATAACAGCTAAATTTAATAAATAATAATATATCCCATTTAATCTTTCACAAACATTTTACATTTCTATGAAAGCTTTCTTGCAAAAGCTACACACCATAACATAGTGAAATCTAAGAGAGTTATCAGAAACATTGTGTTGGTGCTGAGGGGTAGTCTGGCTGAGAAAGAATGAGTGAACATCTGACCATGAGTGAGTCTGCAGAAAGGTTCGACCCGAAACGTCTCACCCTTTCCTTCTCTCCAGAGATGCTGCCTGTCCCGCTGAGTTCCTCCAGCGTTTTGTGTCTATCTATCTGTGAGTGAACAAAGGATTTGCAGAGGGAGCGGTCCCTGCAGAAGACAGAAAGGGGTGGAGGTGAGAATATGTGACTGGTGGCGGGATCACATTGGAGACGGCAGGAATGTCAAAGGAAGGTGTGTTGGATGCAGAGGCTGGTGGGGTGAAAGGCGAGAACCAGGGAAACTCCACTTTGCCTTCCACAAGCCTCTGGAACTGAACTCAGTGTTCAGAAAGATCACAAGACATTAAGTGCAGAATTCTAACCTGGGCAGCTTCATGGAATAGTTCTTGTACATGGCGGGTGGGCGGAGATTCCTGGGCGCTACCCATCAGTAGTGTTGCTTTGTCTGATCCTCTTCGATCACACCTCACATCCCAGACATCTTCCATGAGCGGAAAGAGGCGTAGAGAGGAACATCAACACCCCAGTCTGATCCGCTTGTCTCCTCTCGTCTTCATAAGAGACCACTTCATTCTCTGCCCTGAAATAAAATAAAACACAAGTCTCTAGTTACTCAACTCAGTGAGGAATATCGCGTGGAAGTTTCTAACAGATGGTCATGGGAATTATCTGACAAAACATATCAGGTGCCTCAGGATGTGTTATACGACGGAGTGTAATATACAACAACATTGGCAAAATAGCAAGTGTTACTTGATAGAAAAGCAACTAAACTCACAAAAGATCAACGGGCAATTATTCTATTTTTAATTTATTTCTAAAAAATTAACATAAGTCACTCCAGAACAAAATCAGCGTACAACAATACGAGACGTGAACCAAGCCGAATGAGGATGGGTGATGTTTTGGGTCGAGAACTTTCTTCAGACTGAAGACCCGAAACGTCACCCATTCCTTCTCTCCAGAGATGCTGCCTGTCCCGCTGAGTTACTCCAGCATTTTGTGTCTATCTTCGGTGTAAGCCGGCATCAGCCGAGCCTTTTTCCATGGTAAGGAGTCCCGACCCCCCACTGATGACCCCTTCTCCCGTCTCCAATGGACCCCCTCCACTTTTACCCCCCAGTATGGCCTACTACCCTCACTAGACATCCCCCACAAGGATGGTCTCGAAGCCCTCCGTTTCTTCCTCGACCGTAGAACCAGCCAATCCCCATCGACCAACACTCTCCTCCACCTAGCAGAGCTGGTTCTTACCCTCAACAACTTCTCCTTTGACTCCTCCCACTTCCTCCAAACCAGAGGCGTAGCTATGGGCACTCGCATGGGCCCTAGCTACGCCTGCCTCTTTGTCGGGTACGTCGAACAATCCCTGTTCCAGACGTACACTGGCCCCATCCCCGAACTCTAACTCCGCTACATCGACGACTGCATTGGTGCTACCTCTTGCACCCATGCAGAACTCACTAACTTCATACACTTCACCTCCAATTTCCATCCTGCCCTTAAATATACCTGGACTATCTCTGACATCTCCCTCCCGTTTCTGGACCTCACCATCTCCATCACAGGAGAAAAACTAGTGACGGACATTTACAACAAGCCCACCGACTCGCACAGCTATCTGGACTACACTTCTTCCCACCCGGTCCCCTGCAAAAAGTCTATCCCCTACTCCCAATTCCTCCGTCTACGCCGCATCTGCGCCCGGGATGAGGTGTTTCAGACTAGGGCTTCCGAGATGTCCTCGTTCTTCAGAAAACGGGGCTTCCCCTCCTCCATTATAGATGAGGCTCTTACTAGGGTCTCTTCTACATCCCGCAGCTCCGCTCTTGCTCCCCCTCCCCCCACTCGCAACAAGGACAGGATCCCCCTCGTTCTCACCTTCCACCCCACCAGCCAGCAGACCCAACATATCATCCATCAACATTTCCGTCACCTACAACAGGACCCCACCACTGGCCATATCTTCCCATCCCCTCCCCTCTCTGCGTTCCGCAGAGACCGTTCCCTCCGCAACTCCCTGGTCCACTCGTCCCTTCCTACCCAAACCACCCTAACCCCGGGCACTTTCCCTTGCAACCGCACGAGATGCAACACCTGTCCCTTTACCTCCCCCCTCAACTCCATCAAAGGACCCAAACAGTCTTTCCAGGTGAGACAGAGGTTCACCTGCACCTCCTCCAACCTCATCTATTGCATCCGCTGCTCTAGATGTCAACTTATTTATATCGGCGAAACCAAGCGCAGGCTCGGCGATCGCTTCGCTGAACACCTACGCTCGGTCTGCATTAACGCAACTGATCTCCCGGTGGCCCAGCACTTTAACTCCCACTCCCATTCCCAGTCTGACCTCTCTGTCATGGGCCTCCTCCAGTGCCATAGTGAGGCCCCCCGGAAATTGGAGGAGCAGCACCTCATATTTCGCCTGGGCAGTTTGCGGCCCGGTGGTATGAACGTAGACTTCTCCAACTTCAGATAGCTCCTCTGTCCCTCCCTTCCCCTCCTCCTTCCCAGATCTCCCTCTATCTTCCTGTCTCCACCTATATCCTTCCTTTGTCCCACCCCCGACATCAGTCTGAAGAAGGGTCTCGACCCGAAACGTCACCCATTCCTTCTCTCCCGAGATGCTGCCTGACCTGCTGAGTTACTCCAGCATTTTGTGAATAAATCGATTTGTACCAGCATCTGCAGTTATTTTCTTATACTATCAGCAGTTTCTTCCTACACAGAGGAATATTAAATTACTGGTTTAATTCTTTTCATAATTTGAAACAAAAGACAGTAGACAATAGGCAATAGGTGTGGGAGTAGGCCATTCAGCCCTTCGAGCCAGCACTGCCATTCACCGTGATCATGGCTGAACAGTTATCTCTATTCTCGGTAACTTTCAAACATCTCATTCGATCACCAGACAAAGGTCCCATTCCTTCTCTCCCGAGATGCTGCCTGACCTGCTGAGTTACTCCAGCATTTTGTGAATAAATACCAGACAAAGGTTAATGCTTCAATAAAATAACCTTAAATTCTGTTGTT
The DNA here is from genome assembly GCF_053455715.1 of Rhinoraja longicauda. Lineage (NCBI taxonomy): Eukaryota > Metazoa > Chordata > Chondrichthyes > Rajiformes > Arhynchobatidae > Rhinoraja > Rhinoraja longicauda. The sequence goes on along the minus strand of NC_135960.1, from coordinate 67,247,719 downwards.
TTAGAAACACTTCCATCAGGTTTAGGTTTAGGTTTATTATTGTCAGGCGTAACGAGGTACAGTGAAAAGCTTAGTTTTGCATGCTATCCAATCAGATAATGCTGTACATAAATACAATCAAATTAAACTCAAGTACAATAGGTAGAGTGAAGGGGAAGATACAATCTAAACAGAAAGATACAACAAATATCCAACAAAGTAATCAACACACTGGATAATAAAAATCTTATCCTAAATGTCATCGATACTCAGATTTACCCAGCATGGGTTGCAAACTTAATTACATAGATTGTTTGGAACTGGTACACAGAATAGGAAAGCACAGGAATGTGCCCACATGATGCCAACTTAATGTGCTAAACATGATGCCAACTTAAACTGATCACATCTGCCTGTGCACAAAGTCAAGTGATAGGAACAAATTAGGCCATTCGGCCCATCAAGCCCACTCCACCATTCACTCGTGGCTGATCGATCTCTCCCTCCCAACCCCATTCTCCTGCCTTCTCCACATAACCCCTGGCACCAGTACTAATCAAATACATGACCCATATCCCTCTATCGCTGTTCTTACTCTTTGTTTAGTTTAATGCACTTAATAATTTATAAATATTTTAGCTGGCTTTTGTTAAAAAAAAACAACTTTTCAATAATCTGGAAGCATTTTAATTTGCTTTCTTTGCCTTTAATGGTTTTCTGGATCCCTGGAGCGGTGCATCATCGCTGGGGTGTGTCGGTCACGGGAGGCACTTTGTGAGTGTGGGAGCCTTCAGGGTCAGTGCTTCCCCTGGGCTGCCAGAGACCAGCCCTTCCCAGACGGATATCAGTCCCTCTAGACCAGGACCAGGCTCGGACAGAGCAGAGCCAGACCCTGCTTGACCACTGCTAACCTCATGCGTAGCGAGGAATTGAAGATGTGTAGGAAAAAAAACTGCAGATGCTGGTATAAATCGAAGGCAGGCACAAAATGCTGGAGCAACTCAGCGGGCCTGACAGCATCTCATGAGAGGTAGACACAAAATGCTGGAGTAACTCAGCGGGCCAGGCAGCATCTCAGGAGAGGTAGGCACAAAATGCTGGAGTAACTCAGCGGACCAGGCAGCATCTCCCAAGATGCTGCCTGGCCCGCTGAGTTACTCCAGCATTTTGTGTCTACCTAAGAAACTGCAGATGCTGGTTTACATTGAAGATAAGCACAAAATGCTGGAGTAACTCAACGGGACAGGCAGCATCTCTGGATAGAAAAAATGGGTGACGTTTTGGGTCGAGACCCTTCTTCAGACTATTGTCAGGGAGGAGGGAGACTAGAGATATGGAAGGGTAAGGTGTGAAAACAACAGATCAAAGCAGACGCTGATCAAGGAAATGTCGAATGATTCATTGTTGGCTGAGGGGAAGATGACAAAGAGGCATACAATCAACAAAATTAATCAGGACAGTGAAACTAGTCAGAGGACTGGGATGGGGGGGGGGGGGCAGAGAGAGAGAGAGGGTAAGCAAGGTTTACTTGAAGTTAGAGAAATAAATATTCATACCAGTTGTAAGCTGCCCAAGCAAAATATGAGGTGCTGTTCCTCCAATTTATGTTTGGCTTCACTCTGACAGTGGAGTCCCAGGACAGTAAGGTCAGTATGGGAATGGGAGGGGGGGGTTAAAGTGTTTAGCAACCGGGAGATCAGGTAGGTCTAGGCGGACTGAGCGGAGGTGTTCAGTGAAATGACCGCCGAGTCTGCGCTTGGTCTCGCTGATATATAGGAGTCCACACCTAGAACAGTGGATCCAGTAGATGAGGTTGGAGGAGGAGCAATGTGAACCTCTGCCTCACCTGAAAGGACTGTCAGGGTCCTTGGACAGAGTTGAGGGAGGAGCTATCGGGACAGGTGTTGCACCTCCAGCGGTTGCAGGGGAAAGTACCTGTCTCTGTATCTTGACGTATAATCACCATCACTGGTTGTCACATACGTTAGGAGAGTCATGTGCCAAGTCACAATTAAATATTAAAGTGGGCCTTAAAGGCCAACGTCTTAATATCGATTGTTTCCAACTTGGTCTTGAAGGTCTTAACGTCGGGCACAGTGCGAATGTCATGGTGGAGATCATTCCATTCACGAATTGTCTTGGAGTACAGTGAATACCTATAACAGTCTTTACTTGTTGGGATGATGTTGTATTTGTAAAGCCCCGGTTGCCCAGTCTTTGGTTGTCTGGATGAATTTGCAGATTGAAGATGACTCTTGATGTCGCTTGGAATAAACCCGTGCGTTCTTTTATCGATGGTCGTCAGGCGTAATTTGGTCCTACGGTCTTGAAGAGTTTCCCACTCTAGATCAGCAAGGATTTTAGTACCTGGGGAGGGGGTTGTTTTGGTGGGTAGGGATGAGCTAAACAGAAAGTTGCAGAGGGAACGGTCTCTGCGGAAGGCAGAAAGGGGTAGATAGGGAAGACGTGGCTAGTGGTCGGATCGTGTTGGAGGTGGCGGAAATGTCAGTGGATTATGTACAATGGCTGATGGGGTGAAAGGTGAGAACTAGGGGGACTCTGTCCCTGTTGCGACTGCGGGGAGGGGGAGCATGGACGGAGCTGCGGTGTACCAAGGAGACACTTGTGAGGGCCTCGTCTATGATGGAAAAGGGGAAACCTTTTTCCCCTAAAGAATGAGGACATCTCAGATGTCCTGGTATGGAACATCTCATCTTGGGCACAGATGCGGCGTAGACAGAGGAATTGGGAGTAGGGGATATAGTCTTTGCAGGAAGCAGGGTGGGAAGAAATGTAGCCTAGATAGCTATGAAAGGCATTGGGTTTATAATACATGTTGTTATCCTCGTGTTCGACACCAGACAGCCAGAGACCAAGCCCCTCCCAGTCTGGGCCTGGACCAGGCACGGACAGGCCAGGCAAGACCGAGATCAGCCACTGCTATCCTAACGTTGGACATCTACTATTCTATGCCTGCCTTGACAATAGGTGCAGGAGGAGGCCATTCAGCCCTTTGAGCCAGTACCGCCATTCAATGTGATCATGGCTGATCATTCTCAATCAGCACCCCGTTCCTGCCTTCTCCCCATACCCCCTGACTCCGCTATCCTTAAGAGCTCTATCTAGCTCTCTCTTGAATGCATTCAGAGAATTGGCCTCCACTGCTTTCTGAGGCAGAGAATTCCACAGATTCACAACTCCCTGACTGAAAAAGTTTTCCCCATCTCAGTTCTAAATGGCCTACCCCTTATTCTTAAACTGTGGCCCCTTGTTCTGGACTCCCCCAACATTGGGAACATGTTTCCTGCCTCTAACGTGTCCAACCCCTTAATAATCTTATACGTTTCGATAAGATCTCCTCTCATCCTTCTAAATTCCTGTGTATACAAGCCTAGTCGCTCCAGTCTTTCAACATATGACGTTGCATCAAAGGTGGGGACTCGTCCACTTACACATGTCCGACCACACTTTCCTTTTGATTAAAGGAAACGGTACATTGTGTTAAACTGTGATATAAATTATATCACATCGCTATTTCTCAGCGCCGCACCATGAGAGTTCGCAGCCTGTGGGCCTTGGTTACCCAGCCAAAGAAACGTTATGATAGAGAAGTAGGGACCAGGAACTGCAGATGCTGGTTCATACAAAAAGACACAAAATGCTGGAGTAACTCAGTGGGTCAGGCAGCATCTCTGGAGAACATGGATAAGTGATGTTTCACAGAGTGCTGGAGTAACTCAGTGGGTCAGGCAGCATCTCTGGATAGCTCTGGATAACATGGATAGGTGACGTTTCTGGTTGGTACGAGTCTTCACATGTTCTCCATAGATGCTGACTGACCTGCTGAGTTACTCCAGCACCTTGTGACATTTTGTGCACTGACCATAATCCACAGTACTAATCATAATCCACAATTTGGGCATCAGCCTGAGGGGTAATGAAGAACAGAAAGGGATTAACTCTAACAAGATCACCAAATTACCATTTCCAACTCGTTCCACCAGGCTGTTTTTCTCTCTCTGTTGATTGTATAATTTTTCCATGTATTTCTGCTTTGAGCTTGAAAGCTTTCTTAAAATAGAACTGCACAGAACTGGCTTTGAAACCTGATGTTCACAACTAAAACCTGTCACATTGAACATTGAACTCCAATTGCTACTTCCATGTTCATCCATTGTCTGTCCACCTGCTTTAATCATCACAGAAATATCTGATTGCTCAACGCACAACTAGTACCCCAGGCACGTCAGACATTACTGAATTGTCATTAAGTATTAACTATCACTGTGCACTATAAACCTGCAAAACTTGTTTTCTCCCACCACTACCAAAGATACTCAAGGAGCAAGATGGACCACTCTGTTGAAATCGCCTAGATTGAAGTGTAGTACGCAAAGGAGCGTAATGTCCGCCATTTTAGTAGGCAAACCCCGCCTCTCGTAGTGTAATCAGTGTTTTGGGGGAACAGTATGTGTGATGATACCATTAAAATGCAGAATATATCTCATCTATCAATTCACAGATTTTGGTTTAAAAAAAAAAAATGTTACTGCAAGTTTCTGCTTACTAAAATGGCGCCATGACATACTGCGGTTTTTAGGGTCGAGTGGTCTATCTTGCTCTGCTCTATTATCTTTGACCACTACCTCTCTCAGTTGATCTTTATTCTGTATAGTGTTTAATTTCCTTTGCGATAGAAGATTTTATCCAATTTGGTTACAGCCAGTAGCATTAATTCCATCATCTAAACTGTGTCGGCCGTGGGTATAGGTCACAGGATGGACACAAATTGTCGTAGATGACAACAAACCACAATATTCCAAACCCCAACTACTCCGATTTTACTCATCACCAGTGGTCACTTTAACTCTGTTCGATCCCAGTTACTGATCTCTTCGCCTCATTTACACCACCCAAACTCCCCATTTTAAACATCGTCAAATGTTCCACCTGGCCTTCTCTTCACAGAACATCACCATTTCTTCAGTCTTTGTTACCAATTGATCTGCATCTCAACCTCCATCAACCACTCCATCAACCTCCTCTTTCAGGAGGCGAAGTGTTAGAAACATTAAAGATGCAACAGCAAGGAACTTGGAGAAATCAGGGTGATCATAAGTGTCAAACGTGGGCAGGTGGGATTAGTATAGAATGGGCATGTTGGTCGGCATGGGCAAGTTGGGCCGAAGGGCGTGCTATATGACTTATGATCACCCTGATTTCTCCAAGTTCCCTGCCACATCCCTTTGACCCTTTCCTATCCATGTACCTGTCCAGATTTCTTTTAAATGTTTTGATAGTACCTGCCTCAACTACCTCCTCCAGCAGATCGTTCCATACACCCACCACCTTATGTTCAGGACAGAGATAATTGCGGACAGAACAAGCATATCAAACCTATCAGGAGAGGAACAAACACGCAGGGTATTTGAAACAGTAGAAAGCAAGGAAATGCAGACACTGGTTTACCAAGGAAAGACACAACGTGTTTGGAGGAGCTCAGCGGGTCAGGCAGCATCACTGGAGAATGTGGATAGGTGGATGTCTTTGGTCGGGACCCATCTCCGGACAGTCTTCGGAAAGAAACAATGCCAGTCACACGGACAGTGAGCTCGAAGGTCAAGGAACAGAGTGTACCACTGCATTCAGTTTCACTTGTTTTCAAGCGACTTAATAATTGGTTTGTGCTAATAACCTAAGTGCATGGGATCAGGCCGCCGGCCTGAAGCAATTTTCAGAGAAAACTCTGTGGCTGACGCATCGGCTCAGAACTATGTTGGTAGAGGTGCCCACTGCACAGTCCCCAACGTTCTGCTCACTAAGGAACGTGTTGTTACACTGTGTGATCCAAGGGTGGTCACGGTGGCGCAGCGGTAGAGTTGCTGCCTTACGACGCTTGCAGCGCCGCAGACCCGGGTTTGATCACGACTATGGGCGCCGTTTGTACGGAGTTTGTACGTTCTCCCCGTGACCTGCGTGGATTTTCTCCGAGATCTTCGGTTTCCTCCCACACTCCAAAGACGTACAGGTATGTAGGTTAATTGGCTGGGTAAATGTTTAAAAAAAAAATTGTCCCTAGGATAGTGTTAATGTACGGGGATCACTGGGCGGCACGGACTTGGAGGGCCGAAAAGGCCTGTTTCCGGCTGTATATATATGATATGATATGATATTTGTAGGTTCATTGGCCTGGTATAAGTGTAACCTGTCCCCAGTGTGTGTAGGATAGCGTTAATGTGCGGGGATCGTTAGTCGGTGCGGACTTGGTGGGCCAAAGGGCCTGTTTACCCACAGTATCTCTAAACTAAACTAAACTAGGTGTGAGGTGGGAGGGAGCTACCAGTTATACACCGAGCCCTGAATATTGTGCGGCAGTGCAACAGAATCACCGTGAGAGCTGGTGTTCAGCCAATCCTCTTACCATTGAGCAAGGAAACACCCTCAACAGTTGACTCCCAATATTCCGTGCCAACCTTCAGAAGGTGGACCGGAGCCAAACCACAGGATGGGAATGAACTCAAACTCAATGGATCGGATTAAAACTCTGACTTCCTACCTTGTCCATTTATGATTGGCAATGAACGATTAAACAAAACAGGAGGTAGCTTCAATCATCTCTGAATTCAATGGTCAAGTGTCCACAAGCCTCCAGAACAGAGGACTCCTAAGGCTCCTACTTCCACCACCTCCAGTGAAAGAAATGCTCAACAACTGGCCAACAACTTATTTTGAGCTTAATATTCCTCACTGTGGGAAACACACTCACCTTTTTTAACTGCTGAGCGAATAATTTTGTACATTTCACTAATGTTAATTCACAGTCTTCTAAACTCAAGTAAAATGTCAGCCCAGCCAACTCATCTCTCCTCTTCAATAGACCTGCTACCATCATGTTTTTGGAACAAAGGAACTGCAGACGTTGGTTTACACAAAAGGACACAAAGTGCTGTGGAACTCAGCGGGCCAGGCAGCATCTCTGGCGAACCTGGATAGGTGACGTTTCAGGTTGGGACACCTCTTTGGTCCACTACTGAGAATGGTTTGGTCTGTCAGGCCCTTCCTTGCGTTCAGGTCCGAGATTCAGAGACTTCTGAAGCACAATCGGAGACCAATCATACCTAATGTACGTCATGCTACGTTAAGTTTTCCTGGACTGGGGAGGCCCATGGAGATTTTGTGCCGTGGGGCTGGGAAGCTTTTAGAAAGTGACAGGATTTTGAAATGTATTGAAGTAAATAATTTATTTTAAAGAAAGGCAATAATGCAAAACAAAACAAAAGGCACCAAGCTCCGGCCAAAATAATTTTTGTATAGTGATAAAGGAGAGATTAATTCAAGGGGGGGAGGGGGGGAAGGCGGGGAGAGGAGGGGAGGGGGGGAAGGGTAGGGGGGGAGAGGGAGGAGGGGGGAGGAGAGGGTGCTGCAGCAATGCAGGAGAGGTTTGGGCCCAACGGGTCCACTTGGTCTTGTGATGTAATAAAAGTAGTTAAAAATATTATCAAATTTTAAGAACAAAGAACTATAGCATAAAGACAGGTGGCACGCCAGAAGATTGAACAAAATATAAAAAGCATCAAAGAATGACTAAAAGATTAATAAAGGAGATGAAGCAGGATAGAAACACAAAAATAGATATTAAAAGTTAGCAGAAATATTTTTTTTAAAGAGTTAACAAAGTAAAGGTTAGTCTGATTTAAAGTTTGGAGAATTAGTCATGGCAAACAAAAAAAATGGTTGATGAATAAAACATTTCCTTTGCATTGTCTTCACTACAGAGGATGCACTTAAATACTGGTTTATTATTGCCATGTGTACTGAGATACCGTGAAATAGTGTTGAGGGTGAAGTTATAGTCGATCAATAGGAATCTAACGGAGGAGTCCCTGTTGTCTAGGTATTCCAGAGATGAGGTTAGGGCCAGGGAGATGGCGTCTGTTGTGAACCTATTGTGTGGGTAAGGAAAGTACAGGAGTTCAAGGCTTGATGAGAGGCTGGAGTTAATGGGCACCATCACCAGTCTCTTGAAGCACTTCATGATGGTGGATGTCAGAGCCACCGGACAGTAGTCGTTAAGGCACACTGCCTTACTTTTCATTGGCACACTGATGATAGTGGTCTTCTTGAAACAGGTGGAGACCTCAGATAGCAAAGAAGGCATTCCAGGGATGCTGCCTGTCCCGCTGAGTTACTCCAGCTTCTAGTGCGAGTCTGAATAAGGGTCTCGACCCAAAACATCACCTATTCCTTCTCTCCAGAGATGCTGCCTGACCCGCTGAGTTACTCCATCTTTTTGTGCGAGTCTGAAGAAGGGTCTTGACCAGAAACGTCACCCATTCCTTCTCTCCAGAGATGCTGCATGACCGCTAAGTTACTCCAGCTTTTTGTGTCTATCTAAGGCATACCAGTAGCTCTACCTCCTCAGTCTCCTGAGGAAACTCAGCATGTCTCCAATGATTCTTCCTAACTTCTACAGATGCATCATAGAAAGCATACTGTCAGGTTGCATCACAGCTTGCTTTGGGAACAGCTTTGAAAAAATAACACAAGGTTGTGGCGGTCCCTGGGTATCAGGTGTAAGATTTGAGAAGCTTTCCCTCATTTGGAAAGCAACACCAAACCAAAGAGCTGCAGTTTGGACATTTTAAACAAGAGACTGGGGCTGATAGCGGAGAAAGGCTGCGGTCAGATTAACAAAGGATGTCACAATCTGTGGGTCCTAAAATGGCCGCAGGACCTCGTGACCAGCCACAAAAAGTAAAAACCTTACAACCCAGTCTCTAGGTTTCTGCAAAGCTACGGCCAGAACAAAGGATGGGTATTGGCCATGCAGAAACCTACGAAACCAGGTCGGAGTCCAGACACTGGGGCGCTGACATCAGCATACTCACAATGCCCCAAGCCGACCTAAACAGTTCATCTCAGTGAGGGGGCACAATAGCCCATAGAAAACTACCTGGTAGGTGATGGGAAACCAGTTAACACCCATCACCTCACAACGAAATCCCAATTAACACCGTCTGGCCATCCCCGGTATTCCCGAACATAAGCGCAGATCAGAAGAAAACCTCATAAATATCTTTTTTGAACAAAGAGATTCCAAGATCTGGCGGGAGATAGGACGGGTCAGAAACAGTATAACTGGCCACTACTTTTGGGTGAAAAAGTTAAGTCAACTCGAGAAGAAAACCTGCAGGGAACGCAAGCAGGCAAGTCAAGACGGACAGAGACAAGAAGCGCAGAGAAAACCGGGTTCGAAGTCAACTGAAGTCAAGAAGAAAGTCGGAAAGAAGAACGGATGCAAGAGAGAGGAACAGGCACGCAACTCGAGAAGAAATACTGCCAAACGAACAGCCAGTAACCCCAGTAATAGCCCCATGGTGAGCATGCACTCCAAATCCTACATATCCTGGACATAGTTTAGTGTAGAGGGGAGGGTGGTTGTGAATAAACGTTGGGTGTGTATTAAAATATGTGTTGGTCAAGGTTGCGATGCGTCGTACGTTCCCCATCTTACAGTCGTGTATGTGTCTTGCAGAAGTGTGTCTAAGAATTCATAAGTAAAAGGGTATTCGTGTATATGTTTTGTGGAACTGTGTGTTTCAAGAAATCAGCGAGAAAGGCATTCGGGTATCTGTCCTGTGGAACTGTGTGTGTTTAATGATTCATAGTTATAAGTATTCGAGAAAGGCATTCGGGTATCTGTCCTGTGGAACTGTGTGTGTTTAATGATTCATAGTTATAAGTATTCGTGTGATTCGGTATGTGTTTCATAGACAGGTATTATAGAACTGTATAAGTATTCATGGACAATAGTCCCAAATGCTGAATAAAAGCCTTTTCATTTAAACCCTGGTTTTGAAATCTGGTCTGGTTGAATTTTTTCTGCACTATAAGAGCTCCTGCACCTAAGTCCAGTGTCTAGAACCGTAAGGGGTGAGTGGGTCGAACCACTCACGGGGAACCAGTGTGCACGGCCTGGTCAAGGGATCAGAGCAAGGCACGGGGACCTTAGGTCGGGCGAAAGCTCGGCGCAGAAACCCCTTACACAGGCCACTCCTAGGGTCAGCCCCCTCAGCACTTGACGGACAGGCTTAAGGGGTTAAGACTCAGGCCGTTAGGGGGAGTGGTTTATCCCTACGGTGGACTTCATTGTGAGTGGAGGCTCACAACCAAATAAAGAACTTTCTAAACCTGCCTGGAGTCCAGCCTTTTTCTGGCCTCCGCCAGGCCACTACAAGGTGAACCAATGTGTTACTCATGAACTTCAGGAAGACCTTTGAAACCATGCCACATCAAAGGTTATTGTGGGATGTGTACGCTCGTGTGAGGTGAGACAAGAACGCTCTTGTGTGAGGTGTTAGACATCAAAGTTCTGGTGTGTGGGGTTAGACATGTACGCTCTTGTGTGTGGGGTTAGACATGTACGCTCTTGTGTGAGGTGTTAGACATGTACGCTCTTGGGTGTGGTTAGACGTGTACATTCTTGTGTGTGGGGTTAGACATGAACGCTCTTGTGTGTGGGGTTAGACATGTACATTCTTGTGTGTGGGGTTAGACATGTACGCTCTTATGTGTGGGGTTAGACATGTACGTTCTTGTGTGTGGGGTTTGACATGTATGCTCTTGTGTGTGGGGTTAGACATGAACAATCTCTTGTGTGTGGGGTTAGACATGAACGCTTTTGTGTGTGGGGTTAGACATGTACGCTCTTGTGTGTGTGGGGTTAAACATGAACAATCTCTTGTGTGTGAGGTTAGACATGAATGCTCTTGTGTGTGTGGGGTTAGACATGTACGCTCTTGTGTGTGGGGTTAGACATGTACGCTCTTGTGTGTGTGGGGTTAGACATGAACCATCTCTTGTGTGTGAGGTTAGACATGTACGCTCTTGTGTGTGTGGGGTTAGACGTGAACAATCTCTTGTGTGTGGGGTTAGACATGAACCATCTCTTGTGTGTGAGGTTAGACATGTACGCTCTTGTGTGTGTGGGGTTAGACGTGAACAATCTCTTGTGTGTGAGGTTAGACATGTACGCTCTTGTGTGTGTGGGGTTAGACGTGAACAATCTCTTGTGTGTGGGGTTAGACATGAACGCTCTTGTGTGTGTGGGGTTAGACATGTACATTCTTGTGTGTGGGGTTATACATGTACGCTCGGGTGTGGGGTTACACATGTACGCTCTTGTGTGTGGGGTTAGACATGAACCATCTCTTGCGAGGGGTTACACCCAAACACTATCGTGTGATGCCCCTTTTTCGGGGTTACGTCCGTGCCCGGGTGGTATTAGAGAGGGACTATGCGCTGACCACGGGCACCCTGGGGGATTTCCGGGACCGTTGGGCACCGCGGGGGTTGAATGCACCCTGGACAAGGATTGTAACATAGTTGTATAATAGTTCGTTTAGTATATTTGTGTGTCATGGACTATGGTGGTGAGTTCTGTTTTGTTTTATTGTAATGTAAATATTATTTTTAATAATTGAATAAATTCTTTGATAATAGAAAAAACACTATCGTGCGAGGGGTTAGATGTGAATGTTCTCGTGCAAGGGGTTAGACATGAACAATCTCTAGTGAGGGGTTATTGTGGGAGCTCTCGTGTGAGGGGTTATACATGAACAATCTCGTGTGCGGGGTTAGATGTGAACGCTCTAGTGCGAAGGGTTAAACGCGAACGCTCTCATGTGAGGGGTTATTGTGGGAGCTCTTGTGCAAGGGGTTATTGTGGGCATGAACACTCTTGTGCAAGGGGTTATTGTGGGCATGAACACTCTTGTGCAAGGGGTTATTGTGGTGGGCATGAACACTCTTGTGCAAGGGGTTATTGTGATGGGCATGAACACTCTTGTGCAAGGGGTTATTGTGGCATCAACACACTTGTGCAAGGGGTTATTGTGGGCATCAACACACTTGTGAAAGGGGTTATTGTGGTGGGCATGAGCACTCTTGTGCAAAGGGTTATTGTGCAAAGGGTTATTGTGGGCATCAACACACTTGTGCAAGGGGTTATTGTGGGCATGAACACTCTTGTGCAAGGGGTTATTGTGGTGGGCATGAACACTCTTGTGCAAGGGGTTATTGTGGTGGGCATGAACATTCTTGTGCAAGGGGTTATTGTGGGCATGAACACTCTTGTGCAAGGGGTTATTGTGGTGGGCATGAACACTCTTGTGCAAGGGGTTATTGTGGTGTGTATGGACACTTGTGCAAGGGGTTATTGTGGTGGGCATGGACACTTGTGCAAGGGGTTATTGTGGTGGGCATGGACACTTGTGCAAGGGGTTATTGTGGTGGGCATGGACACTCTTGTGCAAGGGGTTATTGTGGTGGGCATGGACACTCTTGTGCAAGGGGTTATTGTGGGCATGAACACTCTTGTGCAAGGGGTTATTGTGGTGGGCATGGACACTTGTGCAAGGGGTTATTGTGGTGGGAATGGACACTTGTGCAAGGGGTTATTGTGGTGGGCATGAACACACTTGTGCAAGGGGTTATTGTGGGCATGAACACTCTTGTGCAAGGGGTTATTGTGGTGGGCATGGACACTCTTGTGCAAGGGGTTATTGTGGGCATGAACACTCTTGTGCAAGGGGTTATTGTGGTGGGCATGAACACTCTTGTGCAAGGGGTTATTGTGGACATGAACACTCTTGTGCAAGGGGTTATTGTGGGAGCTTTTGTGTGTGGGTTTAGATGCGACTGCTCTTGGGCAAGGCATCACAGCTCGGCCTCAATAGAGGCAAAAACAGAAATGCTGCAAAAACATGCAGTCCAGCAGCCTCTGTGGAAAGGGAAACCAGATCAGGTCAGTCTATTCTGGTATCTGCAGCTTGGTTTGGTCTGATAGAGGTTTGGCCAGCCAGCAGGTCCATGGAGCTACATCATCGGGTCATTTTCAGGTTGGTTAGACACGAGGACGGCCTGTCTCAGGATTATGCACGCTTTAAACTTTCACCACCACATTTTTTAAACGCATCCGTCTCTCTGGGCATCCCTTTGCCTGCAAACAACTTACTCCAATCAACTTCTGCAAGTTCCGTTGATAAAATGGGTTTAGAGGAATTATGGGCCAGACGCAGGCAGGTGGGACTAGTGTATACGGGGCACGTTGGTCAGCATGGGAAAGTTGGGCCGAAGGGCCCGTCCCCACACTGTATGACTACGTTCCTGTCTGATATCGTCAAGGTGTTGTGAGTCTTTGGAATTCTTTTCCTCAAAGGTGGTGAAACTAGGATCTGAATATTTTAAGGCACTGGTAAATAAATATTTGATAACAGGAGTGTGTAAGGTCACTGTGGGATGGTGCAAGCGAAGAATCGAACTTACTTTTGGATCAATCAACAGCTTATAGACAATAGACAATCGGTGCAGGAGGAGGCCATTCGGCCCTTCGAGCCAGCACCGCCATTCAATGTGATCATGGCTGATCATTCTCAATCAGTACCCCGTTCCTGCCTTCTCCCCATACCCCCTGATTCTGCTACCCTTAAGAGCTCTATCTAGCTCTCTCTTGAATGCATTCAGAGAATTGTCCTCCACTGCCTTCTGAGGCAGAGAATTCCACAGATTCACAACTCTCTGACTGAAAAGGTTTTTCCTCATCTCAGTTCTAAATGGCCTACCCCTTATTTTTAAACTGTGGCCCCTTGTTCTGGACTCCCCCAACATTGGGAACATGTTTCCTGCCTCTAACGTGTCCAACCCCTTAATAATCTTATACGTTTCGATAAGATCTCCTCTCATCCATCCCATGAAATGGGAAAGAAGGTTTGAGAATATCCGACAGGGTCTGCTACATTCTTGACTTGCACAAGACTTCAATAAAATCGTAAGTGGGAGAATGATTGCAGAAAACGATGGAACACAACCGTGAAGTTAACACCAAACAGCTGATTATAAGAAAGATATCGAATTTACCAATTCAGACGACATCAAATATCCAAAACAATGCAAGACGGTTTATCCTCAGAGCCCACACAGCTGAAACACGTCAACAATGTGGGAAGCTGGCAAATATCTGAGTTCATGAGATCCGCTACAGAACGAATACAAATGTTCCGAATTAAAAGCTGCCCTCGTCCATTCAGTTCACGGTACGCACAGTGTGTAGTCAAGTCAAGTCAAGGTTATTTGTCACATACACGATGTGCATGTGCAGTGAAATGAAAGTGGCAATGCCTGCGGATTGTGCACAAAAAAGAATTACAGTTACAGCATATAAATAAAGTTCATAAAGTTAATATAGTGTGGACAAAATTTAGTCCCTGGAGTTATAAAAGTTGACAGTCCTGATGGCCTGTGGGAAGAAACTCCGTCTCATCCTCTCCGTTTTCACAGCGTGACAGCGGAGGCGTTTGCCTGATCCTAGCAGCTGGAACAGTCCGTTGCTGGGGTGGTAGGGGTCCCTCATAATCTTGCTGGCTCTGGATCTACACCTCCTGATGTATAGGTCCTGCAGGGGGGGGAGTGTAGTTCCCATGATGCGTTCTGCCGAACGCACTACTCTCTGCAGGGCCATCCTGTCCTGGGCAGAGCTGTTCCCAAACCAGACTGTAATGTTGCCGGACAGGATGCTCTCTACAGCCCCAGAGTAGAAGCACTGAAGGATCCTCAGAGACACTCTGAATTTCCTCAACTGTCTAAGGAGGCAAAGGCGCTGCTATGCCTTACCCACCAGTGCGGCAATGTGCTTGCCCATGTCAGATCCTCTGTGATGCGGACTCCCAAGTATTTAAAACTGCTCACCCTATCCACAGTAGACCCATTTATCTCCAGTGGCGTGTACGTCCTGCAGCAATAACTGCAGATGCTGGAGGATACGGAAGTCTCAGGAAGGGTCCCAACCCGGAACGCCACCTGTCCTCATATATAAGAAAATAACTGCAGATGCTGGTACAAATCGATTTATTCACAAAATGCTGGAGTAACTCAGCAGGTCAGGCAGCATCTCGGGAGAGAAGGAATGGGTGACGTTTCGGGTCGAGACCCTTCTTCAGACCTGTCCTTGTTCTCCAGAGAGGCTGCCTGACCCGCTGAGTTATTTCCCCAGCTCTCTGTGTCAACCACGGTCCGTAGTGTCCACTTTCTGAACACACACACACACCAAGGCACACACACACACACACACGGAGAGATTTCCCTTCAATCAGCACCACCGTGGCGCTTTGAAATCATTCGAGCCACCAGGTTAAATCAGGGTGTGTTTTCTACTTTGAAATGATTTCCTCGTCTCTACCGCATCTCTTTCTCGCTCGTATTACAACTGCCCTGTGCACGTCTCCGGCAAACAAACGAAGAATTAACATTCCTCATCAGTCTGAAGAAGGGTCTCGACCCGAAACGTCGCCTTCTCCCCAGAGATGCTGCCTGTCCCGCGGAGATACTCCGGCTAGTTGTGCCTATCGTCGGTGTGTGCGTCTGCATTTGAGTCTGTCCCCGGCATCTGCAGTTCCTGGCCACATAATTAACTATTTAGTTTCTGTACCAAGCAGCAATTTGTAAAAACGGTGCCAGATCACATTCTACAACATCAGGTGCCAGACGCACAGTCACCTGCGATGAATAAAGTGTGAACGCCATTCCTTACCGCAACAGGTAAACATCGCTACCTTGGTCGATGTCCTGAAGTTGGTGGTGGCGGCGGCGGCGGCGGCGGCGGCGGTTCCCACGTTGGACGGGCTCGGTGGAGCGGGCTGTGAACTGCAGGAGGGACTGTCTCCGTGCCAACATGTCAAATGTACCTGTATCCGGATCCGGGTGAGGGTGGCTGCCACTCCCTCGGCAAACAACTAACTCTGCACCTGCTCCTACTCCCCCACTCCCACTCAGAGCAGGAGCGTGGAGAGCTTTAACCTGCTCCTGACCACAGCCCACCTTGGCTCCAGTTACCCGACCCCCCTGCGCTCCGGGCCCCATCGTTACCTGGAGCAGCTAGGCTCACAAAGAGTCTCGACCCGAAACGTCGCCCATTCATTCCTTTTTCTCCAAACATGCTGTGGAATTCTCTGCCACAGAGGGCAGTGGAGGCCAATTCACTGGATGTTTTCAAGAGGGAGTTAGATTTAGCTCTTCGGGCTAAGGGAATCAAGGGATATGGAGCGACTAGGCTTGTATACACTGGAATTTAGAAGGATGAGAAGGGGGAGGGGGAGTTACATGTTTACATATTCTGTTGGGCTGCTGCAAGTAAGAATTTCATTGTTCTATCTGAGACACATGACAATAAAACACGCTTGACTCTTAACAGATTGGGCTACTGTGTCCTGAAATCACTGTTGAAGCACCTCTTTTTTTTCGGTGTTGATTGCACAAAAAATATATCTCTTGGTTCAGTTTGAAAAGTGTGGGGTGGAGGGGCAGGGCGGGAGCGCGGCTGTTTCTGGAACAGCGGATCACTGCTCATCCCTCAGGACCACTCAGGGTTCCGGGACTGACTTGGTCTCGCTGATAGATAGGAGTCTAGAAGGTTGATGGGGGACCTAATTGAAACTTACAGAATAATGAAAGGCATAGAGTGGATGTGGAAAGGATGTTTCCACTGGTGGGAGTCTAAGGCCAGAGGTCAAAGCCTCAGAATTAAAGGGCGCTCTTTTAGAAAGGAGGTGAGGAGGAACTTCTTTCGTCGGAGGGTAGTTAAATATGTCGAACTCACTGCCACAGAGGGGAGGCCAAGTCAGCGGATATTTTTTAAGGCAGATAGACAAATTCTTGATTAGAACAAGTGTCAAGGGTTATGAGAAGGCAGGAATATGGGATTAGGAGGCAGAGATCAGCCATGATTGAATCAGCCATGATCGATGGGCCGAATGGCCTAATTCTACGACTATAACTTGTGAGTCCACATGGAACAATGGATGCAGTAGATGAGGTTGGAGGAGGTGCAAGTGAACCTCTGCCTAACCTGAAAGGACTGTCAGGGTCCCTGGACAGAGTCGAGGGAGGAGGATAGGGACAAAAGGTGTTGCATCGCCGGGGTTGGGGAGGGGGTGTTTTGGGTGAGAATGGATTAGTTAACCAGGGAGTTGCAGAGGGAACGGTTTCTTCCGAAGGTGGAAAGGGGTGGAGATGGGAAGACGTGATGAGTGGTGGGATCCCATTGGAGGTGGCGAAAGTGTCAGTGGACTATGTGCTGTAGGCGATGGCTGATGGGTTGAAAGGTAAGGACCAGGGGGACTCTATCCCTGTTGCGACTCGGGGGAGGGGGAGCAAGCGCAGAGCTGTGGGGTACCGAGAACACACGAGTGAGGGCCTCATCTATGATGGATGAGGGGAACCCCGTTCCTTAAAGAATGAGGACATCTCAGATGTGCTGGTATGGAACACCTCATCTTGGGCGCAGATGCGGCATATAGAGGAATCGGGCGTAGGGGATAGTCTTTGCAGGGAACCGGGTGGGAAGAAGTGTAGTCCAGATGTCAGTCAATAGTCTATCTCCTGTGATGGAGACGGTGAGATCAAGAAATCGTAGCGAGATAGTTAGTTAGGTCCAAGTGAATTTGAGTGCAGGATGGAAATTAGTAGTGAAGTTAATGAAGTCCGCGAGTTCTGCGTGGGTGCAGGAGAGGCCCCGATGCAGTCATCAATGTGTTGCTGTTCCAGGTGTGGACGCCTAAATATCAGTGAGACCAAGCGCAGGCTCGATGACCATTTCGCTGAATGCATCTGCTCAGTCTGCCTAAACTCATATGATCTCCCAGTTGCTAAACACTAACTCCCCCTCACAATTGGAAAAATTCGCTTCACCCTACATCCCCCACTCCCCCCCCCACCCACTCTGCACATCTTGGGATGTGGGTGAACCAGTACAAGGAATGTGTGGACAACACAAGCATATCCCCACATACAGACACAAAGACACACACCTTCATACACACATCCCCACTTGCGCACATACACCCACCCACACAGACACGAGACCAGGATTGAACCTGGGTCTGGCACTGAGGCACTGCTCCCCTGGATGACTTTAACCCCCACATACTGAGCTCCCTCCGCATCAGCGTAGCTATTGGTGTCCCACATGGGAGTGCCTCCTATTCTCAAGTCGCGCCTGTGTATTGCTCCTACATCGGATGCCTTTGTGTAAACTCACTCCCAGAGCAGTAGCTGTCTTTCCCTCTGCCTCCTGAGCACCACTGGGTGTCCTGGCACCAACCAGGACGGTGCCATCTGCTGCTCCAACAGAGTCCAGTGATGGTATTTGCTTTTTAATAGGAATGGCTGATTGACAAATCAACGGCAGCAAGTCCACAATGACCCGCTCGGTCACTCCAGCATCTGCAGTTTCTTGTGTATAAAGATGCAGCAGACCTGGTCACGGATGACAAAGATTGCTGTGGTCGGAATAGGCCACTATCAAAAAAGAGGAGATTGAAACTCAGTGCATTAACGCTGACCTTATATGTAAAGAAAGACATGCAATCTCTTTTATTTTTTTTATTTTGAAACTAAAACAAATGTCATTCAGAAGAAAGATCTTCACCGTGATAAAAAATTGTCACGGAAGTGAAGATGTATGAAAATAACACAGCATATTTTATACACAAATGTTATACAGGGAACTTCCACGCAGAATCCTTCACGATATGGCTGCACTGCCCATCTTCAAATGTTGTCACTCAGCATCATTGTTCATAAATTAACAACCAACAAAATTGATCTCTGAACATTTATTTATAACTATGCATTAAAAAGAGTCCTTAAAGTTGAAAATGTGATACTTCCGATTTCTCTAACACAGCGTTTATAAAGCACTGTATGTCTTTTGACAACTTTAAAGCATTTTGTCAATCTGTTTTGATACATCTCTATACTGTTATTTGATGACACGTTGCAAATTATTATTGAACTTGGTGTATCAATATCTACTACTGATCAATTCATTCCCCAAAATATTTGCACATCAGTGTTTAAACCCTGACTGCAAAAGATACTGAAGCAATGATAAGTTTTCTGTGGGATGAACCAAAGACTGACTCTTACAAACACAGTTCTTCCACACAACCTGATTATGGAGCAGTGAACAACTGAACAAAAGCAAAAGGTTTTTGTACATAGACTGTAGCCAACAAATTTTGTAACAAATTTAGCTTTTACAATATACTACAAAATTGATCTCTCTAGTTAGTGCTTCTACATTAATAGAAAAGCAAGCTTGGTATAAAATTGACCAGTGTACTAAAAGAAACCAGAACAAAGTATCACTTGGCAAGTCCATCCATCAGTGTATAAATGGCTAGCGAATAACAAAGGCTGATGCTAAGTTACTATATTATCCATTCTGCTGCTCTGTATAGATATGCAGTTTCAATCCCTCACTGATTAGTCTAGTTTGACCGTTTTGCCTAAACATTTATTTACATAAAGCTATGAATCTGAATTGTATGCTGAGCTCTCATTACAACAGAAATCTTCAACAACACCTTTTTCAATATTTAAAATGCCCCCCCCTCCTCTCAACAAAAAAATAAAATGCCTCTGCAATTATCCAGGGAAAAGAATATTTCCTCAAGTGCGTGAAATTTCAATCAGTTTTTGGGGTGGTTCTTCCCTTTCTTCTCTGACACAGATCTAAAAGGTTGACATCTCATGCCAAGGTATTGCGTGATGAAATGTAGCAAATAATGTGCACATTAAAAGAAATACATGCAAAGATTCTAAAGCACTAAATACAATTTTACATTCTTGGAATGCATTTGTTTCAATTAAAAGAATCGTAAAAGTGTAAACCAAGCTTGTAATCACTAAAGGTATTAGGTAAATACAATTAGGTATTTGAAAAGAACCCAAACCATCACAAGTACAGATCACCATCAACTGTAAAGAATCCACATTTACACACTGGCCGTAATCAAACATTACCTGTGCTTGTAGAAGGTATTAAATGTAATAACACAAAATAACCTCAATACAATAAAACATTTTGGATTTCAGTTTGATAATAGTTTTCATGTACATCTCACACCTTCAAAGGAAAGTATTTTAAAAGTGCACGTTTTAATGATTTTCAAAAAGTACATTGCACACCTCATCAACTCATTAGACATTTTTGTTTAAGTATCCCCAGAACTGGGAAAAAGAAGTTCCATTCAGTTACTATAAACTTGAATAAAAGCAATCAAGCATGATTGACATGGGGCAGCAGATCCTTCCATTTGACAAATGTGAAATGCTTTCTTAGTTACAGCTGTTAGTGCTGGCACGAGTTTAAACATTTACAGAGCGAGTTAAAGTTTCAGTGCTCATTTCAGTGCAAAAGGAAGTTCATGAGCAACAAGGTACACACAAGGCAGCCTTGAGAAGCAGCCACATGATAAACTGCCCCAAGATATTTCTACTGAATATCAGAAGTTGAGAAAGCAAAGCATGTACTCACTTAATTTGTCTCTAGACTTGAGCTGTTGGCTCTTTAATGTACTCTGATTTTATTCATCTACCAGGCATCCTTTTATTTGGTCCTGTGTTCTACATCCTGTCGAAAAAACATCTTTAACCAGTCGCTTATAACTCAAGTTTTTCAAACTGGGGCCCATGAGGTCTGGCAGAGAACTAGAAAATTGTCAAGGAGTACATCTCAGTCTTCCTGGGGCCAGATGTACCGAGGACTAGGAGCACAACATCTTGAGAACTTTGAATTTGATATTTCACTTTAAATTGTCATCTTATAGGTATGTTATTTCCGTTGCTATAAATAAAAGGAGGCTTTCTCTACCAAACAGCACATTGTTTCTTTGGATAGTTGACAATGTTTAAAGTTGGGATGTCAATACTTGCATGGCAGTTCCCTACAGAAAGATTTTGAATTCAGTGTTGGGAAAAGAAGATGATGCCAGAAGACAGCTAAAACACAGATGTGCTTTCCTGAAGGGTATCACGACAATTCACCAGCTCATTACACTACATCTACCCACTGCCTTAGCCTCAAACTACACAAGGCCATAAGGACTTTGCATTTGTACTTCAATAAGCTACATGTGTGCAGTGAGTTGCACAGGCCAACTCAGATAAATTGCAACGCTAGAAATGCATAAGAGTTTGTCTGATCATTATTTTCACCTTATTGTAGTCCCTGCACCCCAACCTAAACTCCCATTGGTAATTATTAGTATGTTTCAAATGCCACAAAGATGATATAAATATAAAAATATGAAATTTACATCTTTGGCTGAAACATTTCAAAAGCAAATCACAGAATGAGGAGGGGACTGACCAATCAGAAATCCAAATCATACAAATCTCAGTCAACCAATGCTGGCCATCTCAATCTCAATCTTTATCCACAAAACCACAGGTCAATTTATTCTCGTATATATTTATGGAAGTATCTGGTATGACATTTTACTGGAAGAGTTACTTCAACCCATTAAGTCACAGCATTTGGACTCACTGGAATTGTGAACAATTGCCAAGCCAAAGTCTTACAGTAAATTGGTTACAAGGAATGGTTACTGCCTGAAAATGAAAATGAGGACAAACATTTATCCAAATTAGATGACAGCTTACTAATCATATGCAAGACAGATTCTTAATCAGCTGATTCAAAAGTAGAAGTGTGAACTATAAAAACAAAGCATACCACAATGTACAAAATCACTGACAAAAAGGGGAACAAAACGTAATATAGTTTGTGGTACAATTTACCTACTGCATTATATAATTTTGATTTTTTTTAAATGCAGACAAGGTATACAATAAAACGGGTAGGTATTGTAATATAAATTAACAGGTAAATTTTCTCCAAGGAAACACAAATGTTTTATATACTAAACATACAAAAATAGGGATATAAACTAAATTTTTTAAAAGGCAACCTCATATCTTGGAGCCAAAATCTGCATCACACAACTAGGGAAGTATTAAAGCACTTGTTGTGCTGTGAATGGTTCAAGGAACTAAAAATTCCCATATTCTTGTCTAAAATAAATAAAATTTTATTTTTTTAAACTCATGGTATAAATAGAATGTTCAATTGTTGAACCTCATTCTTCTCCCACTCATCAAATCTGTGGGCTTCCTTATTGTGAGTTAGATAAAAATTATGTTCCAATTATTCTCCTACATACAAACTGGAAAAAATGTTAGTTTTGTTTATAATCTTAGTAAATCTGAGTAGAAAAGTGCATAATTTTAAAAGAAAATCAAAGGAAACTAATTTATTAGTTCAGTTTTACCCTAAATGTACAAGTGACTGATTTTTTTTCATTTAAAAAGTGCCTAAATATTTTGGGGCATGTTACAAGATGAGGCATGGCAGAAGCATCAGTGGTAAACAACATTTAAGCCCTGCCACACACAAGAACCTGCGACATGCTGTGCACGGCTGAAATATGCAAAGGAAATGCTGTAACTACAATGCACTGCAGCACATTGAGTTTTGGTATTCAAGGGGCCTTGTTGAGGCTTCTATATGAATGCATTAAACTGAACCAAAACTGCATTAACTACTGATTATACAGCACTCCATCCTATACAGAGCAGCGCATAATACAACAATCATCCATTTGAAGTGCTAGCCCA
Source organism: Rhinoraja longicauda (assembly GCF_053455715.1). Taxonomy (NCBI): domain Eukaryota; kingdom Metazoa; phylum Chordata; class Chondrichthyes; order Rajiformes; family Arhynchobatidae; genus Rhinoraja; species Rhinoraja longicauda. Next base: position 67,225,225 of record NC_135960.1, on the reverse strand, counting down.
TTTTGTTTTGAAACAGAGATCAGAGGTTCCTGCTATCCGAAGGCTTGTCTAGCTGTGGTATCTGGTGACGTAGTCATTTGGGTTCTTCCCTCTGCTACGCTCACTAATGGGAACTCTGAAAACTCTGCACTAGTCCCCCGCACCCTCACGTTTACCTGTCCATTGGCAGCCGTATACGGGGGAGTTATACCTGACCTTGCGTTCTGGAACTGAGATCTGAATGTCTGCTCAAATGTGCCTATCTGGTAGGCCTGATGGACTGGCTGCGCCTCCACCTTCTTCTGAGAAGTCATTTGATCCAGGAACTCTTGTGCGGAGACAGAATTGTGATTTGCCTCTTCATTTGAAAAAGAAAAGGAGTGCTGCGACTCACCAACCATCAAACCGAAGTGGGACTTCTCAGAAGAAGGTCGCAATGGTGAATTCATGCCCGATCGAAAACCCCGCTGCATGGTCATTGAGGCCATGGAAGAGAACAATGGTTGACTTAAGTTTGCGGTTTCAGTTCCAAAAGCAAGGCTTGCGCTGGGTAAATATGCATCATTCTGGCTTGTTCTTTCCAAAGCCTGCTGGAGAAATTTTGAATATTCATGAAGCATACTGGCTTTGTCCGAAGAGGCTGATTGAGAACTTGCACCAACTCTCTCGGGCTGGGAAACCTCAGCTACATCTGAAGCGTTAATCGACATACTTGAGGCCACTTCCGTATCAGCAACACTAAAAGGCATTTCATGTTGCCCGTTCGCCTTGTGAGAATAATGCTCGAGAAGAGTCTGCAACACCTCATCCGGGATCCCACTCTTGTCTTGACTGTTCTTTATCTCAGCACTCAGGGACTGAGTGTCCAACATTGATGCGGCGGTACTTTCATCGATGACACTGGCCACAGCAGCTTGGGTCACAGCTGGCTGCGATGCTATCTGGCCCACATTCAGGACATACTCTCTGCTGGTGTTGCTGGCTGCCTGCAGATAACGCCTCTTCTTCAGAAACTGCATGGCATCATCATAGTTGTTACTGCTATGCACAGGTTTGCTGGGAACTTCCTGTAAGGAATCAACATGATCAATGTCATGGCTACCTTCAGAATCCAGCATACCTGGCTTACCAATGAATTCATAAGTGTACTTAGTAACTTTATTTTCTTCATAAGTGGATAAAGCAGGCATTGACTGGCTTGGTTCCAGCTGGAGTTTCTGACTCCTTTTACTGCTCACTTTTTTGATGACCAATTTTGGAGGGTGGATATCTCCTGAAGCACTTTCCAAAGGATTGCCACAACTGGAAGAATGGGGTATCTCAACAGAGTATTCAGTCACCATGTATTCGTCTTTCACTTTTGAGGCAAGGCTGTAGAGCGATGGATAATCATTCTCATTTTCATCTTTTTTCTGGCCAAGCTTTTCCAATGTGCACACCTTCTCAGTGAGAGGATCAATGGATCTCAGTTTCTCTCCCGTCTTCTGCTTCCGTTTCCGAGGTATTGGATTCTCTTTGTGTTGCAAAAGGGCATTTGGGTCATCAATCCCTCCCATGTCACTCATCTTCAAAGCACACTTCAGTTTTTTATCTCTGTTTTCATGGCACATCCGTTTATGCTTCAATACACGGTCAGTTCTGGAGAAATACTGAAATAATAACTTTATAATCAATATCATTTAAATCTCACAAATCCCCAAAAGAAATTCAATGGACATTGGCATGTTTACCTTTTAGCATCAGCTATAAAAAGGTGATTAAAGTTATTATGTGCATCAAAAACGTCTCGATAATAGTCAGCACAGGAAACCTGTGAACAAGTTAATCATCTGTTGGAAAAGAATCACGACACAACAAACGGAACCTGAGTAGATTCTTCACAGATCAAATCTGAAGCCAATTTAAACTGGATGGCTTAACTACTAAACACTGAAATTTAAAAAACACCTCACAAATAACAGATAGTAGACACTGGGATCGGTAGATGCTGGTTTACAAAAAAGACAAAGTGCTGGAGTAACTCAGCACATCAGGCAGCATCAATGGAGAACGTGGATAAAGTGACGTTTCGGGTCAGGACCCTTCTTCAGACTCAGATTTCTGCCGCCCGATGCAGGTCTGACAGGAACCCAACGCTTTCTTTGGGAATGGGAACGACAGTTCTTAAATCTGAAGAAGAATCCCTACCCAAAACGTCACCTATCCCTTTTCTCCAGAGATGCTACCTGACCCGCTGAGTTACTCCAGCACTTTGTGCCTATCTTTGGTACAAACCAGCATCTGCTGTTCTGTTCCTATATCCCCCTTTAATTCTGTTCATTACTTTAAATCTATACTCCCTTGTTACTCACAGCTTCTTAAATGTACACACCAAAGTGTCGTGGTTTACATCTTTTCTTTTCAAACAAACAATCCATTAATTGTTGCGGTGAATTGAAGTGAAGCGCAACGTGAAGACATGAAATCCTAAAACTCATTGTTAGTGCCTGTCTGCTCTCACTATAACACCTTATTCGTACCAAAGCAATAAAAGGATTTTTTTAAACTGCTACAAACACTGATGAAAGGTCACCAAAATGAAGCTTTACTGTTTGTCTGCACATATGCTGCCTGACCTGTTGAGTACTTCCAACAGAAACCCGATAAAAACACACACAACTTCATCTTTTGGGATAAAAAAGCAAATAACTCATGTTGAAGTTACATTAAATATTACTTAATCCACAGTCAAAACGGTGGATTAGACACACGTTACTCTGGGAAAGATAACAGGACAATGGACGGATTGCAGAGGGGATTCAGAAAGATAAAACAGGGGATGAAACTAATGAAAAAAAGATAGAAAAATTCATTAGGAATGAGAAGAAGAGACAAACAGGAAGTGCTCAGAAGGTAATTCCATACTTCAATAAGAACAGATTCAAAACCATCTCACAAAGAATGTGGAACATCACGTTTTTTTTTTAAGTGATGACAGGAAAAGGTAGAAATCAACAGAAATCACTACATGTAACAAAGCCCAGAGTCCAGTAGACCAGCCACAGGAGGCTGTGGAAGCCAAGTCAATGGATATTTTTACGGCAGAGATAGATTAGTGATTAGTACGGATGTCAAGGGCTATGGGGAGAAGGCAGGAAAATGGGGTTAGGAGAGAGAGATCAGCTATAATTAAATGGCAGAGTAGACTGGATGGGCCAAATGGCCTAATTCTGCTCCTATCACATATGACCCTATGACCATGAAACCAACTGAAGTCTCAAACAGATCCTCTCACTGTGTTCTCACTCCCACATCCTCTACCCGTTATAAACTTGACATTAACAGCTTGTGCCTCAACCACGAACCAATGAAGTAAATTCAACAGCTCCCCACCAACATCCAGCTAAACGCTCTTATATATAATTCATATGTTCAATCAAAAATTCCTTATACCAAATGAGTATTGGAAACATCAAACCAATCCTGTGTTTTTAGAATTTTTAAACATTTCCCTCTGACAATAAAAGCACTCCATTTCTTTTGTCTTCCTTCATATTTGTGTTTCTAGTAATCCAGCTACATCCCGGTGAACCCGGAGAGCATTCACATTCAGTGATGCATAGGAAACAGAGGAGAAGATCAAATGTTTTTGAAGGTAAAGTGGGTTCTTTTTCACAAAATGGATATATTCTTGAAATCATGAAAAGATTAAGGATCTGGGCAGGATTTCTGTTTCAGAGAACCAGTGTAGGCAGGAACTGCAGATGCTGGTTAAAACTGAAGATAGACACAAAAAGCTGGAGTAACTCAGCGGGTCAGACAGCATCTCTGGAGGTGACTATTCCTCTTCCCCAGAGATGCTGTCTGACCCGCTGAATTATTCCATCTTTTTGCATCCATCACCAGTAATTCCAGGTTAATCAGTGCTTCGCACATTGTTCTGATTCTGGTGGTTAATTCTCACCTGGTGGCAGTATTCACACTGATATGGTTTCTCCCCACTGTGAGTCCGCTTATGCCTCTCCATGTGGTATTTCTGTATAAACCTCATGTCACATTCATCGCATTGAAAAGGTTTTTCACCTGGAAATGTAATTTCCCAATCATTACACAGTCTCTGGATAATGTATTCCATTCAGTTTTACATTAACTCTAATAAATGTCGAACGATCCCATTCTTAGGAGAATAGATCAGCATTAACTTTCAAAACATGGGTATCTTGAAATTCATTTAAAAGAATCCTCCATTTCCATCACCCCAATATTTACTCAAGTGTGCATCAAAAAAGCAAGCATCCATGACAGGATCAACTCTCTGGAAACAGTTAGATGACCATGCCACCTGAAATCTGGATGTTCCAAATTAGGAAAAAAAAATCAGATAGAGAATATTCTGATTTGCGAATGTATTATTACATTATCAAAGGTGCCAAGATGAATAATGTAATGCTGTGCTGTGAAATAACTTTCTTCTCCCTATTCAAATCGGCTTTACCGTTCCGATTAAAATAACTCTCGAGAACATAAAAATGAAATACCTCATGTTTCCCCTGCTAATCAAAATATCGTGGTTGATCTTTTACCTCAAGGCCATTTTCCTGCATCAACCCTCTATCCTTTGATTCTTTACATGCAAAGCACAAATGAGGAGTTAAATCTGGATGCTGTGAGGCAGTGCTGTTTGTGTTAACGAGATGAACCACTGGGTGAATGAAATCGCACAATTCAACCCACAGATACAAAATCACACCGGTTATACAGAACAGATTAGCATCTCACTCATGTGTTTTGCTAGTTGGTGAACATTGCTGAATGCAAATTGATACATTTGTCGATATTACAGAAAAAGCAGCTACACGGCCAAAGTACTAGATTGAGAAGCGCTCCTAACGGCCAGCGGTTACTGAATGAATGAGTAATGACTAATTACTGAATGACTAATTAATGAGAAAGATCACATTCAGAATCTAACTGATGCAACTTTACACATACCAATATGTGGTACTTTCATTTATCCAGTAGCTCAGCTAGTTACACAACAGCATTCAGTTAACTGTCAAAGTGGTTCTTTGGCTGATCTCGGGTCAAGGCAATGCTCAGTCTGCTTCAACAAGCATCTATATAAAATGATGCTCTAGCGACTGAATATACTGAACTAACTCTGCACATATACATCATGAAGACCATAAAAGTTTCAGCAAGGGCCCAAAAGGGTTCCACGGTACGATACGATAATACTTTATTGTCAGATCAAGTCTAAAAATTTTCTTGCATCTCAGCAGCTCAGGGTGAAAGTTTAGTGTCACATAGATGGACTGACAAGACGAGGATCAACTTTCTCTGCTAGGAGATGAGTAAGATGGAGAAGATTGCAAAGGTGGTATTTGGAGCCACGAAGCATTGTGATGAGAAATAAGATTATACTGTTTCCAATGACTGAAGGGATGGTAACCAGAGGTTGCAAATGTCTCGTCTCCTAACTTCAACATCTTTGTCATTGGCTGCATTCATAAACACACATACATGCTTGGCTTTCCAAATACATGTCGAAGTGTCATGCAATGTGAAATTGAAAAAGAGACAAATAAGAAATATGAATTGTAACTTTTACCAGTATGAATCTTCTCGTGTCTTTGCAGCAAATACTTCTGAATAAAACGCATGGCACACTGAGTGCACTGATACGGCTTTTCACCTTCAAAATAAAACATTTAATATGATGAGCAATACATCAGAGCACAAAAGGGGAAACAGAATCTTTAATCTTACATAAACCCTCAGGACAAAAGCTAACATTAAAAAACATCCCTAATTAAACACCTAGACACTGCACAGATGTCAAGGTTCATGTACAATTTTAGCAACTATATAAAACGTAATCCACTTATGGGTGAGAGGGAGAGACAGTTCACAGATGTTTTGGGGTAAATTTCCCTCCCGAGCTGCGTGTATATGCTTGTTGCTGACCCACTTTTACCTTCCATCAATTTGCAACTAAGTGCCGACCCTGAGCTCAATGACAAGGTGCTCTAAAGCAGATGGGGCTTTTGTTCACAAATGCCATCTTGTGGCAGAGAGCGAGAAAGAGAAAAAACAAGCCCGGTCACAAAATACTACAAGAACCTGCCAGCTAGCGAGCTACCAATATGTCAAAAGTGGCCATTCAGAAACATTCAAAGACTAAAAATCCAATAAAGGCAACTTTAAAAATTAATAATTAAAAATACTTAAGGGAATATAATTTTAAAACATACCAAAATTCAGGTGATTTACTTTTTATTATTACATGCTGTTGTCGGGAATTTTGAAAATTACAAGGAAGATGAGTTGGCTATAATCTGGTTAACCCTAGAGCTCACATACAGGGCAAGCATGATGGAACAAATGACCAACATAGAATGTTAGGATGGTAAAAAATAGATGTGTTCATATATTTAGCCTTCACAGCACAGCTTAATTAGAATAGCTAAAACTAATACACTCTGCTGAAAAGCAGGCTTCCTTATCTATTGAGGGGGGATAATTGTTTGCAGTTCTGTCTAGGTTCTATCCGTTGCATTACATCCTTGAAATTACAGCTGCTTTCTGTCACTGCGTTTAGCAGGCAAGTCTCCCAAAAGTTAACGAACGGCCTTTTTTAATAAGAGACCCCATCAATTCTCCTTACAGGGATTTCGACACCTATCGTATGTTTGTAAGATATATGGGCGAGAGATTGTCAAAACAACAGGAAACGTAAAGTTGAAGTTAACTCTGGGGAAAGACAAAGATGAAAGGTTACAGAGACATTGATCAACGATAATTTATTTCAAATCTACAAGTAACCATTGTGTCATGAGAATACATGGAAGTGCTATAGGTACTGTAATCTTTGAAACACTTTGGGTTATCCCAGAATGTTTTTCCGGCACACTGTCAAGGCTTTCAATAAACCAACTTGTTCGATAAACTCACCATTGACCTACAAGCTGTCTTATTTTGTATTTGTGCCAGTCAGAGTAAAGCCAGATACAGGGTATGGGTAGAGCACAAAATTGCCTCCTAAACATGCTAAGCTATTACTTGGATGGGCTAGAATGGACCTTGTCTGAGTTCCTTGCACCCATTTCCTGGTCAGAAAATTGAGTGTCCGATTTAACTTTGCACAGATATAATGTGCATTTTCCTCAATGTAAACAAATGTGCATTCCACTGATGGACCCAATGAGTTCAGATTCAAATACAACTGGGAAAATGTGTCGGAAGGAACTGCAGATGCTGGTTTAAACTGAAGATAGACACAAAAAGCTGGAGTATCTCTGGAGAGAAGGAATGGGTGACATTTCAGGTCGAGACTGGTTGGCTGAAGAAGGGTCTCGACCTGAAACATCTCCAGAGATGCTGCCTGTCCCGCTGAGTTACTCCAGCTGTTTGTGTCTATCTTCAGCAACTGGGAAAATCACAGATGGAGCAACCAGCAAGCTCCGGACTCCCACAATCATCATGAGACTGAACTCGGTGGCAACTCCATGGGATACCCTGAATTTTCCCCAGCAAGTTTTGGTCCATTATGCATGGATGTTGGAAATAGAATTCAGGCAGTTCGGAAGCATACAATAAAACAAACATTAAATAATACATTTAGTTGCAATGAATCATACTTTAGGAAGCAACAACAAAATAACAAACAAATAGGAATTCAATTAATCATAAATTCATTAATATTATAGGTTTATAGATACTGTTAACCCGCATCATCTTTAATGATACAATATTTTTCTTTTAAAAGTTGCAGGCATTGATAGAACATCAAAGTGGAGTTCATGAATGGTTTAGCACACAAGACCACCCATACCTGTATGAATGAAGACATGCCTTTGTAAATGATAGTTGGTACGGAAAGCAGCATTGCAGTGCTCACAGATATGAGATTTCAGGCATTTAAGTCCTAATGATCCATCTTCATTTATTGTTAGAATCTGAACAAATGCAATTCCAAACACAGATTGCATTAGACAGGTTTCCCCAAATGCTTTCAAATCTAACCACAGATAGTTTACTAAAACCTGTTCTACACAGATTCTACAGATATAAGTGATCACAATTAAAACTGATGAAATTTGCACATGACATTGAGATCCTGTCAATAAACAAATAGAAACCATGATACCCCAGTACTGGATGGAAGAGTTACCCAAGAGAAATTAAATTCTATCATTAAGAGTTATCAACCAGAGTATTGCAGATTATCAAATAAATATTCAACATTGAATATTCTTACAAACTCTTTAGAATAAACTGTTTGGAGTTCTTTCCAAAAACTGTCAGGAAACATATTACTTGCCCTCAGGAACCAGAGCCTTCACTCTTGCAGAGCCACGTGGCAATCGCACTATAATGCACATGACATTGAGATCCTGTCAATAAACAAATAGAAACCAGGATACCCCAGTACTGGATGGAAGAGTTACCCAAGAGAAATTAAATTCTATCATTAAGAGTTATCAACCAGAGTATTGCAGATTATCAAATAAATATTCAACATTGAATATTCTTACAAACTCTTTAGAATAAACTGTTTGGAGTTCTTTCCAAAAACTGTCAGGAAACATATTACTTGCCCTCAGGAACCAGAGCCTTCACTCTTGCAGAGCCACGTGGCAATCACACTATAATCCCCAATGAGCGCACAGGCAAACCACATCTCCGTTCATAATCCCCATTCACACTGACTCAACACTCAGCACAATTCACACGATCGCCAGGAGGAGGAGCCCTGGTTCATTTATCGGCTTCCTTATTCAATGATACTGTGACCAATTACATCTGTTCTTCGTTCCATTTCCTTAGTGAATAACCTCTCTAAACTTGCTCACCTTCTCAACATTCGTTTGTTTTGATCATTTGATAGTCTGTAGGCTCCATCTGACATTCTGTCTACATTTTCTGCTGCAGGGAAGTTTCTACAACAGACATACTTGGATTCAACCACACGAGCCACTGCATTCCTGATGCACTGTCTTCCCGCACCTCTGAAGGTCGACCTCCAGAGGCCCATTCTGTACAATTTGGATTAGTTACCTTGGAAGGAGATCGTTGCTTCCTTTTCTTTTTCTTCTGCAAATCAATTGGTTCTTTTAGTTGCACTTTATCCTTCCTCAGCTGGTCACCTTCGTCAGCATACTGGACTTCCTGCTTTACGTTTACCTTTGGAACGACAAAGTGGTACTGAAAAAAATTAAATTCAAACCCAGGTGATGCAGCACACCTTTCCAGCAGCACTGCTGCGCGGCAATGCCACGTTCTACAATATAGACTTTATTACTGAAACAATGGAACATTAACGCAATAAATCAGTGGATGGGAAGAATTGAAACACTATGCTGGGCTGCCAGGTTGCACTGATCTGATCTCAACCTCTGTTCCACATCCTTGCCATTACCCCAGAATCATGCTTCAAGCAACTATACACCATGTTAGCTTTTGACTCAAATAGCAAGGCACAATACTTAACATACCACAAACCTGGTCCAGTAGGAAATTGCTGATAAAATACTTGAGTTGATTATAAATGGTGTACATCACCTTATCAAAACTGTCCAGGAATCGCTAAAATATTAGTTCAAGGAAAGAGTTAACAATCTGATTGCAAGTACAATATTTGACAGATATTGACCGATCAGTTCGGTAACGTTGATTTCTAGCACTGGTCAGCTCACCTTATATTTTACTCCATTCAGAATAATTTGAGTAGACAGATTCCCTAGGCACTGCGATAGTTCACCACCAGGAGGAGCCGTACGATGGCTGCCTCGCCAATGGTCTGTCTCATCCTTTTCCATCTTTGTGTTTTTAGTTTGTTGTAAGGTGGGAGAAACTTTTTTATCTCTTTCCTCGACAGATACGACTTTTTCCGTGTCGTATCTCCTTCTGCACTGCGGCCTAACATCGTGGAGCTGGCGGCCTCTTGCTGGGACCTCGGGCTCCCCAACCATGGGAGCCTGCGGACTTAACTTTGTGAGCTGGCGATCCCTTTACCAGGGATCGACCTCAGAAGCTCCAACTGTGGGGGCCTGCGGATTTTAACATCGTGGAGCTCGCAGTCCCGGTTTAGAGACCGACTTCGGGAGCTCCAAGCCGCAGGACCTTCGACTGCCCCGACTCGGGAGCTTCGATCAACCCGACGCAGGAGCTTCAATCACCCTGACTGCGAATAGTTCGACTCCCCCGACCGCGGGAGAAAAGGAGGGAAGAAGATCAGACTTTATTGCCTTCCATCACAGTGGGGAATGGGGAGGAGCCGCTGTGGTGGATGTTTATGTCAATTTTTTATACAGTTGTGTGTCTTGTTGCTTTATTGGTATGAGTGTATGGCAAACCAAATTCCTCGTATGTTGCAAAACATACTTGGCTAATAAATTACAATTATGATTATGAACTCCTTCAGGAATCCCGGGTAATGTCAATGTCAGAGTGCAAGCAGCTAAAACCAGCCAAGAGTGGCATATGGGTTTGGGACTTTTGCCTTTATGTGGGAATACTGGTTTTGCTAGCAGTTACGCTTGGGAGAAATGCCAATTTCTATATCAAATTTCACAATGGCAGCATTCATTCATAAACATGCTGAGCCAAATGTCTTGGCCAAGGCACACCACCCAGTCTTCCCTCGGTATCCAGGCTTGGATGCTATGCCATAACTTGCCACCTGAAGTAACCTCGGCTCCAGCAGCAAATGACTGAGCACTCGTGTACTTAGCAATGTCAAGTGTACTCAGAAATCCTATCTCAAAACACCCAGAGCCTCATTAGCCTGTCAACCACCTGGTAGAGCTCCGGTAGCAGGAAGTGCTGCAAGTCATTAGGGGCATTTTTAATTTCACTGCAACCGAGACAGGCAAGAACTATAGTTAAAAATTATACTTAAATCAAATTAAATACATTATATTAAATAAATTAAATTGAAAGAAATATGGCCTCCCCTTTGCTTTATGTCTGCAGCTCTACAATCAAGAAATCAAGTCATGTTGACATGTTGGCCAGCGTGGGCAAGTTGGGCCAACGCACTGTATCATTCTATGATGTCATTGAAATCAAGGCATTCTGCATCATGGTACACGTTCTGAGAAGTAATACCCTGGTGCAAACGTTGAATGCAGCAAGTGTATTGAAGCAAACATCAATAAGTGTGTAAATTCTGATTTTGCTTCCTCTTAAATGGAGAACTGGGCTTGAAACAGTTAATATCAACCAACAAAGGCTGGCTGGCTACCTTCAGAGGCTTCTTTGTTTGAAATTTATCTTGTAGAAACATTTAAGGAATGGCTCTCCCACGACTGTTCATTGGAAATAAAGGGCTCCATTGCAGATTGCCCAAAGTTTTGGTGTGCACTTTATCTTTTAATAGCCAATCTTCAGAGTGGATAGTTGTAACTCATCCAAGCAAAGGTTTTGATGGTTTCTTATTCAAGGAAGTCAATAGTACCCACTCACTTATTAGTCATCAGTTTAGTTCAACAATTTCTATGTGCTATTGGAGACACTCTGTGGACGCTAGCAAGCACACACATGGTGATCCATGAAGGGTGAAGAAAATGGCCCGTGTAATGACTGCCTACAGTCACATTACCTCCATCTACAGCTCTTCCAATGCTTTCCTGAACAGCTATGTATTGTTAATCTAACACAAACTGCTCATAACCTGACACTTCACTCCCCCATCACCTCCCAAGTTCACTGAACTGCATTGTTAATTAGAAAATTCCTTCTCTCCCGAGATGCTGCCTGACCTGCTGAGTTACTCCAGCATTTTGTGAATAAATACCTTCGATTTGTACCACCATACTAATTAGAAAATTCCTTCCACCGTCTCGCCATTCTCTTGCAAAAGCCTGTTTCAGACCTTCAAACCTCTAATTACAGTCACTTTCATGACTTCTGTTGGTAGTTGATGCATCCTCAGCAGTTCCGTGCTACTATCAGTTTTTGTGTAATGTGCTTCCTAAATGTCTCTATAAATGTAACTCTTTTAGCCCAGAAATACACTGGTAATATTGCACAGCACACCCCACCAAAGTCTGTGCAACCTTCTTGCAAGTCGGATGCCCAGAAATGAACACATTCCATCCAGGGATCTCTACAAGAGTTGGGATGGTGTTCCAATTCCACCCGTTTAAATGGAAAGGAAATGGCAGCACACCGCTTTGCTTTCACTGCCGCTTGGGGAGAGCACTTTATACTTCGGATTTGGTGGCACGCTAATTTGTTCTTGAATTTAATTCTAAAACCACACAATGATCTCAAGGGAGTACAAAACTGGCTACAGGTAACAGTGCTTAATTTTTGTTTAATTTTAGAGAGTTTAATACCGCATGGAAACAGGCCCCTCGGCCCATCAAGTCCACGCCGATCAGCGATCACCTGTACACTAGCATTATCCTACACACTCAATTAACCTACAAACCTGCATGTCTTTGGAGTGCAGGAGGAAACCGGAGCACCTGGGGAAAACCCACGCGTTCACAGGGAGAACGTGCAAACTCTGTACAGACAGCACCCATTGTTGGGACCGAACCCAGGTCTCTGGCGCTGTAAAGCAGCAACTCTACCGCCGCGCCACGCACTCAAATCACAAATATTTACTTAACGCAGAAAATTATAAAAGTATACAGATAAAATGATACAGATAGTATCTAAGAAAGCATCAGCACTTAAACCAAAGGAATTCAGTCACATGTTCTCAATAATTTTGTTAAATTATAGCAAATGCGAACATAACCAGTCATTTACCAACAAAAGGGTATAGCACACAATTATCCACAAAACTACCCATTTTACCCCATCCCTGAAGTATCCCTTTCTCCACGAGAGATCAGGAATCTTTCACAGGCACTGATAGCCAATCGGCAAAATCCAAACAGGACTTGGTTCAAATTAAAGCTGTACGTGACCCAAGATAGATAAAAAACAACAACTTTCCTTGTAGATTCTAATAACTTTCTATCGAAAGGATCCTATGGAAAGCATCCACTCACTGGGTAGTGATGCTAGTACACACCATGCCATATGTTAACGTGCCCTGGCACTTTGCTTCCAATCAAGTACCATTGCAAAAACATTGTTAAAAACCATGAAAAAATTCAGTCTGTATCATGCAAGAGGTAGCAAAATCTCTAATCAAATTATTGTATTTAATACTTTAAAATAATTCTACTTTTGCCTTAAATGCGCAAACGTCAGGATTTAACACAAACTTTAGACTTTTTACAGTTCTGCAGGAGATGCCCCACCTGTGGTGGGAGGAAATACCGTGACTCTTGGTGCTTGGTTTCAATGACTGGAACAGGCTGGGCAATATTCTGCCCAGCAGAACAAGACAAAAACAATGGTGAAGTCTTGACTCCCACTGCAAGAATGCAGTTTAGCTAAGCGGCATAATTATCCATCTGCTTGTATGAAATAAAATAGATGAATTAAGCCAAATGGCACTGCCCACTCACATTTAGCTCATACGTTAACTCCTGAGGGAGCCTTTCACGCCCATCGTGTTCATCATCATCATTTTTAACTGTCTCTTCGTGGATCATTAGCTCATCGTGTGAAATTAGCTCTTCCTGTGGGAGGGCACTTTGCTGTAAAGCAGTTTCTTGTTGGAGAATTTCTTCATGAGAGATCTCCCTTTCTTCTAATATGGTTTCCTGTGGTCCAATATGTACAGAAGACTGACCAGAAACGCTGCCCACCACTACCTGCGGTCTGGAAGACTGCATTTCATTTATACTGCTGCATTTAAGAAAGATTCGATTGAGTTTGTCTTCAAGATTCATTCTTCAGTGGAATTGTTTTCTTAATCCTGGAAAGAAAACAGAGTACACAGTTGGAATAAATGCAGGGACAGAGTCATACAACATGGAAACTGGCCCTTCGGCCAAATTCGCGCCTCCATGCCACAATGTAATAACTGGTCATAATCTCATGAAACTACAACATGCATAGTTGCACTGGAGCAATACTCTCTCCCATTTCAAGAATGCATGAAAACCACCCCACTTAAAAATAAAAATCACTTGGCATCAATGTGTCTAATGATGCGTTGCATTTTACTATGCAATTGTTTCAATTTCACCCAGAGGGCAGCGGGTATATGGAGCGGGTTGTCAAAGGAAGCGGTAAAGTTATGTACAATAACTACATTTTAAGAAGATATTTGGACAGGTTCATGGATAGGAACGGTCGAGAGGGATAGGGGCGAAATATGACTAGCCCAGAACGACAACCTGACTTAGCATGGATGCGTTGGCACAGACGGCCGGTTTCCAAGCTGTATAATTTTATTACTCTCTAATAGTCATAGAAACAACCGTTCTATGAGCTAATGTGCCGCTGAACATTCATTGCTGTTCCTGTGCAGTATTTTATCTCTTTCCACGAACACTACTGCCAACTGCACCCTGCCCCAAAATGCAGTTTCAAAAGTCCATAGTTATTCCACATGCATGCACAAGCATTGCATCCATCAGACTCACAGGCAAAGGTTTGCAGCTTACTGGATAACTGTGCTTCATGGACACACACTGGCACTGTTATACCGTCTGCAAATGCAGGCAGTGGGCTGAAACAATGTAAAGTGTTTTGCTTTTTCTGGGCATTCGTCTCAACCTGTTGAGTTGTCCGTTTTCCTAAACTCTTCTAAAATCTTCTTGTACAGTCATTCTCCAGTGGCCCCCTCCTGTCAGTAACTATTATCCAGTTGCTTGTGTCAATACCTACCATCCTCATACCTCACAGAACTTGCCAAAGATATGTATATCTACCCACACAATAAAAATGTCCATCATTTGATGGCACCCCCCATTCTACAATTCTCGTGTTACATTCATTATCTTCATTAATATTCCACACAGGTGGAACTGCCACCATTTTAGCAAATGGCATTATCAAATTATAGCGACAGTCATTAATCCAGTGCACGGACTTCAGTGATGCCAGACAGGAAGATTTTCTCGACTATTGGATATTATTCCTATGAACATCTCAGCACTGGTGGAAATAATCTATTTTTAAGTTACAAAGTTGGATCACGAATGGGAGCTGGACGGAGATTAAAACTAACACGAGAACTGCTTCCTGTTCACAGCTATTGCTCAAACTTCACTCTTGCATGCTACCAGTAAATGGTAGAAGATCATGAACAACCAAAGCCTATATAAGTCATTTACCTCACTGCAGTTTCAGGTTTGTTGAGTGAAAACAGACATATGCTTGCATGATAAGAGTAGCCACACTTGCACTAAAAAAAGTAAATTCTAGAAAAGGATAATGTCTTGCACTGCAAAATTACTGTCTCTTTAGCTTGCGTCTTGTTCTATCTAGTTCAGCTCCTTCAACTGTACCTTATGCATCTATGTTGAACATTTTCCCTAACTTTATTCGTGGTCAGTGTCCAATTTCCCCTCGCAAACCAAGGTGCTGTATTAGCTAAAGAGCATCATATAAATATATTCCCTCTTTTTGCCAAATTAAACCTATTGTAACCAGGTAAACTGGGCACAAGGGATCAACATTAAAGGTGTCGACACAAGTAACTGCAGATGCTGGTTTGCACAAAAGGACACAAAGTGCAAGAGTAGCCCAGCAGGTCAGGCAGCATCTCTGGAGAACATGGATAGGTGACATTTCAGGTCGCAAACCTTCTTTAGACATTAAAGATGCCTTTGTTCTACTTGTACCTAAATGAATGTCTTGCACTTCAAGGAGCAGATGGCCACCAGGGGCATATCTCAGTAGTGGGTTGTATTGAGGGGGAAATTCCAAATCACTGTTTCATACTCTACATTGGCATTAGAAATTCAAGATAAACACAACATCAAAAGCAATGCGATTAATGATGAACTAGTATGGGATCGCAAGGGATCCAGGAAGATCCCTGGATACAGAATTGACTTCATGGAAGAAAGCAGAGGGTGATGATGGACGATGAGTTTTCACACAGGAGGCCTGTAAATGGTGGTTTGCTTCACGTATCGGTCTGTGCCCATTGCCATTTGTGGTTTATATCAACAATTTGGATGAGAATATACAAGGCATGATTAGTGTGTTTGCAGATGACACTAAAGTGTAGGTGGCACTGTAGATAGCGAAGATGGTTATCAAACATTACAACAGGATTTTGATCAGCTGGGCAGGTGGGCAGAGGAAACGTTAATTGAGTTTAAAGCAGATAAGTGCGAAAAGTTGCATTTTGGGAAGTTAAACAAGGGCAGGACATTCACAGTGAATGGTAGAACCCTGGGAAGTGTTGTAGAGCAGAGGGATCTATGAGTACAAGTATATAGTTCCCTGAAAGTGGTGTCACAGGACGATAAAAAAAGGCCTTTTGGTACATTGGCCTCAATCAGTCAGGGTATTGGGTATAAAGTTGCGATGTTAGGTTACAGGTATACAAGATGTTGGTGAGGCCGCAATTAGAGTACTGTGTTGTTTTAGTAATCCAGCTAAAGAAAGGATGTCATTCGTCTGAAAAGGACGCGGAGAAGATTTACGAGGGTGTTGCCAGGAGAGGTTGAACTCTTGGGAGAGGATGGGAAGGCTAGGACTCTATTCCCTGGAGCACAGGAGGCTGAGGGGTGATCTTACATAGGTGTATGAAATTATGAGGGAAATAGATAGAGTGAATGCAGAGTCTTTTACCCAGCATAGGGGAATCAAAAACCAGAGGATGTAGGTTCAAGATGAGAACGGCTCAATTTAATATGAACCTGAGGGGCAGCATTTTCACTCAGAGGGTGTTAGAAATATGGCATTAGCTGCCAGAGGACGTTGAGGCAGGTATTATAGCAGCATTTAAACGACTCTTGGACAGGTACCTGGATAGGGAAGATTGAGGGATATAGGCAAAACACAGGAAAACGGGACCAGCATAATGGTCGTCGTGGACGACTTGGGCCGAAGGGCCTGCTCTATGACTGAAGCATAAATGGGTGGTTGATGGTCAGTGTGGACTAGGTGGTCTGAAGGGCCTGTTTCTGGGCTGATCGACCTGTGCCCATGACTCAAACTCACTTGTGTGACCCATGAGTGACCACCGCGCACACTTATATCACACAGCATGGACATTAATGTTAGGATCTCATGATTTTCATCTGCAACCAGCAGTGGACCAGTGCATTATAGAGTTGTCATGGACAAGGGAGCATGCCAACTGTATTATTTTAGTTTTTACTGTCACAGGCAAAATTCCAGATTGCAGCTAACTTCAAGTAACAAGATTAAGATGGTGCTTCTGTTTTACACACACTTGCCTTAGGAAGTGCTCCATAGGAACATAAATGAAAACTAACTAACAAATATTTTGCCACTGCCCCCCTCAGGGCTGAATAAACCCATTGGTGAACTCAGGCTCTGAAATTGTGGATTGTAGGACGGAATTTTGTACTTTACCCGTACCCTATATCTGACTTTACTCAGATAGGCACAGACACAAAATAAAACTCGTAGATCAGTGTTGATTCTATCGAACTGGTCGGTGTAATAAAGGCCTTTGCGATGCAAGTGTGAGCAAGGTCAAGCTGCGTCAACAAGCCAAACTAACGGCAAGATTTTTATACCCTCATGACACAATGGTTACTTGTGGAGTTGAAATAAACCAACATTAATCAATGTCTCTGTAAACTTTCATCTTTGTCTTTTCCCAGAGTTAACTTTAATCTTACGTTTCTTGTTGTTTTCAAACTCTCCCACTATATATCTAATATGTAGATACCATAAATGTCAAGATCCCTGTAGGGAGTTTTGATTCTACTGCTAAATGGGGTCCCCTTAACCTTTGGCAGCTTGGCCCACTAAACACAATAGCAAAGAACAGCTGTAATCTCAAGATTGCAACAGATAAAAACCTAGCCAGAACTATGAAGGGTATCCTTCTTTCCTTCCCCCCCCCCCCCCAACACGGATAGATAACGAAGCCAGCTGTACAGCAGAATGTTTCAGCTTTAGCCATTCTGACTACATTCTTGGCCATTTTTCCTATCATGCTCCCCAGTATGTGAGCTCCAGGGTTAACCAAACTATAACCTACTCATCTTCCTTACAATTCTCAAAATTCACGACAACATGGATGAAGGCATGTGACCATTGTCTGATAGATCCTCAGTTTACAGTGACCACTGTCTGATAGATCCTACACTCAGTTTACAGTGATCACTTTCTGATCGATCCTACACTCAGTTTGCAGTGATGCCCTGTCTGATAGCTTGGTTTGGGAACAGTCCCAAGAAATTGCAGAGTTGTGGATGCAGACCAGACCATCGCACAAACTAACCTCCCTTCCATTGACTCCATTTGTACCTCACTCTGCCTCAGCAAGGCCACAAGCAAAATCAAGAACAAGTCGCACCCTGGTCACTCCCTCTTCTCCCCTCTCCCATCTGCCAAAGGGTATAGAAGTGTGAAAATGCACGCCTGGGACAATTACTTCGGACTTTACTGGCTTTATCTTGCACTAAATGTTATTCCCTTAACGAGTATCTGTACACTGAATGGCTAGATTGTAATCATGTATTGTCTTTCACGGAATAGCACGGAATAAAAGCTTTTAACTGTACCTGGAACAGGTAACAATAAACAAAAAAAATAGAGTAAACAAAAGGGTTATGTGGTGGAAGTTAGTGGAGTGGCTTTCACTAAGAAGACTTAGGAAGCTGAAAGATCTGAAGGTGGATAAGTCACCTGGACTGGATGGATTGCACACTTGGGTTCTGAAAGAGGTGGCTTTAGAGATTGTGAAAGCATTAGTTGTGATCTTCAAGAATCACTGGAGTCAGAAGGGGTTCCAGATGATTGGAAAATTGCAAATATTACTCTATTGTTCAAGAAGGAAGTAAAGCAGAAGAGTGAAAAATAATAGGCAGATTAGCCTGCCTTCAGTGGTAGGTAAGATTTTAGAATTCATTATAAAGGATGAGGTTTTGTACTTCGAAGCTCATGATAAAATAGGCTGAAGACAGCATGGTTTTGTGAAAGGTTGCTGGAGTTTAGAAGGATGAGGGAGGATCTCATTGAAACTTACCGAATAATGAAAGGCCTGGATAGAGTGATGTGGAGAGTCTATGACCAGAGTCCATAGACTCAGACCAATAGGACCTTCCTTTAGGAAAGAGAAGTGGAGACATTTCTTTAGTCAGAGGGTGGTGAATCTGTGGAATTCTTTGTCACAGAAGGCTGCAGAGGCCAAGTCAGTGGATATTTTTAAGGCAGTGATAGATTTATGATTAGTACAGGTGTCAGAGGTTATGGGGAGAAGGCAGGAGAATGGGGTTAGGAGGGAGAGATAGATCAGCCATGATTGAATAGCGGAGTAACCTTGATGGGCCGAATGGCCTAATTCTACTCCTATCACCTATGACCCTATGACTTTTAGAAAGGAGACAAGGAGGAATTTCTTTAGTCGGGGGTGGTGAATCTGTGCAATTCATTGCCACAGAAGGCGATGGAGGTCAAGTCAATAGATATTTTTTACAGTGGAGATAGATAGGTTCTTGATCAGCAAGGGCATCAAGGGTTTGGGTAGAAGGCAGAAGAATAGGGTTGAGAGGTTAAGATAAATCAGCCATGATTGCATGATGGACAGAGTGACTTGATGGGCTGAAGAGCCTAATTCTGCTCCTACAGTTTATGAACTATTCTGGACAGATAATTCAGATTGGGCATTCTGGAAATCTAACTACCGCAGTGTGTGTTCTTTGGAAGGATTATGCTCCTGAAACTGGTGAAGCTGAAATCAATATGTTTCTGAGCGCAGTTGCAGAGTTCCAAAAGGGGAAGTGTCCTCTTTGCTTCCAATGACTCCTCTCGACTTTCTCTACTTTATTCTCTCACTCTTTTGAGATTTAATCCATCCTGCCACCTTGCAGGCATGTGAGTGAGGTAAAAACAAAAAAGGAAAAGAGCCGAGCGCTGTACGGTGGGGGTCAAAAATTTGGAACATTTACACACAAAATTACTAGTTTCAAGCCTCTTTTAGTGCATTTCAAAGTAAAAACAGACATTACAAAATAAGGTTAATATGTCACTGTATACTAATACCATTTAAGTAAATTGGCACATTAATTGATAATCAGCCCAAAAAGGTGTTAATTGGCTTTTCTGCTGTGTTTTAAATTTTAACCCCATCTTAATTAATTTAGTTATATAATCTTGCACTTAAATTTAATATTTACTCATTACAGTTCCATCACTGATTTTCTGGCACTCTTGGTTCCAGAGCTTTGCTGGTTTATCGAGCCGGCCAAGGAAGTCGGCTATGGGGATAGATGTGCTGGCTCCAGCTGGGCTGGAGTTCCAGAGCCCCGGCCTTAGGTTGCAAATTCAACCCACCGATCGGCTGTGGAAGTCCCGATGAGGTCGGGATTGGCTGCCTTACCCAGCCCTTGGTGCCACATTTTCGGGCAGACTTCCAGGGCGCGCGGGGGATTTCTCGCGGAACCCCTAGCGGCCTCTAGTGGAATCACAGTGTTAATTACAAGTCTATACATCATTTTTTTTCTTTTTTCCGATCCGATTTTTCCATTGGTAAATGCGATTTTGGGAAAGTTAAAAACGCGGAAATCGTGCAAAATGCGCGGAAAAGCAGAAAATTCACATGCCTGACCTTGTCTTCTGTACTTTCTTATCCAGTTTCCCCACCAGCACAATTTAAAAATCTGATTGGTACTTACTATTCCTAATTCTGATAAAAAGATCAAGCTGAAACATTAATTCTCTTTCTCTTGCCACAGATGTTGCCCAACCTGTGGAACATTTACAGCATTTTCCACTTTAAAAAAATTCAAAACTTACAAGAGTTGGTAAAATAGAATCAAACAGTCCAGATCAAATGGGCCACTTAAGTTAAATAGCTGTGCATGTATATTTAGTATTTGTGTCCATCTTGCCAAATCTTGTGCCCAACACTAAAATAAGGAATGGAAGATCCTTTCAAACTTGACCATGTCACATCATCCAATAATTATAGAACATGTTCAAGGATAGGTGATGGTCTTGCTTGCAAAGTCATATTTAATGTGCTGCAACGCAAAACTGATCATTTAAATGCTGGATAGAAAGTAACAGTACCACAGAGTCAGGTTGCAGTCTAACTCCAGGGCAAAGTCTGTCGACACAAGGGAACCCTCCATATTGTATAGAAAAAGAAACGGTGAATAGTAAATGGTGAAAATATTAAGCAGGCCACCCAGGAACAACATGGTGTTTTTGACCCTGTCGCCCACCCACAAACACGCAGCTCAGCAGGGGTTTAAGCTGGCTTTAAAACTCACCTGCTCCTTGCGCCTATCTGCTCTTCTTTACTACATTACTGACTACATTATGCTTGTCAATTTTGACGGCCCTGACCGGAAACATTGTCTGTCCATTCCCTCCTTGGATGCCACCTGACTCACAGATTTCCTCCCGCACTTTGAGTTTGGGTCACTGTGCCTGCGAGGTTGCCTTCTCCCTACTTCAAGCTACATTCATTTCCCCACGTCCCAATCCTTATCGATCTCCACTCCAAACCCCACCATCTACCACCCCCACTGGTTCTCCTCAGCAACTCCCCTGGTCCACCCATTCTGTGCACCATTCCCTTTCCAATCCCATATCCAGCTGGAAGATGGGATATTCAATAGAATTTAGAAAATGTTCATTTGCTTTTAGAACACTGAATAATTTAAACAGAACATTGTGTGCCAATATATTTCATTTCCTTGAGCACCAGGCAGGCACACCTTGTCGTGGCCAGAAGGCCAGCAGACATTCCTCGCCTGTCCCCACCCATGTAGAAACCACCACCTGACCAAAGTGTCCAAAGATGCATCATGCCTGTGGACAAGTGTCTTGGCAAAAGCTGACAAATATGAAATATACTTTTTCCATCTGCCAGCAAATAAATCATCATCTATCATGGTGCAGAGAACATTTACAAGGCTATTGCCATGATTCAAGCTATAGGGAGAGGTTTGACTCTGTTCCCTGGAGTGCAAGAGGATGAGGGGTGATCTTATAGAGGTGTATAAAATCATGAGAGGAATAGATCTGGCTGACGCATACTTGCCCAGAGTTGGGGAGTCAAGAACCAGAGGGCATAGAAACATAGAAAATAGGTGCAGGTCATTCGGCCCTTCGTGCCAGCACTGCCATTCATTGTGATCATGGCTGATCGTCCCCAATCAACATTCAACATAGGTTTCGGGTGAAGAGAGAAAGATTGTATAGAAATCTGAGGGGTAGAGTGGTGGGTACATGGAACGAGCTGCCAGAGGAGGTAGTTGTGGCAGGGACTATTGTAATGTTTAAAGAGCAATTAGACAGTTACATGGATAGGATAGCAGAGGGATATGGCCCAAACACAGGCAAGTGGGACTAATGTAGATGGGACATGTTGGTCGGTGTAGGAAAGCTGGGCCGAAGGGCCTGTTTCCACGCTGTATCACTCTATTTTGCTTTGTGATTTAACTGAATGGAGCCATGCCTACCATATTGATTCATTGCAAATTTTCCTCCATTATGGTGCAGAACTTGGATCAGCGCATTGAACGATCTGTTGGAGTAACACGATAGTCAGAAGTTAGTAAAACATTATTAAACCTTTATCAAGAATGAATGATACACATGCAAGTGGGGACTGGGGAGCTGGAGCAGCAAACCCCCAAATCAAGCTGTTGGTTGCACCAAGACAATAAAGTCCTCTGCCCTACGCTGGCCACCTCAATGATAAAGGCATGAACCAGACTGGGCTCGGGCGGGACTCCTTCTCATTGGAGTGTCAGCCTTGGATTCCTGATCACATTGGCAGTCAGAAAACAGCATACAGGCAGCCCCCAGATTACAAATACCCCTTCGTACAAAAAAACTCCCATGTTAAAAAGTCCAACATACGCATGTACATATATTCATTCCTACAAACAGCAGAACTCATTATTTCCCTCGAAGATAGACACAAAATGCTGGCGTAACTCAGCTGGACAGGCAGCGTCTCTGGAGAGAAGGAACTCCAGAGATGCTGCCTGTCCCGCTGAGTTACTCCAGCATTTTATGTCTATCTTCGGTTTAAGTCAGCATCTGCAGTTCCTTCCTACTAATTATTTGCCCCCCTCTGTTTTGTGCTTTTGATGCCATTCACTACCACATAGAATGTTTTTGTGCGTTTTCACGGGGGAAATCATATTGACCTAAGATAATAAAGAATACATTTGTTACCCAGTGAGGGTTCTTGGTTGATGTGCCTTTGATTTTGATCAAAAACTTTGGATGCCATCACTACAGATGTTAGAGTCACCTCTCCTTAACAACCATGCTGGCCCGGCGATATACAGGAGACTGTTTTAATATACAAGAAAACTTTTGTTTTCTCCCAGTTTAGTGAAAGGTAATAGTAATAGAAATGAGCTCAAGCAGCCTTCTCATTGCAAAATTAATAGACATCCCAACCGTTTGGAAGGACTAAATATCATAACTATATCTGGACCTTAGAGGATTAAATAATGAGAACAGGTTTGAAATCATGGTTGTGATCTCATAGCAGTATTTTAAAAATATATTAAAAGATTTCATGGGCAGAAAATCAAGAATTCTGGGACGTGATCTTGAAATTAGAACCAGAAAATGTGAGCATTAAACAAAACAAAGCACGTGAGAAACACGTGGGTTTCTCTTCTCCGAAAGGGTTTTGGATGGATAGTTATTTTAAAAAACAGAATCTAAGGGAGATGAATGAAAGCAAGAGATGGGTGATCAAGTCACCACTAACAAACGGAATGCAGATGCAAATCTGGAGGATAAAGTATCTACCATGGCTCCTAAAGAGGATTCCTTTTGTATAATTTTTGATGGCTATAACTAAAATTGTCTAATTTAATTAAAACATATGCAGTAATAGTTCAAATAATGAGAAAAGGATACAAATCCATATGTGCCATCCATATACTAAAACTCTCGTTTGTTTGTTTGTTTGTTCCTGAACTACAGCCAAAACGGTACACGATAATGTGACAATTTTAGGCCTGCCTTACTCACCATCATCCCTTTGGTGCTAATGGAAGGTTTTGTTGAAATCGGTGTTATATTTTTAAAGTTATTCACATTTTAAAGTTTAAACTTATCTCCAAGGGAGGGAGGTGGAGGGAGGGAGAAGGAGGGATAAGGGGGGGTTGAGGGGGATGGGGAAGGGGTGGGGGGAGGTGAGGGGGAAGGGGAGGGAGGGGGGAGGGGGAAGGGGAGGGAGGGGGGAGGGGGAAGGGGAGGGAGGGGGGAAGGGGAGGGGGGAGGAGAGGGTGTTGCACCAATGCATGAGAGGTTTGGGCCCAACGGGTCCACTTGGTCTAGTAATAATTAAAAACGTACAAATTTGCAATTGAAGATTGAATACCACACCATACCAAAGCTACGTTTCTAATGATTTCAAGATTCAAGATGTCAAGATCAATTTATTGTCACATGTGCCAATTAAGGCACAGTGAAATTTGAGTTACCATACAGCCATACTAAGTGAAAAGCAACAAGACACACAGCCACATAAAATAAAATTTAACATAAACATCCACCACATTCCTCACTGTGATGGAAGGTAATAAAGTTCAAATCATCTTCCTCTTTGTTCACCCGCGGTCGGGGCAGTTGAACCGTCCGCAGTCGCCGCTGCTGGCGGTCCATTGTCCAAGCCCTCGCATCGGGATGATCGAAACTCCTTGCTTCGGGACGGTTGACAAACTCTCCGCAGCATGGAGCTCCCGGGTCGGCCTCTTCTTACCAGAGACCGTGGGCTTCACGATGTTAAAGTCCACAGGCCCCGCAGTTGGAGCTCTTCACAGACCATCCTCGGCAAAGGACCGCAGCTCCGCGATGGTAAGTCTGCACCAAGCCCACGGCTTGAAGTGCCGGGAAAAGCTGCCAACTCCTCGAAGTTAGGCCGCAGAGGGGACGGACATACGACACGAAGAAAAATCGCATCACCGTTGAGGTAAGAGATTTAAAAAAGTTTCCCCTGATTCCCCCTCCCACCCCCCACATAAAACAAACCAAGAAACACTAAAATATACTTTTAACACATACTTAATATAATAAAACAGTAGAAAGGACAGACAGGCTGCTGGCAAGGCAGCCACTGTGGTGGCGCCACCCGGTGGAATCGGGTGATGACATCTGTTTAGCAAAACTACACTTAACTGTGATGAAAAATAGTCGAGTCAGGGGTCCATATAAACTGAAGCTTTAGCCAACAATGTACAACTCTTGTACTCAAGCATGATTGTGCCTATGAATAGTAAGATTTTACTGAATTATATGCAAAAATTCACTGTAGTACACATGTAACAATAAAGTACCATTGAGAAATGATCAAGTTATCAATATCCATTTCAAGATTCAAGATTCAAGATAGCTTTATTTGTCATCCAATATTGGACAAAATTCAGTCACCCACAGTCCAACAATAAAAGCATTATATAGGCATTAAAATTACACAACCCCCAAAACACACAAAAAAAGAAACATCCATCAAAGAAACATCCATCACAGTGAGTCTCCTCCAGTCCTCTCCTCACTGTGATGGAAGGCCACAATGTCTTTCCCTTCTCCTGCCGTCTTCTCCCGCGGTCAGGTTGTTGTGGTTGCAGGCCGCGCCGGATGGTCCGCAGCGGCCCGAGCCTAAGGCGAGTCCCAGCCGCTCCCGCAGCCTCCGAAGACGGCCGGCTCCGCTGATGATAAGTCCGATCCGGGGCGGGCGAACACGCTGCCGCTGTTGCTGCACGTCGGGGCGGTCGTGGCTCCCGACAATGAAGCCCCCGCCCAGCAGAGAAAAATCCCGCGGCATATTTTAGGCCACGCCGGATGGTGAAATGTCCGCGACCCAAGCCCCAGCGGGCGAACACGCTGCCGCTGCCGGAGCTCCCGATGTCGGCATCCACGCGGCCCGAGCCTAAGGCGAGTCGCAGCCGCTCCCGCAGCCTCCGAAGACGGCCGGCTCCGCAGATGGTAAGTCCGATCCGCGGGCTCTGCGAACCAGAGCCCTGGAGGCCGCCAGCTCCAGGAGTTGGGCCGATGGTAGGCCGCAGCAGGAACGGAGACAACACCCAGAAACAAAGGTCGGGTCTCCGTTCGGAAGGGACACCTATTTACAATTTTACAGTTCCCCCCTCCCCCCCACATACACACATAGTACACAAACACAAAAACACCATATCACAACTACAATTAAGACAAAAAAAACAACAAAAACACAAAGACAAATGGACCGCAGGTAAGCCGCAGCTGCTAGGGCAGCGCCGCCATTTTGGTCATTCTTAAACAAAGACAGATGTGGTCAGTAATCAAAAGGTTTAAAGTAAACCTTCCAACAAATTAGAACATTGCCCTTGATGAATAGCAACATAACTTGTTCATTCCATTATATATATGAAATATCAGTTGGGCTTAGTATCTGCGAGGAGTGCTAGTGTTAGTGTTTCAGGTCAACATTAAGAGGAGAGCATCAAGTCCTTCAACTGATAGATATCCCCTTCTCAACAAAGATGGTAGACACAAAATGCTGGTGTAACTCAGCGGGACATGCAGCAACTCTGGAGATAAGGAACGGGTGACGTTTTGAAACGACACCCATTCCTTCTCTCCAGAAATTCTGCCTGTCCCACTGAGTTACTCCAACATTTTGTGCCTATCTTCGGTGTAAACCAGCATCTGCAGTTCCTTCCCCTTCTTAACAACTGCCAACCAGAAACAGTTAAATGTATTCGCCACGTTGCTGCTTGTGGGATATTAGTGCCAGAAGTGATGCCAGTTTCGTTAAGTGCAACAGACGCCCTACTCCAACCATTTCACCATGTGAAAGACAAAATGTGGTCAATAACCTGATAAGTCATTTCCCTGAGGAGAAAGATGTTTACATCAATTTAGAACATTATCAAGTCAATGAAAAGATCCATTTCTCACACATTGAAATGTGTTAGCAATACTGTGGCAGGTATTCAGTCATTAATACCCCAAAAACTAAGAAAATAAACATTATTTCCTGAAGCAAAATGAATAAGAGAACCCAAAGTTCCAACTTATTATGGGCATCACAAAAAATCCACAAACATCTTTTTCACACAGAGGGTGGTGAGTATATGGAATGAGATGGCAGAGGTAGTTAAGGGAGGTTCTATAACATTAAAAAAACATTTGGACAGGTACGTGGATAGGAAAGGTTTAGTGTGAGATGTGGGCCAAACGCAGGCACCTGGGACTAACATAGATGATAAACACAAATTGCTGGAGTACCTCAACAGGACAGGCAGCATCTCTGGATAGAAGGAATGGGCGACGTTTTGGGCCGAGACCCTTCTTCAGACGGAGGTCGACATGGGCAAATTGGGCCGAAGGGTGTTCCCCTACACTATAACTATTTCAAACTTGCTGCTGCAATTTTATTAAATAGACCGCAATGGTCACATTTGTAATAGTGTTTAGTTGAAGTACCAAGCACATACATACATAGCTTAATTACAGGGTTATCGGTATGAGACAGCCTTAGCTTACTCATCCTGCCTTTTAGCTGGCAAGTTTAATGCTGTTCATTTATTATTTTTAAATTAAAAAATTGAACAGCTCATGAAACGCACGCCACAATCATTTCAATAGATCTGTAAAGAGCAACAACCAGCAACTTAGTTGCAACATTGCCAATTGAATCACTACAACTTAATGCTTAGCTGCAAGTATTCTTTAATTTATGAAAGGACTGCTTTCCTGCAACCCAATATTCAAATGAAAAAGGCTTTTACCATTAGTTTCAATGCAAAACCTCAAACTGCATTCCAGAGTTCCAAGAATTTAAATTCAAATTCCTAAACATTAAATACATATAAAAGCACACAAAACGTTTCCCTTAACGTTTCTCTGAACACCTCCGCTCAGTAGGAAACACCTCCGCATAGAACGCCTTAACCTACCTGCTCTCCCGGTTGCTCAGCACTTGAACTCCCCCTCCCATTCCCAATTTAACCTTTCTGTCCTGGGCCTCCTCCATTGTCAGAGTGAGGCCCAGGGTAAATTGGAGAAACAGCACCTCATATTTTGCTTGGGTAGCTGACACTCCAGCGGTATGAACATTGACTTCTCTAACTTCAAATAGCCGTTGCTTTCCCTCTCTCCCTATCCCCTCCCTCCCACCAGTCTTACTGTCTCCGACTGCATTCCATCTCTGTCCCACCCACTCCCCTGACATCAGTCTGAAGAAGGGTCTCGACCCGAAACGTCACCCATTCCTTCTCTCCAGAGATGCTGCCTGTCCCGCTGAGTTACTCCAGCATTTCGTATCTACCTTTGATTTCAACCAGCATCTGCATTTCTTTCCTACACAAGATAGATGGGTATATCTGCAAAGACTATTACCAATTTCTACAGATGCTCCAAAGAAAGCTACTATGAGGATGTACCACAGCTTGGCTTGGCAGCAAGAAAGGTCTGAAGGTTTCCGACCCGAAACGTCACCCATCCTTTTTCTGCAGATATGCTGCCTGACTCGCTGTAACTCCAGCACTTTGTGTTTATCTTTGGTATAAACCAGCATCTGCAGTTCATTCCTACACTGTGCTGTTATGTTGCCTTTTATTTGTCTCCCATGGATGATTCCCAAACTTAAACAAATCGGTACCTTTCCCTTTAAGCATGCTTAAATTCAACACAAGAAAAACAAGACAATTTTCAAATCATACGCCAAGTTCAGAAGGGTCTCGACCCGAAACATCACCTATTCTTTTTCTCCAGATGCTGCCTGTTCCACTGAGTTACTCCAGCTTTATGTGTCTTTTGCCAAGTTCAGATCACTTGTTCTTCGCAAGTCATCTTTCACGGTTTAATCAAATAAAAAAAGTTTCTCCAGATCATACTTTTAAGTTTTAGTAAACAAACACATTACAAAAAATGGTGTGGGGGCAGAGACAGAGAATGTGTTGCAAGTTGTAAGCTGCAATCTTTTTGAAAAATGACTTATTTTCCAACTTTATCTCTCACTTCCTCATTTTGCACAACCAAAATAATCTGACGCACTTAAATGCTCTTCTCCAAGTGGGGAAACCACCTTTCTTCGACACTTTATATTCAGCGAGGTTGACATTGTGACAAGACTCCATGGATACAGCAGGAATGATGCCTCAGCTGATCAGATATGATGGAGACCCACTTCACAGTAATTGCAGATTGTTAAAAGGGAAGCAGAAAAATACAGCGTAATTGGATTGCAGTTAAAGAGAGGACAGAGTATCGACTATTTCGTTTATTCTGCCACAGTTAATATCTGAAACAGTTTTGGTCTCCATAACTAGGAGCATGTATATTGGTCTCGGAGGTAGAGTAGTTGGAGATACATTGGATCAGATCATTGGATTGGGTGTTTGATGAGAACATAGAACAGTACATTACAAGAGTTGAGACGCTCGGACTATCTTTAACTTTGCAATAAATGTTATTCACATGATTCCCTTTATCCTGTGGATTGGAGGATAGCTAATGTTATCCCACTTTTCAAGAAAGGAGAGGGAGAGAAAACGGGGAATTACAGACCAGTTAGCCTGACATCGGTGGTGGGGAAGATGCTGGAGTCAATTATTAAAGAGGTAATAACGGTGCATTTGGATAGCTGTAAAAGGATAAGTCCAAGTCAGCATGGATTTATGAAGGGGAAGTCATGCTTGACTAAATCTTATGGAATTTTCTGCGGATGTGACAAGTAAAATGGATGAAGGGGAGCCAGTGGATGTAGTGTATCTGGACTTTCAGAAAGCCTTTGATAAGGTCCCACACAGGAGATTGGTGAGCAAAATTAGAGCACATGGTATTGGGGGTAGAGTGTTGACAGGGATAGAGAATTGGTTGGCAGACAGGAAGCAAAGAGTAGGAGTAAACGGGTCCTTTTCAGAATGGCAGGAAGTTGCAAGTGGAGTGCCGCAAGGCTCGGTGTTGGGGCCACAACTATTCACCATATATATTAATGATTTGGAGGAAGGAATTAGAAGTAACACTAGCAAGTTTGCAGATGACATAAAGAGGATGTTAGAAGGTTGCAGGGTGACCTGGACTGGTTGAGTGAGTGGGCAGATGCGTGGCAGATGCAGTATAATGTAGATAAATGTGAGGTTATCCACTTTGGCGGTAAAAACAAGGAGGCAGATTATTATCTCAATGACGTCAGGTTAGGTAAGGGGGAAGTGCAGCGAGACCTGGGTGTCCTTGTACACCAGTCACTGAAAGTTGGCGTGCAGGTGCAGCAGGCAGTGAAGAAAGCTAATGGCATGTTAGCCTTTATAATGAGAGGATCAGAATCAGAATAACCTTTATTGTCATCCAAAAAAACAAGTCTTTTGGACGAGATTTTGTCACCCACACTCCAACAATAAGAGCAATAAAAATAAGCAATTACACACACAATCACAAACCAACACAAAACAAAAAAAAGAGAAACATCCATCACAGTGAGTCTCCTCCAGTCACCTCCTCACTGATGGAAGGCCAGAATGTCTTTTCTCTTCCCCTGCCGTCTTCTCCCGCGGTCAGGCTGTTGAAGTTGCCACGTTCCAGGCCAGTATAGGAGTAAAGAGGTTCTTCTGCAGTTGTGTAGGGCCCTGTTAAGACCACATCTGGAGTATTGTGTACAGTTTTGGTCTCCTAATTTGAGGATGGACATCCTTGCAATTGAGGCAGTGCAGTGTAGGTTCACGAGATTGATCCCTGGGATGGCAGGACTGTCATATGAGGAAAGATTGAAAAGACTAGGCTTGTATTCACTGGAGTTTAGAAGGATGAGAGGGAATCTTATAGAGACATATAAAATTAAAAAAGAACTGGACAAGCTAGATGCAGGAATAATGTTCCCAATGTTGGGGGAGTCCAGAACCAGGGGCCACAGTCTTAGAATAAAGGGGAGGCCTTTTAAAACTGAGGTGAGAAGGAACCTTTTTCACCCAGAGAGTTGTGACTTTGTGGATTTCTCTGCCAGAGGGCAGTGGAGGCCAAATCACTGGATGGGGTTAGATAGAGCTCTCGGGACTAGTGGAATCAAGGGATATGGGGAGAAGGCAGGCACTGGTTACTGATTGTGGATGATCAGCCATGATCACAATGAATGGCGGTGCTGGCTCGAAGGCCAGAATGGCCTCCTCCTGCACCTATTTTCTGTTTCTATGTGTATATGTTCACTCTGGATGGCTCAATTGTAAGCATGTATTGTCTTTGCACTGACTGGTTAGCACGCAAAAAAAGCTTTTCTTTGTACTTCTTTACACCTGACAATAAACTAAACTGCAAGAACAGGCCAAATGGCCCACAACGTTTGTGCATAATAGGATCTTCCTGGACATAATCCAAACCATTCCATTCCCTCCACATAAATGAACCTATCCTAATGTCTTTTAAATACCACTATCAAATCTGCCTCAACCACCATCCAGGCACCGGCCACCAAATAAAACTTTCCCTGCTTTAAACGTTCCCCTCCTCACCTTAAAGCCATGCCATCTATTTAATGTTTCCATCCTGAGAAAAAAGTATAACTGTCTACCCTACCTATGTCTCTTACAATTCTTTTACATCCATCACGCCTCCCCGCAACTTCCGGCGTTCCAGAGAAAATACTCCAACCTCTTGCTGTGGATAATATTCCCTAATCCAGGCAGAATTCTGGTAAACCTCCTCTGCACACGTTCCAAAGCCTGCAATGGGGATGATCATAACAGCCAATGAGTTGAGGGGAGTTCTCCCTACATTCACTGGAGCTTCAAATAACAACTTGCCTTGGAGCGCATAAGGATGAGGGGTGATCTTACAGAAGTGTATAAAATCATGAGGAATAGATCGGGTAAGTGCACAGAGTCTCTTGCCCAGAGTAGGTGAATCAAGGACCAGAGGGCTAGGTTTAAGGTGAAGAGGAAAAGATTTAATAGGAATCTGAGGGGTAACTTTTTTACACAAAGAGTATAAGATGTATGGAACAAGCTGCCAGAGGAAGTAGTTGAGGCAGGGACTTTCCCAACATTTAAGAATCAGTTAGACAGGTACATGGATAGGACATGTTTGGAGGGATATGGACCAACACAGGAAGGTTAGACTAGTGTAGCTGGGACATGCTGGCCAGTGTGGGCAAGTTGAGCTGAAGGGCCTGTTTCCACACTATATCACTCTATGATTCTATGACTCAAAGGTGGCATTAAAACATTTTGAGAAAGGCCCACAGGATAGATGCCAAGAGATTGTTTCCTCAGGCTGCCAAATGCAGAATTGGACAGCATGTTAAGCTTTTATCAGTGGGGTGAGGAGAAATGTCTCTTCAAGATTTTCTGCGCCAGCAGGATGCTCAAACACATTCAAAGCTTGAGACTAATAATTAGTGAACTGTGGGAACCAGTCCCAAGGTTCAGCTATGGTTGACTGAAGGGTAGTGCGGACAAGAGGGACATCAAGACACATTCATGCCTCCAAAGTCTAATTATGATTCCTCTTCTTCCACTGCCCGGGACCCAAATCTTAAAGTAACACCAGGGATGACCTACCCAAGACAAGGCCCATTGATCAGAACAAGACTGAACCTAAAACGTGCTTCGAAAATAAGACACAAAAAGCTGGAGTAACTCAGCGGGACAGGCAGCATCTCTGGAGAGAAGGAATGGGTGACTTTTCGGGTTGAGACCCTTCTTCAGACTTCAGGCTTCATTTGAGGCAGTTCCAGAAAGTAATTGGTGAAGCAACCATCCACTTTGGTTTTTTTGACAACCAAGTTCCAATGGTGATAATGCAATCACAACTCACTGCTGCCCATTCACTGACAAGGTTTAATTTATGGTCAGTAGAAGAACTGATTGAATTTTATAACTGAACTATTTCACATTTTAATCAAAGTTTTAATTTTTTGAGGAAAGCTGAAGTCAGTGGGCTTTTCCCGCTTCAACTATGAGGCGGGTCAGTGCTGGCCAACAGAGCAACTTCTGGGCATCAACGTCCAGAAATTGTCAATGGATCACAGGTGGTACTTCTTGCTGACCTGGGAAAAAGTCCCCACAAAGATCTGGCAGCCTTTGTGACAGGAACCACTCACCTCCACTTCTGGAATATTTGCTGATATCTGTCATCGGCTCAGCGAGATTGCTGGCACCCAACAGCTGTGATGTGATGCGACAGAAGTAGCCAATGGTCGTGTATATAGATGCTCCTCAACGTACGATGCTTCGACTTACGATATTTCGACTTTACAATGGTGTAAAAGCGATACACATTCAGTAGAAACCGTACTTCGAATTTAGAATATTGATCTTTTCCCGGGCTAGCGATATGCTTTTTTGACTTACGATATTTTCAATTTATGGTGGGTTTATCGGAACGTAACCCCATCGTAAGTCGAGGAGCACCAGTATAATGGTAACTCTATCTTTAAGATCGGAGTACTAGAATGGTGTGTTGTGCCAGGTGATATATTCATTATCAGTTTTGTGAATATGTGCGAGTATGCACAGTGTACTTTTGTAAAAAAGACCCACACTGGCAATGACATGACTGAAAACCTGTCCGTTTCTGTCTGCTTGCCACAACTGTAATATCTTACAGATGGCAACCAGTGCCATATTCACTGAAAGGTAAGGTGGAAGTAGAAATCAACAAGTTGGAACAAAACAGTGCGCTGGTTAATCCAGATCACAGTGATTGGGCTACTCCAATAATAGTGGTGCCGAAAGCAGACAACACAGTGAGATTGTGTGAAGACTAAAAAGTGGCCATCACTCAGGCGGTAGATAATAGACAATAGACAATAGGTGCAGGAGTAGGCCATTCAGCCCTTCGAGCCAGCACCGCCATTCAATGCGATCATGGCTGATCACTCTCAATCAGTACCCCGTTCCTGCCTTCTCCCCATACCCCCTCACTCCGCTATCCTTAAGAGCTCTATCCAGCTCTCTCTTCAAAGCATCCAACGAACTGGCCTCCACTGCCTTCTGAGGCAGAGAATTCCACACCTTCACCACTCTCTGACTGAAAAAGTTCTTCCTCATCTCCGTTCTAATGATTGTGCCCACTACCATATATCTTACAAATGGTGACGAGGTTGGGATCGAGTTCATGAACTCAACATTTAAATTCAGTGCAGGACTGTTCTGCAATATGCAGCATTGTTTGGCTTTTTAAATGCCAAATACGGAGTTGTGTCGCAGTTGTTTGTGAACTGGACACGATGGACTGCAGATCCTTCAATGCATGTAGTTTAAAACAGCAGCTTCACAAATCGTCTAGAGATTGTCATGCTATCTTTCTGTTGTGTCTGCGTGGCAAGATGGCATCCATGAGATACAACGGCCGACTAGGGACTTTCAACAAGAACCGGGACACCTTTACTTCGTACTGTGAGCGAATGGAAATGCTTTTTAATGCAAATTACATTATTGAAGCTGAAGAAACGGAGGATGGTGATCAAGTACAGGTAAGAGCATGAAATAAAGGCCTTCGAGAACGCAAAAAAGGCCATTCTATTAACTCCAATTGGCCCCGAAGTTTATGCAATTCTTACCAACGTCCTAGTCAAAGAGAAAGTAAGGAATGTTTCATTTGAGACGGTTGTTTCAAAATGTGGTGCTCACTTCACCCTAAGCCTATAGAGATTGCAGAAAGTTACAAATTTCACACAAGAAACCAGAAGTCTGGTGAGACTGGAGGTGCGCACATTATTACATTAAAGAAGTTATCTCTACACTGCAATTTTGGGACATTTCTGGATTGAGCTTTATGTGATAGGTTTGTATGTGGATTATTGGATGAGTGAATCCAATCAAAATTACTGAACACGCCAGCCCTTACCTTTGATTTGTCATGCTTTGGCCATGGAGATGGCATCTCAAAATGTACATGAGTTTCGACCAACACATGCTGTCAACAGCACTGTCAACAGTCAAAAGGCAGTTCCAAAACACAAGCATGACAAGACAAGGAAAAGGCCTTCACAGCAAAGTTCTGGGAAAAGCACAGATACATGCTATTGATGCAATGGTCAACACAAAGCAATTAAGTGCCTGTTCAAGGACTCCAAGTGTCACAACCTGTCAAAAAAGGGCCATATTACATCAGCATGCAGAGCACAATCACAGGACAAAGCACAAAAGGCTCGGCAAAAAGAAAAGGTGTGGGATTCACAACCTTGAAGATTAGTCGGAGAATGATCAACTTGGACTATACGGCATCTACACTACGAATGGTGGGTATTGAAAGGAAGACTTTCAGACATAGGTCAATCAATAAATTACTATGCTTAAGGCTGCTGATTGCACAATTACAAGCAAAGACCTATGAATCCAAGCTTAGCAATACATCTCTCTCAGAAACAAACATTCAGCTGAAAATGTACCCTGGAGAAATGTTGGAGACGTGCAGATAGTTTGTGATGCACAACACAAAGGCAAGACTCTGAAGTTGCCATTAGTCGTTGCGAGCTATGTCGATAGGGCCCACGTTGATGGGCAAAAATGGGCTCTGCATTTTCAAACTAACTGGAAATCTGTATTCCAAGTCGATCAGTTGTTGCAGTAAAATCCTGCTATGTTCAAGGACAGCTACGATGGTATAAAGAGTGAGCCAGCGCAGCAGGGGGTATGTGGAGGGGGCAGGAATGGGGTACTGATTGTGAATGATCAGCCATGATCACATTGAATGGTGGTGCTGGCTCGAAGGGCCGAATGGCCTACTCCTGCATCTATTGTCTATTATCAGAATTCGGCACGATGTGGAACCTGTCTACTGTAAACCACAACCAGTGCCATATTTGCTGAAAAGTGAGGTGAAAGATGAAATCAAAAGGATGAAACAAAACGGTGTGCTAGTTAGACCAGATCGCTGTGATTGGGCTACTCCAATAATAGTGGTGCCGAAAGCAGACAACACAGTGAGATTGTGTGGAGACTTAAAAGTGACCATCAATCAGGCGGTAGATGATGAACAGTATCCACTACCGTAACATCTTACACCAACAACATCAAATAATTCAGAGAGAGGAAACATTTCCTTACAAACAATGAAACGTACACATACAACTATAAGGGGAACTGAAATGCCACAAATAAAGTTTAAAACAATTAGCTATAGAGCTGCTAACTCACAGCGCCAAAGACCCGGGTTTGATCCTGAGCTCGTGTGCTGTCTGTACAGAGTCTGCATGTTCTCCTGGTTTTCCTCTGGGTGCTCCGGTTTCCTTCCACATCCTAAAGACATGCGGGTTTGTAGGTTAATTGGCCTCTAAATAGGCCCAAGTGTGTAGGGAGTGGATGAGAAAGTGTGATGACAGAGAAATAGTGTGAACGGATGATTGATGGTGAGCGTGGACTTGGTGGGCCAAAGGGACTATTTGCATGCTGTATTTCTAAACTAAACGTTATAGGTTGAAATATGTCAAATAAAATCAGTATGCAAATGGAAAACCGATTGCCAAACAGTAAATATGGTTTTGCATCCATTTGAATCTTAGTTAATCATTATTCTTATAATCTTGACCCCCAGCTCACCCAATAACTGAACCAATCTGTTCACCAGTAACGCGAGTTCAATGCATGGTACACAAACTGTACAAAGAGGCATGAGAACTTGACACACATCACCAGTGCAAACACAGCAATGCAGTTATGTCACCGAACTGGAATAAAGAACCAGACATACCAAGTTTACCTTGCTCGACGTGCAATGGGACCATTCATTCCTCAAATGAAAGGATTAAGATAGATTAACTGATGAAGTACCTCACTGTCTGTAGGATAGTGTTGAAGTGCAATTTGATTTTGCATTTTCACTACAGTATAACTATGACACATCATTGTCAAGATTTTGAGAATTACACAACTATAAAACTATTTCATTTGGGTTATCATACAGTTTCATACAGTGAGCCCATTTGCACGGGAACTTAACATTTAGAATCACTCGAAGCAACTGTCTTTGATAAACAATGTGTGTCATTTTCCCTTGGAATACAATTTGTTACTACGGTAACAAGAAGCAGATAACCTGGAGAGTGCAACAGTGCTGTAATCATATGTTACATTTATATAATATCAGGAGTAATGGACGCCACTGAATTGAGGGCAGACTCCGTTTATACCACCCTCTCTCGTTACCATGGGCCCATCACATTACATCCAACCCTAGCAGCTAAGTGGAGATCAGTTGATGGATTACAGCACTAAAAACAGCTATCCTGACTGCGATAATTGTGATGGGCTTTAATGAAATCTATTTGGTCTCACTCACCCACTCAACCACTACTCTGCAATGTTCTGCTTGTCTCTTTGTGTGGGCAGGAACCACAGATGCTGGTTAAAATGCTGGAGTAACTCTGCCTGTCCCGCTGAGTTACTCCAGCATTTTGTGTCTATGCTTGTCGCTTTCTCATGCAGACATTGTAACCCACTGTGGAAATAAAGATGCTTTGTTCCAAATTTTAGCTAATTCCTTTAAACCTGTTCCATCGGGTGACAAAGGTGAACCCAACCACTCTGGTCTGACCATAATCTCTTAACTTCCTCTCCAAAACGACGATGTTTATCTTTCTGCCAAATCCTATGCTGAGAACCCAGCTGAGACCAATCAGGGAGATGTGGTTTAAACATCTTATATATATATTTTTTTTTTCTAACAATTCTATTATAACGCTAATTATGTCAAAGTCCTTCATGTCATTTTGTTTAAGTCTTCAGCAAAATCCTTTAAAAAGTTTGTGAACAACCCCAAGATGTTCTGCATCCCATTTATATTGTACTTAGCTATGTTGACACCCAAATGAATCAATAGGCAGGCCCCTGAATTAAATTATATCTGCCATGAATCCACAATTTAATTTTCCCTTAAATCACACACTATTCAATTTTGATTTTGTCCATTATTTGATATTTTACCAAGTTGATTGTTTCCTTACAAATACACAACAAATGAGTGCCAAAGGTAGACACAAAATGCTGGAGTAACTCAGGACAGGCAGAATCTCTGGTTAGAAGGAATGGGTGATGTTTCGGGTCGGGACTCTTTTTCAGAAGAAAAGTCTCGACCCGAAACGTCACTCATTCCTTCTCTCCAGAATCGCTGCCCGTCCCGCTGAGTTACTCCATCATTTTGTGTTCATCTTCGGTGTAAACCAGCATCTGCAGTTCCTTCAAACAAATGAGTACTTATGGAATGCCACATTTCAGGCCATATACTTAAACATATGACTGCCCCATCTTCCTGTATCATAACGGACTGTAGCCACTTACCTAGCCATCGTTTAAAAATGTGAGCAATTATTTACCCATTTTGCCAGTATTATAAATATTGCACTTCATAAATATTTGAATACTTATGCATAACCATTTTAAGATAGTTTCAAGTACCAATAAATGGGGGAAGGGGGAGATGAAGTGGGGTAACAGGGGCACAGGCGAGAATGGGAGGATGAGAGTTGAATGGTGGTGCAGAGAGAAGGAATGGGGAAGTGAGGAGTGGAATGGGAGTGCAAAAAGGGGGAGGAAATGTGGGGGATAATGGGAGGCGGATAAGAATGAGGGAAAAATAGGGGGATAAGAATGAGGGAAAAATAGGGGGATAAGAATGAGGGGAAAATAGGGGGATGAGAATGATGGGGGCAATGGAAGGGGGGGCAACGGGAGGGGGGGGCGGCAACGGGAGGAGGGGGCAACGGGAGGGGGGGGGCAACGGGAGGAGGGGGGGAATGAGTGCTGCGTGTCTGGGCTGCGTCACGGTCATTGTGACATCACAGACGTTGCCGGGTTCCCAGACACCCGTCAGACGTGTCCCCGCGCGTCCCCGCTGCGCGCTCCCGCCCCAGACCTGCGCGCTCCCGCCCCGCGCGCGTCCCCGAACCGGGTCGCGCGCTCCCGACGCCCCTTTGTGGCGCTTGGGCCTGCGCGCTTCCAGGACACTCACCGCCGCCTCCGCCGCCGGCCCGAGTCGAGCGGATGCGGTCGCTGCCCGTCGCCAGCCCAGCCTCGCCGCCCCGCTCACCGGCCGCCGCCGCAGCAGCAGCAGCAGCGCCCCGGCCGCCCCCGGCCGAGCCGCACTCCTGCGGCCGCCGCCGCTCCTCGTCCACTCGCCGCCATCATGGCCGCTACCCACCCAGCCCCGCGCGCATGCGCCGCACTCCCCGCTACGCCGGCCGGGGCTTTGCACCTGCGCGGGGGCGTCTGGGAAAGCCGGCCGCCATTACGGCAGCGCGACCCTGCGTCACCGACACAACAATGCTGGAGTCACTCAGCGGCACGGGCAGCGTCTCTGGGGAGAAGCAATGGGTGGCTTTTCAAGTCGGGACCCATCTTCAGGATGAGAGTCGGGGGAGAGGGAGACACAGAGATATGGAAGGGTAAGGTGTGAAACGAGACATCAAAGGGGAACACACAAAATGCAGGAGTAACTCAGCGGGTCAGGCAGCATCTCTGGAGAGAAGCAATGGGTGATGTTTTGGGACCTCGATACCCTTCTTCAAAGGGGACGCTGGTCAAGGGAAATGTAGAATAGATCATTGATAGCCAGAGAATAGATCAGTGTGCACACAGAACGGTCTCCCTTGTCAGAGCGAGGCCAACTGCAAATGGGAGAAACAGCATCTCATATTTCGCTTGGGCAGCTTACAACCCTATGGTATGGGGGATGAGAATGATGGGGGCAATGGAAGGGGGGGCAACGGGAGATTGGTTTCTCTAACTTCAAGTAACCCTTGCATCCCCTCTCTCTCCATTCCTCCCCCGCCCAAGTCATACCAGCTTCAAAGTTGTCTTGTTGAGTTACATTGTCTGTACTCATTTTCACCTAGACCACAGCTAACAATAGACCGTTTCCGTTATCATGCGTATCTTTCATTTCTTTGTTCTATATCTCTCCTTCCCCTGACAGTCTGAAGAAGGGTCTCAACCCGAAACGTCACCTTTTCTCCGGAGATGCTGCCTGTCCCGCTGAGTTACTCCAGCTTTCTGTGTCCATCTTTGGAACCTAATATTTAGATTTTTTAGATTTAGAGATACAGCGCAGAAACAGGCCATTCGGCCCACTGGGTCCACGCCGCCCAGCGATCCCCGCACCTTAACACTATCCTACACCCACTAGGGACAATTTTTTACATTTACCCAGTCAATTAACCTACATACCTGTACGTCTTTGGAGTGTGGGAGGAAACTGAAGATCTCGGAGAAAACCCACGCAGGTCACGGGGAGAACGTACAAACTCCGTACAGACAGCGCCCGTGGTCAGGATCGAACCTGAGTCTCCGACGCTGCATTCGCTGTAAGGCAGCAACTCTACCGCTGCGCCACGGGGCCGCCAATTTGTTGGTCAATTAACATGTACCATTACCAACTCAGATTTTTCTTGTCAATTATCAATAGTATCTTTAAGTGCTACACAGCCATTGATCTCGAGAATGGGATTACTAGATTGGTTTATTATTTTCAGGTGTACCAAGATATCGTGAAAAGCTGTTTGCCAGCTATCCAGTCAAATCTTATAATTCATGAGAAAAATCAGACCACGCACAAGTACAACAGGTCGTGCAAAACAAAAAATACCAGAGTGCAGAATATAGATTACAGCATTGTATCGTTACAGTTACAGAGACAAAGTCCAGGGTCCATGATGAGATAGGTAGGAAGATCAGGACTACACTGACTTATAAAAGGACCATTCAGTCACCTGATAAGAGCAGTGAAGAAGCTGTTCCTGAATCTGGTTTCATGCTTTCAAGCTTTGGTATCTTCTGCCTGATGGGAGAGGGGCATGACTGGAGTGAATAAGGACCTTGATTATGTTCCCGAGGCAACGTGAAATGTAGATAGAGTCAGTGGTGGATAGTGACAATGGTCTGTATGATGACTCGGCCACATCTACAACTCCTTGCACAGAGCTGTTCCCACACCAAACTGTGCTGCAACCCGACAGTATGATTTTTACAGTGGCTTTGTAGATGTTTGTAGGAAGCACTGGAGACATGCTAAAGATACTTAGTCTCCTGAGTGCCAAGTACTTTATGGGCCATCGGTTCAATGTGGTTGGTCCTAAACAAACATGGACGTTCAGGAACCTGAACCCTACCATCTGTACTTCAGCACCATCGATGCTGCATTCCATCCAGCAGTCCATTTGGGAAACCTTTCCTCTGCCACCAATAGTGGTGACATTGTTGAGAAACTGTTTATTCACAAAATGCTGGAGTAACTCAGCAGGTCAGGCAGCATCTCAGGAGAGAAGGAATGGGTGACGTTTCGGGTCGAGACCCTTCTTCAGAAACTGAGTCGCCCAGCTTGGAGTTTACTTAGCAGAGCCCAGGACAGAGGAGGTCCCCCAATCCCGAGGAGCCTGCAGAGACCGAGGACTCGCCCGCCCAATGGGCCCAACTCGCCTGGTGAAGAATCGCAACACCGACCGGTAGACCCACCCTGTAGACCCGCCCCACCCCCACAGGCATCCCAGGAGACCACGGCGGCGGACGCCTCCCGGGAGGCCATGCAGAAGCCGGGCGGCAAAGCGTGCCTGGATCAGTGGAGCCTCAGTGGTGGCGCAACCACGTGGCACCGGTGAAGCCTCGCGGGTCAGCCAACGGTCGATGAGGGCGCAGGGGAACCACCGTGTGAGGGGGGGGGGGGAAGGAGGAAGACCAATGGGGACCCAGTATGGGGGAACTGCCGTGAGGGAGGGAGAAGAACAATGGACTGTGGGGACTCAGCGCAGATACTTCGTAACTTTGTCAGTGCGTGTGTAACCGCTATTTACATACCTTGGGTGCAAACAAAGAATTTCACTGTCTTGTCACATGTGGCAATAAAGTATTCCATTGTTCCAGCACGTTGTGTATTTTTGGTATAAACCAGCATCTGCAGTTCCTTCCTGTACATTTGTCTGCACCACTGCGATATCTCCTCAAGGTATGCCTACTTTGAAGAAGTTCTCCTTTCTCCAATGAGAGTTCTACAATGCCCTCTATCGCTGCACCTCCTCTGTGCATTCATTTGTTCTATGTACCGTCTATATCTCTTGCTTCCTTCTCCCCAACTCTCAGTCACATATTCCTTTTCTCCAGAGATGCTGCCTGACCGGCTGAGTTACTCCAATATATCTTTGAGATAAGCCAGCATCTGCATTCCTTCGTACACATTTTGTCTGCAATTCCTTGTTCGACAGCAGATTTGGTTCAGTTCAGAGATACAACATGGAAGCAGGGCCTTCAGCCCACCAAGTCCTCACTGACCATTGATCACACATTCATATAAGTTCAATGTTATCCCACTTTCTCATCCACTCCCTACACTTTAAGGGCAATTTACAGAGGGCCAATTAACCTACAAACG
Organism: Rhinoraja longicauda; assembly: GCF_053455715.1. Classification (NCBI taxonomy): domain Eukaryota; kingdom Metazoa; phylum Chordata; class Chondrichthyes; order Rajiformes; family Arhynchobatidae; genus Rhinoraja; species Rhinoraja longicauda. The sequence continues at coordinate 67,182,937 of NC_135960.1, read as the reverse complement.
CGCACGTCCTTGAGATGTGGGAGGGAACTGGAGCACCTAGAGGAAACCCACGCATTCACAGGGAGAGCATTCAAACTCCACACGGACAGCGCCCGAGGTCAGGATCGAACCCGGATCTCTGGTGCTGTGAGGCAACAGATCTACTGCTGTGCCACTGTAGCTAATAACACAGCAGCTGGTGTTTGACGTCTCAGAATGTTTGCATCTCCATGCCAGAATAACCTAATATCAGAAAAGCACAAACACCAACACAAAGGTGACATCAGGACATCAGGTTAATTCCCGGAATGGCGGGACTGTCGTATGTTGAAAGGCTGGAACGATTGGGCTTGTATACACTGGAATTTAGAAGGATGAGGGGGGATCTTATTGAAACATATAAGATAATTAGGGGATTGGACACATTAGAGGCAGGAAACATGTTCCCAATGTTGGGGGAGTCCAGAACAAGGGGCCACAGTTTAAGAATAAGGGGTAGGCCATTTAGAACGGAGATGAGGAAGAACTTTTTCAGTCAGAGAGTGGTGAAGGTGTGGAATTCTCTGCCTCAGAAGGCAGTGGAGGCCAGTTCGTTGGATGCTTTGAAGAGAGAGCTGGATAGAGCTCTTAAGGATAGCGGAGTGAGGGGGTATGGGGAGAAGGCAGGAACGGGGTACTGATTGAGAGTGATCAGCCATGATCGCATTGAATGGCGGTGCTGGCTCGAAGGGCTGAATGGCCTACTCCTGCACCTATTGTCTATTGTCTATTGACATGTGCAATAGTGGTACAAAATGCATGCTGCATGACAAAGCTTACTCTTCACAGCATGTAGGCTTACAGGGAAACATACTCAAGGCTGTAAGTACAAGGATTAGAGTCATATAGCATGGAACCTGGCCCTTCAGCCCAACTTGCCCATGCCAAACAAGGTGTCCCACCTAAGCTAGTCCCACTTTCCTGTGCCACTAATCAAGGTGAAATATCTCACCCATTCAATATTTTTTTCAAAACAATAAGGAGAGCACTGGCAGAGAAGATTTGGCACATTTTTCATGGGCGCAACCCATATACTCAGCTCTGCTGCTCATCCCACAAATGCATGTTCCTTACAAATGTGGCACCATTTAAAAGGGAAATAAACAGGCTTTCCAACGGTATAAGATTTATTGCCAAGAAGCATTGTTACAACAAAGAAATAATCTACCAAACACAAATTTCCTTACTTTTTGTGCTATGTTTACTTGCACTTTACTCTGTTTTAAAACTGTTCTAATTTGTTTCATTGGGTTGTTTAAATTAATACTGATCAGCTAATTAATTTATTGCATCGTATGGGAGGCACATTCCCAATCTCGTTGTACCCCTGTACAATGATAATAAAGATATATTGTATTGTATTGTATTCATGGTTTTACCATTTAAAAAAACCCAATTCAAATCCTCTGGCCAACCATTGACTTTCAGGGTGATGTATTCAATTTAATTTTTCAAGTTAAAATGGTTCTGGAGTTGGAAGAAAAGGGTACACCTTACTCGTAGAGCCCCCCTTTCTCACTGGAGTAGTTCCTTCCGAGGGTGAGGGTGAGGGAGAGCTTAGTTGGTGCAAGTGTTATCCCCAAGCAATGACAGTAATAATTCAAACGGAATGTTTCTGCAAAGAGAATGTCAGCCCTTCTAATCCACAAGGTTCAACTCTTCCGAGAATGCAAACACAACTCAGCCGACAAGAGGCTGCCACTCTCTGTGGCAGCATGCCAGAACTAGGGGCCACAGTCTGAGAATAAAGGGGAGGCCATTTAAAACCGAGGTGCGAAAAAACTTTTTCACCCAGAGAGTTGTGAATTTGTGGAATTCTCTGCCACAGAGGGCAGTGGAGGCCAATTCATTGGATGAATTTAAAAGAGAGTTAGATAGAGCTCTAGGGGCAAGCGGAATCAAGGGATATGGGGAGAAGGCAGGCACGGGTTACTGATTGTGGATGATCAGCCATGATCACAATAGACAATAGGTGCAGGAGGAGGCCATTCGGCCCTTTGAGCCAGCACCACCATTCAATGTGATCATGGCTGATCATTCTCAATCAGTACCCTGTTCCTGCCTTCTCCCCATACCCCCTGACTCCGCTATCCTTAAGAGCTCTATCTAGCTCTCTCTTGAATTCACAATGAATGGCGGTGCTGGCTTGAAGGGCCAAATGGCCTCCTCCTGCGCCTATTTTCTATGTTTCTCTGAAAGGTGCACCCACATTCTTGCAAGATCTCCATTCCACATCCAAATAAACCACGTTTCCTGCTCCGTCCCTCTGTTGCAAAAACAATCAGGTCTGGCTCATGCTCAATTCTTTCATCGCTCTGCCTCTTTCGGCAGTCAGACTGGCCGCTTACTAATTCTGCCAACACTACGGTGAGCAAAAGGAACTTTCTATTACCATCGGGACAGAGTGCTGGAGTAACTCAGCAGGTCAGACAGCATCTCTGGAGAACATGGATAGATGATGTTTTGGGTGAGGATCGATCTTCAGGCCCTGGCAGGGCTCTGCCTTGCCTCTGCCTTGCCTGTGGCTCCCTTGTTCCCTGCTAATACAGTTACTCACCTCATTCCTGCCATTCCCCAGCAACACTCCACCATCTACCAGAGCCAGCCCTGCCATGCATCTGATGGTGCAGCTGCTGTTCAGCGTTATTGTCAGTGGACACCATGTACTGAGCGTGCAACGATACTTTCACAAACACAGATCCAGTGCGAATTTAACCTTTTTGAATTAGTTCATAATGTTTTACGCACAACAGAATATTTTTGTAAATACCAAAGCACCAACCCATCCTAAGTAAATAAAAATTATTCATTTAATCGATGTCTTTATTAAATCCACCTATAGTCTTAATAAAAAGCAAATAAAAACTTATACATCTGAAACCTGCTGATGTAAACCAATTTTACCAAAATTAAAAGCATTTCCATATTTATTGTCATACAACACAGAAACAGACCCTTTAACACAATTAATCCATGCCCATTAGGATTCCTCATCCACAATAGTCCTATCTACCAGCGTTTGGTGCGTATCCCTCTAAACATTTCCTATTCATGTACCTGTCCAAATGTCGTTTAAATGTTGTCACGGCACTTGCTGCAAGTACCTTCTCTGGCAACTCGCTCCATATACCCACAACCCACTGTGTGAAAAAGTTGCCCCTCAAGTTCCCATTTTTCCCCTCTCACCTTAAACCTCTGCCCTCTGGTAGTTGATTCCCTTACTCTGGGTAAAAGACTAATTGCATTTCTTATTGTCAAATTGTTATATTGTTCATTCTAAATCATACATTTACACTCGTCATGATTTCCAGATTAAGCCACAACAACAGATAACTTTGTTAAAAAAGATGCAATGTATGAATTCCTAAGAGTGCCTTTGTGAATGAGCCATCCTCTTAAAGTTTTTATGCATTCCCCATAGTGTTGTTTGCTCTATTGTAGCCTGTTACTATAAACCAAAGATATAACTCAAGCGAAAACCAACTCAAAGTTAGTGTTGCAGAGCTGGTATTTTGTGTCTGTAAAAGATAGCATGGACCTAACATGGTCCAATAACACTGCTGCGCTGGTCAAGAAGGCACAGCAACGACTGTTCTACCTAAAAACACTGAAGAAGTCTGGTCTACCCCAACAGCTGCTGACGACATTCTACCGCTGCACCATAGAGAGCATCCTAACACATGGCATCCCTGTGTGGTATCTCAGCTGCACAGAGTCAGAGAGGAGAGCTCTTCAGCGGGTAGTCCATAGAGCTCAGAGGACCATCAGAACACAGCTACCAGCCTTGGAGGGCATCTACAACACACGATGCCTCAGAAAAGCCACCAGCATCCACAAAGACTCTTCACACCCCTGCAACACTCTGTTTGAACTTCTACCATCGGGCAGACGATACAAGGCCTTCTACGCCCGCACCTCCAGACTCAGGAACAGCTTCATCCCCAGGGCCATAGCTGCTATGAACCGGTCCTGCCGAGCCGGATGGTCACATCGCACAGTGAACCGGCACAGATCTACTTGCACTTTATTCTGTTTTAAAACCGTTACAATTTGTTTCATTGGGTTGTTTAAATTAATACTGACTAGCTAATTAATTTATTGCATCGTATGGGAGGCACATTCCCAATCTCGTTGTACCCCTGTACAATGACAATAAAGATAGATTGTATTGTATTGTATTGTATAGTGTTGTTTGCTTCAAGCTGTGCAAGGCAAAGATTTCTTTCAGTCAACACAAGGGGGCAGCCATGAGCTGAGAAACGCACTGAGTTCACCAGTAACAACGTGTTGCATGCACACTGCCTTTTCTTATGTTTTTCATCACTGCATCCACTGGAGTCATTGGTTTGATTGTAGCACCTTGCACTGAAAAGTTATTTCAAGGTGTATGGAGATGAATGCTGCTTGCTGCAAACAGGCTAATTCACTGTTTCCATTGTGGGGGAGTAGTTTTTCATACAACGGCTATCAACTAAAAGTAGTAACAAACCCTAACTCTAACTCAACCCTAATGATCCTAACCCAAAACTTCCAACCATGAAAAACCAAACAGCCTTTGAAACTTTATTGAACTCCATTTTTAGTCTAATAGGAGGCAACTATAAAATTATAAAAGGACTGGACAGGCTAGATGCAGGAAATATGTTTCCAATGTTGGAAGAGTCCAGAACCAGGGGCCACAGTCCAAGGATAAAGGGGAGGTCATTTAAAACTGAGATGAGAAAAACCTTTTTCCACCTGGAATTCCACCTGAATTCTCTGCCACAGAGGGCAGTGGAGGCCAATTCAATGGCTGAATTTAAAAGAGAGTTAGATAGAGTTCTAGTGGCTAGCGGAATCAAGGGATATGGTGAGAAGGCAGGCACGGGTTACTGATTGTGGATGATCAGCCATGATCACAATGAATGGCGGTGCTGGCTCGAAGGGCCAAATGGCCTCCTCCTGCACCTATTTTCTAAGTTTTTATTAACTGGGATTTGTTCTGGGTTTAGCACCATGCTTGGTGCAGGACTAGAAGGGGGTTTACAAATTGATTTTCAACTCAATGGTGTCAATTATAATTCAGGGTAACATCTAGTTATATGAGACAAAATTGCAGATGCTGATATCTCAAGTAATAACAGTGTAGGGAGGACTGAGACCTAGAGGTCACAGCCTCAGAATTAAAGGACGTTCTTCCAGGAAGGAGATGAGGAGAAATTTCTTCAGTCAGAGGGTGGTAAATCTGTGGAATTCTTTGCCACAGAAGACCGTGGAGGCTGTCAGCGGATATTTTTAAGGCAGAGATAGTTTCTAGATTAGTACGGGTGTCAGAGGTTATGGGAAGAAAGCAGGAGAATGGGGTTAGGAGGGAGAGTAGATCAGCCATGATTGAATGGCAGTGTAGACTTGATGGGCCGAATGGCCTAATTCTACTCCTATTCCTAATGACCTTATGGGACAGGCAGTATCTATAGAATAAGCAGACAGATGAGAGTTTAGAAGCTTTAAAACTGATGGAGTACAGGGGAGAAAGAGTGGGGGGGGAGGGTAGTGTGAGGTGGAGACAGACAAAGGTGTTATGAGCAAATGGATGGACTAAGTGTCAAAGGTGAAAGGTGAAAGGGAACAAAATGTCAAATATGGAGAGCTTTGAAATGGAAAACCCGAGGGAGAGACAAGGGTGGAAGGGGAAGAGAGGAAGATGGGACTCATGTCTGGGAGATGAGCCGACAGAGGAGGGCGAATCAGATGGGAATGTGCAGACCTGGATTGGGGATGCAGGGAAAGAGGGGCTTCTCCATCATCAGTATACTCATCCACCATCTCCTAGTCCCGTCCAGTGGCCTTGACATCTACCATCGTGAAACATTTTGAGAGGCTAGCTATGGAACTTATTAAATCCAGTCTACCCAGTGGCCTTGACCCACTGCAGTTCACCCACCACAACAGCAGGTCCACAGACAATTCCATCAGTGTTGGCATTGCAACTCCCTGGTTATCATCCCTTCCCACCCAAACCACCCCCTCCCCAGGTACCTTCCCCTGCAACCGCAGGAGATGCAACACCTGTCCCTGTACCTCCTCCCTCGACTCTGTCCGGGAACCCCAACAGTCCTTTCAGGTTAGGTAGAGGTTCACTTGCACCTCATCCAACCTCATCTACTGTATCTGTTGTCATGTGAACTCTTGATCGGCGAGACCAAACGCAGACTGGGCTATCGTTTCGAGGAACACCTTCGCTCAGCCCGTGTGAACCGATCTGATCTCCCGGTTGCTGGACACTTTAATTCCCCTTCCCATTCCCACACAGACCTTTCTGTCCTGGGCCTCCTCCATTGTCAGAGTGAGGCTAAACGCAAATTGGAGGAACAGCATCTCATATTTCACTTGGGTAGCTTACAGCCCAGTGGTATGAATATTGATTTCTCTCACTTCAAGTTGCCCTGGCATTCCCTCTCTCTCTATCCCTCCCCCACCCAAGTCACACTAGCTTCTCATTTTCACCCTACAAACAACTTGCAATGGTCTGTTTCCTTTATCATCGTTACTTTTTTCATATCTTTCATTCATTGTTCTTTATCTCTCCACATCACCGTCTATATCTTGCGTTTCCCTAATCCCTAACCAGTCTGAAGAAGGGTCTCGACCCGAATCGTCACCTATTCCTTCTCTCCAGAGATGCTGCCTGTCCCGCTGAGTTACTCCAGCCTTTTGTGTCAATCTTCCGTTTAAACCAGCATCTGCAGTTCCTTCTTGCACATTCATCCCTGGAACGCCTGGATAAGAGAGACACCTTTGTCAGACTCCTATTAATAGACTACAGGTCTGCCTTTAATACCATTATACCATCCAAGCTCACCACCGAACTCGCGGGACCTGGTGACAGCACTCATCTCTGCAATTGCATCCTCGACCTCCTGACCAACAGACCCCAATCAGTGAGGTAGGGGACAAATCATCCTCTACGATAATCCTCATCACTGCTGCTTTGCAAGGATGTGTTCTCAGCCCCCTTCTTTACTCCTTGTACACCCACAACTCTCTGAGCCATGTACAAATCTAATTTAATTCACCAATTCGCAGAGGACACCACCATTGTGGGCCGGATGTCAAATAATGATGAGACGGAGAACAGGAAGGAGATTGAGAACCTGGTGTCCTGGTGTCGAGACAACAACCTTTCTCTCAATGTCAGCAAGACAAAGGAGATAGTGATGGACTTCTCCTGGACCAACTTCTCCTGGACCACCCATACTGAAGCAATGGCCAAGAAAGCACATCAACGGCTCGACTTCATTAGAAGACATAGGAGGTTTGGCATGTCCCCTCCAACTCCCACCAACTTTTACAGATGCACCATAGAAAGCATTTTATCAGGATGCATCACAGCTTGGTTTGGGAACAGCTCCATCCAAGAACGCGTAATTGCAGCAGATTGTGGACGCAGCCCAGACCATCACACAAACCAACCTCCCTTCCATTGACTCCATTTATACCTCGTGCTGCCTCGGCAAGGCCAGCAGCATAATCAGGGACAAGTCGCAAACTGTCCACTCCCTCTTCTCCCCTCTCCCATCGGGCAAAAGGCGAGATCGCACACAACCAAATTCGGGGACAGCTTCTTCTCAGCTGCTATCAGGCAAATGAACCATCCTACCACAACCAGAGAGCAATACTGACCTACTCACTACCTCTTTGATGACCCTCAGACTATCCTTGATCAGACATTGCCAGCTTTACCTTGCACTAAACATTGTTCCCTTATTATGTATCTATACACTGTAAATGGATTGTAATCATGAATTGTCTTTCTGCTGACTGGTTAGCACGCAACGAAAGCTTTTCAGAATTAAAGTATGTCCTTTTAGGAGGGGGATGAGGAGGAATTCCTTAAGTCAGAGGGTGGTGAATCTGTGGGATTCATTGCCACAGAAGGCTGGGGAGGCCAAGTCAATGGATATTTTTAAGGCAGAGATAGATTCTTGATTAGTCCAGGTGTCAGGCATTATGGGGAAAAGACAGGAGAATGGGGTTAGGCAAGAGGGATAGACCAGCCATGATTGAATGGCAGAGTAGACTTGATGGGCCGAATGGCCCAATTCTGCTCCTAGAACTTATGAAAACTAATTGGGCCATCATTAATCTTTCCCAAACATTAATTCCATTAAACTAAAGAGTGCTAGAAATAGGGGCCGTGCATCTCCAATCTCCATAAAGACCAAATCCATGTGGACTTGAAGTTATACAGAAAAAATTAATTAAAACACCACTTTCATGATTTAAAATATCCCATCACCCTTCATCACACCCTCAAATTTAGGCAGCCTCCAAAGATCTTGTTTGGGCGTATGAACTGGAAACAATTTGAATAAAGAGGTGTGGAGGGGGGAGGGGAGGGGAGGTGAGGGGGGAGGGGAGGTGGAGGGGAGGTGGGGGGGAGGGGGGAGGGGGGGGAAGGGAAACAAAGTGCCAGATGTGAAAACTCTACATCGGACAAGTGTCTAGAGAAATAGCTCCAGGATAGACCATTGTCTGTAGTTGTGGCTCCTACAGGATAGCAGCAGACATTGACCTAAATCTTGAGGATATGCAGTCCCAACCCAAAACCCCTCCATATCCATATGCCTCTCGAGTATCTTGCATGCATCAGCCTCCACCACCATCCCTGGCTGCTCGTTCCAGGCACTCACGATCCTTTAGGGAAAAGACGTGCTTAGCAGGCTGCTGTAATTACAGACGGTCCCCATTTGTGGCGGACACTCCCACCCAGTGGTGCATTGTTGTAACTACAAACGGTCCCAATTTGTGGCGGACACTCCCACCCAGTGGTACACTGCTGTAACTACAAACGGTCCCAATTTGTGGTGGACACTCCCACCCAGTGGTACACTGCTGTAACTACAAACGGTCCCAATTTGTGGCCGACACTCCCACCCAGTGGTGTTATGCTGTAATTACAGACGTAATCTCCACGAAGGCTCATTATGTGCGACTGCAGCAGTGAATCCTGCAGTGTAGCAGAATACACCGACTTAATCAACAACTGGCCCAGCAACAGTCCAGTAAACCAAACACCACATGAATGTGAACTACAGATGCTAGTTTATACCGATAGTGCTGGAATAACTCAACGGGTCAAATAGCAACAGGTTTCGGGTCAGAACCCTTCTTCAGACTTAAAGTAGGGGAGGGGAGGTAGAGAGGCCAGAACTGGCAACTGATGACCAAGGAAGGGTGGAGCCCATAGTTGGCTGGGGAAGAGGTGATAAAGGGATACAGGATCCAAACAGTGGAACTAGCAGGATGACTAGGGTGGGGGAGAGAGGGAATGCATGGATTACTTCAAATTAGAGAAATCAACGTTCATACTGCTGGGTTGTGAGCTGCCTCAGCTAAATACGAGGGGCTGTTCCTCCAATTTGCATGTGGCCTCAGTCTGACAATGAAGGCCCAGGACAGAAAGGTCAGTGTGGGAATGGGAAGGGGAGTTGAAATGTTTGGCAACCAGGAGATTGCGTATGTCAAGGTGGACTGAGTGCGAGTGTTCAGCAAAATGATCACCCAGTCGGCACTTGGTCTATCTGATATATAGGAGCCCACACCAAGAACAATAGATACATTAGATGAGGTTGGTGCAAGTGAACCTCTGCCTCACCTGAAAGGACTGGCTGGGGTTGAGGGCAGGTGTTACATCCAGTGTTCTGACTGTGCCACCTGTTGCTGTATACCATGGACATCAAAGCCTGCACTCAAACAAGACCACACAGACTACTCAAAATAACTGGAGAAAACCAAACCATGGCACATGACACCCTCAAAGAAGAGTCTCCACCTGAAAGGTCACCCATTCCTTCTCTCCAGAGATGCTGCCTGTCCCGCTAAGTTACTCCAGCATTTTGTGTGTAGTTTCTGGGTGGAAACAAACATGAATTATTCAGAGATGAAAACAGAAAGGAAACAGATTGTCTCAATGCAGACACACCCAAACTAAATATAGATTTAGACCAACTCTAAAGAACTACAGTAAGGTGAATGGAAGGTGCAGGATTAGTAAATTGCACTGCTGTTTAAGAGCCATGACCATTAAACTCCATTCTGCCGAGGATTACTTTAACCAAGGAATAACTAGGTGATTACCAGTGCTGGGGGTACCACTTAGTGGATCAGTCGCCTGACTGTAAAGGATGTTTCAGGTTGGGATCCTTCTTCAGACTGATGGAGTTGGGAGAAAGCTGGAAAAGAGATGAAAGCAGGGCAAAGCCTGGTGAGTGATAAGTGGATACTGTCAGGTGCTGATTAGCAGATGGGTGGAGTAAGTGACAAAGGCTAGAGGCAAAAAGAGAGTAAAGTGCATGATAAGGAGATAACCCTAATGCATGGGGTGGTGGATCTACTCTTTAAACTAAAGTGTTGAGAGAGGCAGAAACCAGTTCAGATAAACAGTCATTAATCTTTCCCAAACATTCATCTCCATTGAATCTAAGAAGTTGCTAAACAGGGCCTTACCTTCGTACCAACTCCATAACAACCATATTCAGATAGACTTGTTGGGGTTACACAAGACAAAATTAATGCCGCATTAGTGATTTGAAGTCTACTGACATCCCTCTTCACACTGGACACCCCGAGGGGTAGCGATTCCAAGAGAAATTAAATGAGAAACAGGATCATCCGTTGAAATGCCCATAGCAAGGGACAGGCCTATTCTTGTCAGGAAAAGAAAGCAAGGCCCTTCAGCAAACAAATATCATGCTGAACAAGATGCCAGCTTAAACCAATACTCTCTGCCTGCACGTGATCAATATCACTCTGTATACATGTAGCTGTCATCATCATATTGTACGGTATCACCTCTTGCCGTGACCCAGGCGCCCACATCTCCTTCCAAGTCTATTCCCTCTAGTCCGTGACATTTTCAGCCTGGGAATAAAGGCTCCGACTCTCTACCCCATCTATCCCCTAAATATTTTTAATACTTCTATCATGTCTCCCATCAGCCTCAGACACTTTGGAACAGTTTATCCAGCGTCCCCGATCCACTACCCTCTAATCCAGACAGTTAAGGCAACAATACAGTCAACAAGGGGAACAGCATTACCAACTGGACAAACTGCAATAATTACAACATCCAGTTAAGAACACATCCATCATGAACCAATTAAATTACAATTAAAACACAAAGTACTTGTGCTATTTTGTCCAGGATAAGCGCTCAAAGCCCAAAGCATTATCTAACTATCTAACTATCTAACTATCTAACTAAATATACCAACTTATGCTAACAACAATAAGTAACTCCGTATGCAAAAAAACATCTACCTACATGTTAACTAGCTCTTTTAAAAAAAACTAATCATAAAGATGAAGATATATCATTGTGGTCATGAAGTGGGCACCTCCCTTCACTGGTGTTTGTTGAGTTAGGCCCACGACACCTCAAGAAGCTCAACAGTTGGTTCTGATGTCCCAGACCAACTCCCCTCAATACCTACTCTCACCACCTCTGCTACCAGTATCTACTAAACAAAGGAAACTGTAGCCAATTAACTCACTCTAACAAATTCTAAACACCTGCATCCTATCTTCCACTAATCCCAGCCCATCATCAAACATGTAACATCACAGATATCACCCTTGCATAAGACTGGGATACTCTTACACAGACTACAATTACAAAGAAATACACATACAGCATGTCAAACGTTTTCTTTCTGCCTCCAACTGACACCATTCTTTCTCCACCAAATCCACCGAGTCAATGGGAGGGAGGTTGGTTTGCGTGATGGTCTGGGCTGCATCCACAATTCGCTGCAAATTCTAGCGGTCAAAGCAAGCTGTGGCTCAATGCTACTGTGCATCTGCAGAAGTTGGTGAGAGTTGTAGGGCATATGCCGAACAGTAGTGGAATATATTGACTACTTTCACTGGCACAGCAACATCCTAGCTATGAAGGTGCTAACTTTACATGAAATGAGCTGTGTCAGCAGATGCTCTTTCCCATGGACAAACCCGACACATAAATAGAAACAGGCGCACTTCGGTGATCAAGATATCTGTAACCCATTTTGTTTTGTGCAAACGACTAAATTTGGGCCTCAAATAATAATTCCAAATTGAATGTTGATTTAGTCAAAGGATCATCCATTGGGGAAGAAGTTTGCCCCAGCTTATGCGATCATTCTTGTAAACCTCCTCTGGAACCAAAGATACTAGAGGAACAAGATCGACCACTCCGTTGAAATCGCCTATACTGAAGTGTAGTACGCAAAGGAGAGGAACGGCCGCCATTTTAGTAAGCAAAACCCACTGTTCGCTATCCCTCTCGCAGTGTAATCAGTGTTTTGGGGGAACAGTATGTGTGATGATAATATGCAGAAAATATCTCATCTATCAACTCATATTTGTTTGTTATTTTTATTTTAAAATGTTTTCCCCCTGCTTAATTTCTCTGATTTTATTATTTCTTACTGTTTCTGCCCATTTCCCATCCCTCCCCAGCCCCTTCTTTTGTGCAGTGTTGCTCAAACACACACTGCACAAATTTAACATATATATATATTACACCAAGTGGACCCGTTGGGCCCAAACCTCTCCTGCATGGGTGCAGCACCCTCTCCTCCCCACTCCGCTCTCCCCCCTCTCCCCCTCCCCCCCTCGCTCACCCTCCCATCTCACCCTCCCATCTCCCCCTCCCTCCCTCCCTAGGAGATAGATTTAAACTTTAAAATATGAATAACTTAAAAAATATAACACCGATTTCAATGAAACTTCTTCCATTAGCACCAAAGGGATGACGGTGAGTAAGGTGGGCCTAAAATTGTCCTGCTATCGTGTACCGTTTGGCTGTAATTCAGGAACAAACGAGAGATATTTGAATGTGTGTTTTTGTGTGAGAGGCAAGATAAAAATATATAGATCTCAAAGTTCCTTCTCATGGATCAGAAGCAACTTTGATTTAAAGCAGCGCTCTATTTCTCTCTTCATCTTATTTTTCACATGATGTACATAAACCATAAAGGCGATTCGACCTTTATGGTTTATGTATCAGCCATGATCATATTGAATGGCGGTGCAGGCTCGAAGGGCCGAATGGCCTACTCCTGCACCTATTTTCTATGTTTCTATGTATATGCATATATATATATATATATGTATATATATAAACATATATATATATACACACCCACACACATATATATAAACATAGCACAAAAAGTAAGGAAATTTGTGTTTGGCAGATTATTTCTTTGTTGTAACAATGCTTCTTGGCAATAAATCTTATACCGTTGGAAAGCCTGTTTATTTCCCTTTTAAATGGTGCCATATTTGTAAGGAACATGCATTTGTGGGATGAGCAGCAGAGCTGAGTATGTGGGTTGCGCCCATGAAAAATCTGCCAAATCTCTGCCAATGCCAAACAGCTTATTCTGCCATTGACTCTTGTTTGGTGTTGTTTGGTGGATTGGATGATTGAAGTCTGAAGAAACAAGACATATTGGCAATTTAACAATTTATTCATTTAATAAACAGGAGCCTCAGTAGCGTGTGGAAGAACCATACACAGCCACAACAGCCTGGCACCTCCTCCTCATGCTGGTCACCAGCCTGGTCACACACTGTTGTGGGATGGCATCCCATTCTTCAACCAGCATTTGTCGCAAGTCAGCCAACGTGGTTGTGTTGGTCACTCTGGCATGAACAGCACGCCCAAGCTAATCCCACAAGTGTTCAATGGGGTTGAGGTCAGGACTGCTGGCAGGCCATTCCATCCTCTCCACTCCCAAATTCTGGAGATAGTCTCTGAGAAACCCTGCTCTGTGGGGGCGAGCATTGTCATCTTGGAGGATAGAGTTCGGTCCCAGGCTGTGGAGATATAAGATTGCCACTGGTTGCAGAATCTCATCTCGATATCTCTCTGCATTGAGATTGCCTCCAATGATGACAAGCCTTGTTTTTCCAGTGAGGGAGATGCCGCCCCACACCATCACACTGCCTCCACCAAAAGATGTTACTCTATCGGTGCAGCAATCAGCATATCGTTCTCCGCGTCTTCTCCACACTTTGACCCTATGATCCAACTGCCGTAGGCAGAATCTGGACTCATCGCTGAACATAACGTTCCTCCACATGTTCAGGTTCCAGTTCACGTGTTGCCGACACCAGCGCAAACGGGCCTGACGGTGAAGGGCAGTCATGGCAGGCCTCCTGGCAGCCCTATGAGACCGGAGATCGGCTGCGTGCAGTCTGTTCCAAATTGTCTGGGCAGAGAGCCGTCGGCCATATCGTCCTGCAAACCTTGACTGCAAATCTGTAGAAAACAGCCTATGGTTCCTAAGTGCTGACAGGGTGAGGAAACGGTCTTCTTCGGGTGTCGTCTTCTTGGGACGCCCACTTCGCGGCCTGTCTCTGACATCCCCCGTTATATGGAACTTGGCCTTCACTTTGGAGATGGTACTAGGGCTCACTCCAAATAATGCCGCAACTTGGTTTTGCGGAACACCAGCTTGAAGTTGCCCTATCGCACGGGCCCTATCCAGATCAGTCAAACGTGGCATGCCGATTCTTGGAGCAGACACCTACTGACCACTGTAGCAGGGTCCATGCTCACAGATGCTGCCAAATAGGTGCCAATCAGGCACCTGATTGTCAGCACCTGGGGGTACCAGAAGCTCAAAACAAGAGTCAATAGCAACAGCAGAATAAGTTGTTTGGCATTGGCAGAGAAGATTTGGCAAATTTTTCATGGGCGCAACCCATATACTCAGCTCTGCTGCTCATCCCACAAATGCATGTTCCTTACAAATGTGACACCATTTAAAAGGGAAATAAACAGGCTTTCCAACGGTATCAGATTTATTGCCAAGAAGCATTGTTACAACAAAGAAATAATCTACCAAACACAAATTTCCTTACTTTTTGTGCTATGTTTATATATATAGTTTCTTTCTTGCGATTTCCTCTAATTATTTGTTTAGCAACCTTTTTCTTTCAATCTCTCTCTCTCCATATATATATATATATATATATATTTATATATACACATGTCAAGATATTTTTTCATTCTTTTCATTCTATATTAGTGTAATAAAATGTAATGCATACACAAATAATGTACATTGCTACCATAATTTAGTTTTGAATTTAACATATGTCGGTGCAATATAATGCTAACCCTCACTTTTGTGAAAAATGAGTCACATGCATTAACACGATCCTTACCCACTAACCTACAACCTGTAAAAAATTCATATTTAAATTCAACCATGTGCGTTTTTTTGTGATTTATGGATTTTTCAAATGTGAATATCTCATAACGACACATTTGTGGGTTAGCAGTATATTGCACAAACCCCCTTCAATTTTAAATCATTCAAAAATGAACTTCATAAACAAGGATAACACTTTTTATTCCTGTCATTCATGGTAAGATTTACATCATTTTGTGTGCGAGATATACAGAGTTGTACTGTTTCGCATATCAGCTAACCAATGAAAAGATCAGGTCCTGATTTATACCAGCTGTCACCTTCCCCCCCCCCCCCCCCCCCCCCTTGTCAGAAGAAGGGTCCCAACCTGAAACATCACCCATCCTTTTTCTCCAGAGATGCTGCCTGACCCGGTGATTTACTCCACCACTCTGTCTATTTGAATTGGATTCATGCTTCTGTACCACGTCAGGCAACATTGGTCATTTTAGTGGCTGTCAAGGGTTTTTAACTAATCAATTCACCAATTGAAATGTTCTTGGCTCTAAGTATTAAGTTAAATGTATTTTCAATTATATTGTGGATACAGTAGTGTTCTATTGTTTGCAAATGCCTAATCTCTGCTTCCATGACTTTTTAAAATAAAACAATACGAGATAAAGCTCGTGGAGGTGAAATTAAAATTAGCGGAGAAAGCAAAGAACAGTTCATTAAATATGACCAATAGGCCAGATACAGACAGAGTGGATCTCTAGTGCAAATATTCAATCAGTAACATCCAAAGTTTAAAGATAACGAAGCAACAACTCTTCAAGAAATAGTTATAAATGTCAATTATCAACTTATCCAAGAAGTTGAACAAAAAAAAATTGTTTGCAAACATTTTATATACGAAGAAATCGCCGAGAGTTGTGAACATTGATTGCCCAGTCTAGCACACAGAATCTGCTTACTAAAATGGCACTGAAATTTACCCATGAAAAACTATGGTTTTCGGAGTCGAGTGGTCCATCTTGCTCCTCTAGTATATTTGCCTGGAACTATCCTGCACTCTTGTTGCTTTCTCCCCCATGCGGCTGTCTTGCTATGCCAGGGCGTTAGTTGCCCACATTTCCCCTCCTCATCGGGACAAGTCTGTTGTCTTCAGGCACGGACAGTGTTTAGAGCTGAAACATTATCCGTTCACTTTCTTCAAAATGTTCTGCTTAATGATGGGTGTGAATATTCTGACATGGATGTTGAGAATGCCTTGGAGAGTTTTTGCACACTTTTTGTTTTGGATGTATTTATTCAGTATAGTTTATTATTAGAAATATTTTAAAAATGTATTTTAAAAAGAACAAGATTTAAGTTTTGTATCAGATTCTGAACTCATAAACACATTTCAAATCATACATGTTGATTATTTTTAATATTGTCTTTTTACCTTACTAATGTCATTTTTTAAATCTTATTTATCCTTGGAATATTACTGCTGAGGTGACCCGTTGTCTTGTCAAATATCATTGTACCCTGTGCCAACATATGACAAATAAAATGTATTATATTATTATAGATTATTATAGATTGTGCGCTTGGTCACACATTTAAAAAGGAAGACAAACCAAAAGATACTAGCAGAAGAAGCTGAGTTCAACACCAGGTTAAGTGTCACGAATGGGTGCTCAGTGACAAATATTCATCTATTATTCGTTATAATGAAGGCCAACCACTCAGACTGCGTTTCCTCCCTCCGCAGCCCCCGTAATGGGGACAGGGAACGGTCATCAATATCCACCAGCACTTGTATAAAACAAAGCCGGAGGACCGCTTCGCGCTCAGGAGGGAACGCTGCAGCTCCTCATCGTGGTTGGTGAGACCTTACTCTTTAGTACACGATTTCTCTAGTCACAGACTATAGAAATGATCCTTAAAAGTATAGCCTTATCGTTCAGCTGCCGCCGCGCCGCTCCCCAGTCACAGCAAGACACCTATCAGTCAGGCCGACCAAACCCTAGGTCCTCGACCCTCTATCAAATCCAGAACGGAATTAAACACAAGCTCTAGCAATCTTTTCCCGTCCATTTAGAAACTTACTAATGATGGAGAAATATAGTTTCTGTTCCTCTATCATTCCTGGCGTAATTTATATTTGCATAAATTAGTAATCAGCCAATAGTTTGCTTCTTTGTTGGCAACTATTGCAGTAACGTCCTGGTCCCGATCTGTCAGCAAAACAAGCAATCAATAAAATGGGTGCACATAAATGAAACCAATCTGCAACTTATGGTGATTCTAATGTAGTAGCAAATTCATAGCATGTGAAGTGTTGCAGGAGGGAAATTAGGTAGTTGCATGAGGGAATTTAAGCTGCCAATATCCAAGTCAACAGTTTGAGGCAGTAGGGACGTGGCTGTGTTCTGCAGCTGCGGCTCACCGGCAGTCTCTCTGTCTTTTTTTTGTTTTTTGTCTATTGTCATCGTTTAATGTGCGTTTTGTTCTATTTTTAACTCTGTGTATGTGTGGTTGGTTGGGGGGTGGGAAACCTTTTTTCTAATCTCTTCCTCAACGGAGATGCGACCTTTACCGTGTCGTATATCCGTTCGCGCTACGGCCTAACATCGTGGAGTCGGCGGCCTCCAGCTGGGATCGACCTTGAAGACTCCGGTCGCAGGGCCTGGACTTACCATCTCGGAGGCTTCGGCCGTGGGCCCTGCAAACCACAACATCGGGAGTTCGCAGGTCCCTGGCTGGCGACCGGTTTTTGGGAGCTCCAGCCGTAGCAGCTTCGACCGCCCCGAAGCACGAGGTACGATCGACCCGCTCGCAGGCCCTTCATCGCCCTGCGTGGCCTGGCCGCAGCACTTTCCATCGCCCGGTGGGGGCTCAGGACTTTCATCGGCCTGCTCGGCTCGGCCCTGGGACTTTTCATCGCCCAGTGGGGGCTCAGGACCTTCATCGGCCTGCTCGGCTCGGCCCTGGGACTTTCCATCGCCCGGTGGGGGCTTCAAAAAGTTGAGAGCCTCGATCACCTCGTGGCACCATGGGAGAAAAATGAGGAGGAGATAAGACTTTTCTTTGCCTTCCATCACAGTGAGGGTGTGCCTAGAGCAATCACTGTGATGGCTGTTTGTGTAAAAATTGTATCTGTGTGTCCTGTGCTTTTTGTTGTCTACTGCCGGACCCTGACGTGAGAGGACGCTGGCGTTGTTTATTCGCCCCTTTTCCGTTAGGATAGTTTGTCTGTTTGTTTTTATGTTATGATTGTTTTTGTAAAGCGCTTTGAGCACCTGATAAGGCGCTATATAAAATAAATGCTTATTATTATTATTATTATCTATATATTAAAACTCCTTTGTCCCGCCCCCCCCTGACATTAGTCTGAAGAAGGGTCTCGACCTGAAACGTCACCCATTCCTTCTCTCCCGAGATGCTGCCTGACCTGCTGAGTTACTCCATCACTTTGTGAATAAATACCTTCGATTTGTACCAGCATCTGCAGTTATTTTCTTATATTAAAACTCTCGTTTGTTTGTCTGTTTGTTCCTGAACTACAGACAAAATGGTACACGATAGCGCGACAATTTTAGGCCCACCTTACTCACCGTCGTCCCTTTGGTGCTAATGGAAGTTTCATTGAAATCGGTGTTATATTTTTAAAGTTATTCACATTTTAAAGTTTAAATCTATCTCCTAGGGAGGGAGGGGGGGGGGTGGGAGAGGGAGGAGAGCGTGAGGGAGGAGAGCGGAGTGGGGAGGAGAGGGTGCTGCACCAATGCAGGAGAGGTTTGGGCCCAACGGATCCATTTGGTCGAGTCTCCTAAAAATCATTTTGATGGTGGGAACGTTAGTACCAAAGATACTAGAGTACCAAGATAGACCACTCAACTCCGAAAACCGTAGTAGGGCATGGGTAAATTTTAGTGCCATTTTGGGAAAGGCAGATTCTGTGTGCTAGACTGGGCACTGTTCATAACTCTCTGCGATTTCTTCGTATATAAAATGTTTGCAAACAATTATTTTTGTTCAACTTCTTGGATAAGTTGATAATTGACATTTATAACTATTTCTTGAGGAGTTGCTGCTTCGTGATCTTTAAACTTAAACTTAGCTGTTATTGTTGACTCGTCTGCTGGGAGCAGTGCTGGTTGTGCATTCTCACCGCAGCAGGAAGGAAGGACCTCCTATTTCTCTCCTTCCCGCACTTAGGGTGAAGGAGTCTCTCACTGAAGGAGCTACTGTCGTGGTTACCGGTGTTCAAAATGAAGCAGATGACACGGAGAATTCTTCAAGAAGTTAAAAGCCTTTATTTGCAAACAACGGCTGGAACAATCAGGATGTCAACCATCTGACTGCCCACTTAGTAACCGGGCAGCCTATTTTTATAGGATTATTCTAAACCTTATCTCCTTTACATTACCTCATACCCACACTCCTTTCTTCAGTCCTTCATTTCTTTGTAGAACCCGTTTGTTCCGCCACCATTAAATCCCATTTAGTAATATATCCTTATCTCAATGCTCACATCCCTTCATATTTCGCCTCCCTTATTTCCTGCTAGTCCATCCCTCACATCTATCCATCACCCCAAGGCCTATGTCTTTCCTTATCTCTTCTCTTGCCACCATTAAATCCTACTCATTGATGAATGTCTGCATCTCTTCACATTCTGCCACCCTTATCGTCTAGGCTAAAGCAAAGGTACAGGCTAAAGCAAAGGAGTGTTATGTTACAGACACGTGTCAAGGGTAAGGAATGTCTAGAGCGCCTTAATTAGTTACAGAGAGGCACCTAATGCCTAAGTAGTTACAAACCTTAAACAACAATGTATAAAATAATACCGTAACAATGTCTAATGTATAAAATAATATCATGTATAAAATAATATCGTATTATCTCCCATATTCCCCCCTTTGAGACCTACACGGTCTCACAGAAAAAGAAAACCAAAAAATGCACATGTTGTTAACTCAAATCATAAATCCACTCTCAACCATTAGCCCCCCAACTTAGGATTTTATAAAGAACTAGCAAAGCGGGCCCGTTGGGCCCGTCCCCACACCCCCTATTCTCTCCTCCCCCAGCCCCACTCTTAATCTCCAAGTGTGCCCGTTGGGCCCGTCCTCCTGATCTGTGTATGTCAAGTGACCACTATAACTTCCTTTTTTTTAATTTTCCTAATCAGATGTGCAGCACTTTGGTCAACGTGGGTTGTTTTTAAATGTGCTATACAAACATAATTGACTTGACTTGAGTGCTTTTCTGGAAACTTTTCGAAACAATGTAGCCGTCACAAGCTGAAGACTGAATCTGCACCACAGCGCCCCCCTGAAAAAGGGGGGGGGGGCAGCGCTTTAAAACCTCTGTAACTTAAAAAACATGCGACTAAATCAAATGAAAATATCACGGCCGGTCGTTTGGGAGGTTGGCGATTAAGGCGGTGCGAAAACCGTCGCGCTACTGCTCACCGTTTTGCCGCAATCGCTGTTACGCGCGAACAAATATATCAAATATTCAGGTCAAACCCAAAAAATATATATATACAAGATCTGAGTTTTAGTAGTATAATATAAGATAAGATAGATAGATGTGCAGTTTGTCAGTGTTCTTCTTCCAACATGCTAACATCCTGGGTCACTCAGCCAAAAACCTACCCCCATATGTCTAGGGTAGGAAAAAAGACCCAGCTTCCCTTACAACTATGTTCTTAGTAATTTTCCAGAGTAAATTGCTTAACAGTATAGTATTCTATCGGAGGGATCTGTTTCTCTTGGAGGTGAAATTTGCCCGTATCCTGGAACAACGGCAGCTGATTCGCAGTAGCTTTCACTCCTGTATTTTCGTTCTCTTTCCCGTTTACCTCGAGGTCATTCACAGGTTGTGCCTGTGGGACAGTCCTTGTACAATGATTGAGATGGTACCACGTGGACCGGCCCTCTACCTGAACAGCAGTCGGTGAGGCCTTAGTTACTGTGAACGGTCCTTCCCTTCTCGGCTCATTCCACCTTCGTCGAAAGGCTCGCACATAGACCTGATCTCCGGGTTTAATAGGTCCTTCTCCCTGGTCCGTCTCTGGCTCCTTTTGCTTTTCCTGCGTGTAAATAGACTTGTGTATCATAGTTAACTGTTGCATGTATTGTTTAAGTTCTACCTCTAATTGTTCCAGGCTTGGTCCCTTGTAGGGACCTCTCCCTTTGGGTATTGGCATGGGTCTGCCAGTGAGCATCTCATGTGGTGTTAAATGAGTTATTCGATTAGTTTGCATGTGACAGCTCATTAATGCCAATGGCAGGGCATCAATCCAATTTAACTTTGTAGTTGCGCAAATCTTGTTTAATTTAGCCTTCAATGTTTCATTAACTCTTTCTACCATGCCCTGAGATTGAGGGTGGTATACACACCCAAATCTTTGTTTCACTCTTAGGGCTTGCAGTACCAACTTAACTGTTTTTTGAATAAAAGCCGCTCCATTGTCGGAACTGATTTCGGTTGGTATACCGAATCGTGGGATGACCTCATTTGTCAGAAACTTGACTACAGTTCCTGCACCTAAATCCTTAGATGGTACTGCCTCCACCCATCTGCTAAATCTATCAATTACTACCAGCATATACCTTTTCCCTCTTACTTTTTTCAGCATGTCCACATAGTCAATAACCAGGTGCCTAAATGGTCCTTCGGGCACAGGTATATAGACAATAGACAATAGACAATAGGTGCAGGAGTAGGCCATTCAGCCCTTCGAGCCAGCACCGCCATTCAATGCGATCATGGCTGATCACTCTCAATCAGTACCCCGTTCCTGCCTTCTCCCCATACCCCCCTCACTCCGCTATCCTTAAGAGCTCTATCCAGCTCTCTCTTGAAAGCATCCAACGAACTGGCCTCCACTGCTTTCTGAGGCAGAGAATTCCACCCCTTCACCACTCTCTGACTGAAAAAGTTCTTTCAGTCACTCTCTGACTGAAAAAGGACCTATATGTCCTATAGGTGTTGTTATTCCCTTTCTAACATTGTTTTGAGCACATATCTCACATTGTGACAAAATATAATCTACTGAAGCCTGTAGATAGGGTGGCCAAAACCCATCTCTCTTTATCTTTCTTAACACTTCCCCCCTTGCACAGTGGTCTAGCCCATGCGCTTCTGAGATGAGAATGGTTAGCAGAGGTGTAGGTGCTGCCAGCAAACATTCGTCCATCCGTAGTCCACAGGCCCTCTACATTCTGTTTGGCTCCCCTCTGTCTCCACATTGTTTGTTCAGCTAAAGTAGCCCTACCTTGCATTGCAACTATATCCTCCTGTGTGGGTTGCTTCGTCTGCGGCATGATTGCCCTTTGTGATCATGTCGTTTCCCTTTTTATGTGCCTGGCATTTAACGATAGCTAGTGCCTTAGGTTTAGTCAGTGCCTTTATTAGGTCTGAAATTTGCTGAAAATGCTGTATGGGGTCCCCATTGCTTTTCTTGAAGCCACGCTGCTTCCATACTGCCCCAAACAGGTGACAGACCCCATGTGCATATGCTGAATCTGTGTAAATGTCAGCTTTCTCACCCTCCATCATTTTGCACGCTGTTGTTAAAGCCTTAATCTCTGCTAACTGGGCTGAACAAGGTTGTGGGCAAGCTTCTAATCTGATTGTTTGAAAACCCGATTAGTCCTGCTGCACTACTGCAAATCCTGCATGATTGCCATCATAATCCCTATAGCATGAACCATCCACAAACAAAACTTTCTTGTCCTCATCATTCAATGGTTCTGATTGTAATTCCGTCCTTAATTTAGAAAAAAACATCGTTTCCCCAACGCAATCATGGGGCTCCCCCTCATAGTCAAGTGGAACATAATCAGCTATGTTACTTGTGGTGCATCTTTGTATTGTAATGTCTGGGAATGTCAACAGCATTTGAAATGCTATTATTCTGGCCGGTGTTAATACAAACTTCCCCTTCTCCAACAGCTCTACTTCTTTATGGTGTATATATATAGTTACAGGATAGCCCATGGTTATAGATGAGGCTTTGTCATACGCATAGTGCAACGCAGCCAGTCCCTGATAGCAGGGTGGGTAACCCTGCGCCACCTCATCCAATTTTGTACTGTAGTAAGCTACAGGCTGCTTAGCTTTACCTATGCCTGTTTCCTGCGTCAGTACTGCTGCAGCATAGCCCTCCTGCCTGTTGGAAACGTACAAGTGAAAGATTCTCTCATAATTTGGCAGGGCCAGGGCTGGGGCTGACTGTAACTCTCGCTTAATGGTGTTAAAAGCTGTCTCTGCCTCCTCATTCCATTGTAAAACATTTCTCAAATTTGTGTGTCCCGCTTCCTTCAGTATTTTTCTCAATGGCATCACAATTTCAGCATATTCTAGAATCCAGTCTGAGCTATATCCAGACATTCCCAAAAATGTCATCATTTGCTTTACTGTCTGAGGCTTGGGAGCTTTCATTATTGCCTCAATTTGACCTGGTGCTATAGCCTTTACTCCTTCGGAGATCAGTCATCCTAAATAATCCACCTGTTGCTTACAAAATTGCAACTTCTTTCTGGACACTTTATGGCCTCCGTACACCAACCTTTCCAAAAGAATCAGGGTGTCTTGCTCACATTGTTCCTCACTCTCAGAGCAGACCAACAAATCATCCACATACTGTATTAACGTACTATGTAGGGATTTACCTTCCAAATCTGCCTTCAGTACCTGATTGAAAACATGAGGCGAGTGTTTAAATCCCTGCAGCATCCTAGTATAAGTATATTGAATGCCCCTGTAAGTAAACGTAAACAAAAACTGGCATCTTTCTGCTAACGGCACGCTAAAGAATGCTGAACAAAGATCTATCACTGAAAAGTATGCTGCCTCCGGTGCATCCCCAACATATTCTATCAACTACCTGTCTGCCTACTGGCCTTCCTCTTCCCCTTCCTTGTGCTCCCCCTTGAGGGCCCCAATCCTGTCGGGGCTAATTCCCTGATCTGATTTGCCCCTGATAGGACATTTGAGGAGAAGCTCCCCCAAAGACATTTATTATTGGCATGGGATTATCCAGCCCCCGTCTGGCTCTGCATTAGGACTCACTGTGCATTGGTGTATCGTTCACTTCTGCTGTTTCAGCCAGGTCTGCTGTTACTGCCAGCATTTTCTTTCCTTTTTCACGTTCTTTCTTTTTTAGTTCTTCTAGTTGCATTTGCATCACCTTTCTCTGCACCTCTTCTTGTTTGTTCACCATTTTTTGTCCCTCTTTACGATATTTGTCGACTGCATGAACCAGGTGGTCCCTGAACTGGGAGTGGGGTATGATTGACAATCCCACCACTTCCTCCAGTCTGGACTTAACCGGAGGGGGCATCCGTGTCCCCCAGCGGGTCTCCCCTCAATGTCTTTGGGTCCGCCTTGAGCGGGTAACAGTCTCTGAGGGCCTGCCATACCCTCGGTCTGACTAGGTCAAATGACTGGCCATCAATCATCGGGTTATTTGCGTTTTTTTATCCCAGCCATTTCAAACAGTTCTGCGAATTTCGTGGTTCCCATTACCTTCACCAGTAGTGCCTTCAAATCTCCCATAGCCAATAATCGTCCCATAGTTTTCTCCTCAAAGGCCCTAATCCATTTTCCTGCCCCGTCATATATGTTGGGCAAGGCGTTTCTCAGCCCTTCTAGGTCTCGGGTCGCCCAAGGAATATACTGGGTGTGTCCTGCCTTTTTCAAAAGTAATAATAATAATAATAATAACGCATTACATTTATATAGCGCTTTTCAAACACTCAAAGACGCTTTACCGGGATTACTAGAACATAGAGAAGAAAATAAATAGATAAATAAGTAAACGAACAGAAAAAGGAGACAGAAGGTGAGGTGACGGTCAGTGGTTGACGGCAGTGCTGAACAGGTGAGACTTCAGTGATGTTTTGAATGTGGTGAGTGAGGAGGAGTCTCTGACGGTTTGGGGTAGTGAGTTCCAGAGGGTGGGAGCAGCGATGGAGAAAGCCCTGTCCCCCCAGGATCTGAGTTTGGTCCGGATGGGGGGGACACAGGAGGTTGGCAGCAGCAGAGCGGAGGGTGCAGGTGGGAGTGTGCCTGTGGAGGAGGTCAGTCAGGTAGGATGGGGCCAGGTTATGGAGGGCTTTGTAGGTCATGAGGAGGATTTTGTACTGGATTCTCTGGGGGATGGGGAGCCAGTGGAGCTTGTAATGGACGGGGGTGATATGGTCATGGATCGGGGAGTGGGTGAGTAGACGGGCAGCGGAGTTTTGAATGTATTGAAGTTTACTGATGATTTTTGAGGGTGAGCCATAGAGGAGGCTGTTGCAGTAGTCCAGACGGGAGGTGATGAAGGCGTGGATGAGGGTTTCTGCAGCTGTGGAGGAGAGGGATGGACGGAGACGGGCAATGTTTTTGAGGTGGAAGAAGGCTGTCTTTGTGATGTGTTTGATGAAGGAAAGGGTTTGATCAAAGATGATTCCAAGATTCCGGATGTGAGGGGAGGTGGATACTGGGAGACCATCAATATTGAGGATGAAGTTTTGGGTGGATTTGGTGAGCGTTTTTGGACCAATGATGATGATTTCAGATTTGTTGCAGTTGATTTTGAGGAAATTTGATTGAAGCCAAGATTTTATTTCAGTGATGCAGTTTGTCAGTGTAGAGTGTGTGGTGGTGGAGATTGACTTGGTGGAGATGAGGAGCTGGATATCATCGGCGAAGCAGTGGAAGTTGAGACCATGACGGCGGATTAATTGACCAAGGGGGAACAGGTAGAGGATGAAGAGGAGGGGGCCAAGGACTGAGCCTTGGGGGACACCTTGGGGGAGGGGAGCGGTGGGGGATTTACAGTTGTTAATGGAGATGAAATGGCATCATTCTCCCCCTCAGCTCCTGTCTCCCGTTCACCATCTCTTGTTGTGGTTCTATCTGCACACTTTCCCACCTCATTCTTCTCTGGGCGTACCCCTGGCTTTCCTTTCTTTTTCTTTCCATATCTTTTTCCAACTCCCTTATCTCTATCTCTAAGAGCTTCATGGATGCCTCTATTTCCCTTCTACGCTCCCTTGTTCTTTCCCCATCACTTTCTAATTCTGCTTCATTCTCAGTTTTGCCCTCTCTCTGATGCCTGCTGATTACGCGCCTGTGATTCTGCGTTGCTGTCTCCCTCATACTCCTCATTTGCTGCCTGACGGGTCCCATAAATCTTTCTGTCCCTGAGGTCCTTGAGGTCCTGCAGCCTTTTGATGTCTGCTTCTAGTTCCCGTGCTTCTTGCTTCATCCTTTCCTTTTCTCGCTGCCCCCTTCTCTGTCTATATTCCTTTATGTCTTGCTCATCGTTCCAAGTTGTGACTTCTCCCTCTATCTCCACTATTCCCTTTTACCAAAGGACACTGCTTTATTCCGTCCTGGCCGGAATAGGGAGGGGGATACCCAGGGTCCCTTAGGCTGGGGTACAGAGTTGATTTTTTCCCCTGAAGCTCCTGACTTTCATGCTGTTTTTCGGGTTTTTCACTCTTGTTTGGGGTGGTATTCTTTTCCTGGTATGCTTTCCTCAGCCTCTCTCCTATTCTAAACAATTTAAGCACGTCTAGTTCTTTTTCCTTTTTCGTTACTCGGATTTCTGATTTATCCTTAGGCTTGTAGTTCTTAATCAGCACTTCCATTTCGTCACACATACTTATATCAAATGTGCCTTCCCTGGGCCATTTTGTGACTAATTTTTCCGTCCTTTTTTCCCCATCTTTTCAGAGTGTTTTTTAATATCCTCTTTGGATACGGGGAATTTCTTACTTAGTATTTCAACTGCAGTTATTTTATTCATTGTACTTGTCTTATTTTAGTGCACTTGGTCAGCCAATTTAAATGCAGTCCTTGTTCTCACTCCGTTCCGTCTCTATAGTCACTATGCTACCTACTACGCTATTTCTATTTTCTACAGTTCTACTATATTCCTTTAATATTTTGCAATTTTTATTTTTTATGCTATCCAATTATTCCAATTTTTGATGTACAGACCCCTAGCCAACCAGAGTAATCCCTGGTTAACTAGAGTGGTATCCACAGGACGTTTTATCCTGTCCGTACAGACCCCTAGCTAACCAGAGTGATCCCTAGTTAACTAGAGCGGTATCCACAGGACGCCTCGTCTATTCAGTCCCCTATCCTCTTAGGGCGGTATCTACGAGGTCTTAGTGACGTCACAAATCCACTTTCTTAACTTATCTATTTTCTACTTACCCCACTGCGCAGCCTTCTTGAGCAATCCTCCGGGTCTCTTTTTAGAATAGTTTAGACAGATTCTTTGGATCGGAGAGGCCCTTGGACCGCCTGGGTGCTCCTGTGCCAACAGTGGTCCCCCATTTTCAACAGGCTATTAGTCCAAATAAAGCGGAAAACCGCCTAACTTTTTGCGGGTGGCCACCCTTTACCTGTTGAACCGGGGAGCCCCTGACGGGCTTGGAAGCGCCTTTAGCTTGTCGTCTGTTATCGAATGGGCCTCTTTCCGATCCTGCCGACTACGCCAATTTTGTCGTGGTTAACGGTGTTCAAAATGAAGCAGATGACACGGAGAATTCTTCAAGAAGTTAAAAGCCTTTATTTGCAAACAACGGCTGGAACAATCAGGATGCCAACCATCTGACTGCCCACTTAGTACACCGGGCAGCCTATTTTTATAGGATTATTCTAAACCTTATCTCCTTTACATTACCTCATACCCACACTCCTTTATTCAGTCCTTCATTTCTTTGTAGTACCCGTTTGTTCCGCCACCATTAAATCCCATTTAGTAATATATCCTTATCTCAATGCTCACATCCCTTCATATTTCGCCTCCCTTATTTCCTGCTAGTCCATCCCTCACATCCATCCATCACCCCAAGGCCTATGTCTTTCCTTATCTCTTCTCTTGCCACCATTAAATCCTACTCATTGATGAATGTCTGCATCTCTTCACATTCTGCCACCCTTATCGTCTAGGCTAAAGTAAAGGTACAGGCTAAAGCAAAGGAGTGTTATGTTACAGACACGACGTGTCAAGGGTAAGGAATGTCTAGAGCGCCTTAATTAGTTACAGAGAGGCACCTATTGCCTAAGTAGTTACAAACCTTAAACAACAATGTATAAAATAATACCGTAACAATGTCTAATGTATAAAATAATATCATGTATAAAATAATATCGTATTATTTCCCATACTACTCAGTGCAGTGACAGTGTCCTGCATGGGGTGGGAGTTGTTGCCCAGCAGCGATGTTAGTTTTGCCATCTCATCCTACTCTCTCCCACCACCTGCACTGAGTCGAGGGGGCAACCCAGGACAGAGCTGTTATTGAAATTTAAAAAAAATAACAACAAAATGAGAGTTGACGGATGAGATATTTTCTGCATTTTAATGGTTTCATCATCACACATACTGTTCTCCCACAACACCGATTACACTGCGAGATGCAATGCGACGGCTGGTTTTGCCTACTAAAATAGCCGCCTTTGCGTATAGGCGATTTCAATCTTGTTACCAACGTTTTGTGAAAAGATATTCATCTATTATTCGTTATAATGAAGGCCAACCACTCAGACTGCGTTTCCTCCCTCCGCAGCCCCCGTAATGGGGACAGGGAACGGTCATCAATATCCACCAGCACTTGTATAAAACAAAGCCGGAGGACCGCTTCGCGCTCAGGAGGGAACGCTGCAGCTCCTCATCGTGGTTGGTGAGACCTTACTCTTTAGTACACGATTTCTCTAGTCACAGACTATAGAAATGATCCTTAAAAGTATAGCCTTATCGTTCAGCTGCCGCCGCGCCGCTCCCCAGTCACAGCAAGACACCTTTGAGTCAGGCCGACCAAACCCTAAATCCTCGACCCTCTATCAAATCCAGGATGGAATTAAACACCAGCTCTAGCAATCTTTTCCCGTCATTTAGAAACTTACTAATGATGGAGAAATATAGTTGCTCTAGCATTCCCAGCGTACATGTTCATTTGCATAAATTAGCAACCGGCCAATAGCTTGCTTCTTTGTTGGCAACTATTGCAGTAACGTTCTAGACCCGATCTGTCAGCAAAACAATCAATCAATAAAATGGGTGCACATAAATGAAACTAATCTGCAACTTATTTTGATATGGTGATTCTAATGTAGCAGCAAATTCAAAGAATGTGAAGTGTTGCAGGAGGGAAATTAGGTAGTTGCAGGAGGGAAATTAAGCTGCCAATATTCAAGTCAAAGAGGGACACAGAGAACTTTTTGTGGCAGCATCTCCTATAAATCCTTTCGATGGTGGGAAGGTCAGTACCCGTGATGGAACACGTTTTGCAGTTCGAGGACGAACCAGGACATGATGCAACCAGTCAATGCACTCTCTCCTACTAATTGTTACTGTATGTCATGTTGTTACTTGTGAGCAAAGCACCAAGGCAAATTCCTTGTATGTATGCATACTTGGCTCATAAAATTTATTCAAGTCAAGTCAAGTCAATTTTATTTGTATAGCACATTTAAACACAACCCACATTGGCCAAAGTTGTGCCGTACATCAGTGCAGGTACTAAAAAAGAACATACAATAGCACACAAACCTAACTACACAGACATAAACAGTTTGCAGTGAACGCTAGGGAATAGAAGTAAGTTTTGAGCCTGGACTTAAAGGAGTCGATGGAGGGGGCAGTTCTGATGGGGAGTGGGATGCTGTTCCAGTCTAGGAGCTGCAACCGCAATAAGCGCTGTCACCCCTGAGCTTAAGCCGAGACCGCAGGACAGTCAGTAGCCCCAAATTGGTCGACATGAGGGACCTGGAGTTTGTGTTGTGGGTTAGAAGATTTTTGATATGGAGGGGGGGGGGGGGGGGGGGGGGGGCAAGCCCGTTTAGGGCTTTGTATGCAAATAGGAGGAGCTTGAAATCAATTCTGTACCGTACTGGGAGCCAGTGGAGAGAGGCCAGAATCGGGGTGATGCGGTCCCTTTTACGGGTACCCGTCAGGAGTCTCGCTGCGGCGTTTTGGCCCAATTGCAGGCGGGACAGGGATGATTGACTGATCCCAGTGTATAGGGAGATGCAGTAGTCCAGGCGGGAGGGAATAAATGCGTGGAAATAAATTCAATTCAATACTATACACCTGTTCAAGAGAGTATTCACTGACATAACAAATCTCCTCAATATCATATCATATCATATCATATATATACAGCCGGAAACAGGCCTTTTCGGCCCACCAAGTCCGTGCCGCCCAGCGATCCCCGTAACAGTAACACTATCCTACACCCACTAGGGACAATTTTTACATTTACCCAGCCAATTAACCTACATACCTGTACGTCTTTGGAGTGTGGGAGGAAACCGAAGATCTCGGAGAAAACCCACGCAGGTCACGGGGAGAACGTACAAACTCCTTACAGTGCAGCACCCGTAGTCAGGATCGAACCTGAGTCTCCGGCGCTGCATTCGCTGTAAAGCAGCAACTCTACCGCTGCGCTACCGTGCCGCCCAAATCTTCTGAAAAAATAGAGGCGTTGAATGGCTTTCTTTACTATTGTATCAATATCCTGGGTTCAGGACAGATCTTCAGAGATATGCACCCCCGGCAACTTGAAGTAGTTGACTCTTTCCACCATGAGTCGTCGATGAAGACATGTTTGTGGATCCTCAACCTTCCTTTTCAAAAGCCAACCATCAGTTCCTTGGTTTTGCCAACGTTAAGAGCAAGGTTGTTGTTCCGACACCATTCAGTCCCTTCTAAGACTCATCATTATCCGCAATTCACCCAACAAGTTAGACTCAAAATGCTGGAGTAACTCAGCGGTACAGGCAGCATCTCTGGAGAGAAGCTGGTGACGTTTCGGGTCGAGACACTTCAGTTACTCCAGCAAGAGGACAGAGATTACACCTCCTGTAGTGGACACCGGGTGGTGCCACCAGCAGTGGCTGCCTTGCTAACAGCGTGTCTGTCCTTTCTTCTTTTTGTTATTTTTAGTATGTGTTAAAGTATGTTTTAGTGTTCCTTAGTTTGTTTTATATGGGGGGGTGGGGAAAACCTTTTTTTCAATCTCTTATCTCGACTGAGATGCGATTTTTTCCTGTATCGTATCTCCGTCCCCACTGCGGCCTAACATCGTGGAGTTGGTGGCCGTTCCTGGAGACCGACGGGCGCTCCAAGCCGCGGGAGTGTGCGGGACATTAGCATCGCAGAGGTTATGATCCCTTTGCCGAGGATCGAAGCTCCAACAGCAGGGCCTGTGGACTTTAACATCATGAAGCCCGTGGTCTCTGGTAAGAAGAGGCCGACTTGGGAGCTCCATACCGCAAAGAGTTTCAACCGCCCTGGCGCGGGAGTTTCGATCACTCCGACGGGGGCTTTGGTCGTCGGCTGCAAGGTCTTTAATCGCCCCGACGGCGGATGGTTTGACTGCCCTAACCGCGGGAGAACAAGATTGAACTTTATTGCCTTCCGTCACAGCGAGGATTGTGGAATCCACTGTGATGGATGTTTATGTTAACTTTTATGTGGTTGTGTGTTTTGTTGCTTTTCACTTTAATATGGCTGTATGGTAACTAAAATCTCACTGTACCTTAATTGGTACATGTATCAATAAACTGATCTTGACCTTGAAACCTTGAAATGGAAAGGTGCCATACCACAGGTGGGGACAAAGGAATGGACAAGAGAGTCACAACAGGAGCAATCCCTTTGAATTGTTGAATTAGAAGGAGAACATGTCTGGTGGCAGAGTCCTAATGATGCTGGCAGAAATAACACTTTAGTTATCGTCAAACATTAAAAAATATATATTAAAAAGCCACGGATGATGAAAACATATTTTAGTTGCAAATATTATTTATCTTTTACCATTTGGAAAGTAATTGAGATAACTAGGAACAGAGATAGGGGCAGGAAGTTAAATTGGTCAATGATTAAGAAAGTTTTACAAGATTTAACATCACACATTTTCTGAGCTGTTCAGGAAGCCAGCACTTCCTGACTTCCTCCATTTCACTTGCCTTACTGATTCCAAAATGGAGCATGATCTTGCAATTGTCATCGAATTGCAAGCTTGTATTAAAACATTTCAAATTAACAAAGGAATTATGAATTTGTAAAACATTTTTCACACAGGCCAGATGGTCCATAAAATAGGATTTTAAAATGTTTGAATTTTCCTTGTACTTTTCCTCGATCTATTCGTCAGTAACATTTCGTACAGATGTGATATAATGTATGTGGCGAAACAGGAATACACTTTCAAAAGCAGAACATAAAGAGAAGGAAATAAAGTTTGGAAATTTACAACAAATTGGCAAAAAATAAGTATGAATTTATTCTCCAAATTATAAGTATTCAAGTACTTCTGATTGTCGTTCAGACTTCTTGCCCAACTGACTGATTGATTATTTGAGTTATAGATAACTCATTTATACAGTCAAATAAGGCTAGTACACTGTCAATGTATAGATGAATGACTGGGTGTAACACAGGGGGTTTGGACTACATCGTGTTTTGTCATCTGCAATGTTTGCCCACCAGTGTGTCAACCATGGTTCCTATAGATACTGTATTAATTTTCTTGCAATGTTTGTTTTAATTGGACTGAAGATACATTATTAAAAGTAATCTGCTTAGGATGAAAATAATAAACTATTCAGACGTATGCTATGCTCATATATCCCATATTTTTATAGCATCTCTGTTCTCAGATATTTGTGATTCTTTAAAGAAAGCGAGGCACGCGAACCAGCAGGTTTTTTTCCGTGATCCAAATATTGTTGGTTGCCTTTTAGTTTAGTTTAGAGTTACAACGCGGAAACAGGCCCTTCGGCCCATCGAGTCCATGCCAACCAGCGACCCCAGCACTTTAACACTACCCGACACACACTAGGGACAATTTTACATTTATACCAAGCCAATTAACCTACAAACTTGTATGTCTTTGGAGTGTGGGAGGAAACCGAAGATCTCGGATAAAACCCACGCAGGTCACGGGGAGAACATTCAAACTCCGCACAGACAAGCACCTGATGTCAGGATCGAACCCGGGTCTCTGGCGCTGCAAGGCAGTAGCTCTACCACTTAGTGAGTGTGTGCTACACTACTTCTGCATTACATGAATCACATGTGGCCAAGATGGAGCTTCTCCATTAATAATAATCTTAAACCTTCCAGTAATTTATTCTCAAGTTAAATATTTTAAAAATATTTTTATAATGATAATGTATAGCATTTAAGAGAGCTAAGGAAGGTTTGGCAAAGAAGGAAAATTGTGTGAAGCATTTCATTAAAAACATGCACAGATCTGAATGAGGTGTGGCATTATTGAAGTGCTCTCACTGTTGGAGGGTTTGAATCATTGCGGAATCAAAATGAAATATTTTCCATTGTTCATTAAAGTAAAAAATAATATAGTGATATTAACTCTTCCAGATCTGTGCTCAGCCCGTCAGGTTTGGCGGTTACTCTTAAGGGCCTGTCCCACTTAGGCGATTTTTTTGGCGACTGCCGGCGATTGTCAAAGTCGTAGCAGATCGCCGAACTTTTCATTTACCTGACGACAATAACCACGACAATACCGAGTCAGGTCGAAATTATAGCGTCTTCTGAAACATCGCGAAAATTCCCACGCTGTCAATGCTTCTCCGGCGTCCTGGTTTTCGCTGAAATCACTTGACAAGTCGGTAAGTACTTGAGAGCTTTGAATTATAATACCTTGTATGGGTTACTTGCAAACCAAGCTTCACTGCAACAAGGAATAAACTGGATTTACTTCCAGTTTACTAATAGCTGTATTAAATTTTTTTTTTTTTTTTAAGTGGTTCAGTGGATTTTTGTGAAAAGTGTGTGGGCATTCTTTGAAAATGTAAGGGAGATGCATATCTGGTTTCTGGGTTGAATATCTGGGTTTGGAGCCCACTTTAAATGTAATGGCTGAGGCCAAAAACATCGCGAAAATTCCCACGCTTACCTGACCGTCAAACTGTCGCCTCCAATCTACCTGTCAAATGTCCTGACGGTAAATAAATTGGTTAAACACAAGCATTTTGTGGTATTTTGAAATTACTTTACTTATTTTAAGAAGGGTCTGAAGAAGGGTCTCGACCCGAAACGTCACCCATTCCTTCTCTCCTGAGATGCTGCCTGACCTGCTGAGTTACTCCAGCATTTTGTGAAATAAATACCTTCGATTTGTACCAGCATCTGCAGTTATTTTCTTACATTACTTATTTTCATATTATGTGCTTCTAAATGCATCTTAAGAGAACCTATCAAACCTGGGGACAGCATGCGACAGTGACCGCAATAAGCTACAATACCTGGCGACAAGCCAGCTGTTGCCGAGAAATTTCAAACCGTTTGATTTCTCAGCGACGCGCCGAGATCCACTACGATCTTTGGAAGACTCCTCACGATCATGCCCGCGACACCCCGGCGGACTGTCCGCGACAGCGTAGTCGCCGGCAGTCGCCTTAAAACCGCCTAAGTGGGACAGGCCCTTTAGGCAAGCAGTGACTAACCTTCTTCCCTTCATGGTAAGGTTCTTCCTTTATAACTGCTGTAACTGCAGTGCACTTTCCATTAAATGACCTAATTAAAGTTATAGTCATACAGCATGGAAACAGGGCCTTTGGCCCAACTTGCCCATGCCAACTAAGATACCCCATCTACACTAGTTGCACCTCCCTGGATGGGCCCATATCCCTCCAAACCTTTCCTATCACGTACCTGTCCAAATGTCTTTTAAATGTTGTTACTGTACCTGCCTCAACAACCCCCTCTGGCAGCTTGATCCCCCCCTCCCAGGTTCCTATTAAATCTACTCCCCCCCCCTCACCTTTAACCTATATTCTCTGGTTCATGATTTCCCTACTCTGGGCAAAAGACTGTCATTTATCCTTTCTATTCCCCTCATGATCTTATACAACTCTATAACATCACCCCCCCCCCCCACATCCTCCTATAACATCACACCACCCCCCCCCCCCAACATCCTCCTGCACATCAGGGAATAAAGTTCTAGCCTGCCCAACCTCTCCCTATACTTCAGGCTCTCAAGGCCTGACAACATCCTCATAAATCGTCTCTGCACTCTTTCAACTAAACAACATCTTTCATATAGCACGATGACCAAAACTTAACTCAATACTCCAAATGTGGCCTCACCAACATCCTGTAAAACTGTAACATAACATCCCAACTTCTATACTCACTACCTTGACTGATGAATGCCAATGTGCCGAAAGCCTTCTTGACCTCCCTATCTACCTGTTACGTTGCTTTCAAGGAACTATGTACCACTCCTTGATCCTTCTGCACTGCAACACTCCCCAGAGTCCCACCATTCATTGTGAAGGTCCTTCCCTGTTTTCACTTCTCAAAATATAACATCGTACTCCTTTCTGCATTACACTCTATTAACCATTCCTCAGTCCACTTGCCCAACTGATCAAGATCCAGCTGTAATTTTTTATCCCTAATTCATTAATTGCATTCTATCCAATTCATTCATCACGTGTTATCAGAACTATGTGTGTATGCAACAACTTCATTGTTTACAAGGCCAGGAGCAGTCAGCACATGGGAACCCCACCCTACCTTGGATATTTATGAATGTTAGTGCCGTTGGGTCAGAATGCTGGAATGCCACATCAGGGTCCTTATACCCTAACTGCAGTAGTTCAAGGTGGTGGCTTACTATTGTCACCACCTCAAGGACAACTCTATAATGGACAATAAATACTGGCTTCATTTTCAATGCCACCTTCCTATGGAAAAATGGAAAAGAAAGCAACAAAATCGAATAAGCCTTGATGCTGTAATATTTCAGCAATTAATTATTCACAAATGTGTGAAAAATATACTGCCACAGGAATGCTGCAAAGAACATTTTTATTCCACATTAATTGAATTAATATAAAATATAAAGTGATAATTTTTGATTCCCAGTCCAACTGGCATTGGAGTTTTGTATGAAAACACTTCGCAAACTTATTTTTAAAAGGCAGTGATTTGTACATTGAAAACAAGTTCCTTAAAAAATGTAATTACAATAATTAGGGTGTTTAAAAAATATCACTGCTTCATAGATGTGAAAACAAATATGACATTTTTTTCTCCATAATTACACAAATTGTTCTTGAGTGGAGAAATGTGCATTTTCACTGTCTAAATCGTGTGAGAGCCATCATGTTTTATCCACGTCATCACCTTTCTGAATGCAAGGTAGATCTTACTGAATGAAATAGACTGGAATGCTTCATTAACTACAATGTTCTGCATGATCGATAGCGTACATACATTGGTATTATATACACCAAAGCTAACAGTCGCAGTTCACTAATAGGTTATATTGGAAAAGATGTTAATGAAAATAGCATTTTAGAGATGGAATTCATTAAGTAGTCAAAAAGCTAAATTTGAAGATTTAAAAAGGCAGGATTACCATAGAAATGGTTATAAATGTTCAATGATACTTTTCACCATTGAAAGCATCTTATTTTTTTAATAAAAGGGAGTATCCAGCACTACATTCTCTTTACCTGCGAAAATGAAATATTGACTGAATATACATTGATTTGCTGGCGTCCTCAGTTACGAATGTGCTGGGTGGTTCTGCAAGCAGGTGATGAAGTCTCCGATTGGCCTACCTTCATAACAGATTTGAAAAACAGCACAAAAGAGTGGAAACCTGTAAAAAGTACAAACATCAATCTGAAACAGTTGACCTAGGAACAAGAAATAAGGATTTAATATCCTTAGTACACAAATGTTACAACAGTAGTATAAGATTCTTGCCCAATCTCTTGCAGAGTTTGCACAGTGGAGAAGATTTGAAAACAGGGCACATTGTTGTCAGCTATGTTCACTCCTGGGAAGGCTGCCTGCTGCCCTGATTCCATTACCTTTCCAATCTCAGACATGAGCATTACCAGCAAACCCAAGAAATTTACTGCAAATCAAGTGTGTAGAGCAAAGCACCAAGGCAAATTCCTTGTATGTATACATACTTGGCCAATAACATTTTTATTCAATTATTATTGTTATTCAATTATTAGAAGTTTAGTCCTTGTTGTTAACCAGTAAATAAAGCAGGTCATGCTTTTTAAAAAAATGCTATGGAATCTTTTAACATCAACGTAAGAGAATGGACAGGACTTCAGTTTTACCAGGACTTTGGTTCGGCCGCATATGCAATTCTGGTTACACCATCACAGGAAGGACATGGAGGCTTTGGAAAGGGTGCAGAGGAGATTTACCAGAATGATGCCTGGATTAGGGGGCATTAACGACAGGGAGAGATTGGACGACTCGGATTGTTTCCTCTGGAGGTTGCAATGTGACCTGATAGAAATATATGAAATTTTGAGAGGCATTGATAGCGTAGACGGTTAGAACCTTTTCCCCAGGATGGAAAAATCAAATAATCGAGAGCATAGGTTTAAGGTGAGAGGGGCAAAGTTTAAAGAAGATGTGCAGGGCAAATTTCGTATACAGAGGATGGTGAATGTCCGAAATGTACTGTCAGGGGTGGTGTTGAGGGAGATTCGCTAGTGGCTTTTAAGAGATTTATGGATAGTGTAAGATACTACACCCCCACACCAAGGAAGATAGGGTTGGCACCACCCAGCGCGCCGAGGTCCCAGTTAAGTCCGAGATTATTGAAACAATGATCGAGGTGATGCGGTCCCTCATGGCCGCACAGGGGAAGGTGGCAGTCGCTACCGGCTCCCCGGGTGCGGGGGGGGGCACTGGACATTCCCCAATGACATCAGCCCGCGCAGCCTGCCTATCTGTGTCCTCTCCGCTACGATGCGTGGAAGAGGCCGCTTGTGGAGATGGTAGTGGAGAGGCAAAGGGGCAATTATCTGTTGGACATGGGGGCTTCATGCACCGTGGTCCACACAGAGGAACCCTTCGACTCTCCCCTGTCCACAGGGGTCCCTTTCACACTGGCGGGGTTCACAGGGAAGGAACAGGCTGGCGCGCGTTCCATCCTGCTGTCCGTTCACTTGGGAGCACTCCATACCACATGGGAGTGTATCCTGATGAAATGGACAGCAGGGGGTGGGAAGGGGATTAGGGGAAAAGAGGGGAAAGGCACCATGAAGCCGCCCGAGGGTTACGACCTCGAGCGCATGGTGGCAGAGGTCCCGGCCGAACTGCAAGAGTGTGTGGGGAACAACCTGAACGCGTTTGCGACCCACAAACACGATTGTGGTAGGGTAGGTAGTTGTAAGCCTGGAGCACAGGGGTCAACCACAGGGGCCAGCCCTGTGAGTGGGGACTCACAGCCAAGGATGAGGCAGGTCACGCAGACAGGCAAGGTTGCCTGCGTGAGGGGGGAGGACATTCTCCAGGAATGGAGAGTCTCGCGTTTTGGGTGGGATTCAGACGAGGAAGAACCTGATCAGCTCGACCAGGGGCTGGATCCCATTACGGAGGAGTCGGAGTTGGAGGGGGACGTCCCCGACTCAAGCACCAGGAAGGCGGGGGTAGCGGGCGGAGGCTCACCACCTGTAGGTACAGCCAGGGTGAGGCCGGATGCCGCGGGTATACCCAGCACCAAGGGGGCAGAGCTGGATGAGGAGGGGCCAGGGTCGGCAGCTGCGGGGGGTACCCGAGCTGCGGCACGGCAGGAACCGGTCCTCAGCCAGGCTGTCCAGGGTGCAGTGCCTAAGGTGACTCTCCATAGGTCTAGCAGGGAACCCCAACCTAGAAAGTTTTGGCCAGAGGTCAATCACGCCCCGAGGTACGGGAGCCAAGTGAGGAGGAGGGAGCTAACGTTTCAGAGGAGCTTTAGCCCCCGCCAGGCAGCGACAGGCTGCGGAGGATCAAAGGTGGGAGACAGCGTGGTGCAGCCGCAGGAGACGAACCGCTGCAGCCCTGACAGGGATTAGCTGAGCCGCTCTGGGAAGGCGGCGCTGTATTATATTTTAGAATAGATAAGGATTAGGTAATATAGATAAGGATAAGTAATATAGATAAGTTTTGTGGGGATAGTTGTAAATAAAGTTGATGCGTCCAGGATGTGTGGGTGTGGGGTGCAGGCTGGGGGTCAAGGGACCCGCCCGCAGAGGCGTTAACAAAGCCAAGCGCTCCCCAAGAGGCTGGCTGTACCATATTTCTTTATCTGTTTTTCTGGAGTGGAAGGAGGCACTCGTATGGTGGATCGTTGCCACGGCGATCGGATGTGGGTGGGCCTATCGGGGCCGCACCAAGGACATCATCATTTACGGCTGCTCCGGGGACACGGCTCCCATCGCGACCGATGGGACTGGAAGGAGAGAAGCGGAGGACACCGCAGTTCACTTCCATGAAGGCCGGTGGCCGAGGTGGCTGGGATCGAACTCTTCAGAGTATTCCATCGCCTCAGGCTTTGCTTATCGGGACACTTCGTTATTGTGCCCGAGAGTCAAGATCATCGCCCAAAGGGTAAGCGCCACCGTTGGCAAAAGGATCTGCCTGGTATGCACGGGGAAGGTCCCCGCGAGCAGGCGGTGGTGGCTAAGGAAAACAAGCCGGACAATGGCCAACTCCACTGTTGAGTGGGAGAGACTTAACAACGACACTCACAGAACTATTTCTGGGACTAATGAACAGTTGAGTGTGTGTTGGGACAAATGGTGGGAACCGGATGAGGGGATTTATATGTGTATGTGGGGTTCGAGGTATCGCTGCCCCACGGGCAACAGCATATTTTTCCAGAGACAGTGGCAGGATGACGGTAAGGGGATGAGGTGGGATGTTAGCTCGCGGGCTTGTGGGGTCCCCCTTTCCCCGATCCCGGTAAACGCCACTGAACTCATCACACGACCACACATAACACCTCCCACAGTTCCGCTGGCAGTAGCACAGGAGGGTGAGTGCCCTAAAACCACTAAGGGACCCGGGAATGGCCTGGTACTGACACCAACTGACCAGGTATTGTACCAGGGGGTGCACTACGCGGTAGCCTCGGTGATTTGAAACCTCACCGAGGTGCGGTTGCCGGAGGTGCCCCAGGGAAACTGAAAGACTAACCGGGTATATCAAGGAGAATGGAGAGACCGTTACGTGCGGGTGGGCGAGCAGGACCCAGCCGCAAGCTGCTAGAAGGACGGGCTCCCTCCGCACCGAGTGAAATATGTTTTGCATTGTCCCTTTTCAAAATTGTATAAAGAATGATTGTGAAGGAATGTACAAAATGTATCGTTTTGCTGTTGTGTTGTTTTCATGTCCTACATTAAAGCTGACACCAGTAGGAGGATGGCGGAGGCATCGGCCTGGGACAAGGTGTAGGTGTATATGTCTGACATGAAAATGTAAATACTTGTAATATAGTTTTGCCCGGGACACGGGCAGTAAAGGTCAGCCTAAAAGATGGGGACTGTACGTTCGCAATGGAACACTAGTTAGTTAAAACCTCAGGGGTCTGGATGTGGAGAATCGGGAAAACATTGCTCAACCACATTTTTTAATTGATTCGATAAGCTGGGGTTATGCAAATCAACAGGCGGGACTGTAAGATTTGAAAAGTTTTCCCTCATTCTGCAAGCAACACCAAACCAAAGAGCTGCAGTTTGGACATTTTAAACGGGAGACTGGGGCTGATAACGGAGAAAGGCTGCGGTCAGTTTACCAAGGGATGTCACAATCCGTGGGTCCTAAGATGGCCGCGGGACCTCGTGACCAGCCACAAAAGCAAAAGAAAACTTACAGCCCAGTCTCTAGGTTTCTGCAAAGCCACGGCCAGAACAATGGATGGATATTGGCCATGCAGAAACCTGCGAAACCAGGTCGAAGTCCAGACACTGGGGCGCTGACATCAGCATACTCACAATGCCCCAAGCCGACCTACAGTTAATCTCGTTAAGGGGGCACAATAGCCCATAGAAAACTACCTGGTAGGTGATGGGAAACCAGTTAAACCCATCACCTCGCAACGAAATACCAATTAACACCGTCTGGCCATCCCCGGTACCCCCGGACATAACGCAGGACAAAGGGAAAACTCAATACATATCTTTTAAACAAAGAGATCCCGAGATCTGGCGGGAGATAGGACGGGTCAGAATAGTATAACTGGCCACGACTTTTGGGTTGTAAACTCAAGAAGAAATACTGCAAGAAAACCTGCAAGGAACGCAAGCCAGGAGGAAGACGAAAAGCCAGGCAAGAAAGACACGCTCGCAGCAGGGACAGCAACGCTCGCAACGACTGGCCAGGAACGCAAGAAACGGAAGGAAGAAACTCAGGGGACAAGCACGACCCTCACGGAAAGCAGCGGAGAAGCAGCACGAACAGCCAGTAACCCCAGTAATAGCCCCATGGTGAGCATGTACCCCGATCCTGCACATCCTGGACATAGTTTAGTGTAGAGGGGAGGGTGGTTTGAATAAACGTGGGTGTGTAAATGAATATGTGTTGGTCAAGTTTGCGATGTGTCGTACGTTCCCCATCTTACAGTCAAGAATATGTCTAATAGAACTGTGTCTAAGTATTCGTGTAGTTATGCATATGTCTTTTAGATCTGCGTCAAAAGTGTTCGTGTAAGTGTGCATACGTCTAGTAGAACTGTGTCTAAGTATTCGTGTAGTTATGCATATGTCTAATAGAACTGTGTATAAGTATTCATGGACAATAGTCCCAAGTGCTCAATAAAAGCCTTTTCCATTTAAACCCTGGTCTTCAAATCTGGTCTGGTTGAGTTTTTCTGCACTATAAACGCTCCTGCATCTAAGTCCAGTGTCTAGAACCGTAGGGGGTGAGTGGGTCGAACCACTCACGGGGAACCAGTGTGCGCGGCCTGGTCAA
Source organism: Rhinoraja longicauda (assembly GCF_053455715.1). NCBI lineage: Eukaryota > Metazoa > Chordata > Chondrichthyes > Rajiformes > Arhynchobatidae > Rhinoraja > Rhinoraja longicauda. The sequence goes on along the minus strand of NC_135960.1, from coordinate 67,140,985 downwards.
GGGATCAGAGCAAGGCACGGGGACCTTAGGTCGGGCGAAAGCTCGGCGCAGAAACCCCTTACAATAGGCATATAGATATGCAAGGAATGGAGGTATATGGATTATGTGCAGGTAAATAAGAGATGATCTTGGCATCATGTTTGGCACAGACATGGTGGACCGAAGGGCTCGTTCTTGTGCTGTATTGTTCTGTATTCTATGTTCTAACATATTAATTGAAAAAAATGGCGTCTCGACACTGCAGCACACTGTCAGTACTGTACAGGCTTCTTGGTCTCAGTTTTATGTGGCCATCAACACCTTCAGATGAGTTATTCCCATAAGAGGTACGATCACTTATCTTCTCAAAGTTTTGCCCAAACCTTTCAATCTTCCGTCTGGTAATAGTCAGCATGCTACTATATGTATTTTGCAGTGTAAGATCTGCCCAAATCATGTATCTGACTGCATTTTGAGAACTTGCATGGACCCGCTGGCTGGAGCTTTTGTGGTCATATTCATTCTCGCATTACTAAGGTCTGAAGTTCCCACCTGTTTTAAAAGGGCATCAATAACATTGGAGGGCAAAAAAAATAAGGTGACATGTCTCAAAGACAACCCACCAGTCGTCTCGTGGTGATAAAATGCTTTGAGAGGTTGGTTGTGATGCATATCAACATATCAACTCCTGCTTCGGAAAGACTTGGACTCACTACAATTTATCTACTGCCACAAAAAATCAACGGGGGATGGGCTCTCACTGGACCACTTGGGCAATGTGAACATGTCTGTCAGACTGTTGTTCATCGACTACAGATTGATGTTCAGGACCATCATTCCTTCCAAATTTATCAATCTAACCCTAACTGTAACAGTCTCTGCCTATCCCTACGTAACAGGATCCATGACTTCCTCATCAGCACAAATCACGATCAGTACCAATTGGCAATAACACTTCTTCGTCAATAACCATCAACACAGGGGCACCTCAAGGCCGTGTGCTCAGCCTCCTGCTCTACTCTCTCTATACCCATGACTGTCTAGCCAGACACAGTTCCAGCATCACCTTTAAATTTGCCAACAATACCACCAGGTTTAAGAACTCCTGCTTCCCACCAACAACCAGACTCCTGAACACTGTGCAACACTAACCTTGACAACTATGATCTTCTGTGGACTGTAACTTGTTTGCACTATAGACTTTGGTTTTGCACTATTATGGTTACCAAGTATTATAGTTATTGATGTATTGCTTAATTGAACGTATCTGCGTGTTATCGCATTTATGGGCCTGTTAAGCTGCAGCAAGAATTTACGGGTTCCATTCTCGGTCCATAAACTCTTACAGTGTTGACCTTTGAGTACACAAAGACTTATGTTGCTTCTGTTACAGTGACCTAGCCTTGACTCATCTGGCCTAATTTTCCATTTCATTGCATTGTGTTGAATTTGATAATGCTTTTTGGGATGAATTATTCTGTTAAAAAATGCAAGCTGCTTAATTTGTTATATAATCTGAGATTTATAAGCATTCTAGTATCCCATGGGGCTGCGGTGGCTGGATCATTGAAGATACTTAAAGAGGAAGTTAATAGTTTTGAAAGATCAAGGAAATGAAGGACATGGAGAACCATTTGACAAGCTCTTATTTTCTGCTCTTATTTTCTTATATTTTAATGAAAATGCTATTAAAGAATGTAGCTATTATTCAAATACTTACTTGTCAACCAAGTTCTTCTGTTTGAGAACTTTATAAACAGCTTCTGAAGTCTGAGGTCCTTGCAATTTTTGACCATTCAGCATCTCGCTTTCCAAATCCTCAATAGACTGGGTAAAAGATAGTAAAAGTTATCAAAAATCTAAGTTCTGCTACACGGCATGTCTAATTTATCATACATTATTCTCAAAAATGTAAATGTTGTTATTAAGAACATTTAATAGGTACAGATACATGAATTGGAATGGTTTTGGGGGATATGAGCCAAATGCAAGCAAATGGGACCAGCTTAGGCGGGGCATCTTGGTCAGTAAGCTCGAGTTGGGCCAAAGGGCCTTTTCCCATGCTGTATAAATTGAAAAGCTATTTTGCAGCTAAATTGGAAAGCAGTCCATATCTGCTGTTACTGATGTTACCAATAAAATTTCACATTCCCATCCAAAATACAGCCTTGTCACATGAATAAATTGAATGAATTGATTATTACAATAGGAATATTATTCATATTGATGCAAAGATATTATAAAATCAATGTAAAAAATTAATTCATACTTTCCCAGTTTTCACAAAGGCTTCTGCTACTCTCCTGTTGCGCCCTCCATAACAAGTTGTAACAAGATCTGCTATTCCACAACTCTCCAGGAAGATAGGTGATGTAACTGGTCCTGCACAAAATAATTTGGCAAAGGCTAACATTTCCATCAATCCCAAACGAATTACAGCAGCTTTAGTGTTATCACCACAGCCAAGACCATCACAGAAGCCAGCACCCACGGCCACGATATTCTGGAAACAAACAATGTTAGTGAAGTTGATAAACTGAACTCCAAAAATGGGAAATCACAATTCAGACAGAAGTAAATAACAATTCATAAGCACTTGGCTATTCATTACACAAACTAAAATAAGTATGCATATCTATTTTCGTGAGGTTTACACTCTTTTGTATATCAACATTAAATTACTTTGCAAAGTAGTTTCCAAATATTTTGTAACAAGCTAGGATTTCAGTCGAGAAATCATTAGATTTCCATATACTAACGTAAATCATCATATCATATATATATCATCATATATATACACAGCCGGAAACAGGCCTTTTCGGCCCTCCAAGTCCGTGCCGCCCAGTGATCCCCGTACATTAACACTATCCTACACCCACTAGGGACAATTTTTACATTTACCCAGCCAATTAACCTACATACCTGTACGTCTTTGGAGTGTGGGAGGAAACCGAAGATCTCGGAGAAAACCCACGCAGGTCACGGGGAGAACGTACAAACTCCTTAGAGTGCAGCACCCGTAGTCAGGATCGAACCTGAGTCTCCGGCGCTGCATTCGCTGTAAAGCAACAACTCTACCGCTGCGCAACTCTACCGCTACTGGGTACTGAATATATACAGGTATATATCCACATACATATATATTTTTTCACACATATACATACACACACATACTCAAAAAACAAATAATAATAATTGTCTATTGAACTTCAGAGCTTATTTGAGGTTGTAGTGTTTAATAGCCTGATGTCTGTAGGGAAGAAGCTGTTCCTGAACCTAGACGTTACAGTTTTCAGGCTCCTGTACCTTCGTCCCGATGGCAGGGGTGAAATGAATGTGTGTCCAGGATGGTGTGGTCTCTGATGAGGCAGCGACTCCGATAAATCCCTTCGATGGTGGAGAGGTCAGAATCCATGATGGACTGGGCAGCGTTCTTAACTTTTTGCAGTCTCTTTCGCTCCCGAGCGTTCAGGTTGCTGAACCAGGTCGTGATGCAACAAGTCAATGTGCTCTCTGCTGTACACCTGTAGAAGTTCAAGAGAATCCTCTCTGACATCCCGAATCTCCTTAATCTTCTCAGGAAATAGAGGCGTGGATGTGCTTTATTTATAATTGCATCAGTGTGCTGGGTCTTGGAAAGATCTTCGGAAATATGCACACACAAGAATTTGAAGTTTTTGACTCTCTCCACCGTTGATATAAACAGGATTGTGGGTCCTCATCCTTCCTCTTCCAAAGTCCACAATCAGTTCATTGGTTTTACTAATATTGAGAGCCAGGTTGTTGTGCTAGCACCACTTGGTCAATCGGTCGCTCTCACTTCTATACTCTGACTCATCACCATCTGTAATTCATCCAACAACGGTGGTGTCATCGGCGAACTTGAAGATGGAGATCACACTGTGTCCGGCTACACAGTCATGAGTATAGAGTGGGTAGAGCAGGGGGCTGAGCACGCAGCCTTGAGGTGCTCTCGTACTGATTGTTAATGAGGAAGAAGTATTTCTGCCAATTCATTATGGATGAGGAAGTCGAGGATCCAATTGCAGAAGGATGCGCCGAGAACCATTTCCGTGAGCTTGGTAACCAGCTTGGAGGGGATAATGGTATTGAATGCTGAGCTGTAGTCTATAAACAACAGCCTGATGTAAGTGTTTTTATTGTCCAAGTGGTCCAGTGTGGAGTGGAGAGCCAGTGAGATCGCATCCTCCATTGACCTGTTGTGACGGTAGGCAAACTGTAGTGGGTCGAGGTTCTTGTTGAGTTAGTTGATACCCGGCATAACCAACCTCTCAAAGCACTTCATCACCAGCCACTGGTCGATAGTCGTTGAGGCACGTCACCTTACTCTTCTTGGGCACTGGTATTATAGATGTCCTCTTAAAGCAGGTGGGAACCTCAGACCTCAATAGTGAGAGATGTCCTCTTAAAGCAGGTGGGAACCTCAGACCTCAATATCCGCAAAAACTCCAGTTGGTCTGCACAGGTTTTGAGAACTCGACCGGGTATAGCATCAGGTCCAGGTGCTTTCCGAGGGTTATAAGAGGCATAGTGTGGAAACAGGCCCTTCAGCCCAACTTGCTCACACCGGCCAACAATGTCCCAGCTACACTAGTCCCACTTGCCTGCGTTTGGTCCAAATCTCTCCAAACCTGTCCTATCCATGTACCTGTCTAACTGTTTCTTAAATGTTGGGATAGTCCCAACCTCACCTACCTCCTCTAGCAGCTTGTTTCATACACCCACCACCCTTTGTGTGAGAAAGTTACCCATAGGATTCCTATTAAATCTTTTCCCCCTCAGCTCGAACCTCTGGTCCTCGATTCCCCTTCTCTGGGCAAGAGACTCTGTGCATTGACCTGATCTATTCATTGTACAATAGCTTTCATTGTACAATCACATTCTGCAGGGATCAGCAAAAAGTCATTTACCAAGCCAATTAACCTACAAACCTGTACGTCATTGGAGTGTGGGAGGAAACTGAAGATCTCGGAGAAAACCCACGCAGGCCACAGGGAAAACATACAAAACTCTGTATAGACAGCACCCGTAGTCGGGATCGAACCCGGGTCTCCGGCGCTGCATTCGCTGTAAGGCATCAACTCTAAAGCTGTGCCACTGTGACCGTCCAAATCACTTTCTGTTCTTCAGCAAGGAAAAGTGCAAACAGATAAAGGGATAGATAGTGCTCAGGTCTGGCGAGAGGTCTTGACCTGAAACATTAACCTTGTTTCTCCCTCCATGGAAGCTCTCACTCGGTGAGGGTTTCCAGCATTAGCGGTTTTTAATTTCAGATTTCCAGCATCTGTAGCTTTTTCCAAGTACTGATTAAAACTAGTTGATCAACTACCTTTAATGCACCACATATTTCCACTGTGTCACATTCTTCGACCACAGTAATTCTGAAATTTGGAGTCTGCATCAGCTCCTTAAAGATCTTTCCATGGTTTTTATTTTTGGATCCTGAAAATGAAACAGACGGAAAAAAATCAGATTCCTACAGAGTTCACTTAAGCTTATTAAACATTTTAACATCATATATTATGCATTACAATGTTATTATCATTGCAACATAATTATGCAACATGTTGTAATAACAGACTGGTTCATGTACTAAACCACCAGTTTAAAGATTGATCTCTATTTTCTAATACAATGTAAGCACAATTATATGCAATAGGTAAAACTGAAAATTTACATACACAACTCAGCAAAATTTATTATTTTATCATTTCTAATACTTCCCCATTTTGAGAGCCAACAATTTGAAGTTCCTGGTCATGCATATATCCGAAGATCTGCCCTGGACCCAACACATTGAAGCAATCCCAAATGATGCCCATCAATCTGTTGAGGATTGAGAAGACTTGGTATGTTGAGGAATACTCTCTTGAACCTCTACAGGTGTACGGTACATTATACATTGACTGATTGCATCACAGCCTGATTCGGCAACTCGAACACATAGGAACTAAGGAGATTACAAAAAGTGGCGAACACTGCCCGGTTTATCATGGGTACTGCCATTCCCACCATCAAAGGGAGGCACTGGTTTAAAAAGACAGCCAACCTCATCAGGGACCCACACCACCCTGGCCATGCTCTCATTTCATTCCTGCCATTGGGAAGGTACAGCAGTCCAAAAACTGGAATGTCCAGCTTCAGGTGTAGGAAAGAACTGCAGATGCTGGTTTAAATCAAAGGTAGATACAAATACTGGAGTAACTCAGGCAGTATCTCTGGAAAAAAAGGAATGGATGACGTTTCGGGTCGAGACTCTTCTTCAGACCCATGTCTCAAGGAGTCTGAAGAAGGGTCTCGACCCAAAACGTTTCCCATTCCTTCTCTCCAGAGATGCTGCCTGTCCCGCTGAGTTACTCCAGCATTTTGTGTCTATGTCCAGGTTCAGGAGCAGCTTCTTTCCAACACCATCAGGCTATTGAACACTGCAAACCCCAACTAAACTATGAACTGTCTTTGTTGCACTAGGGACTTCAGGCTTTGTTTTGTTTTGCACTATATTAGATTTTTAAATTTTAATTTTAACTCTTTAAAACTTTTAAAATTGTTATTATGTTATCTATTGAATACTGTGTTTACTAAACCTGTTGTGCTTCTGCAAGTAAGAATTTAATTGTTCCATTTTGGTATATATGGCCATTAAATACTCTTGACTCTTGAATATAACTGAGCACCCAGATTATACTTATCACTTTTTAGTCATCACAACAGGTAAAAGATTTAAAAGAAGAGCCATCAATTTATATAATTTTTTTAATCTGCTGTGATTAATTCACTTGCTTATTTTTTGTAAGATTGGAAGACACAATCAGCATCAATGCTACCAATAGTTAAGGATAATGCTGGGTATTCTAGTTCTGGGTATGCTGGGTATTCTAGTTCTCACTTCAATATTTAAGATACAGGAAACAGCCCACATTTATGCAAAATTAGTAAGTTATTCTATTGCAGGTCCTGGCTCAAAGTTGTATGGCTCTGCTACAATTGTCACAGTGATTTAATAATTGGTAGTTCACTTGCGATTGTGCAATGATTTATGCACAATTTCAGTTTAAAAAAGATCAGAAGTGGAGTGAAAGAATAATTATGTTATATTTCCTACCAATTGTTGTCTCACAGAATTTCTCATCAGCCACTTCATTCGCAATGTTGGCACCCATCAGCACAGACATTTCAATACCAAGTTTCTCATGAACTATATGTGATATTAACTTAAGACCATTGGAATCTTCATTGATACCCTGTAGAATTAAATGCACAAGATGATCTTCAGTATAGGTAACCCGATTTAATTTCTCTTAAAAAATGAATCCTAAAGTTAGGTCCCAACCCCAAGAAACATGCTTGGGTCTCATCATTTCCCCCTTCCAGTTCTCCACAGTAAACTTACACCACTTCTTTAGGACGTCAAGTTGCAAGCTAAATGGTTGCAGTAATGAGGACTGAACCAGGACACTGGAGCTTATTCCTCTGTTCTTGATGCATTGTTATGGGATCTCTTACATCCATCTTAGCAGGACCTGATTTACTGCCTCGCCAGAAGACAACAGATCCTCAATGTCTTGTGCCAGCCTTGACTTTCTGGAGCGGAAAATGTAACTCCAAATATCTGACTCAAAAACTAGAGTATTCCCATCTCAGCATTAATGACTTAAACCCTGACTTACTTATGAACACTGTCCATATCATGCCCAGTGACTGGAGTGGGAAGAGCATGGATTAAATCCTAAAATATGTAAAGATGTAGTTAAGGGATCAAAAGAATTGTCTGGAAGTGCAAAAGGAAGATATATAGTAAATTATCGTGAAAAAGACAACAGAAGGAAATAAATAAATCAACAGCAGTTAGAAAATTATTTTTCTGACCCATCCTTAATTTTGCATTCATGGAGCTCTCAAACATTACCTTTATCAGCGAGATTCCAATTGCACCAGGCTTCAGTTTACTTTTTATTTGATCACAAATTTTTCCAATAAACTGATGGGGTAGAACAAAGACAAATACATCTGCCCCGTCTGACGCTTCGACAATATTTGGTACTGCCACCTGTAAAATACGAAATAATTTTCAGCAAATCTGTTATGTTGTTGCCAGACTACACCAAAGGAAATTTGAAAGTACAGATCTTTACCAACAACCGGTCAAATTTAATCAGCCTCATGCACTCATGCCTTGAGGACATAAAATGTTGGATGGCACAGAACTTCCTTCAACTAAACGAGAGAAAGTCTGAGGTCATCCTATTCGGCCCCCCTGACTCCATCAAAACGCTAACAGGCTGCCTTGGAAGCCTATCCTCCCTAGTCAAACCGCATGTCAAAAACCTTGGCGTGATATTTGACTCTGCATTAAAGTTTGACAAGCAAGTCAACGCTGTGGTAAAAGCCAGCTTCTTCCAGCTTCGTACCATAGCTAAAATCAAACCATTCCACCAATTTGACGACATTGAAAAAATCATCCACGCATTCATTTCCTCCCGCCTAGACTACTGCAACTCCCTATACACTGGGATCAGCCAATCATCCCTGTCCCGCCTGCAATTGGTCCAAAACGCTGCAGCGAGACTCCTGACGGGTACCCGTAAAAGGGATCACATCACCCCGATTCTGGCCTCTCTCCACTGACTCTCAGTACGATACAGAATCAACTTCAAGCTCCTCCTATTCACATACAAAGCCCTAAACGGGCTTGCCCCCCCCCACCCCACCACCCCCCCCCCCCCCCCACCCCACCACCCCCCCCCCCCCCCACCCCACCAATATGAAAAATCTTTTAACCCACCACTCTATCTCCAGGTCCCTCAGGTCGGCCGACTTGGGGCTACTGACTATCCCGCGGTCTAGGCTTAAGCTCAGGGGTGACCACGCTTTTGCGGTTGCAGCTCCTAGACTGTGGAACAGCATCCTTCTCCCCATCAGAACTGCCCCCTCCATCGACTCCTTTAAGTCCAGGCTTAAAACCTATTTCTACTCCCAAGCGTTTGAGGCCCTCTGAGGGGGCGCTGTGAATTGTTTATGTATGTGCTGTTATGTTTGTGTGCCATTGTATGTTTGTTCTTAGTACCTGAACGGATGTACAGAACTTTGGTCAACATGGGTTGTTTTTAAATGTGCTATACAAATAAAATTGACTTGACTTTACTTGAGATCTTAAGTGTCCAATCAAATTCACTTTTAATAAAGTAGAACCAAAAAGGTAATCATCTCTGGATTGCCACCTGAGCCATGTGCAAATTGGCATTGGGTTGAGAAGATTAAAGAGTTGAACGCGTGGCTCAAAGATTGGTGTGGGAAAAGTGGATTTTAATTTGTGGGACATTGAGACCAGTATTGGGGAAGGAGGGAGCAGTTCCAAAGGGATAGACTCCACTGGAACCCGGCTGGGACCAGGGTCCTGGCATAAACAGGGCCGCAGATAGGGTTTAAAAGTAAATAGAGAGGGAGTGGGATGAATAAATTGGAAATGCATGGATGAAGTTAAAGGGAGGGAGAATGCAGGAGAGGTTACTGAAGTCTCCAGAAATAATAGGACAGAAAGTTTAAGAAGGAATAGGAGACTAGGGTCAGGTAAAATTGGGACCAATGTGAGAAGAGGGGTGGTGAATATCGAACTAAAGGTGAATGCAAGTAGTATATGGAACAAAGTGGATGAGCTTGTAGCACAGTTAGAAATTGGTACGAATTACATCGTGGGGACGAGGAGGAATTTCTTTAGTCAGAGGGTGGTGAATCTGTGGAATTCATTGCCACAGACACCTGTGGAGGCAGTCAATGGATATTTTTAAGGCGGAGACAAATTCTTGATTAGTAAGGATGTTACGGGTTATGTGAGAAGGCAGGAGAATGGGAAAGATAGATCAGCCATAGTGAGCAAATGGCTTAATTCGGCTCCTGGAACTTATGAAGGCTCTCTACAAACAGTTGAAACCCATTTGTCTTACTGTTTCAGGGATTCCCTAAGGCAGATAACGTCTTCAATTATCCTCTTTTTAAAAAAGAGGCCAGTTTCATCAGTCAGTATTGAAGACTACCAATTTAGTCAGGCAAGATCTTGAAGCCCATTATCATTGTTATGTATGTCTACTTAGCGAAGTCCAACAATCTTACTGCAGCATCTCACTTTGATTTATCTGTAAATATGGAGTCAATATTGTTTAAAATTCTTTAAACTCCAGTTATGTCTCCACCAGGTAGAAACAGTTTTTTTTTAAATCCCAACATTTTCTAAAATCTCTATATACTGGATTTCAAATATTACATTTAGGACAATCTAAAATTGTGTGAAGTTTTCATAATATATTAACAAATCTTAAAATATGAAAGGTATTATGTTCAAAGTTATTTCCTGTGAATATGTTACATAGAAAAGATTCAGCAAGTTTTGCAACGGTTATATGTACTGCAGTTGGATATTACCAAACTCTAAATTAATGCAGAGTTGATAAACATTAATCCTTTTATCTCTGTTATTGGAACAATGAATTACAATGCTTATCACCTTCCACATCTTTTGCTCACATTTAAACAACATTTAAATTTTGTGAGATTATGTTTTTAACAAAGTTATTTATGATTATGAAATGCTATTGATAAATCACACATTACTTAGCACTGCAAGCCACAGCCCTCCAATATTTTTAAATGTGGTGTAAATCTCTGCTTCTGCCACCCTTCTGCCAATGAATTCCTGGTACACGTTTCATCATTTCCCTTCTAATGCTTACCTGATTACTGTAATATGGCCACTGTTTTTTGATCTCTGCCAAGGAAACTTACCCTACTGAGACTCCACAAAAGTTCACATACCTCTGTACAGTTCCTCGGCTCCACAGAAACCAACCTTAACTTTTTTCAATCTTTTCCCATAGCTCTAGTTCTGCTATTTTCTAGTTCTGCCAGCTTTCTTGTAAATTGCTTCTTCACTCTCTCCACTGCAATCCCATATTATGACACTGCAATCAGAACTGTATGCAGTACTCCAAGTATAACCAAACCTGTTGTGGGCTATCTGGCAGAGCCTTGAGGCTTCATGCTTATACATTCTCTGTCTTAACTACAAAAGTCACTGAAAGTAAGCATGCAGGTATAACAGGCAGTGACTGAAGCCAATGGCATGTTGGCCTTCATTGCAAGAGAATTTGAGTTTAGGAGCAAGGAGGTGCTACTACAGTTGTACAGGGCCCTGGTGAGACCGCACCTGGAGTATTGTGTGCAATTTTGGTCTCCTAATTTGAGGAAGGACATTATTGCTATTGAGGGAATGCAGCATAGGTTCACTAGGTTAATTCCCGAGACTGACGTATGATGAAAGAATGGGTCAACTGGGCTTGTATTCGCTGAAATTTAGAAGGATGAGAGGGGATCTTAGAGAAACATATAAAATTTTTAGAAGATTGGACAGGGTAGATGCAGGAAAAATGTTCCCGATGTTGGGGGAGATGAGATGAGATTGAGATGAGGAAAAACTTTTTTACCAGAGAGTTGTGATCTGTGGAATTCTCTGCCACAGAGGGCAGTGGAGCCCAATTCACTGAATGTTTTCAAGAGAGAGTTAGATTTAGCTCTTAGGGCTAAGGGAATTAAGGGATATGGGGAATAAGCCAGAACAGGGTACTGATTTTGGATGATCAGCCATGATCATATTGAATGGCGGTGCTAGCTCGAAGGGCCGAATGGCCTACTCCTGCAGAAACCTATTTTCTATGTTTCTATGCACCTCCTCAAATGCATTCATTTTCTGTTTTAAATAAAATGTTGTATCTTATAAAGTGATACAACCTTATTTGCATTGTGCAATGTGGTGTACATGAATAACAAATTGCCAATGAGCTACCACTTCCTTTCACTTCAACATTGATCATGTCTGTCACAAAATCGTATCAAACATTACTAGTGCTTTATTGATACATTGCATTATTTTATAATATATATTTTAAATGAAAGCATCCATCTTGAACATAACAGTACAGCAATATCTGCATTTAAAAAATCGATTGTGACATTTTTAAAAGCGGAGAGTAGAGGGTTAATTAGTTTTGCAAAGTGCACAGTTACTCATGGTCTGAAGAACAATGGATAAAACATCTCAGTTTCTGAGCCATGTTTTTTTCCAATGCATCTCTTTCACTTACCACATTCTCTGGCAGCTTGTGACCTGGTAAGTACTTAATATTCTCATGGTCTGTGTTTATTATTTCTGAGAGTTTTCTTCCATTCAATATTTCTTCATAAACCCACATTTTGACAATAGGATCAAATTGGTTTGACTTTGCAACATTTTTTCCAATGATTGTAGCAACAGCAGAGCCCCTGAAAGAAACAGGATAACATTTGGTGACAGAATTAGCTCAAGTAGGCAACTTGTTTAGCATGGAGCTTGGGCTAGGGCCTGTTTCCATGCTGTATTGCTCTATGCCAAAGGGTAATAAATACATCAAACACAACTACCCCACCAGACAAAATCAATCTTCCACATCTCCCCTCCATCATTGACTTCATTCATGCTTACGCATCTTCAAAGATATCTTAACCGTGGGCGGCACGGTGGCGCAGCGGTAGAGTTGCTGCCTTACTGTGAATGCAGCGCCAGAGACTCAGGTTCGATCCTGACTACGGGCGCCGTCTGTACGGAGTTTGTACGTTCTCCCCCGTGACCTGCGTGGGTTTTCTCCGAGATCTTCGGTTTCCTCCCACGCTCCAAAGACGTACAGGTATGTAGGTTAATTGGCTGGGCAAATGTAAAAATTGTCCCTAGTGGGTGTAGGATAGTGTTCGTGTGCGGGGATCGCTGGGCGGCACGGACCCGGTGGGCCGAAGGGCCTGTTTCTGCGCTGTATCTCTAAATCTAAAATCTAAATCTTAACTTTGGGAATGGGCAAATTAAATATTTTTGATAATGATCGGACACAAAACAATTCACAGTGGCAGGGAGTATCTAGACTTCTTCTTGCGTTTGAGGCAGCAGAAAGAGTGGTATGGCTACTCTAATTTGTTCAAAAGCAACTGGAGAGAAGGCTGAAGTTTTAGCACTAATTTGTCATGGGCACTCAATTGATTAGTTTCTTTGGATGAGTGTCTGTAACTGTCTGCTTACTGATACACATGACTCCACCTTGATATCTGTCTGCTCACACATGATTCTACCCCCATCAACTGTGACAATATCAGGGGGAATCTCGATATTTGTTGTAAAATTATGAACATGTGACAGTTTTTGATGGAGTCTGCAAACACTAATTTAACAACCCTGCAGTCCCATTACCACAATCCAATTAAGCAGAAATCCAAGGGTTACACAATCTCTTAAGGGCTTTCATGTAAAAAAAAGTATGTGTTATTGAAGAGCATTTGATATGAGGCCACAGAAGGAGTGATTAGCCCAAAGTCTTGCTCAAAGATCTAGTTTTTGAATAGTCCTACAAGAGGAGATAGAGATAAAGATACAGAGAGGTTTAAGGAGAGTTGGCGGCCTTGCAGCAGGAAGCACGGAGACCAATAATGGAACGATTCATAGAGGAAGAAAAAGACAAATGTTGATATATGCAGGAAGCTCAGAAGAGTTTAAAAGGGATTATAGAAAAATATGGAAATTCTTCTTGGAATTTGAAAACAATTCGAGAATTTAACTTTAAAGCATTACTTTATCATGAGTCAGTTTGGTGAATTGGCAAGGTTGTTCATGCTGGGGTACCTGGACATAGAATGAGGAGTGGATCACCCATCACCAGCAACTGTTGCAAGCACTCTTATCACTGAGCTCTGTCCTTGAAAGCATGCACCAGTATACTCAAGGGGAGGCAGTTACTTTTAAAGTCACATCAACAGTGTTTTCCAATATTGGTTGTTAAATAAAAACTTCTCCTAACCTCCCGAGAAGCCCATGGGAGATTGGGAGGTTCACATAATCCTGCAATGTGAGCCAATTGCAATGGTGCAAGGCTCAAAACAGAAAAGCAATAAAAGAATTAACTCCCCGTCAGTTTGCAAACCTCAGCAATCCCCTTCACCGAGCACAGGTATCCTGGCAACAGGTGTGACTTATCTTTCCCGGTTAAATTATCTCAAGTATTATGCGTGTATAAACTCCAGAAGACATATAGGTGTGGCAGGATTTAGCATCCGTTTGCATTTACCAGTCTAGGAGTGCTGTTTTGTTTCAGGATCAATTTGCTGGAGTTTGGGGAGCCGATGTTCGAAGCAATAGTTGTTATTACAACACAATGTTGTGCCGAAGATCGACCCAAAAAGCTGGAGTAACTCATCGGGACAGGCAGCATCTCTGGATAGAAGGAATGCGTGACGTTTCGGGACGAGAGCTCGGGTCGGGTCGCGTTATTAACAATATTAATCTATGCAGAAATCTTAAAGAAATATTGGTGCCTTTTAAAAAAAAAAAAAAGTCATTTCTGGAACGAGCCTGAATTAAATGTGGATTCTAGACGTGTTGGATCGCCGTGACAATCTGTATCTCCATTACTGCTGGATTCTAGGTGAATTATTCCGTCTTCCTTGGTGTCGAGGGCAATGGCAGCGGCGGCTGGGATTCACATTCCGCGCTGCCGACTGGACAGTTTATGTGGCTGTGGATTACATTCTTCAGTCTGAAGTCGCAAGATCCTGAACAAGGGAGGAATCCTTCCACTTGCACGCCACGCAACCAGGCAAATGTCACACACAACGTCCAACTTACCAGTTGCCGGATCCGACGATGCACACCGTCTTGCAGGCAGACATGGTCAGTGAAGTGTTGAGCAAGTTCAAAGCGGTTACGTTTCAGCGGCTCTTTGGAGTGTTCCTAGTTCTACACTGCGAGGTTGACTGGACCCGGGTGCAACTTCCTTACTGCTTTTTCCGTAATTGGTTCACGGCTCTGTCGATCATGCAGCGAGTCTTTTTTTTTAAACGCTGCAGAACGATTATTGTCCAGAAGAGGGGATAATACTTTGGTGTCCGAGCAGGTAACCAACTCGCCTTGAACTGCTTTCTCCGATGCGAAATGTTTGCCGATCTACACATTTATTTTCCAGAATAAACAAAAAATAAGTACCAAAGAATTCATTCTGCATGTAAAATCAAGCGTACGGTCGCATAATTAAAGCTTAGTCAATAGTCAATAGTCGTTTATTTGTTACATACACATAAATGTGTAGTAAAATGAAACATACAGTCTTGCAGCGTGGAAACTTGCCCACACCGGCTAACATGACCCATCCACACTCGTCCCACTTGGCTGCGTTTGGTCCATATCCCTCCAAACCTGACCTATCCATGTACCTGTCTAAATGTTTCTTAAATGTTGGGATAGTTCCAGCCTCAATTACCTCATCTGGCAGCTCGTTCCAAACACCTACCACCCTTTGTGTGAAAGAGTTACCCCTCAAATTCCCATTACATCTTTCCCTCCTCACCTTGCATCTATGTCTCCTGGTTCTTGATTCCCCTATCCTTGGCAAGAGACTCTGTGTCTACCCAATCGATTCTTCTCATGATTTTATACATTATACCACTCATCCTCCTACGCTCTAAGGAATAGAGTCCTAGCCTGCTCAACCTCTCCCTATAGCTCAGGCCCCCGAGTCCTGGCAACATCCTTGTAGATTTTCTCTGTATGCTTTCCAGCTTGACAACATCTTTCCTATAACATGGTGCCCAAAACTGGACACAATACTCTAAATATGGCCTCACCAACATCTTAGACAACTGCAACTTGACCTCCAAACGTCTATACTCAATGCTCTGACTGAAGAAGGCCAATGTGCTAAAAGCCTTTTTGATCACCCTATCTACCCGTGATACCACTTTCAATGAACCATGTACCTGCACTCCTAGATCCTCCTTGAATCCCATGCAGGGGTGCAGTGCTGCCGGAGCTCACCGCGCTCCGGCGCCTCTGTTTAAAAAAAAAAAGCCAAAATAAACAGGGGAATTTAAACTAGCGGGGAATTTAACAGCGGCCGCTCCGGCACTAGTGACAGCTCCGGCACCTGAAAGATTAACACTGCAACACTGATCCCATGGGATCTAACCTTCCATAGCAGCCTAACATGTGGAACCTTGTCAAATGCCTTACTAAAATCCACGTGGCACGACCTCCCATGTCCAAAATCATGTTGACTATCCCAAATCAGCCCTTGTCCATCTAAGTGCATTTATATCCTATCCCTCAGAATACACTCTAGTACCTTTCCAACTACAGATGTTAAGCTCACGAGCCTGTAATTCCCAGCCTTTTCACTGTAGCATTCCTGAATAGAGGCACATTTGCCTCCCTCCAGTCTTCTGGCACCTCGCCTGTATTTAGCGACGACTCATAAATCTCAGCGGAGGCTCCTGCAATTTCCTCTCTAGCTTCCCATAGTGTCCTCGGATATATCTGATCAGGCCCAGGAGATTTGTCTATCTTCAAATACGTCAGGACCATCAGCACACCTGTGACCGTAATACTGACTGCTCTCAAGACACTTCCAGTGACTGCCCCAAGATCTCACGTTCTCCTGTCTTTCTCCACGGTAAGAACAGAGGAAAAATACTCATCGAGGACCTTGCCCATCTCCTGTAGCTTCACACAGAGTTGACCACTTTGTTCCTGAGTGGGCCTACTCTCTCTGGTTACCCTTTTTGCCTTTATGTATCTCTTGGGATTACCCTTAATGCTATCTGCCAGACCTATCACCTGCCCCCTTTTTGCCTCTGATTTCATTCTTTAGCTTAGTCCTTAGATCCTGAAACCCCACCAGGGATACACTTGATTTATTCACAAAATGCTGGAGTAACTCAGCAGGTCAGGCAGCAGCTTCTTCAGACTGAAGAAGGGTCTCGACCCGAAATGTCACCCATTCCTTCTCTCCCGAGATGCTGCCTGACCTGCTGAGTTACTCCAGCATTTTGAGAATAAATCGATTTGTACCAGCATCTGCAGTTATTTTCTTATACTAGGGATACCCTTGATCTCAGCTGCCTATACCTGTCCCATGCCTCCTTCTTACTCTTGACCAGAGCCTCAATTTACCTCACCATCCAGGCTTCCTTACCCTTCACTCTAACAGGGACCCTTCACTCTAACTGGCCTGCCTTGCCCTTCACTCTAACAGGGACGCGCATGTCCTGAACTCTTGTCTTTTAAAATCATCACACTTTCCTGACATTCCTTTTCCATCAAATAACCCACTCCAACCTACTTGAGCCAGTTCCTGTCCCATACCCTCAAAGTTGGCTTTGCCTCACTTTAGCATTTTAACTTGTGAACCTGCTGTGTCGCTATCCATAATTATCTTAAACCTAATAGAACATTGTCTCCTTTGATGTCTTGTTTTCACAACTTACACTTCCTTATCTCTGTGTCTCCCACCCCGAGTCTCAGTCTGAAGAAGGGTCTCGACCCAAAACGTCACCCATTCCTTCTATCCAGAGCTGCCGCCTGTCCCATTGAGTTGCTCTAGCATATTGTGTCTATCTTCCGGTGTAAACCAGCATCTGCAGTTCCTTCCAACACAAACCTGGAAGTACAGTGTACTTGATTTCCAGAAGGCAATGAGGAAGTTGCCCAAAAAAAGGTTGAAGGCACAAGATAGGACCAAGTCGAGAGTCATGGTCATAGAGTTATACAGCACGGGAACAACCCAACTTGGCGATGACGACCAAGATGCTCCACCTACGTTGGTCCCACCTGCCCATTTGGACCACATCCTTTGAAACCTTTCCTATCCATGTACCTGTACAAATGTTTTTTTAATATTGTTAAACATGATTCGGGCACTATATTTGCAAGTGTTTTGGATTGGTTGACTAAAAGAGAACATGGAGTTGGGAGAGAGACAGAAAATGCCAGAATAACTCAGCGGGTCAAGCAGCATCTCTGGAGAACATGGATAGGTGATGTTTTGGGTCGAGACCCTTCTGCAGACTGAAAGATGTAGAAGGCCAGAACAAAATAGTGCCAGCAGTAGATGACCTCAGGAAGGGTGGAGTTCATAATGGCCCATTGTTAGCTGGGAATATATGTGCTAACGGCAAGAATATAAGGATGCAATGTAACTTGTGCTTTCTTCTCCCCCCTCTCCCCCTCCCCCACCTCAGTCGTCCTACTAGTTCCACTCTTTGCATTCTTGTTTGCATCCCTGTTGTTAGCAATTACAATCTGTATGATTACTTGGATGAAAGAGTTAAATAGGCCAGGTTTCCTCAAAAGCACGAAGGTAGATGGGTTAGCAAGATGTAAAAAATTGATATAGAGATAGGTTGAGAATTGTCCAAAAGAGTGTTACGTGGGAAACTGTGATGCTTTCTGCTTTGGACAAAATAATGAAAATGTAGATTATTACTCAAAAGGAGTGAGGCTCATTTGTTGTGATACAATGGGATCTGAGGGATCTTGAGCACTAAATACCAAAGGTTGGCATGTGGGTACAGAAAGATGTGAGTAAACTCATGGGATTAGTTTAGTTTAATTTAGAGATACAGATCTTGGCCCTTATTACCGAGGGCACGAAGAATACATAGGGGTCGCTGGTGCATCCTTGCAGGATACTGCTGTGACCCCACCTCAACTAATGCATACATTTCTGATTCCTAGATTTAGGGAGGAATGTATTTGTATTGGGGGGAATGCAGAGAAAGCTCTCTATGTTGATTCCTGGACATGTAAAGAGAGGTTGAGTTAATTGGGCCTTTATTCATTGGAGTTTAGAAGAATAAGAGGTAACATTTTTGAAACACATGAAACTGAGAAGAGATTAACAACGGCGATGTTGAGAGGAATTTCCCTCCTGTGTGAGAAACTAGAACCAGAGGACATAGTTTCAGTGTAACGGGTTCCTGATTAACATGATGATGATGAGAAATTTCTTCCTTACTCAAGAGAACTGTGAGGAAAGAATAACTGAATCGTTTTTAAGGCAGAGGCCGACAGACCTTTGAACTACAAATTAATCAAGAGGTTCAGTGAGAGAACGAAAAAGTGGTATTAAGGCTGAGATTGGGTCCGCCATGATCATAGGAAATGATGGGGCGACTCCTGCTTCTGTTTCTGCTATTATGGATGGATGTTAAATGGCAAGGTACCTCTAAATTCATCTGAAAATTAACCACTACATTAATAACAACTATAAGGACAATAAAATAAAGCTTTCATAGAATATAAAATACATATTCTCGAGCATGCACTACATTACAAGGAATGACAATGGAATTAATTGCTCACCATTTCCCTTTTTAATTCTCCAAATTTCTCTGTCTCTCCTGAAGTGCAGGCTCATGGGTACTTAGCACCACCTGTTACCTTTCTGACGTTGCTAACTTTGTCACCTGAACACCCAATGAAGGTCAGCAGAGTATTCATGCTTAGTCAAATTGTGCCTTCACCTTCTATTCCACACATCTGCACCCGAAGTGCCATTGGTACTTGATCTGGTGTGATCATAGAAGCAAAGCAGACCCAGGCTTGATTAGTGCTTGGGATGGATTCTGGCTCTGAATACCAGTGGCCATGAGCATAACTTGGAGAGGAAATAATTGTCACCGTGCCAAATTTGCAGATGATACAAAGCTGGGTGGTAGTGTGAACTGTGAGGAAGATGCTATGAGGTTGCAGGGTGACTTGGACAGGTTGTGTGAGTGGGCGGATGCATGGCAGATGCAGTTTAATGTGGATAAGTGTGAGGTTATCCACTTTGGTGGTAAGAATAGGAAGGCAGAGTATTATCTGAATGGTGTCAAGTTAGGAACAGGGGATGTACAACGAGATCTGGGTGTCCTAGTGCATCAGTCACTGAAAGGAAGCATGCAGGTACAGCAGGCAGTGAAGAAAGCCAATGGAATGTTGGCCTTCATAACAAGAGGAGTTGAGTATAGGAGCAAAGAGGTCCTTCTGCAGTTGGACAGGGCCCTAGTGAGACCGCACCTGGAGTACTGTGTGCAGTTTTGGTCTCCAAATTTGAGGAAGGATATTCTTGCTATTGAGGGCGTGCAGCGTAGGTTTACTAGGTTAATTCCCGGAATGGCGGGACTATCATATGTTGAAAGACTGGAGCGACTAGGCTTGTATACACTGGAATTTAGAAGGATGAGAGGAGATCTTATCGAAACGTATAAGATTATTAAGGGGTTGGACACGTTAGAGGCAGGAAACATGTTTCCAATGTTGGGGGAGTCCAGAACAAGGGGCCACAGTTTAAGAGTAAGGGGTAGGCCATTTAGAACTGAGATGAGGAAAAACTTTTTCAGTCAGAGAGTTGTGAATCTGTGGAATTTTCTGCCTCAGAAGGCAGTGGAGACCAATTCTCTGAATGCATTCAAGAGAGAGCTAGATAGAGCTCTTAAGGATAGGAGTCAGGGGGTATGGGGAGATGGCAGGAACGGGGTACTGATTGAGAATGATCAGCCATGATCACATTGAATGGCGGTGCTGGCTCGAAGGGCTGAATGGCCTCCTCCTGCACCTATTGTCTGCAAGGAGCTATGCTAGGACCTCTGCTGTTTGTGATGTAGATAATTGTAGATGGGTTGGTGAATAAGTCTGCTGATGACACCAAAATTTGAGGAGTTGCAGGCAGTGAAGAAGGATGTCAGAAGTTACAGCAGGATATAGATCAGCTGCAGAAATGGGCGGAGAAATGGCAGATGGAGTTAAATCTGACGCCGACCATCACTCATCTATATGTTGGGAGTCAAGTTCATAGCTCACTAAAGGTGGCACCACAAGTAGATGGTGTGGTAAAGAAGGCATACGGTATGCTTGTCTTCGTCGCTACACTATTGAATGTAGGAGTCGTGAAGTCATCATGCAGCTCTAAAGCACGTTGGTTCGGCTACATTTGGAGCACTGCGTGCACTAATGGTCACTCCATTATAGGAAGGATGCGGAAGGTTTGAAGAGGGTGCGGAGGAAGTTATCAGAATGCTGCCTAGATTAGAGGGTTTGAACTACAGGAATAGGTTGAATACTTGGGATTGTTTTCTCTGGAACGTTGGATGTTAAGGGAAAATGATAGCAGTATATAAAATTATGAGAGGCATAGATAGAGTAGACAGTCAGAATCTTTTTGCAGGATGGAAATGTCTAACACTGGAGGGCATAGTTATAATGGGTCAAATTTTAATAGAGATGTGTGGGGCAGGTTTAGTGGAGGCAGATATGATAGTGGCGTTTAAGAGGCTTTTAGATAGGCATTTGGAATAGACAGATGAGGATCATATGCAGGCAGATGAGATCAGTTTAACTTGACATCATGTTTGGCATAACTATTGTGAGCTGAAGGGCCCATTTAATTCCTGTCCTGTACTGTTCTATGTATCTTGACCCTACAGAGGCTCCCTGCAGACCCTTGTATAATTCGGATGTTACACAAGTTAGAAACGGAAATGCTATTGTTCACATGTAAATTTACTATTTGACACAGAGTCCATGGGGGACCTCCGATGCGGAGACAACATGGGAGCTCCAACGTGGAGACATGGTGGGAGCTACAACGTGGGGACATGGTGGGAGCAGCTCCAACACGGAGATCATGGGGGAACTCCAATGCGGAGACATGGTGGAAGCTCCAACACGGAGACGACAGGGGAGCTTCCAAGCCAACAGACTTGTTTATGAAAACGCAAGTTTATGCAAGTCGCCAATTACGCAAGTTGGGGCGTGCCTGTGCTGAGAAATTAAAAGGCAAAATTCAGTCGGAAAGATATTGTTAAGCTGGAAATGGTTCAAAGAAGATTTACAAAGATGTTGCTGGGACTCGAGGGCCTGAGTTATAGGGAGAGGTTAAGCAGGCTAGGACTGTGTTCCTTGAAGCACAGGAGGATGAGGAGTGATCTTATAGAAGTATATAAGATCATGAGAGAAATTGATGAGGTAAATGCAAAAAGTCTTTTACCAAGAGTAGGGGAATCAAGAACCAAAGGACATAGGTTTAGGATGAGGGGAAAGATTTAACAGAATCCTGAAAGGGAACTGTTTTCACAGAAAGGGTGGTTGGTATATGGAATGAGCTACCAGAGGAGGTAGTTTAGATTTAGAGATACAGCACGGAAACAGGCCCTTCGGCCCACCGAGTCCGCGCCGCCCAGCGATCCCCGCACATTAACACTATTCTACACACACTAGGGACAATTTTTACATTTACCCAGTCAATTAACCTGCATACCTGTACGTCTTTGGAGTGTGGGCCGAAACAGATGATCTCGCAGAAAACCCACGCAGGTCATGGGGACAACGTACAAACTCCGTACAGGCGGCGCCCGTAGTCAGGATCGAACCTGAATCTCCGGCGCTGCATAGTTGAGGCAGGTACTATCAAAAAGTTTAAAAGACATTTGTAAGGGTACATGGAGAGTGCAGGTTTAGAGGGATATGGGCCAAACATAGGTAGTTTGGAGTAGCGTAGATGGAGCATGTTGGTCAGCGTGAGTAGGCTGGACTGAAGGGCATGTTTCCACCCTGTGTGACTCTCAAATAACATAATCTAAAAAGGCTGAAAACTCAAAAGAAAGGGCACAACCATTTGTGCACTATGTTGCTCTGGAGCTGATCATGTTTTCCTGTTATGGGGTCATGGAGTCAAGATTTCAAGATAAATTTATTGTCACATATACCAATTAGGGTACAGTGAAACTTGAGTTACCATACCGCCATACCAAGTGAAAAGCAACAAGACACACAGCCACATAAAGTAAAATTTAACATAAACTTCCACCACATTCCTCACTGTGCTGGAATGTAATAAAGTTCAATCATCTTCTTCTGTTCATCCGCAGTCGGGGCTGTTGAACCGTCCACAGTCGCCGCAGCCGACGTCTCAGCCCTCGCGCCGGGATGATCGAAACACCCCGGGTCGGGACGGTTGAAACACTCTTCGCAGCACGGAGCTCCCGAGTCAACCTCTTCTTACCAGAGACCACGGGCTTCACGACGTTAAAGTCCACAGGCCCCGCGGTTGGAGCTCTCCAGAGTCGATCCTCGGCAAAGGATCGCAGCTCCACGATTGAAGTGCCGGGCTGATCTCCAGGAAAGGCTGCCAACTCTTCGACGTTAGGCCGCAGAGGGGACGGAGATACGACACAGAGAAAAATCGCATCTCCGTCGAGGTAAGAGATTGAAAAAAAAAGTTTACCCCAATTCCACCCCCCCCCCCCACACCAAACAACCAAGAAACACAAAAACATACTTTTAACACATACTTAAAATAATAAAAACAGTAGAAAGGACAGACAGACTGTTGGAGAGGCAGCCACTGTGGTGGCGCCACCCGATGCAAACAGCACGAAACAGGAAATTTGGCCAAACTCGCCCATCTAAGATGCTCCATCTAAGATAGTCCCATTTGCCTGTGTTTGGCCCGTATCCCTCTAAATCTTTCCTACCCATGTACATGATGAGGATGCCCAGTTTTCCTGTTATGAGAATATTCTGCTGATACAAAAAAGTCAACCAGATTCTAATTGACAGCTTCTGAATTATCACTGTCAGCCTTAAACCAGAGTTATGACAGTTTATCCATTCTCACCAGACGAGTTAAACAGAAGGGTCCTGACCCAAAACGTCACCTATCCATTTTCTCCAGAGATGCTGCCTGACTTGCTGAGTTACTCCAGCATTTTGTGTCTATCTTCAGTTAAGCAAAAGACACCCAATGCTGTCCACATTTGATGGCAACTGAATAGCTTTGTGTAGGGACAGGAGATATATTTGAAATTGTTTGTTATTTTTGCATGTGATTAGTGGCAAAAGACATGAATTCTGTACAGTTGTACCTTTTCAGTTCTTAAGAAATACATGAATCTACAATTTATAATGCAGGATTTCTTTCAAGTTTCTTGAATTCCCATACATTTGCAACATTTTACTTTACCTTTGGGTAAAATATTTATAATATTGCAATTGATTATGATCCCATTAACAAAGTAAGTCAGGTTTCCCACTCTTTGCAATGCCAATAGAGGGTTGCACTGTCAAAGGCTAATACTCTGTTTTTACAAAGGGGATGCTATGCTATTGAAGAGCTTGTTATTTTGGATGAGTCATTAGAGCTGCTGGGCTCAGAGAGGTTTGAAATCACAGAGCGAATGAAACCGATTCACGGAATTAGTAGTGTATGAACCTTTAACATCAAAGAGAGCATTGCTGTGAAACATGAACACAGATCTGCTTAAATTTGTTTGGAGTGAGGTCTTAGAAACCTGATAGAAGCATATGTAATTATGATAAGTATAGATAGAGTGGAGAGTCAGAACTTTTTTTTCCCAGGATAGAAACATGAAAGACTAGAGACTGTGATCTTAAGGTGAGAGGGGCAAAGTTTAAAGGAAATCAGTGAAGCGCATACCTCCAAGCTCGACAGGAAGGCAGGATAGAAGTGAGTACGCGGATTGGCTGATCAATTAAATTAGAAGTTTGGTAAATTGGCCAATTAGGCAATATAGTGACTGATATAAACAAGGCTTGCACAAGGGGTGCGTCCCTATCTAGGTGCGGCCCTGTGAGAAAAGTGCGAGTCTTTGGCTGCCCTGTGAGAAAAAGTGCGAGTCTATGGCTGCCCTGTGAGAAATGTGCGAGTCTTTGGCGAGGAGACTGAGGTGAGGAGGTTACACTTGTTTTTGAGCCTGATTTGTTTCTAGACAATAAAGTAATGGCCGATAAGTTGGTGCAGTGTGTTTCCTGCAGGATGTGGGAAGGTAGGGACACTGCTGGAACTTCTGGGAGCTACACCTGCAAGAACTGTGTCCAGGTGCAGCTCCTGAATGGACGTGTGGTGGAGTTGGAAAAGCAGCTGGATGACCTCAGGGCCATCCGGGAATGCGAAAGTTTCCTGGACAGGACCTACTGTGAGGCTGTTACTCCAAGGGTCCAGGTCGAGCGAAGGTGGGAGATCGTTTCAAGGGGGAGTGAACGTGGACTCCAGGAGGCCCCGGCGGCTGTGCCTATTGCAAACAGGTACACCCTCTTGGGAGCTGTCGGGGCAGAAGACGCTTCCAGTCCGAGCGGCGGACAGGTTGGCGGCTCTAATCCAGGCAAGGAGACTCGACCGGGGAGACCGAAGTCAGGAAGAGCCATAGTAGTGGGTGACTCCATTGTCCGAGGTACGGACAGTAGATTCTGTGGCGGCAGGTGGGACTTGAGGATGGTCTGTTGCCTCCCTGGTGCCAGGGTTTAAGACATTACAGACTGGCTTCAGAACATCCTAGAGAGGGAAGGCGATCAACTGGAAGTAGTTGTGCACATGGGCACGAACGATGTCGGCAGGAAGGGAAAGGAGATACTGCAACATGAGTTTAGAGAGTAAGGAAGACGACTGAGAAGTAGGACGTCGAGGGCGGTTATCTCTGGACTGTTACCTGTACCTCGTGCTGGTGAGGGCAGGAACAGAGCGATCGGGTATATGAATGTATGGCTGAGGGGCTGGTGCAGGGTGCAAGGATTTAGATTTCTAGACCACTGGGATCTCTTCTGGGGTAAGGGTGACCTGTACAAAGTGGATGGGTTGCACCAACATTCTGGCAGGCAGGTTTGCTAGTGCTACACATGTGGCTTTAAACTAAGTAGTGGGGGGGAAGGGTTGACAAATTGGGAATATGAAGATGGAGTTAAAGGGGAAGCGAATACAGGAGAAATTGCAAAGGACTCTCGAATAAATGGGAAGGGAAGTTCTAGATGGGATAAGAGAGTAAGGTTAGGGCCAATTGTGACTATGAGGTTGCAGGGTGACTTGGACAGGTTGCGTGAGTGGGCGAATGCATGGCAGATGCAGTTTAATGTGGATAATTTTGGTGGTAAGAATAAGAAAGCAGATTATTATCTGAATGGTGTCAAGTTAGGAAAAGGGGACGTACGACGAGATCTGGGTGTCCTAGTGCATCAGTCACTGAAAGGAAGCATGCAGGTACAGCAGGCAGTGAAGAAAGCCAATGGAATGTTGGCCTTCATAACAAGAAGAGTTGAGTATAGGAGCAAAGAGGTCCTTCTGCAGTTGTACAGGGCCCTCGTGAGACCGCAGCTGTGTGCAGTTTTGGTCTCCAAATCTGAGGAAGGATATTCTTGTTATTGAGGGCGTGCAGCGTAGGTTTACTAGGTTAATTCCCGGAATGGCGGGACTGTCATATTTTGAAAGACTGGAGCGGATAGGCTTGTATACACTGGAATTTAGAAGGATGAGAGGGGATCTCATCGAAACATATAAGATTATTAAGGGGTTGGATACGTTAGAGGCAGGAAACATGTTCCCAATGTTGGGGGAGTCCAGAACCAGGGGCCACAGTTTAAGAGTAAGCGGTAGGCCATTTAGAACCGAGATGAGGAAAAACTTTTTCAGTCAGAGAGTTGTAAATCTTTGGAATTCTCTGCCTCAGAAGGCAGTGGAGGCCAATTCTCTGAATGCATTCAAGAGAGAGCTAGATAGAGCTCTTAAGGATAGAGGAGTCAGGGGGTATGGGGAGAAGGCAGGAACGGGGTACTGATTGAGAATGATCAGCCATGATCACATTGAATGGTGGTGCTGGCTCAAAGGACTGAATGGCCTACTGTCTATTGAAATGTGCTGGGGCAGTTTTTGTTTTACACAGGGTGGTGGACGCCTGGAACGTACTGCCAGGGGTAGTGGTGGAGGCAGATACGATAGTGCTGTTTAACAGATTTTTGGCTGGGCACATGGATGGATATGCAGGGAATGGAGAAGTATGGGTGGAGAAGAATGAAGGCAGACGAGAGTTGGTCTTGGCATCATGTTCGGCACAGATAGCGTAGCCGAAGGGCCTGTTCCTTTGCTGTACCACTCTATGTTCTGCACACCAATACCTGAAGAACCCAAGTATGGCCTCAAGAAGTCGGGGCTTGCAGGTGTTTTTTGAATAAAGGTGTTCCTATCCAGAGACCAGACCTATGTAAGATTTTTAGAAACACCTGTACAGTTCGGGTGAAGCAGAGTCGAGTTTGGCCATCACCAACTTCAGACTGCGCTGGAAAGGGCATCGGGCGGAGTTTGTTGTCGTCTGCACAAGTGCGGTGACACAACAAAACCGCATGTAAGCCATTCGCGTAAAGTGGCAACAATAAAAACGAGACGGCCGGCGTTGGTCAACAGGAGCGCAGATGTACCTGTGTGGAGGCCCGTCTCTGCCCCGCACAAACATGGTGGCCGGCGGGCAGCAACGAAGCGACGTTGCTCTGCCCCGCACAAACATGGCGAGCGGGCAGCAACCAAGCGACGTTGCCCCGATCCGCCAGAACCCGGAAGGGAACCATGTCAGTCACGTGTTCTGTCAGCTGTTGTGAAGCTGCGGGCAGGGGCCGCGCGGCCGCAGCCTGTCCCCGAGCGGGAGCGGGACCGCAACCGGGACCGCAAGCCGCCCTCGACACCGCCCCCTCTCGGCCTGGCACCGCCCCCACTCGGCCCGGCCTCTGACCCCGACACCGCACCCGCTCGGCCCGGCCCCGCCCGGTCTGCCTCGCCCCTCCCACACAGCCCGCGGCCTGGACCGCCCTGCTCTGCCCCCCCCCCCCCCCCCCCCCCCAGTGCCGGGGCCGAGTCGCCGCCCGGGGACTTCTGGCGCTCGACGATGCAAGGAGGAGACGGGGCGGTGGCCGCTCCCCTTCCCGCTCCCCTTCCCGTACCCGCCTCTGTGACTGTGGCCCAGGTGGAAGTGAAAGCGGAGGCGCCTGTTAACCGGCCGGCGGCCAGAACCCGGGGCTGGCAGTACAGGTACGGGCCGGGCCGGGGGTGAGGGGCCGGGGGTCGGGGTCTGCCGGGTCTGCTGGCTCCAGTCGCAGAAACCTCTGCCCGCCCAGAGCACCTGGAGCTGAACAATTCCCGGTTATGATCTGGTGGCTCTCTGCTGTTGCCGTATGGTTTGGTTGATAATACTTCAGTTTTATTGCAGGATTTGAAGTGTGGAAGGATACAATTTGACCCATATTTAATGCTATGATGGATTGTTATCGATCCACCAAATAAGGCAAGTAACAAAAGACACAAAGTGTTGGAGTAACTCTAGAGTAGCATCATATGATATATATCTGGAGAACATGGACAGAAGATGCTTTTGGTCGGGATCCTTCATTCCTCGCCTAATCATGTTCTCCAGAGATGCTGTCTGACACACTGAGTTACTCCAGCATTTAGTGTTTTTTTAAATCAGCATCTGCAGTGCCTTGTTTCAACAAAGCAAGTAGCAATATCACTCCCCCCCCCCCCCCACCCCACTCTACTCTTTCTTGGTCAATGATGAAGGGTCATTAACTTGAAGGGTGAGCTTTGTTTCCCTATCCACATATTCTTTCTAACCTATTGATTATTTCCAGTATTTTCTGTTTTTATTTGGTAATGGTACAGTTGCTGAAAAATCAACTGTACCTGCACCTGTATTTGTTTATTACTGTCATGTGTACTGAGGTGAAAAAATCTTAACTCTCCAGGTAAATAATACCATCTTCGAGTCCCTCAGGTAGTGCAAAAGAGAAATGCAGAATGTAGGGTTGCAACTACAAAGAAAGTGCAAGGGTTGCAACGAGGTAGATTGGAAGATCAGTTTATCCTAGTCAAGTGGTTTGTCCATTTCAGAGTCTGATAGCAACAGAGAGAAGAGGCTGATACTGAATCTGGTGGTATGTGCTTTCAAGCTTTTGTATTTTTTGCTTGTCGGGAGAGAGGAAAAGCGAGTGACCAGGGTTTGAGTGGTATTTATTTCACAAAATGCTGGAGTAAGGTCAGGCAGCATCTCAGGAGAGAAGGAATGGGTGACATTTCGGGTCGAGACCTTTCTTCAGACTGATTTGGTTTGAGTGGTCCTTGATTATGTTGGCTACTTATCTGAGGGAGTGTGAAGAAGGGTCTCGACCCAAAACGTCACCCATTCCTTCTCTCCAGAGATGCTGCCTGTCCCACTGAGTTACTCCAGCATTTTGTGTATCTTGAAGTATAGATGATGTTGATTGCAGAGGGGGAGGGAACTTGGTAAAGGTCCATGGAGACACACTGAATTTCCTTTGCCCTCTGAGGACCTAAAGCCGTTGGTGTTTTCTTGGTGTCCTGTCAATGTAGTTGGACCAGGCCAAATTAATGATATTTATAGCTTGGAACATAGAGTCAGAGAGTCATACAGCTTGGAAACAGGCCCTTTGGGCCAACCTGCCCATTCAGACGCTGCGCTAGTCCCACTTGCCAACATTTGGCCCATATCCCTCTAAGCCTTTACTATCCATGTACTTGTCCAAATGTATTTTAAATGTTGCCATAGTACCTGCCTCAACTACCACCTCTGCCGCACAATGTTTATGATAAATATGATACAGCCCAGCGGTATGAACATTGACTTCAACTTTAGATAGTTCCTCTGTCCCTCTCTTCCCCTCCCTTTTCCCAGTTCTCCCTCTATCTTCCTGTCTCCACCTATATCCTTCCTTTGTCCCGCCCCCCTGACATCAGTCTGAAGAAGGGTCTCGACCCGAAACGTCACCCATTCCTTCTCTCCTGAGATGCTGCCTGACCTGCTGAGTTACTCCAGCATTTTGTGAATAAATACCTCCAAGTTAAACTGATCTCATCTGTCTGTATATGATCCATATCCCTCTATTCTCGGCACTACCATGTGCCTATCTAAAAGTTTCTTAAATGCCACTTTCACATCTGCCTCTATCACCACCCTGGCAATGTGTTCCAGACCCCCACCACTCTGTGTGGAAAAAAAACTTCCTAGCGCATCGCCATTAAAGTCCACAACCCATGTCATCTTGCCCAAGAGTTATGCTGGACATTTCCACACTGGGAAAAAGGTTCTGACTGTTTGCACTGTTTATGCCTCTCATAATTTTATATACTTCTATCAAGCCTCCCGTCAACCTCGAACATTACAGAGAAAACAATCCATCCAACCTCTCCCTGCAGCTGAAATCCTGCAATACAGGCTAAGGCTGCATTCTGGTAAACTTCTTCAATGCCCCTAGAAATAAAGGCAAGCGTGCCATATGCCTTCTTTACCACCCTATCTACTTGTGCTGCCATCTTCAGTGAGCTATGAATTGGACTCCAAGACCCCTCTGCGCATCATTGCTGTTAAGGGTCATGCCATTAATTGTATACTTTCCCCTTACTGTCAACCTCCCAAAATGCAATACTTCACACTTGCTCACTTTAAACTACATCTGCCATTACTCCGCCCATTTCTGCAACTGATCTCTGTCCCGTTATTTCTTAGTTTAGTGTTTAGTTTAGAGACACAGTGTGGAAAAAGGCCCTTCCACCCACTTAGTCCATGTTGACCATCAGTCACCTGGCCACAAGTTCTATCTCACACACTAGGAGCAATTTACAGAAGCCAATTAACCTTCAAACCTGCACGTCTTTAGAATGTGGGAGGAAACCAGGGCACCTGGAGAAAACCCACACGGTCACAGGGAGTACATGCAAACCTCGTACATGTACAGCATCCATAGTCTGGATGGAACCTGGGTCTCATCCAGGTGGCAGCAAATTTGGAGTACAATGAGCAAATTTGGGCCCCATATCTGGGAAAGGATGTGCTGGCTCTGGAGAGGGTCCAGCGGAGGATGAGACAGTATTGGGCCTCTACTTGCGGGTGTTTAGAAGGTTGAGGGTGGACCTGATTGAAACTTACAGAATAATGAAAGGCATAGATAGAGTGGATTTTTCCACTGGCGGGAGAGTCTAGCACCAGAGGTCATACCTCAGAATTAAAGGCCACTCTTTTAGAAAGGAGGTGAAGAGGAACTTCTTTAGTCAGAGGGTAGAATATCTTCCTTCCACCGCAACCCCTTGTCTTCCATGAACAAGCCAGTTCTGAATCTATATGACCAAATCATCATGAATCACATACATCTTAATCTTCTGCATCAACCTACCATTAGGGACCTTATCAAAAGACTTACTAAAATCCATGTATATAAAATCCATTGTCGTACCTTCCTTGATCTGCTTCGACACCTCAAAACTCAATCAAGTTAATAAGACACAACCTGCCATTAACAAGGCCTAAGTAGCCAATACTCTTCCAAATGGGAGTAAATCCTATTTCGCTCTTGAGTAGGTGAGAATTAGGATATACACAAAATGCTGGAGTTACTCAGTGGTACAGGCAGCATCTCTGGAGAGAAGGATTTAGGATATGGATTATGTGCAGGAAGTTTTGAGTTGCACTTGGCATCATGTTTGTCACACACATTGATGAGTGAAGTGCCTAGGGTTCTTGTGTCTGCTAAGTGGAAAGGTTGAGAGATTGGTTAGTTCATATATTAGAAAATGGTTGGGAGTTTCACGGTGTCTAAGTAATGTGGCTTTATATGGGCAAGGTATTCTCCATTTACTATTGTCTAGCCTAATAGAGGAGTTTAAATGTGCTGAGTGAAGGTAGAGTTGCAATTATCAGGGAGCAAGGATACCTTAGTTAGTAACCTGGTGCTAAACGTAACTAGAGGGAGGGTGGAACTCAAAGCAGGTAGTACAAGAAGCACAAGCAACTCTGAGGCATACAGACGTTGTTGGTAGTGTGCAGCAAGGGAAAGGAGACCTAGGGCTTTGCACAGGAAAACCAGTGTGAAGTAAGGCAGGTCCAATAGAGAGGAGGAAATTGGTTGAGTAGCTGGTACGTCGTCAGGAGGAAGCAGTGAGATGTGTAAGGGCAGTGGCTCAGGTTAAGCAGGGACAGTGGATGAACTGGGAAAGTGTGGAAAAGATGAAGTTTAGCTGGAGGGACCTGTGGTGCAAGGAGGTGGGTCAGGTAAGTTTCCTTATTGGGGCTATTTATAATGTGCCACCATCACTGCATAACCTTAAACAATGGGTAGGTGGGGACCTGACATGTCCCTTATGTTCAGAGGTGGCAACGTTGAGGCATAGCTCATTGTGTCTTTCTTAAATTTAAATTAAATCTAGAAAGTCTGGGGAAAAATTATTATATTTTCATTGATTATTAAATATCATTCATTCTAATGAAATCATCCCAGGTTGTGCTGAGCTCCATATAATATAGACGGCAATCATTCTTCATGTGACAAACCTTTTATTTCTGGTATCGATCCAGCAAACCTTCACTGAACACTTTTTTAACCAAAAATAAACTTTATTCAGTATTAAAAAAACAGACAAAACCAGAACTGTGCCAAAACTCCAGACATTCTCAGAGTCTCTACATTAATTAGTGTCATACTCAGTAGTGTTCGCAACTATCGTTAAACCAAGCACTCTTGCCACTCATGTGGCCCTCTGTGGTGAGGTCCCTTTCCTTATTTGAGGGGTGTCCCCACCGGATTGTGCCCCTGCAGCAGAGGGACCCAAGGCTGTGATCCTCTCTCACAGAGCCTTGGTGTTGGCTGCAACAAGCTTCAGTGCATCCCTCAGCACGTACTCCTGGAGTCTGGAGTGGGCCAGTCAGACATCTCGCTTTGCTGGGACCAAACGAATCTTTTACCGAATTGATGATCTTCCAGCAACGCTTCTGGATGTCCGTCTTCGAATGTGTCCCTGGGAACAGCTTGTAAATCAGCGTCCTCTGTTATGGAGTTGTTCGAATGAACCGTGACCAGGACACTGCATCGTTCTCCAGACCCTCTTCGCAAAGTCGCACTCTATGAAAAGGTGGGCAACCATCTCCTCTCTGCAGCAGCTGTACATCGGTAATGAGATTTTATTGCAGGAAGGATCTGACTGGGAGGGCCCCTCTCACTGCCAGCCAAGCAAGTTCTTGGTGCTTGCTGGGGAGTTCCGGCGATGAGGCACTTCGTGGGACAAACTGGGCAGTCTGCTCGGGGAACCACGCCACAGGATTCATCAAGTTCTTGTCCTGTAGGATATTCCGTGCTAACTGCTGCCTGATGGACTTGTGGTCAAAGGTGTTGGTCTGGAAGAACCTTTCCACACAGGACAGGTGGTACGGCAATGTCCAGCTGACTGGACATTTTTCTGCACATAGGCGGTGTTATCCTTGAGCAGCGCCAGGCTGCCTGGGGTTTGGTCCGGGTTGATCACCTGTCTTAGAGCAAACTTGACTTGGTTGGCAATGGCCTTGGCCAGGATCTTACAAGCCACATGCGTCTCCATTACTGATATCATCCTTCTCCCCCTTCTGCTTGTAGATGAGGGTGATACTGCCTTCCCCATGGAATCTAACATGCTGCCAGCCAGAAGCATAGGCCTCTCTGTCATATAACCAGCATTGAAGGATCTGCAAATCTTCAAAATGACCTTTACGAGGATGTTACTGAGCCGTCCTCTTCCTTAATGTTGTGGATCACTGAGCTCCACCAGTGAACCTTTTTGGAAGAAGAAGAGTGAGCACGTCTCATCCTGCTCCATGTGGCTGACTCTGGATCGGAAGATGATCTTGGAGGATTCTGAGGCATGCCAGCTCTTCCACTCTCTGAGTTCCTCCCTCACATCCACCCCCCTCGACTGCAGGGGGAGGAGTTGCTGCAAATCTGCTCTGAACACCATTGTGGATGGAGAACCCCTTGATGTTCGCCTTGGTTGCTTCCCAGCAGGGTGTCGGGGAGTCAGAGTGGCTGCATGGTTCTCCAACCTGCGTAGTTCTTCTTTAGCTCCTCAATGTTTTCTGGGGTCAACAGCTTGATATTTAACTTCCACGTCCCCCTGCTTGCCTCCTGTAGGTGACAGGAAACGCAAAGGAGGCAGTGGTCAGAGAAGAATCTGTGTGTCTGACCGTGATGCCCTTCAATATGAAGTGGAAGTCTATCCAGGACGGGTCTGCGCCATCCGGTCTCGACTAGGTGAATTGCTGCTGAGATCCACCGGCAAGGTTGCTAAAGGCATCGCGCAGCTGTGTACCTTTGACCGTTTCCATTAGGAGCCTGGAAGTGCTGTCCAGTTTGTTGTCGGTACCACTGGATCATCCAGCCGCATCGATGAAGCAGTTGAAGTCACCGGCCAGAACGACCGGCCGGGATGTCGCCAGCAGTGTGGGAGCCGCAGTAGATCGGCCAGCAGCTTGCTCCACGCAGGCGAGGTGCACACATTGATCAGCTGGAGTGGAGCGTTACGGTACATTACATCCACTACCCCGAACCATCTTCCTGACTTCAATGACTTTGAAGTTCCCACCCCAGGCCGAAGACGCGACAGTCATTGCCTCCCGAACATGCTAGCAGTCCATGGGGCCACCATCGCAGCCGACTCCGATAGTGCA
The DNA here is from genome assembly GCF_053455715.1 of Rhinoraja longicauda. Lineage (NCBI taxonomy): Eukaryota > Metazoa > Chordata > Chondrichthyes > Rajiformes > Arhynchobatidae > Rhinoraja > Rhinoraja longicauda. The sequence continues at coordinate 67,106,851 of NC_135960.1, read as the reverse complement.
GAGATGTGGCAACCCACACTTTTGTATAAAGGTCTCATCTGCCTTGTCCATGGCCAGGTATTGCAAGGTGTTGACACATTCCACGGTGCTCTTCATACTGCACACATTGTGGCTAACGTTCAAAGGATAAGATAGCCATGTCAGAGGCATTACCCCGGTTCACCCTCCTACCAGTCCTTGGTCCTCGTGTCCGAGTCCCAGCCCTCCGAGTGCCTCGTCTTTGGGCGGGTTCCCACTCCCAGTCGACTGACGAGCCTTCAGGCAGGTTCCTAGTCCCGCTGGAGACCGCGACGGGTGAGCCGGGACTACCGGGCAGGTCCTGCGTCAGCGATCCACATCGGTCGTGAAGGCCTGCTTGCCCGAGCGGTCCCGGCCCGCTGCTTGCTCGGAGTGTCCCGGCCCACTGGCTGCAGGGAGTGTCCCGGCCCGCTGCTTGCAGGGAGTGCCCCGTCCCGCTGCTTGCAGGGAGTGTCCCGGCCCGTTGCTTGCAGGGAGTGTCCCGGCCCACTGGTTGCAGGGAGTGTCCCGGCCCGCTGGTTGCAGGGAGTGTCCTGGCCCGCTGGTTGCAGGGAATGTCCCGGCCCGCTGGTTGCAGGGAATGTCCCGGCCCGCTGGTTGCAGGGAGTGTCCCGGCCCGCTGGTTGCAGGGAGTGTCCCGGCCCGCTGGTTGCAGAGAGTGTCCCGGCCCGCTGGTTGCAGGGAGTGTCCCGGCCCGCTGGTTGCAGGGAGTGTCCCGGCCCGCTGGTTGCAGGGAGTGTCCCGGCCCGCTGGTTGCAGGGAGTGTCCCGGCCCGCTGGTTGCAGGGAGTGTCCTGGCCCGCTGCTTGCAGGGAGTGTCCCGGCCCACTGGTTGCAGGGAGTGTCCCGGCCCGCTGCTTGCCCGGAGTGTCCCGGCCCACTGCTTACCGGGAGTTTCCTGGCCCTCTGCTTGCCCGGAGTGACCCGGCCCTCTGCTTGCCCGGAGTGTCCCGGCCCGCTGCTTGCAGGGAGTGTCCCGGCTCTCTGCTTGCCCGGAGTGTCCCGGCCCGTTGCTTGCAGGGAGTGTCCCGGCCCGCTGCTTGCCCGGAGTGTCCCGGCCCGCTGCTTGCCCGGAGTGTCCCGGCCCGCTGCTTGCCCGGAGTGTCCCGGCTCGCTGCTTGCAGGGAGTGTCCCGGCCCGCTGCTTGCAGGGAGTGTCCCGGCCCGCTGCTTGCAGGGAGTGTCCCGGCCCGCTGCTTGCAGGGAGTGTCCCGGCCCGCTGCTTGCCCGGAGTGTCCCGGCCCGCTGCCTACCGGGAATATCCCGGCCTGCTACCAGAGATAAATACAATCAAGTCAAACTCAAGTACAATAGCTAGAGCAGAGGGGAAGATACAGAGTGCAGAATATAGTTCCCATCTCCTTTCAACTTTCCTTTTTTCCTCAAACATCGTAGCTCAAAACCCAACTAGGCAAACCTCTGGCAGGCTGCTTTAGTATTGGCTTAAGTTTTTTTTTTCACCATATGTTTTTTTGATATTGGGTTGTTCATATTCTTTGTTGGAAATTTGAAGCAATATAAACTGCAAGCTTGTTGGCTTGTGCAAGGACGTACTGTAAAGTCCCATTAAACATTAACAAGGTCAGTAAGTACTTAAGTCTTGAGGCATTTATTTTAGAAGAGGAAGGAACCTTAATTCGTATCTCACTTCAAAACAGACATTTGCTAAATTTCTTTTACTTTTTGTACATGTGTAGCATAATTTTCCCTAAACTTGAGGGGTGGCAGTGGCGCAACACTCTGCCATACAGCGCCACAGATCAGGGTTCGATCCTAACGGCAGGGGTTTGGAGTTTATACGTTCTTGTGACGCTGTGGGTTTTGTCTAGATGCTCTGCTTTCCTTCCACACTCCAAATCATACAGATTTGTAGGTTAATTGGCTTTGGTAAAATTATAACCACGCTAGTGTGTAGAATGGTGCACGTGTATGGGGTGATCGCTGATTGGTGCGGACTTTGTGGGCACAAGGCCATGTTTTTTGCACAGTATCTCTAAAGTCTAAACTGCTAGATACCAGCTGCATCTTAAACATGAACTGCAGAGCGAAGGGAGCAGCTAAGATGCAATTTACGATAGGCAAATTTCTGAAAACCTGTGGAACCAGTTTTTAATAACATTTACTTCTTCTGTACAATTCTATAAATTGTAATTTTATGTTTCTGATGCCCGTTGAGGCAATTTGAGAGGATGGACATACGATGTATTGCAGATCCCTGTAAAGATATTGCGTTGGCTAATGGAGGTGCCTACAGCCAGCCTGTACTGAGTTGAGGCCAGTTCATTGGCTATATTTAAGAGGGAGTTAGATGTGGCCCTTGTGGCTAATGGGATCAGGGGGTATGGAGAGAAGGCAGGTACAGGTTTACTGAGCTGGAGGATCAGCCATGATCATATTGAATGACGGTGCAGGCTCAAAGGGCCGAATGGCCTACTCCTGCACCTATTTTCTGTTTCTATGAGTTGTACACAGCTTTGTTTCACTTTCCTTCATATATCCTTGTGGGGAACCTTCAGATCTCCGAGGATTTACTTTGGCACAACCATGGACAAAAGCAGAGCTCTAATTTTAGTTTGGTATTGAAGCAGTAGTACATGGCCAGGAAAACACAAAGGTGACTTCAAGAATGTTTTGGTGATTCCTGAGGCTTTAATGCATCATATGAGTTTTCAGATAAGAGCGGGAAAGTGTTTGAGGGACTGGCTAAGTGTTCTGGCTGCAGAAAGGTTTGCTTTTAACAGCGATTATCTTGTTTACTGTGCATTATTTTTATGTACCGATTCCTTGTTCTTTTATGTTGCGCAGATAGCTAAGTTGTATATCGAGTACACTATCATTTCATGGTCTGGTTTATATTTTGTACAGATGTGCGTATGGTGTCACAGTTTTGGATTTTATTTTATCTAAGCTCTCAATTTGTATAGATAGGACGACCGTCTACCCTCATTATTACAGACCTCCTTTATAGTGGATATTATGTATTTTGTGTCCATTCCTGTTTATTGTGTGTCTTGTTTAGTGTAGGTTTATTGGCTGTTTTCCCAATATATATATTTTTTCCGCCATACTCTGTTATAGCGGACAATCGGCAATAATGGACACCATTCCCTCTCCATGGTCAGTTATGATGAGGGTTATTTCTCTGTATGGGGTCTGTTCCTGTGCTCTTATGTACTCCTTTGTTGCATTAGCAGTCTGTTTGGGATCGTCTTGCTGCAGAATGAACTGCTGGCCAATGAGCTTTGAAGCATTTGTTTGAACTTGAGCAGAGAGGATGTGGCTGTATCAGCAGATGTATCATCAATGAAGATAAGTGAGCCAGTACCTTCAGCAGCCATACATGCCCAGGCTATAACACCCCCCACCACCGTGTTTCACAGATGAGGTGGTATGCTTTGGATCTTGGGCAGTTCCTTCTCTTCTCCAGACTTTGCTCTTGCTATAACTCTAATATATGTTAATCTTCGTCTTATCTGTCCACAAGACCTTTTTCCAGAACTGTGGTTGCTCTTTTAAGTACTTCTTGGCAAACTGTAATCCGGCCATCCTATATTTGCGGCTAACCAGTGGTTTACATCTTGCAGTGTAGCCTCTGTATTTCTGTTCATTAAGTTTTCTGCCGACAGTGGTCATTGACAAATCCACACCTGACTCCTGAAGAGTGTTTCTGATCTGTCAGGCAGGTGTTTGAGGGTTTTTCTTTATTATAGAGAGAATTCTTCTGTCATCAGCTGTGGAGGTCTTCCTTGGCCTGCCAGTCCCTTTGCGATTAGTAAGCTCACCAGTGCTCTTTCTTCTTAATGATGTTCCAAACAGTTGATTTTGGTAAGCCGAAGGTTTGGCTGATATCTCTAACAGTTTTATTCTTGTTTCTCAGTCTCATAATGGCCTCTTTGACTTTCATTGGCACAACTTTGGTCCTCATGTTGATAAACAGCAATACATTTTTCCAAAGGTGATGGAAAGACTGGAGGAAAGATGAGGTGCTGAGAGCTCTCTTATACCTGCATTAAGGAGGCATTTAAACACACCTGGGCAATTAAAAAAGGCACGTGAAGCCATGTGTCCCAAACATTATGGTGCCCTGAAATGGGGGACTCTGTATAAACATAGCTGTAATTTCTACATGGTGAAACCAAAATGTATAAAAATACCCTTTAATAAAATCTGACAATGTGCACTTTAACCACATGTGATTTTTTTTCTGTTACAAATCTCAAATTGTGGAGTACAGAGGCAAATAAATAAATGATGGGTGTTTGTCCCAAACATTATGGAGGGCACTGTGTGTTTTATTTGAATTTTACATTGACACTCCTGTTACTGACTAATAATGGGGGCTTTTTATGTTCCAATGTTGGACATGTTTGTTTTGGATAATTAAATTGTTTTGGTGAATGGGTCGCTGCAGAATGTCATGGTGGTAGTAAAAAATGGATTATCAGGATTAATTTTTAAAAATTGTGAATTAATACTTTAATGGATCAAAAGAAGTCTCATTTTGCTTCTGTGTTATCTCCGAGTTTAATTTTTTTCTTTTTGTCCCTTGGAGTAAGCAATCTTTACTGGTGAATTATAGTCCACACAAAGTCATGAATAAATACTTCCGTTTCTTTGTGTTTGCAAAGCTGCTTTCTCATTGAAAATGGAGGTCCACTTTGTCAGTGTGGGATTTTGTGTTGGCACTGATAGTGTTATATTTTACACAGCCCTCACTCAGTCAGCTGTGAACCACTCCCTTCTGGATGTCTGCTTGTTGCTGCATTAACAAATTGTTAACCCTGAAGGAGGTAAAACCTCAAAACTGCAGGCCTTTCAGTTCGGCACACACTGTTATTGGAATCTGTCATTATTGCTTGGCTGTCTTTTTTAAATATATGCAAGCTAATCAGTAAATCTGTCAAGTTATCCATGGTCATCAAAGTCTGTTAGATCCATAACACTCACAATGGAAGGGAAGTGAGAGCCAGTTTGTTTTATTGCACCAGCAGATTATTTTGCAGTGGCAGCAGAATTTTGGCTAATTAAATAGTGCTACAGCCATCTTTAGTTTTTTTTTAATCGTATTTTTCATGAAGGGCTTCAGTTTGTTGTGAATCATTATGGCTCAAAATCTGTCACGAACGTTCCCAATTTGAATTATTTTCAATGTTAGTTGATGAAAGGAGGAATGGATAATTTAATTACGGGCGGCACGGTGGCGCAGCGGTAGAGTTGCTACCTTACAGCGAATGCAGCGCCTGAGACTCGGGTTCAATCCTGACTATGGGTGCCGTCTGTACGGAGTTTGTACGTTCTCCCCGTGACCTGCGTGGGTTTTCTCCGAGATCTTCGGTTTCCTCCCACACTCCAAAGACGTACAGGTATGTAGGTTAATTGGCTGGGCAAATGTAAAAATTGTTCCTAGCGTGTGTAGGATATTGTTAATGTGCGGGGATCCCTGGGCGGCGCAGACCCGGTGGGCCGAAGGGCCTGTTTCCGCACTGTATCTCTAAATCTAAAAATCTACTGTGGATTGTCCAAAACTTCCCAATGAAAGCACAGCAATTGTGTAGAGCTACAACTCTACGGCTTCCTTAACTGATGGGCTATTAAATAGCCGCTATTTACTAAAAGTTGAAATTTAACTGGATTCTCATCTGTGAGCTCCAAATAACACCAGGAAACTGACAGTCGAACAGATTTCTCAAGCTAGGAAGATGGACATCAAAATGCTGGAGTAACTCAGTGAGACAGGCAGGATCTCTGGATGGAAGGAATGGGTGACATTTCGGGTTGAGACCCTTCTTCAGACTCGGGGGGGGGGGGGGGGGGGGGGGGAGAAGGAAGACACAGATAATATGGAAGGGTAACAAAGAGAATAATATGGAAGGGAACAAAGAGAAATCAAAGGGAACGAAGATCAAGGAAAATGTAGAATAGATTATTGTTAGCTCGTGGGAGGTGACAACGTGGCATGCAAAGATGAAATTTAATCAGGAGGACAGTCAGACTGGTCAGAGAACTCGGATGGGGGAGGGATGGAGAGGGGGAAAGCAAGGGTTATTTAAAGTTAGAAAAGTCAATATCTGGGTTGTAAGCAGCCCAAGCGAAACATGAGATACAGTTACTCTGATGTGCGTTGGGCCTCACTCTGACAATGGAGGAGGCTCAGGACAGAAAGGTCGGTGTGGGAATGGGAGGAAGAGGTAGTGTTTAGCAACCGGGAGATCATGTAGGTCTTGGCGGACTGAGCGGAGGTGTTCAGTGAAACGATCGCCGAGCCTATGCTTGGTCTCGCCGATATACAGGAGTCCACACCTGGAACAGCAGATACTGTAGATGAGGTTGGAGGAGGTGCAAGTCAACCTCTACCTCACCTGAAAGGACTGTCAGGTCCTTGGACGGAGTCGGGCGGGGAGTGCCGCTGTGGGCGGGCAAGGGGGTACAGGGAAAAGGCACTGACCTCAGCCCTGTTTCTCCTGCGGGCTGGGCGTGGAGCCGAAGCGTCTTCTGCAGCTCGGCTACAATCTGCGGCGGCATGGACCAGAGAGAAGACGACTCCAGAGGGAATTCTTTTGCGGGCCGAGCGTGGAGCCGAAGCCTCCTGCAGCTCAGCTGCGATCGGCGGGGACGGCCATCTTGTGGATCCTCTGCCACAGTCTCTGCTGCCCCGCTGCACCATGGGAGGAAGGTCAGGCACGGGGCACGCCGGGACGGGCGCCGGTACTCCCGCTGGTCCTCCGGGGGTGGGGGGCGGGGAGCGCATTTATTAAAGTTCATTAGGTAAATTGTTTTGAAAAGTAACAAAAGTGGATTTATTCAGACCACGGGAGAATGGTGAGTAGGGTGGGCCTAAAATTGTCGAGCTGTGGTGTACCGTTTTGGCTGTGTAGAGGGCATGGTACACACATAAACACATAAACATACACACACAAACAAACCGAGAGTTTTAATAACGGATGGATGGATGGATGGATGGACGGACGGACGGACGGACGGACGGACGGACGGACGGACGGACGGACGGACTATCTATCCTGTGATGGAGACGGCGAGATCAAGAAATGGTAGGGAGATGTGGGCAATGGTCCAAGTGAATTTGAGTGCAGGATGGAAATTAGTTGTGACGTTAATGAAGTCCATGAGTTTTGCATGGGTGCAGGAGGGAACCCTTTTTTTTTTTTTTTTTTTTTTTTTTTTTTTTTTTTTTAAATCAAAAAATACTTTATTCAAGTAATAAATATCATTTACAAAACATCTTTTTTAAACAAACCCATCCGACATTTCCGGAGGTTACATATTCAATACAGGCATTTACTTAGACATTTACATACATTTACATACATATCCCTTATTTGGAGGGGCGTCTCTCTCCACCACACCCTGCCCCCCATGTCCAGCAGCGGAAGGACCCTAGACTGTGGTCCTCCCCCACAGGGCCTTGGCGTTGGCTGCACCGAGCTTCAGAGCGTCCCTCAGCACGTACTCCTGCAGTCTGCAGTGGGCCAGTCGGCAACATTCCTTGACGGACAGCTCGCTCCGCTGGGAGGTCAACAAGGATCGGGCAGACCAAAGAGCGTCTTTCACCGAGTTGATGACCTTCCAGCAGCACTCGATGTCAGTCTCGGAATGCGTCCCTGGGAACAGTCCGTAGAGCACAGAGTCCTCTGTGACGGAGCTGCTCGGAATGAATCGTGACAGGGACCCCTGCAGACCTCTCCAGACTCTCCTGGCAAATCCACACTCTTTGAAGAGGTGGGCCACCGTTTCCTCTCCGTAGCAGCCGTCCCGAGGGCAGCGTGCGCTGGTAGTGAGGTTCCGGCGGTGCAGGAAGGATCTGACTGGGAGGGCTCCCCTCACCGCCAGCCAAGCCAGGTCTTGGTGCTTGTTGGTGAGTACTGGCGATGAGGCATTTTGCCAGACAAGCTGGGCTGTCTGTTCTGGGAACCACGCCACAGGATCCATGGAGTCATTCCCCTGCAGTGCCTGCAGGACGTTCCGTGCTGACCACTGCCCGATGGACTTGTGGTCAAAGGTGTTGGTCCGGAAGAACCTGTCCACAAACGACAGATGGTTCGGCAATGTCCAGCTGACTGGCACATTGCGTGGCATCTGCGCCAGGCCCATCCTTCGCAACACCGGGGACAGGTAGAACCTCAGCAGGTAGTGGCATTTGGTGCCCACGTGCCTTGGCTCTATGCTCCGCCTGATGCAGCCACACACGAAAGTGGCCATCAGAATGAGGGCGACGTTGGGCACGTCTTTACCCCCGTTGTCTGCCGACTTGTGCATTGTGGCTCGTCGCACCCGGTCCATCGCCGACCCCCAGATGAAACGGAAGACGGCCCGGGTGATCCCCGTGGCGTAGGAGGGAGGGACGGGCCACACTTGCGCCAAGTACAGCAGCCCCGAGAGCACCTCACACCTGATGACCAGGTTTTTCCCCGTGATGGAGAGGGAGCGCTGCTTCCACAGCTCCAGCTTCTTCCCCACCTTGGCTATCCACTCCAGCCAATTTTTGTTACATGCCTCAGCCTTCCCGAACCAGATCCCCAGCACCTTCAGGAAGTCAGGCTTGATGGTGAAGGGGATGGAAGATCGGTCGGGCCAGTTGCCAAAGAGCATGGCCTCGCTCTTCCTGCGGTTTACCCTGGCCCCCGTGGCCAACTCAAACTGGTCGCAGACGCTGATCAGTCTGCGGACCGACCCTGGATCCGAGCAGAAGACGGCGACATCGTCCATGTACAGGGAGGCCTTGACCTGAGTGCCCCCACTGCCTGGCAATGTCACTCCTCTTATGCTCGCATCCTTCCTGATGGATTCGGCAAAGGGTTCAATGCAACAGACGAACAAGACAGGGGAAAGAGGGCAACCCTGCCTGACTCCAGACCTGACGGGGAAGCTGTCTGATTCCCACCCATTAATTTGGACTGCACTACAGATATCGGTGTAGAGCAGTTGTATCCACTTCCTGATTCCCTCCCCAAAGCCCATTTTGGAGAGCACGTCCCTCATGTACGTGTGCGATATCCTGTCGAAGGCCTTCTCCTGGTCCAAGCTGACCAGGCAGGCATCCACCCGTCTGTCCTGCACGTAGGCAATGGTATCTCTCAGCAGCACCAGGCTGTCTGAGATTTTCCTGCCAGGTACAGCACAGGTTTGGTCCGGGTGGATCACCTGTCCCAGAGCAGACTTGACCCGGTTGGCGATGGCCTTAGACAGGATCTTGTAGTCTACATTCAACAATGTGATGGGTCTCCAATTCCTTAAGTCATTCATCTCCCCCTTCTGCTTGTAGATCAGGGTGATGTTGGGAGGGAACCCTGATGTAGTCGTTAATGTAGCGGAGATAGAGTTCGGGGAAAGGGCCAGTGTATGCCTGGAACAGGGATTGTTCAACGCACTTTCAAGCGAAGAAGGTAGGTATCTCAGAGCTTGAAGTATTCATTCACATTGGATTCAAGTTTAGGTTTGCTATTTTCTTTTTTTTTTTAAAAGCTTATAGATATCATTTCTAAACTATGGATAAAAGCAGGTTGATATTTAACTTGTATTAAATCAAGGAATTGGGAAACAATAAATGTTTGATTCCTTCAGCTAATTCTCATTAAGCTTTCATTGACAATCAGATTTGACAATGTTGTAATAAAGTGGCCGGTAGTGTGATATAGAAGTGTGGATGGATGGTTTAATGTATTGGTTGAAGGATGTCACAAAGATCTATACGAGTTTGGTTGGGCTGCATTTGGAGTGTTGCATACAGTCGGGGTGGTCTCATTATAGGAAAGATGTGAATGCTTTGGAGAGGGTGCGGAGGTATCCAGAATACTGCCTGGATTACAGGGAGAGGTTGGACAGACTTGGATTGTTTTCTCTGGAATGCCGGAATTTGCTGGGGGACTTGATAGAGTATATAAAATTACGAGAGACATCGATGGGGTGGACAGAATCTTTTTCCCAGGGTAGAAATGTCCAACACTAGAGGGCATAGTTTTAAGATGAGAGGTGAAAAGTTTAATGACTATGTGCAGGGCAAGTTTTGTTTTACATAGAGTGCTGGGGACCTGGAATGCATTGCTGGGGTGGCGGTGGAGGCAGAACTAATAGTAGCAATTAAAAGACTTTTAGATAGGCACATGGAAGTGCAGGGAATAGAGGGATATGGATCATGTACAGGCAGGTGAGAGCAGTTTAACTGGACATCATGTTCAGCACAAACGTGGGTTAAAATGTGCTGTACTGATCAATGTTCTATGTTCTGTAGGAGAATAACGGCAGATGCTGGTATAAATCGAAGGTGCCACAAAATGCTGGAGTAACTCAGCGGGTCAGGCAGGCGGGTCTCGACCCGAAACTTGTCACCCATTCCTTCTCTCCAGAGATGCTGCCTGACCCGCTGAGTTGCATCAAAATTTTGTGATACCTTTGAATGTTCTATGTCCTGTCTGTGGTGTGGATTTACATTTAATTGGGATATGGTGAATTAGGATAAAGGGAGTAAATTTGAGATTGATAAAATGAAGATGGCTGCCTTATATGGGTGCTGTTTCACAGTTGCATGCTATACTCGTGTCCTTAAATCAAAGGACTTCATGGACAACCCATTGTTTCTTTCAGTGCACACCTGGATATGTCAGCAAATGTGGTTGCCCATTAAATTGTTGTTGAGGTCCGAGAAATAGCAAATAAAGTATATGGCAGAGTGTACCAAGCCATAGTAAAGAATCAGATGGTGGTTCATTACACAGGAGGAAATGTGATGTTCTTCCAAATATCCTCTGAAGAACTGAAAAATAATCAGTTGTTTTGATGCTTGTCCAGTGTAGGAATTGTTTTTTAGTAATGCCAATCAAATATGGTGCACTTAGTGGAGTCTTTTATGATCCCAAGCATCTTGCTTTACAGCCAATGAAGTACATTAGGCACAGAATTACCGTTGCAATCTACAAAATTAATCTTATAAAAGTGGCATCCAATTTTACACTTGGGGAAACTGCAACAAATAGCAAATGATAATGGCTTTCTTTTTTCAGTGATGTTTACGGAGGACTTAATTATTAACTGGAGCTCTTGAGATCAGTTCCCAGCTGTGTACCAAAACAGCACCTTCCAGAGAACACAGGATTTCGATTTCATGTCCAAAATGTACTTCAAGAGTTGTACCTGGATTGTCTACTTTAAATTTTGTTGATTTTCCTGATTGCAAATAATTGCTGTCAGAGGTAGGTTTATATAATGGTTTTGCGATTATGGATATGTTATAGTTTTAGTATGTGGGTTGAATCGCAGTCCAACTTGTCTGCATTTTGGCCCATATCCCTCTAAACCTTCCTGATCCATGTTCCTATCCAAATGGCTTTTAATGGTTATTATACTATCTGTCTCAACTACCTCCTCTGACAACTTGTTCTATTTACCTGCCGCTCTGTGTGTGAAAAATGTTACCCTCGGGTTTGTATTCAATCTTTCCTCTCTTATGTCCTCCCCAAAGTCTCTTAGAATAGCTGTGGTGCTTTTATACGGCTGTTACTTTTGTGACAAAGGTACAGCTTTGGTAATGTAAGGGAGCATTCAAGGAATTTAAGCCAAAATTGTAATGGAAACAGATTACATTTCAAAATCAGAATGGTGTATGCCTTGCTGGCGATTCCCATTCTCCCAATCTAACCCTTCAGGACACTGGACATTATTGGTAGGGAATGTGTAGGAAAGAACTGCAGATACACCGAAGATAGACACAAATGTTGGAGTAACTCGGCAGTTTTTGTGCTATGTTTAGTAACTTATTAACTTTATTTATATGCTGTAACTGTAATTATTTTTGTGCACAACCCGCAGGCATTGCCACTTTCATTTCACTGCACATCGAGTATGTGTATGTGACAAATAAATTTGACTTGACTTGACTTGACTTGTGGAGTGCAAAATGTGGTCGTAGAGTAGGAGAAGAAGGATTTCGACCTGAAACGTCACCCATTCCCTCTCTCCTAGATGCTGCCTGACCTGCTGAGTTACTCCAGCATTTTGTGATACCTTCGGGTAACTCAGCAGCTGACATTTCAGGTCGAGACCCTTATTCAGACTGCTTTTATGAAAAATATTGGGGTTCATTGCAGGTCTGGATGAGTGAGGCCCGGAGCTGCCAGAGAGTCAGAGTGAGAGCATGCTGGTGCTGTGCATCGCAGCCAGTATCTAACGCAGGCGGAGAGCTGTTATAAAAACGGTGACTTGACTGTCGGTACCTGTAATGTGGGTTGGGTCCGAACTGGGATGTCTGGAACTGGAGTAGGAATCCCCGAGGTAGAAGATAGAGAAGTGTAGTGGGTCTGGACACGGTCGGTATCTGGCAAGACGACAGGTAAGTATTAACAGTAATTTAATCCAGCAACAGAACATCCACTCTCTTCAGTCTCTCTCTCTAGCCCCTTCAGGCAAACCCAGTAGCACTAGTCCCTCCCCCAGCCCTGTCTAACCCGTACCGAGGGGGATGATCCAGGGGGTGGCCTAATCCCCGGGTACCGCCACAGGACCCCCCCCCCCCACCAAGAACCGGAGACATGAAACGGACAGGGGGACGTATGAGACGACCAGCCCGTGTTCGCACCACGGCGGTTGCAGGAACCGGAACCACACTGCCAGGCGAAGAATGCTGCGGAGATGCTGGGGATAAGGGCAGGGACGCAGGACGACCTCGAGAGCGAGGCCTCGCCAGTAGGACTGGCTGGCTAATGTCCACGTGCGCCGGCTTCAGCCGCGCAATAGAGACCGTCTCAGGACGACCCCCCCCCCCATGTCCAAAACGAAGGTGGTAGAGCCACGCTCGAGCACCCTGAATGGTCCTTCATACAGACGCTGAAGGGGCGACCGGTGTGCATCCCGGCACAGGAAAACAAATGGACAGTCCTGCAGAGCGGGAGGGACATGCGACTGAACCGAACAGTGGCCGAACAGTCGGCACCGGTGCCAGCTTGCCCACCGTCTCCCGAAGGCGTTGCAGGGTGGCCGATGTTCCGCCTGACCCTGGGCAGATGGAATGAACTCACCGGGCACTGTCAGCGGGGCCCCGTACACCAATTCAGCTGAGGAGGTGGCCAAGTCCTCTTTAGGCGCAGTGCGGACGCCCAGCAACACCCACGGCAACACGTCGACCTAGTCCGGGCCAACGAGCCGGGCCTTCAGGGCAGCCTTGAACTGGCGGTGGAAGCGCTCCACCAGGCCGTTCGCCTGCGGATGGTACGCTGTGGTGAAGTGCAGGTTAACTCCCTGTAGGTGAGCCATGGCCGACCACAGTTCGGAGGTGAACTGAGGCCCCCGGTCGGACGTAATGTCGAGCGGCCCTCCAAATCTGGCAATCCAGTGTGCCGCCAAGGCACCGGCACAAGTAGCAGCAGAAGTGTCGGGCAGTGGAACTGCTTCCGGTCACCACGTGAAACAGTCGACCACGATCAGGAGGTGGGTGAAGCCCTGTGAAGGCAGCAGCGGCCCCACGATGTCCACGTGGATGTGGTCGAACCGCTGTCGAGGGACGATGAACTCTTGGAGTGGCGCTCGCGAATGCCGCTGTACTTTGGCAGTTTGGCACGGGATGCAGGTGCGCACCCAATGCCCAACGTTACATAACCCGTGCCACACAAAACGGGAAGTCACGAGGGCCGCTGTCGCCCGAATGGAAGGGTGGGCCAGCCCGTGGAGCACCTCGAACACTCTGCGCCGCCAGGCAACGGGAACGATGGGGCGCGGCTGCCCGGTGGATACGTCGCACAGCAGCGTTGGGTCCCCAGTGCCACAGGCAATGTCCTCCAACCGCAGGCCCGAAACGGCGGTACGACAGGCAGACATCTCATCATCTGTCAACTGGGCCGCCGCCAGCGCTGAGTAGTCTACGCCATCGGCCACTTGCAGGACGGCGTGGACCACGGGTCTAGACAAGGCATAGGCCACTCTGTTGTCTTTGCCCCCTGTCCCGAGTGGCTTGACACCAAAATGTCATTGAGGTAAACGAAAACAAAGTCCAGGCCACGGCACACGCAGTCCATAAGCCGCTGAAAGGCCTGCGCAGTGTTCTTAAGTCCGAACGGCATACGGAGGAATTCGAAAAGGTAGCAACGAACGTAGCGTCCACGGACGACAGGGGCCCATCAGGCAGCACAACCGGGTTGCCCACGCGGAGGGAAACAGGCTCCAAAGTGACGGAGTGCACGAAACGCTGCCGGTTGACGTCCATGAGCAGGGAATGTGCCCGTAGAAAGTCCGCGCCCAGCAACTGCTGGGACACATCCGCAATGACGAATGACCATGAGAAGCGGCCATCTCCGAAGTTGTGGGAGGACATGCGCACCCCATACGAGCGGATTGGAGACCCGTTTGCCTCGGTGAGGAGGGGGCCGCTTTTACCATCATTTGAAGGGGGGAAGAATGCTCACTTCAGCCCCTGTGTCCAAGAAGGAAACAAGCCCCGGTGCGGCGCTCCCACGCAAACACGCGATGAATCTGGCCGGCCGCCGAAGCAATCACTGACGGCCGGCCCCTGTGTTTCCCAGGAACTAGCAGGGCTGCCGGCATTGACGGTGAAAGTTGCACCAGCCCCCTCTGCTGGCGTCTGTGGAAACGGGCGGCTGTGCGGGCTGATTCGACCACCAGCGACCTCAGGTGGCGTGCGGAGGAATGGACAGCAGGCTGCGCGGGAAAGATGCGCTGGCGGCCAGGTGTGCCTTGGCAGCCGGTTCCAGCCGCGAAGGGCGCTTAGGTGCGGTGGAGACGCGGTCGATCGAGGCACCGACCTGTTGATCACCGTCTTTCATCGGAGGAAAGTCCAGGGCCAGCTGACGGGTCTTCCAGAGTTCATCGGCGCGCTCGCCCACCGCCTGCATGTCGGTGAACGGGTCGCTTGTGAGCTGCTGGCGGAGTTCCGACGGCAGCTGCTGCAGGTAAGCGTGCTTAAATAAAAAGCAGAGCTCGTGGCCACCCATAAGGGCCAGCATATCGCCCAGCAGGGCCGACGGGCGGCGGTCACCCAGGCCAGTCATCCGTAAGATCTGCGTCGCCCGCTCGGCCTAGCTGAGGCGGAACGTCCGTTGGAAAAGGGCCTTGAGGCCCTCATACTTAGTAGCCGCCGGGGGGCGCGGAGGAAAGGTC
Source organism: Rhinoraja longicauda (assembly GCF_053455715.1). Lineage (NCBI taxonomy): Eukaryota > Metazoa > Chordata > Chondrichthyes > Rajiformes > Arhynchobatidae > Rhinoraja > Rhinoraja longicauda. The sequence goes on along the minus strand of NC_135960.1, from coordinate 67,091,718 downwards.
TGACCCGTCGCGCAGTGGCCTGGTCGAGGGCGCCGATAACGTAAAAGTACTTGGTGGTGTCGACTGTCACTCCCCGCAGTGCAAACTGTGCCTCGGCCTGGTCAAATCAGAAATCAGGCTTGTCGGTCCAAAGGGGAGGCAGTTTCAATGCCACAGCGTGGAGAGCAGCGCGGCCGGCAGGGTCCAGGGGCAGTTGACCGGGTAGTGCGTGTTGAGGAAAGTTCGGGTCCATCGCGACTTGCGAGGAAATGGCGAGGGTCACCAGTGTAGTGGGTCTGGACGCGGTCGGAATCAGGCAAGGCGCCAGGTAAGTATTAACAGTAATTTAACCCAGCAACAGAACATCCACTCTCTTCAGTCTCAAGCACGAGTTATCTCTCTGGCCCCTTCAGGCAAACCCCGTGGCACTAGTCCCTCCCCCAGCCCGTGCCGAGGGGGATCATCCAGGGAGTGGCCTAATCCCCGGGTACCGCCACAGAAGCAGGCAAGCACCGAGATAGCACATGTGGCTGTGGTAGTCTGAGTTAAAACGTGGTCGTAGAGCAGGAGGAATCACAGAGGGCGAGCTGCGAGAGAGGATGTTGCACAACATTCGACGAAGAGAGGAGGAGGACTTCTTCAAAGTAGACATACCTTGAGGAGATATCGCTGTGGAGCACATGAAATGTGTAAGAGGGAACTGCAGATGCTGGTCTAAACTGAAGACAGACACAAAAAGCATTTTCTGGATAGGAGAAATGGGCGATGTTTCGGGTCAAGACCCTTCTTCAGACTGGTATAGTTCAGCAGTCTGAAGAAGGGTCTCGATCCGAAATGTCACCCATTCCTTCTATCCAGAGATGCTGTCTATCCCGCTGAGTTACTCCAGCATTTTGTGTCTATTATTGGTATGGAGGCTGTGGCTGGCGAGGCCACTTAGCATTGCTGATGTAATTTATGCACCAACGCACTAAATACAGCCAGTATGTACACTGTTGTCTTGGGTGAGGCACAGCTTCCCAAATGTACTTCTTGGACAATTGATCACTTTTCAATTATGTTCCTGGTTTGCACTTTGTAGGTAAGGAAAGACTTTCGGAGTTAAGAGTTGAATATTTTGTCATCGAGCTCTTGACCTCTGATCAGTTGTAGATATTAGAGAATGAATTATGCTGATTCAATAGAGGGCTGTCAAGGATCAACTCTATGTTCATGATGGTGTGGAAATTTGCCTCTTTGCACAAGCCATTTGCTAAATATTTGCCTAAGCCTGAACATTGTCCCTAAGCTGGTGCATGCAACAGGAAGAGCACACTGCCTCCAGCATCAACATCAGGGCTTCAAGTTCCTGGGAGTAAACTTCATCAGCAACTTGTCCTGAACTAGCCATATCGAAGCAATGGCCAAGAAAGCACACCAACACACCAACATCTCTACTTCCTTAGAAGGGTCAGGAAGTTCCCAACAACTCTCGTAAATTTCTACAAATGCGCTGTAGAAAGAATTTTATTGCGATGCATCACAGTGTGGTTTGGGAACAGCTTCACCCAAGATCACAAGAAATTGCAGAGAATTGTGGACGCAGCACAGACCATCAAGCAAACCAACTTTCCATTGACTCCCATCTACACTTCACGCTACCTTGGCAAGGCCACCAACATAATTAACGATAATTCTCATCCCGGACATTCCCTCTTCTCCCAACTCACTTCAGGCAAGAGGTATAGAAGTGTGAAAACGCACACCTCAGATTCAGGGACAGTTTCTGCCCAGCTGTTGTCAGGCAACTGAACCATCCTATCACCAACCAGAGAGTGGTCCTGGCCTAACACCTACCTCATTGGACAGCCTTGGAATAACTTTAATCGGTCTTTACTGGACTTTTATCGTGCTCTAAATGTTATTCACTTTATCCTGTATCTGTACACTGTGGACTGCGTGATTTTAATCGTGTAGTCTTTCCGCTTGCTGAATAGCGCGCAACAAAAAAGCTTTTCACTGTACCTCGGTATACCTGACACTAAACCGAACTATTGTTGTCCCACTGCATTGCTATTATGAGGTGATATTAATTTTCTTATGTGCAGTGTGATCTGATGCTGTATTTGCTCCTTTGCTTGTGTAGTTTAACATCTCTGGAATTTATTCTCTCTCCTGCAGTGATCATATGGAGAACGTATGTGGATACTTGATGAAATATACTAATCTTGTCACAGGCTGGCAATATCGGTGAGTTGCTTGCTGCTTCAATTAAGTTCAATATCAGGGGTACTTTGGCAATAAAGTCTTGTATTGAAGCATATTGCCTTTCCTTCAATGTTGCACCTATTTTACAATAATACAATCAATTCAGGCACCCACCATTTTAAAGAAACTTGCCCTGCACATCTCCTTTTAAACTACCTCTATACCCTCTAGTCCTTGATATTTTCACCCTGGGGAAAAAGGTTCTGACTGTCGACCTTATCGAAAACCTCTTGTAATTTTATTTACTTCTATCAGGTTAGACATTAGAGATACGGTCGGAATCGGGCCCTTCGGTCCACCGAGTTCCTGCTGACCAGCGATCATCCCGTACACTAAATCTATTCTACACACTAGGGACAATTTACAATTTTACCAAAGCCAATTAACCTTCAAACCTGTACATCTTTGGAGTGTAGGAGGATAACAGAGCATCCTGTGAAAACCCACATGGTCGCAGGGAGAATGTACAAAGTCCATGCAGACAGCACCTGTAGTCAGGATCAAACCTGGATCTCTGGCGCTGTAAGGCGGCAACGCTATTGCTGCATCACTGTGCCACCCCAGTCAACCTCCAACATTCCAGAGAAATCAATTAAAGTTTGTCCAACCACTCTTTTTTAGCTAACACCTCTAATCCACGCAGCATTCTGGTAAACTTCTTCTGCACCATCTCTCCTTCCTGTAATGGGGCGACTAGAACCACTCGCTATGCTCCAAATGACCAGACCTTTAGAACTGCAGCACGACTTCCCGACTCTTACGCTCCAAGCGCCCACCGACGAAAGCACACATATCATATCTCTTGTTTACCACCCTATCTACTTGTGTTGCCACATTCAGGGAGCTATGGATTTGGTCCCCAAGATCCCTCTATACATCAAAGCTGTTGCGAACCCTGCCATTAACTGTATAATGTTCCCTTCCTTTTGACCTCACAAAGTGCAACACTTCTCATTTGGTTGGATTAAACTCCACATGTCATTTATCCACCCATTTATGTAGCAGATCTACATCCACAGCATACTTTCACAGCCTTCCTCATTGTCTGCAACTCTACCAATTTTGATGTCATCTGCAAATTTACTAACCAGCCCACCTACATTTAAATCAATGTCATTTATGTATATCATAAACAACCAAACTCAGCACAAAGCCCTACTAAACTTCACTGGTCAAAGACCTCCAGTCAGATTAGCATCCTTCCACCACAATCCTCTGTCTTCTATGATTCAACTTGTCTGAGTTAATAGTATGAACCTCATTTAATTCTGAAGTAACTCCACCTGCCATCTCTTTGCCCATTAGATCTGATCTCGATCCCGTTGCAACCTTGGACAACTTTCTTCACTGCTCACCATTCAACCAAATTTGCTATCGTGTGCAAGCTTACCTGTCATGTCACCTGCATTTTTGTCCAAATCGTTCCTGTATATGACCAAACAACAGGTAAACCAGCACTGATCCGTGTGGCACACCACAGATCACAGGCCTCGAGTCTGGAAAACATCCTCCACTACCACCCTCTGTCCTCTTCTATCAAGCCAATTTAACTTCCTGATGGTTAGTTCCCCTGAATCCCATGTGATCTCTGCTACTGCACCAGTTTCCCATGCGGGACCTTGTCGAAGACCTTGCTGAAGTCCATGTATAGACAAAGTCTGAGCCCTATCCTCATCAGTCCTCTTGGTCACTTCTTCAAGAAACTCACTCAATTTCATGGGGTATAATTCCCATGCACAAAGGACCAAGCTTAATTCAATAAAATAGGTTGCACCAACTTGACTTCCATGGCACTGGATTCTGGGCCAAATTGTTACCCTCGTATCAGGAGAAATCTTGTTTGAGATAAATTACTCATGGTGGTATGTGGCAACCTGCAGTCTTCCTCTTTTCAATGACTTTTTCTGCCCACTAAATGCTTGTTTTGAGTTAATAGCTGCTTCTATAGCTTTGAACACGTGTAAACTGTATGTTGTATGGTTAGTACGTAGAAAGAACAGCACAACAACAGGCCCATCAGCCCACTAGGTCTGTGCCGAACATGATGCCAAGACCATCTCTCATCTACCTGCATGTAATCCAAATCACTCCATTTCCTGCATAATCATATGCCTATCCAAAAGCCTCTATTGTCACTATTGTATCTGTCTCTCCAACCCAGACCACATGTTTCACGAACTCACCACACTCTGTGTTTAAAAGAAGAACCTGCCTGCACAACATTAAACTTTGCCCTTCTCAGCTTAAGCCTATGCCCTCTAGTATGAGAATTTTCCATCCTGGGAAAAAAGGTTCTGACTACCATATCTGTGGGTCATAAACAATCCAAGTCTGTCCAACCTCTCGCTATTGCCAGTACCCCCGAATCCAGGCAACATTCTGCTAAACCACTGTTGCACCCTTTCCAAAGCTTCCACATCCTTCCTGTAATGTGGTTATCAGAACTGCGTGCAATATTCCAAATGTTGCCCAACCAAAGTCCTTTCAAGTTGCCATCCTGACTCTTATACTATATACCGCCTTTACCTACTTGTGTTGCAACTTTCAGGGAGCTATGGACTGAGACCCCCCCAAGATCTCTACGTTCACCAATGCTGTTGACGGTCATACCATTAATTGTATATTTTCCCCTTACATTTGTCCTCCCAAAGTGCAAAACGTCGCACTTGTTCAGATTTAACTCTTTCTACAATTTCTCCGCTCGTTTCTGAGCTGATCTCTATCACACAGTGTACTTTGACAGCCTTCCTCACAGTTGACAACCCCAGCAATCCTGCAGTGAAATATATAAAAAGTAAAAATATTGGTTGAGCCATCTAATGGTCAGAGCCTGCAATTACATTGGTGCTCAAGGTCAAAGTCGCATGTGATGCATTGAAGTGGTCGGCTGACTGTTGTGCTAGAATCGTGACCATTATCTGCTCATCAGGAATATGGTTTGTAGACAGGAAGCTTGTTTCTTAAACAACATTTTTTTGGTCATCTGCATGCCAAAGTGAGTGTGTGGACAAACATTAAATAAATTATTTCTGTACAATTAATTAGGTGAGGATTGAGGAAAATGAAGGAATGCGACTTTTTAGTTGAGCAAAGCGGAGTGGTGCAGCTTGTAGAGTTGCTGCCTCAACCCCAGTGAATTTCATCCTGGCCTCTTGTGCTGAATGTGTGTATTTTGCGCATGTGTTATTTTTCATCCTGCAACTGCATGGGTTTCTTCCAAGTGTTTCGCTTTCCTCCCATGTTACAGAGACGTGATGGTTGGTAGGCTAATTAGCCACTAAATTGCCTTCGTTGGTGAGTGGTAGAATGTGGGGAGATAAAATGGGATTCAGGTGCTGGATGGTCAACTTGAATTTGGTAGGTTTAGTGGCATGTTTCCACACTGTATGACTTTAAACTATATTTAGTTATCCAATATGTAAATTAATGGAGTATCTTTGGACGAGGGGAAGGTGGAGGTCAGGATCAGTTACAGTCAACGGAAGGACAGACAGGGAGAGGTGAAGGAATATGCTGATGCTGATGGGCTGAAGTGTGTTTTATTTCAATGTAACGAGTTTTGTGGAGAAGCAGATAAACCTGGAGCCTGGATCGATGCTTGGGACGATAATGTTGTCACCATTGTGGAAACCCCATTGCAAGGGGACACGACTGGCAGCCCTGTGTTCCAGGGATTTGATATTTCAGACGTGATCAGGAGAGAAGCAAAATAGATTGGGGGGGGGGGGGGTTTGCTCTACTAATCAGTGAGACTCAAGGCGGTACTCAGGACATACAGGAAGGTTTAGCTGCTGAGGCGACATGGGTAGAGCTTAGAAATAAGAAAGGTGCAAGGACTCTAATGTGATTGTAGTATAGGCCCCCCAAAGGCAAGCAGGGGATAGAGGGACACACACGTGGACAGATTTCCAATAGATGCCAAAGCAACAGGATTGCCTTAGTGGGTGACTTTAACTATCTCAATAATGACTGGGACTTGCTCAGTGCCACAGGCATAGACGGTGCAGGATTTGTGAGGTGTATCCAAGATACACCTTAGATAGTATTAACTTCCATTTGGAGGAGAATGGGTTAATTAGGGACAGTCAGCATGGCGTTCACGGCAATTCGTGTCTTACTAAGTTGATGAAGTTTTTTGAGAAGGTGGTGAAGGTGATCAATGAGCGTAGGTTGGTGAATGTGATCTACATGGACTTTAGTAAGGCAATTAATAAAGTCCTCCATGGTGGCTGATCCAGATGCAGAGACTTGGTGGTATCAGAACTGGCTTACTGATAGAAGACAGAAGGTTGTGGAGGTCTGTGAGCAGTAGATATCTGCAAGGATCTGTGCTGGGACCACTGCTGTTTGTAATATATCAATGACTTAAACTAAACATAGATGAGTTGCTTTGTAAATTTGCAGATGACACCAAGGTTGCTGGCGTCATGGACTGTGAGGAAAGTTGTCAAAGTAGACATTGGGATATAGATCAATGGTTTAATCAATGGTTCAATGGTGCTTTATTGTCACAAGTGCGAAATGCAAACGCATAGTGAAATAATTTTCTTTCAAACAGTCCTGTAGAGTATCATTATACCATCCCTTAATTAGCAATTGTACAGAAATAGTTCACTGAGCCCACATGCAAGAGGTGACATATTTTGACCCCATTTTCGAAGACCAGTCCAGGCTCTAGTTGTTATAAATGGTGCCCGTTCCAGTCAAGCCACAGACTGCTGCGGGCCTCCAACCATCGTCTTTCTTGGTCGACCAGCAACCAACGTCCTCTCCTTGCAGGTCCACCTTTTTTCCCCTCGGGAGCCTCCCACAGCCAACCTCGAGGGCACTGTAAGCCAGACCCATGTACCCTCTCTCACTGGCTTTATCCTCCAGGGCTGTGGTCTTTCGGTGAGCTCCTTCTTCCATGCGGCGGTCCGTGGAAACAGGCCTGTTGGCCTAACCTGCCCACACCGACCAATATGCCCCATCTACACTGGTCCCACTTCCCTGCATTTTGCCCATATCTCTCTAAATCTATCCTATCCAGTAACTAAATAAATGCTTAAATGTTGCGATAGTACCTGCCTCAATTACCTCCTCCGACAGCTCGTTCCATACACCCACCACTCTTCGTGTAAAAAAAAAAAAGTTGCCCCTCGGGTTCCTATTAAATCTTTCCCTCCTCGTCTTAAACCGATGTCGTCTGGTTCTCGATTCCCCTCTCCGGACAAAAGACCTACCCGATCTATTCCTCATGATTTTGTACACCTCTTTCAGGTCACCCTCATCCACCTGCTCAACCTCTTCTCAGACCTTCAGTTTCTGGCAACATTCTTGTAAATCGTCCCTGCACCCTTTCCGGCTTGACAACATCTTTCCTACAACATGATGATCAAAACTGAACACAATCTCTAAATGTGACCTCACCAACGTCTTATATAACTGTAACATAACCTCACAACTTCTATTCTCAATGCTCTGACTGATGAAGACCAATGTGCAGAAAGCTTATTCGACCACCCAAAAACGCCACTTTCAAGGAGCCATTTACTTGTACTCCGAGATACCTCTGCTCTACAACATTCCCCAGAGCCCTACCATTCACTGTGTAGGTCCTCCCCATGTCAGTCACCCCAAAATGAATCGCCTCACATTTCTCAGTAGTAAATTCCATCACCCATTCCTCAGCCCAACCGATCAAGATCCTGCTGCAATTTTTGACAACTACCTTCACTAAATACAATACCACCACTGTTGTGTCATCTGCAAACTTGCTAATCATACCATGTACATTCTCATCCAAATCAATGATATAGATGACAAACAGCAACGGAGCCAGCACCGAACCCTGAGGCACAGGCCTCCAGTCCGAGTAGCAACCTGCCACTAGTCACAGGCCTCCAGTCGGAGAAGCAACCTGCCACTAGTCACAGGCCTCCACTCCGAGAAGCAACCTGCCACCATCACCCTCGGCTTCCTTCCATGAAGCCAATTTTCTATCTATTCAGCGAACTCCTTGGATCCCATGGGATCCCGCTTTCCTGAGTAACCTACCATGTGGAACCGGGGCTTGTGTTTGGCTGCGGTCCGCCGGCTCGACGGCTTCCCCTGTAGGCCATGGCACCTTTTGGGAGCCTTCAGCTGTAGGCGGCACCCCTCTTACAACTACTGCAGCTACAGGAATGGCTGGAGAAATCGCCAAAGGAGTTGAGTTCAAGCGAGTGCGAGGTGTTGCACTCTGGGAAGGTTAAATGTAATGGGAAAATATTCAATTGATGCCATGATCCTTTTGGATCAAATGTTAAAGCAAGAAAACTACCATTATTTTTCTTCATATTGAATCCTTCTTTTTGCCTCCACCAGGTTCTTTGTTTTAAATCATGAAGCTGGATTTCTAGAATATTTTGTCAATGAGCAGTCCAGAAGTCTGAAGCCAAGGGGCACTTTACAGCTAGCAGGGGCAGTCATCTCACCAAGTGATGAAGACTCTCACACATTTACGGTCAATGCAGCCATTGGAGAACAGTATAAACTGAGAGGTACAGTAATATGGGGTGGTGGTCCATTTGATATAGATTGTTGGTGAGGTGTATTTGTGTGGTGTTGTGCACTGCTGTGAATCATGTGCATTGTGCTCAGCAGAATGGTGAGCACGTGTGTTAAGTCACACCTCCACTCATCTCTCTCCCACAGCATCCACTCGGATGTCTCTGCTTTCTTTAGAAATAGAGGTGACACGTTGCTGAATTTTAGTGTGCTGGCTCTGAAGCATCATGGTTTAAGCTATAATTTTGAAAAGTAGATGCCTCTAAATGAACAATCATTGATGTATCTTGTATCGATCAAAACATTGGGGGGAAAATGTTTAAATACCAATAATTACCATTGTCCTCACTGATTTTACATTAATGCTATAAGGGCTGGTGAATACTGAATTTAAGGTGTTATATTTGAATGCATGTAGTATACAGAACAAAGTGGATGAGCTTATAGAGCAGTTAGAAATTGGCAGGTACGATTTTGTGGGCATTAGAGAGACGTGGCTGAGAGAAGATCTTAGCTGGGAGTTGAATATCCACGTCCTTTGTTGGCAGTGGGGTGGGGTAGCTCTTCTGGTAATGAATGGAATTCAGTCCTTAGCAAGGGGTGACATTGGTTCAGAAGATGTAGAATCGTGGGTAGAGCTGAGAAACTGCAAGGGTAGGAAGACCCTGATGGGAGTTATTTATAGGCCTCCAAACAGTGGCCAGGAGGTAGGGTGCAAGTTACATCAGGAGATACAATATAAGAAAGGCAATGTTACGGTGGTCATAGGGGATTTCAATATGCAGGTAGAAAATCAGATTTGTACTGGACCCCAAGAGAGGGAATTTGTGGAGGGCATACAATATGGTTCTTGGAGCAGCTTGTAGTTGAACCTACCAGGGAAAAGGCAACTCTGGATTTGGTATTGAACTGGGTTTGATTAGGGAGCTTAAGGTATAGGAGCCACCAGGATGCAGTGACCATCTATGTATTACTAAAACTGTGTTTGTTTGTGTGTATGTGTCAACCTTTTTTGGTTCGCACAGCCAAAACGTCACACCATAGCACCACAATCTTTGGCCCACGTTACTCACCATTATCCTGCCCATAATCTCTAACAACACTCATTGAAATTGAAGCTACATTATGCAGTTTAAAAATTCACTTTCTAACCCATTTCCTGAAAGTCCTCTGCGTATGATGTCACAATGGGCGACGTTCGACTTCATTTGCTCCTCACTCGCCAAAACAAGATGGCCGCCGCTAGCGGACCCGCCAGCCCGGCCTCAGTCGTTCCCTCGCCCGGCCTCGGCACCTCGCCTCTCGCCCGCCCCCGGCCTCAGCCCCTCGCATCTCTTCCCTCGCACGCCCCGGCCCTGGGGGAGACTCGCATGTCGGCAGTCAGCGCTGAACGCACGGGCACTGGTAAGTGGCTTTCGCCGCTAACGGCTCCACGGAGGGGAGTGGGCGTGGCGCCCGAGTGGGTGGAGGGGAGGGTGGGGGTAGAGGGGAGTGGGGGTGGCGGGAGGAGAGAGTGGGGGAGGAGGGCGAGAGTGAGTGTGGGGGGGGTGTCGGGGGGAGGGGGATGAGGGGAAGGGGGGATGAGGGGGAAGGGGGGCGATGGGGGGGTGTCGTCGGGGGGAGGGGGATGAGGGGAAGGGGGGAAGGGGGGCGATGGGGGAGGGGAGTGTGGGGAGGGGGGATGAGGGTGGGGGGAAGTGGGTGGGGGGAAGTGGGGAAGAGAGAGTGGGGGGGATGAGGGGGTGGGGGGAAGTGGGGAAGAGAGAGAGGGGGGTGGGGAGGAGGGGAGAGTGGGGGTGGGGTGGGGAGGAGGGGAGAGTGGGGGAGGGGAGAGTGGGGGTGGGGAGGAGGGGAGAGTGGGGGTGGGGAGGAGGAGAGAGGGGGTGGGGGAGAGGGGAAGAGGGGAGTGAGAGGGTGGTGGGGAGGAGAGAGTGGGGCTGGGGAGTGGGGGAGGGAGGTGGGGGCGAGTGGGTTGATGGGAAGGAAGGGAAGGGGAGGGGGGAATAGGGGTGGGGAGGGGGGAATAGGGGTGGGGAGGGGGGAATAGGGGTGGGGAGGGGGGGAATAGGGGTGGGGAGGGGGGGAATAGGGGTGGGGAGGGGGGGAATAGGGGTGGAGGCAGGGCTGGGGGGTGGGGGCAGGGGAACGGCAAGTGGAGGTAGGGGGGGATGGAGTGGGTCAGTGGGGGAGGAGGGGGGATATGTGGGGGTGGGGACAGAGGAGGGGCAAGTGGGGGTGGGGTAGGGGGGATGGAGTGGGTCAGTAGGGGAGGAGGGGGGGATAAGGGGGATTGCGTGGTGGGGGGAATTGAGGCTGCTACACCAATGCAGGAGAGACTTTGGGTCCACGGCTCACTCAGTCACACCCTCTCCCCTACCCTGTTCCCCCTCTACGAGGAATGGACCCAACGGGTTCACTTGGTCTTGTAATATGATAAAATTCAATCTGCAATTTGAGAGGAAGAAGATGAAATTGGATGTGTCGGTAAAACGTTTTGGGCAAAGGTGACTACAGAGGGAGGAACTGGCTGAAGTTGATTGGAAAGGGACCCAAGCAGGAATGACGATGGAACAGCAATGGCAAGAATTTCTGGGAGCAATTTGGAAGATTTAAGATCTTTTCATTCCAAAGAAGAAGAAAAATTCTAATGGGAGAATGAGGCAACTGTGGTTGACAAGGGAAGTCAAAGACAGCATATATTAAAAAAAAGAGTAGGCATATAACATGACAAAGATTAATGGGAAGCTGGAGGATTGGGAGGCCTTTTTAAAAAAAACAACAGAAAGTAACTAAAAAGTGAATACGGGGAGAAAATATGAAAAACAAAAGTAAGCTAGCCAATAATATAAAAGTTCAATTTAGTTTATTGTCAGTGTAACGAGGAACAGTGGAAAGCTTTTAGTGCGTGCTAACCTGCCAGCAGAAAGACAACACATGATTACATGAAAGAGGATAACAAAAGTTTCTGCACCAGTCTTCACAGCGAAAGACACCAGCTACCTGCCAGAAATTCAAGAGAGTCAAGGGTTGGAAGTTAGTCGAATGACCATCACTAAAGAGAAGGTGCTTGGGAAGCTGAAAGGACTGAAGATGGATAAGTCACCTGGACCGGATGGACTGAACCCCAGGGTTCTGAAAGAGGTGGCTTTAAAGATTGTGGAGGCATTAGTGGTGATCTTTCAAGAATCACTAAAGTCAGTGGGGAGAATATTATTCCGCTGTTCAAGAAGGAAGAGTTGAAACTATATGCCAGTTAGCCTGATTCAGTGGTTGGTAACATTTTAGAGTCCATTATAAAAGACGGGGTATCTGGGTACTTAGAAGCACATGATAAAATAGACCGAAGTCAACGTGGTTTTGTGAAAGGGAGATCTTGCCTGAAGAACCTTTTGGAATTCTTTGAGGAAGTAAATAGCAGGAGAGTCAGTGGGTGTGATTTACCTGGATTTTCAGAAGGCCTTTGATAAAGGGCCGCGCGTGAGGCTGCTAAAGAAGATGGGAGCCCATGGTATCAAAGGGCAGATACTAGCATGTATAGCAGGTTGGCTGGATGGCAGAAGGCAAAGAGTGGCAATAAAGGGGGCTTTTTGTGGTTGGCTGCTAGTGACTAACGGTGTTCTGCAGGGATCGATGCTGGGGCCACTACTATTCACGATGAATATCAATGGATTTGGATGAGGGAATTGAAGGCTACGTGGACAAGTTTGCAGATGATATGAAAATAGGTGGAGGGGCAGGTAGTGTAGAGAAAGCAGGGACTCTGCAGAAGGACTTAGACAGGTTGGTAGAGTGGGCAGAGAAGTGCCAGATGGAATTCAGGGTTGCAAAATGTGGAGTCATGCATTATGGTTGGAGGAATAATGGGGTAGACTACTTTCTAAATAGGAATTTAGAAATCGGAGGTGCAAAGGGACTTGGGAGTGCTGGTGCAAGATTTGCAAGTTGAATCGGTAGTAAAGGGCCTGTCCCACTTAGGCAATTTTAAGGTGACTGCCGGCGACTAGGCTATCGCCGACAGTTCGCAGGGGTGTCGCGGGCATGATCGTGAGGAGGCTTCCAAAAATCGTAGTGGATAGCGCGTCGCTGAGAAATCATCCAGTTTGAAATTTCTCGGCGATAGCTGGCTTGTCGGCAGGTATCGTTGCTTATTACGGGCTCTGTCGCATGCTGTCCCCAGGTTTGCTAGGTTCTCTTAGATGCAGTTAAAAGCACATAATATTAAAATTAGTAAAGTAATTTCCAAATACCATAAAATGCTTGTGTTTAACCAATTTATTTACCGTCAGGACATTTGACAGGTAGATTGGAGGTGACAGTTTGACTCCATTACATCAGCCATTACATTTAAAGTGGGCTACCAACCCAGATATTCAACCCAGAAACCAGATATGCATCTCCCTTACATTTTCAAGGAATGCCCACGCACTTTTCACAAAAATCCACTTTAAATTTTTTTTTAAAAATACTGCTATTAGTAAACTGTAAGTAAATCCAGTTTATGCCTTTTTGAAGTGAAGCTTGTTTTTTAAGTAACCCATACAAGATGTTATAGTTCAAAACTCTCAAGTACTTACCGACTGGTCAGTGATTTCAACGAAAATTAGGACGCCGGAGAAGCATTGACAGCGTGGGAATTTTGCGATGTTTCCGTAGACGGTGTAATCTCGACCTGACTCGGCATTGTCGTCGGGAAAAGAAAATTTTGGCGATCTGCTACGACTTTGACAGTCGCCGGCAGTCGCCAAAAAAATCGCCTAAGTGGGACAGGGCCTTAAGGAAGACAAATGTAATGCTAGTATTTATTTCGAGAGTACTAGAATACAAAAACATAGAAGTAATGCTGAAGCTGTATAAGGCACTGGTCAAATCGCATTTGGAGTATTGTGAGCAACTTTGGGCCCCATTTCTGAGGAAGGATATGCTGGCGTCGGAGAGGGTCCTGAGGAGGTTTACGAGAATGATCCCAGGAACGATTATGATGAGCGTCTGAAGGCACTGGCCCTCTACACTCTGGAGTTTCGAATGATGAGGTGGGACCCCATTGAAACTTACGAGGAATAGTGAAAGGCCTGGATAGGGTTGATGTGGAGAGGTTGTTTCCATTAGTGGGAGAGTCTGGGACCAGAAGCCATAGCGTCAGAATAAAAGGACGAACCTTTGGAAAGGAAATGAGAAGGAATTTCTTTAATCAGAGGGTGGTGAATCTGTGGAATTGATGGATGTGGAGATGGATATTTTTTTACTGTCAATGGATATTTTTAACGCGGAGATTGACAGATTCTTGGTTAGTAAGGGTGTCAGGGAATATGGAGCGAAGGCGCGAGAATAGGGTTGAGAGGGAAAGATAGATCAGTCATGGTTGAATGGCGGAGTAGACTTGATGGGCCGAATGGCATTCTGTTCCTTGAGCTTATGAACCAATTTATATTATTTGATGAAACGACCTTGTGAAATGTGAGCAGGAGCAGGTATTTCAACTTCTCAGGCATCTTCCACCACTCCTTGCTTTCGCAGGCTAAACGGACGTGAACTTTGTTCAGCTTTCTTTGAAACACTTATCTGAGTTCCGTCAGTCTTAATCTTGAAATTACAATTAGTATAACATCCTAAGGCTTTAATGGAATGAATTTAATTGCAGCTTTCCACAATTTTTTGTAAGGTATGCTTATTCCTGATATCACCTCAAAATAGTTACGGAGTCGTACAGCATGGAAACAAGCCTTTGGCTCAACTTGTCTTTGCCAATCAAGATCCCTCATGTAAGCTAGCCCATTTCCCCTCGTTTGGCCCATATCCTCCGCATCTATCCTATCCATGTGCCTGTCCAAACGTCTTTTAAATGTTTTTATTGTACTTGCCTCAACTACTTGCTCTGGCAGCTCCTTCCATATACCCCACTCCCCCCTGTGGGAAAACATTGGCTCTCAAGTTCATTAAATGTTTACCTTTTCACCTTAAACCTAAGCTCTCTAGTTCTTGATTCCATGCCCTGGGCAAAATACGTCTTTCATTCTATCTATTGCACTCATGGTTTGGTACACTCCAAGGAATACCATACTAGCCTGCCCAACTTCTTTTTGTAGCTCAGGCCCTCAAGTCCTGCCAACATTCTCATTAATCTTCTCTGTACACTTGCCAGCTTCATGGTATCTTCCTCCAGCAGGATGATCAAAACTGAGCACAATACTCCAAGTGCAGCTTCACCAGCATCTTATACTACTATAACATGACGTTGCAATATTTGTACTCAATTCCCTGATTGATGAAGGCCAATGTGCCATAAGCAGCCTTTGCCACCATATCTGCCTCTGACACTATCTTCAGGGATTTATCTCTATTTGTACTCCTAGATCTCTCTGCTCTACAACACTCCTCTTACTCTTACAATCTGACCTACTCTTGAGATTACGTTCCCTTGTTCTGGATTTCCTCTATCAGATAAATATTTAATCTACATTGTGGTGTCAGGGATGAAGTAGGGTTTGGCAATGACCGCACCGACAGTCTGTAGGATGAACTCGGGTGTATATTTTATTTACAGTGGTAAGAAACTCCAGGACCACTGGTGGTCTTGGGTTTGTCCAGTCTCTCAGTCTTCCTTGAACCTGTGACTGGGGAATACAGGGAGGCATCCTACTTTCCTCTTTTTTCTCCCTTCCTTCTTCCTCTCTCTATTCAGCTTCTTCACTCACTCTCCCCCTTCTCCCCTCGGGCTGGAATGCCTGGGTTTTGTAAGGAGTAGGCTGACAAAGTTCAGTTGGGCCAAATCGATGTCAGCTAAATCAGCCCAGCCGTTAACAATGATGCTGAGGATTGGCCTTTCCTGGTCTGTCAGCTAGTGATAGAGATCACAGTGGCATCAGAGGGAGGGGTCGATATCACATCCACCCACCCCCCTCCACCCCCATTTCTCCCAGCGATGACCCTGGAGCTGGAGAGAATATTTTAAAAAAATCTGTATTATAGGTTTCGTGTCAGTTTTACACCATTTTCTGTTCACTTTTTCAGCACAAATTGTCTAGTTAGTTAAACATCTCTAACAGCAAGAAAATAACGTGGAGTTTTACTGTGAACCCACCCACGGCAGTACACTTGCTCGGCAGCAGAGACATCATTCAGTCCCAATGTGATTTCCCTTCCAGTTTCCCTTTTAAAGAGAAGTCCTTCTGATTGATACTGCGGCTCCAAGATGGGGCTTGACGTATGGAGCAGCACATCCAGAAAAAGAACCCCAATCAACATCGAGATAACTTTGGAAATAGTAGTATTCCTCCATTTAAATGTCTATGTTCAACATGCAAGTAGCCAGTGTAATCTTGCCCACACCTCCATCAGCGTGGGATCGAGGATGACGCTGGTTTCAGCAGTGACGACAGCGACACTTGCAGTAGGGTGAACTCACTTATGGGGACACGTGGTGTTTTAGAGTGGGACCTTGCTTTGGACTAGTCGTGGTGGAGGGGTGTTTCTCTGACCAAACGTCTGACCAACTGTGTTCCACAGAGATCAATGGTAGGACCTCTGTATAAATTATATCTAGAATTTGGATAAAACGTAATGGGGTGATTAATGTTTGCAGATGATGCAAAAGTAGTTGGAGTTGTGAAAGATGGTGCTTGTTAAAGGATATGGATCAAGTTAAAATACGGGGGAGTGATATGAGAAGCATGGACAGGGTAGATAGTCGATGCTTTTCCCAGTGTGGCAATGTCAAATATGAGAGGGCAAAGCTTTGTGAGAGCGGGGAAGTTTAAAGGCGATGTGGGGCAAGTTAAAAAAAATCTGCAATAGGTGCCTTGAACATGCTGCCAGCAAAAGTGGTGAGGTGGGGGTGATGGTTGTGGAAGCAGATACGTTAGGGGATTTAGACGAGCACATAAAAGTGTGGAGAAGGGAGGGATGTGGATCATGCAGAAGATTGGAATTAGTTTAATTTTACATCATGGTTGGCATCGACAAAGGGCTTATTTGTGTTGTATTATTCTCTGTTCTGTGTTGAAGCATAGGTCGTCCTTTTCCGACCCTGAGCTGCACTTGTATTTTATTGCTTTTCAGTACTTGGTTTCTAATGCAGCACACTTTGGGAATGTTAAACATTGGGTAGCAAGATAAATGTTACTGAGAAACAATTACTTTTAATTACTCTAAGAAAATATATTTTCCAGCTACTGATGCAAAAGAACGTCAACACTGGGTCAGCAGACTTCAGATTTGTACTCAGCACCACACGGAAGCTATTGGGAAGGTGAGATGAGCTGGTATTGAATCCAGAATTTAATTGTTCTACATTTTCTTTATTAACTAACATTTTATAGTAAGTTATTTACTTTCCAATAAATATTTAGGCACATTTCATTGTGTTATCAAATGGATTATTTGTTTCACTATTCTTGCATATAGTGTACAAAAATCAAACCCATTTATTGTCACTCGGTAGGTTGCCTTCTATGCCTTGGTGATTCATACGCATCTGGATTATTAAATATTGCTTTTGCCTCCATTGCCCTTTCAACAATACATTCCAGATTCAGTCCACCCCCCTGAAAAATAATTTTCCTCGGAATCTCTAAATCTTTTACCCTGTGCCCATGGGAATGGTTTTGTGTTATCTCGCCTTTGTATACTCGTCACATCTTTAGCTCTCACTACTCTATTCCGAGGTTTCCACCTACTTCAAGAAGACCACTATCATCATGGTACCACTGCACAGTGGCTCTGACGTCACCATCATGAAGTGCTTCAAGAGACTGGTGATGGTGCCCATTACCTCTAGCCTCTCATCAATGCTGAGAACTATATTCTGTACTCTGTATCTTCCCCTTTGTTCTACCTATTGTACTTAAGTTTGACTTGACTGTATTGACATATTGTATTATCTGATCTGTTTGGACAGCTTGCAAAACAAAACTTTCCACTTTATCTTGGTACACATGATCATAATAAATCTAAACCTAATTTTGTATACCTCCCAGGTGTCCCCTCAGCCTCTCCCACAAAGAAAATTAACGTGCTCTTTTCCTATGTTGCCTCATAACTGAAATGCTCCATCCATATAACAAATAACATATAACAACTACAGCATGGAAACAGGCCTGTCCGGCCCTACCAGTCCACGCCGACCATTCTCCCTGACCTAGTCTCATCTACCTGCACTCAGACCATAACCCTCCAATCCCCTCCTATCCATATACCTATCCAATTTACTCTTAAATAATAAAATCGAGCCAGCCTCCACCACTTCCACCGGAAGCCCATTCCATACAGCCACAACCCTCTGAGTAAAGAAGTTCCCCCTCATGTTACCCCTAAACCTTTGTCCCTCAATTCTGAAGCTATGTCCCCTTGTTGGAATCTTCCCCACTCTCAAAGGGAAAAGCCTACCCACGACAACTCTGTCCGTCCCTCTCAAAATTTTAAAAACCTCTATCAAGTCCCCCCTCAACCTTCTACGCTCCAAAGAATAAAGACCCAACCTGTTCAACCTCTCTCTGTAGCCTAAGTGCTGAAACCCAGGCAACATTCTAGTAAATCTCCTCTGTACCCTCTCCATTTTGTCGACATCCTTCCTATAATTTGGCGACCAGAACTGCACACCATACTCCAGATTCGGCCTCACCAATGCCCTGTACAATTTCAACATTACATCCCAACTTCTATACTCGATGCTCTGATTTATAAAGGCAAGCATACCAAACGCCTTCTTCACCACCCTATCCACATGAGATTCCACCTTCAGGGAACAATGCACAGTTATTCCCAGATCCCTCTGTTCCACTGCATTCCTCAATTCCCTACCATTTACCCTGTACGTCCTATTTTGATTTGTCCTACCAAAATGCAGCACCTCACACTTATCAGCATTAAACTCCATCTGCCATCTTTCAGCCCACCCTTCCAAAAGGCCCAAGTCTCTCTGTAGACTTTGAAAATCTACCTCACTATCAACTACTCCACCTATCTTAGTATCATCTGCATATTTACTAATCCAATTTGCCACACCATCATCCAGATCATTAATGTAAATGACAAACAACAGTGGACCCAACACAGATCCTTGGGGCACTCCACTAGACACTGGCCTCCAACCTGACATACAATTGTCAACCGTTACCCTCTGGTATCTCCCATTCAGCCATTGTTGAATCCATCTTGCAACCTCACTATTAATACCCAACGATTTAACCTTCTTAATCAACCTTCCATGTGGAACCTTGTCAAATGCCTTACTGAAGTCCATATAGACAACATCCACAGCCTTGCCCTTATCAATTTCCCTGGTAACCTCTTCAAAAAATTCAAGAAGATTAGTCAAACATGACCTTCCAGGCACAAATCCATGTTGACTGTTTCTAATCAGGCCTTGATTATCCAAATAATTATATATATTGTCCCTAAGTATCTTTTCCATTAATTTTCCCACCACAGACGTCAAACTAATAGGTCTATAATTGCTAGGTTTACTTTTAGAACCTTTTTTAAACAAAGGCACAACATGCGCAATGCGCCAATCTTCCGGCACCATCCCTGTTTCTAATGACGTTTGAAATATTTCCGTCATAGCCCCTGCTATTTCTGCACTAACTTCCCTCAATGTCCTAGGGAATATCCTATCAGGACCTGGAGACTTATCCACTTTTATATTCTTCAAAAGTGTCCGTACCTCCTCTTCTTTAATCCTCCTAATTTCCATCACTACTCTACTTGTTTCGCTTACCTCACATAATTCAATATCCTTCTCCTCGGTAAATACCGAAGAAAAGAAATTGTTTAATATCTCCCCCATTTCTTCCGGCTCAGCACATAGCTGTCCACTCTGACTCTCTAATGGACCAATTTTACCCCTCACTATCCTTTTGCTATTGACATATCTGTAGAACCCCTTGGGGTTTACTTTTACATTACTTGCCAAAGCAGCCTCATATCTTTTTTTCGCTTTTCTAATTTCCTTTTTAAGATTCCTTTTACATTCTTTATATTCCTCAAGAACCTCATTTACTCCCTGCCGCTTATATTTATTGTATATCTCCCTCTTTTTCCGAACCAAGTGTCCAATTTCCCTGGAAAACCACGGCTCTTTCAAATTATTATTCTTTCCTTTCCACCGAACAGGGACATAAAGACTGTACTCTCAAAATTTCACCTTTAAATATCCTCCATTTCTCTATTATATCCTTTTCATAAAACAACAATTTCCATTTCACTCCTTTTAAATCCTTTCTCATCTCCTCAAAATTAGCCTTTCTCCAATCCAAAATCTCAACCCTTGGTCCAGATTTGACCTTCTCCATAATGATATTGAAACTAATGGCATTATGATCACTAGACCCAAAGTGCTCCTCAACACATACCTCCGTCACCTGACCCATCTCATTTCCTAACATCAACCTCATGGTGAATTTTCTCTGCACTGTCTCCAGTGCGATCAATACTCTGCTAAGATAGTGCATCCCAGAAGTGCACATGTACAGTATTCGAGTTGTGGCCTGACAAATGCCTTAATGCCCTGTTCTTTTATTTTGTGCCCTATGACAAAGGCACGTATCCCATGTGCTGCCTTCCATTGGTCTGAAGTCTTGAAGAAGAATCTTGACTCGAAACGTCATCTATTCATGTTCTCCAGAGATGCTGCCTGGCCTGCTGAGTTATTCCAGCACTTTGTCTTGTTTTGTAAACCAGTACCTGTAGTTCCTTGTTTCTGTCCCTTTCACTTCCTTGCCTGTATGTGCTGCCACCTTCAGGGATCCTTGGACTTGTACACCAAGGCCCCGATGAACTTCAATACTCTCTTGGCATTCACTGTGTTCATGCTACCAGAGTGAATCACCTTGCACTTACTAGCATTAAATTCCATTAGCTCTGCAACTTGTAGCTTATGGTGTTATCGCTATCAGATTTACCATCAATTTTCAAATTTACTTATCATTCTTTTAATATTGCCATCCAGTTATTAAAGTAAAATCCTGTACTAATTCGATCATGATTCCTTCTGACGAAAATTTAAATAACTTTTATTCTGTCTGTACTTTGGTGAAATTGGACCCCCTACCAAAATAAGTTTTGTACACAATAAATATTCACAACTTGTTTTACTCCTGCTTTCTAGAATAATCCACCCTTGAAATCGAGAAGCTTCCCCTTGGTTTCTCCGGGAAGCAGTTCTCCAGGTGTGCAGAGAAGAGCAAGTCAAAATGCTGCTGCGTTTTTTGGTGTTACTCATAAGGCTCCGGGATTGTCAAAGCGATCCCTCACCCTGCAACCAGACCATTTGGCCGATGTTCGAGAGGTTGGTATATATATATATATATATGACATTTGCAATTTTATACGTTCCTTTGCCAACTGTCTCTCTTTGAAGTCACAGTATTAGTGTTCAATACCAACCCAGGTATATGAACAATAACATCTAGGATGAGTAAACTGCTGAATGTCAGAAGTCATATTTTCCAAAATAAATATTAAACAAAGGTCCTGTCACAATTCAATGGAGTTATTTTCAACATTTGTTGCTCAGTTAGCAATAGAAAATTGTTATTTACGGGAACCTACTCTGCCCAAGTTGCTCCAACCCTCCCTACTTTACATCAGTGAATACACTTTCTGCGCACGGGCAGCACATTTTCACAGCTGGTTGAGACTACCTTCTCTGGATATTAAGGGGATGAATGGATAGTGTAGGAAATTGGCATTTAGGTAGAAAATCATCCATACTTCTTTTTAAAATTTTGTATTTGTGTCAAACAACCGGAGTGTTTTTGCATTTGCATAATCAATGCAACTGGAGCGTTTTTGTAATTCTTTCAACATGCCATGCAGATGGTGGAAAGACCTTTGGAGTCGATTATAAGTCACCATAGGATGACCAACTTTGGATATGCTATTGCAGCTACAATACTTATTTGGATGGTCCAGTCAGCTTTCTGTTCCGTCATGCCCCATTATTGTTGGTGCCAGGAATTTTACTGCAAAATGTCAGGGGTAGTTGGCCATATACCTTTTTCATTGGAAATGAAGTGTTAAATTGGAAATGATTGTGTTAAAGCCAAGGAAGGGGCATATAAATTGGCCAGAAGCGGCAAACCAGAGGACTGGGAGAAATTTAGAACTCCACAGAGGAGGACAAAGTTAATTAAGAGTGGAGGAAATAGAGCATGAAAGAAAGCTTGCGGGGAATATAAAAACTGACTGTAAAGGTTTCTTTCGGTATGTAAAAAGGAAAAGATTAGTGAAGACGAATTTAGGTCCCTTACAGTCGGAGACGGGCGAATTTATATATCATATCATATACATACAGCCGGAAACAGGCCTTTTCGGCCCTCCAAGTCCGTGCCGCCCAGTGATCCCCGTACATTAACACTATCCTACACCCACTAGGGACAATTTTTACATTTGCCCAGCCAATTAACCTACATACCTGTACGTCTTTGGAGTGTGGGAGGAAACCGAAGATCTCGGAGTAAACCCACGCAGGTCACAGGGAGAACGTACAAACTCCTTACAGTGCAGCACCCGTAGTCAGGATCAAACCTGAGTCTCCGGCGCTGCATTCGCTGTAAAGCAGCAACTCTACCGCTGCGCTACCGTGCCGCCCTAATTGGGATACAAGGAAATGGCAGAACAGTTAAACGAGTACTTTGGTTCTATCTTCACTAAGGAAGACACAAACAACCGGAAATACTAGGGGACCAAGGATCTAGTGGGAGGGAGGAACTGAAGGGAATCCACATTAGTCAGAAAATAGTGTTAGGTAAACTGGTGGGACTGAAGGCAGATAAATCCCCAGGGCCTGATGGTCTGCATCCCAGAGTACTCAAGGAGGAAGCCCTAGAAATCGTGGATGCTTGGTGATCATTTTTCAATGTTCTCTCAACTTTGGAGCAGTCCCTGTGGACTGGAGGGTAGCCAATGTAACTCCACTATTTAAGAAGGAAGGGAGAGAGAAAATGGGGAATTATAGACCAGTTAGCCTTGCATTGGTAGTGGGGAAGAAGCTGGAATCGATTATTAAAGATGTTATAGCAACGCATTTGGAAAGCAGTGACGGGATTGGTCAAAGTCAGCATGGATTTATGAAGGGGAAATCATGCTTGACTAATCTTTTGGAATTTTTTGAGGATGTAACAAGTAGAAATGGATAAGTGAGAGCCAGTGGATGTGGTGTATCTGGACTTTCAAAAAGCCTTTGACAAGGTCCCACACAAGAGATCAGTGTGCAAAATTAGAGCACATGGTATTGGGGGTAGGGTATTGACATGGATAGAGAACTGGTTGGCAGACAGGGGGCAAAGAGTACGAATTAATGGGTCCTTTTCAGAATGGCAGGCAGTGACTAGTGGGAAGCCGCAAGGCTTGGTGCTGGGACCCCAGTTGTTTACACTATATATAAACGATTTAGACAAGGGAATTAAATGTGTCATCTCTAAGTTTGCAGATGACACAAAGCTGGGTGGCAGTGTGAGCTGCAAGGAGGATGCTATGAGGCTGCAGGGTGACTTGGATAGGTTGGGTAAGTGGGCAGAAGCATGGCAGATGCAAGATAATGTGGATAAATGTGGGGTTATCCATTTTGGTGGCAAGAACGGGAAAGCAGATTATTATCTGAATGGTGTTAGATTAGGAGAAGGAAGTGCAACGAGGCCTGGGTGTGCATGTTCATCAGTCAAGAAGGGTCTCGACCTGAAACGTCACCCATTCCTTCTCTCCTGAGATGCTGCCCGACCTGCTGAGTTACTCCAGCATTTTGTGAATAAATCGATTTGTACCAGCATCTGCAGTTATTTTCTTATACTGAAAGTAAGCATGCAGGTTCAGCAGGCAGTGAAGAAAGTCAATGGCATGTTGGCCTTTATTGCGAGAAGATTTGAGTTTAGGAGCAAGGAGGTCCTACTGCAGTTGTACACGACCCTGGTGAGACTGCACCTGGAGTATTGTGTGCAATTTTGGTCTCCTAATTTGAGAAAGGACATTATTGCTATTGAGAGAGTGTAGCGTAGGTTCACCAAGTTAATTCCCAGGATGGCAGGACTGACGTATGATGAAAGAATGAGTCGACTGGGGTTGTATTCGTTGGAATTTAGAAGGGTGAGCGAGGATCTTTGAGAAACATATAAAATTCTTAGAGGATTGGACAGGATAGATGCAGGAAAAATGTTTCTGGTGTTGGGGGAATCCAGAACCAGGGGTCACAGTTTAAGAATAAGGGGTGGGCCATTTAGGACTGAGATGAGGAAATACTTTTTCACCCAGAGAGTTGTGAATCTGGAATTATCTGCCACAAAAGGCAGTGGAGGCCAATTCACTGGATGTTTTCAAGAGAGAGTTAGATTTAGCTCTTAGGTCTAAGGGAATTAAGCGATATGGGGAAAAAGCCGGAACAGGGTACTGATTTTGGATGATCAGCCATGATCATATTGAATGGCGGTGCTGGCTTGAAGGACCGAATGGCCTACTCCTGCACCTATGTTCTATGTTTCTATGAAATGTTTGCAACTTGGTGTTTATGCAGCATGCTACTTGTCAATTAGCACCAATTGTGTATCAGTGCTCACCAATTTTTGCAGCAAGCAGATGTAAACCGCTTCGTTAGCTGAATAATGGCAACTATTGATTCGTGCAGACAACATAAGCTTTCTCAATACTTGCGTTAGGATCGATGGATGAGAAATTGTAAATGTTTGGGCCTACCATGCAAATCCTCAGCATAAAGATAATGGAACTGAGATGATTGTTCTCTTGTAGCAGCCTTCCTCCAAAGTATTCCTATTATTTGGCTAAGGTTCCGTGAGTGAACCCTCATTCTAAGGCTGTCTTGATGTTAAGGATCACTTCATCTCAGCTATTGAATTATTTTCTTCATACTTGGACTGTTAGTGTAATGGTGTCCAAAGGCCCAGTTGAGCAGATTGCAATAAGTAGTTCTTGATGGCATGTCAATTATATTTTCCATGGCATTGATATTAAAGGAAGACAAATGAAGCAATAGCCAGTTAAAATTGATTTTTCCTACACTGTCGATTCTACATGCTGACCAAGCTGCTTACCTGAGTTAGGCCTACTTGTCTGTGCCAAGCATATACCCCTCTAAACCTTTTAAATCCACGTACTTGTCTCCAATAATTGCAGACATTTTGTGGTATTTTGATAGTTTCACAGTGGCTTGGGTAATGTTGCGGTCTTTGGGATGCTAATGCTACATTAGATTGTCTTACTTGGATTTTCCGATAGATGATAATTGCTTTCTCGTTGCTTGTACTTAGCCTTTTTGTTTTCCTTTCTTCTGCAATAGCAGGGTCTATCATTATCGTGAAATGTGTTAGGAGTGTTGATGCATAAACTGAAAAATGAATACGAGATGTTTGGGGTTATTGTAAATGAGGAAGTGATTTATGGTGTAAATGTAGTTCTGTGTCCTGATTGATGGAGAATGTTGGTAGGTGAATCAATGGAATTTAATACATTATACACAGTGTTTTGTTCAATTATGTTTTGCTTTGAGCAGATGATGAACCAAGCCGAAGGGCAGCACAAGGAATTGGTCCGAACTATTGAAGGACTTCCTCCCTTTGGAGAACAAATCTCATCACTGGACCAAGATCTACTCATGCTTAAAGCCACCACAATGGCAACAATGAACTGTTTAAGTGATTGTTTCCATATTCTTCACCTTCAGCAGGCAGCCAGCCAGAAAAGTTATTTTTCTTCATGTGAAAGAGGTATAAATCTTTTTCACCACATTCTTGAAATATTATTGGAAGGCGTCTGTTTATATTTAATAACACTTAAAATTTTCACGGGCAGATGGTTCTGTTGGACTTTAATGGAAATGTACAGATTTCCAGCCCACCTGATCTGCACGACATCAAGGCTATTATTCCCAGCATATTGTTGTAGTGTGTACCATCGACAATAAAAATCCACTGCAATTGTGGCAGCATTTTTAAACCCACAATCTTTACCTTGAAGGACAAGAGTAGTTGGGATACGGGAATTCCACGAGCACAAGGTTACTTTTGCAGCCTTACAATGCTGCCTTGGAAATATACCATAGTTCCATTATCATCAAGGAGCCTAAATCCTATGCCTCCTAACCTGACCACAATGTGGATTGCCACTATTTTCTGGAGATTAGGGATATGTAATGAATGCCAGCATTATGAATCATAATAATTAAAGAATAATGGGGTTGGTTATTTAGAACTGAGTTGAGGATGTTAAATCTTGGTATTTCCTACCTCGGAGGACGTTCACTGTTCAGCCACAGAGTATGCTCAAGACAGAATTTGAGCATTGTACACTCGAAGCAGAGAAGATAAGTTCATAAGTGTTAGGAACAGAATTAGGCCATTTGGCCTGTCAAGTCTACTCCGCCATTCAATCATGGCTGATCTATCTTTCCCTCAACCCCATTCTCCTGCCTTCTCCCCATAACCCCTGACACCCATACTAATCAAGAATCTATCTATCTCTGCATTAAAAATATCCATTGACTTGACTTCCACAGTCTTCTGTGGCAATGAATTCCACAGATTCACCATCTTCTGACTGAAGAAATTCCTCCTCATCATCTTCCTAAAGGAGTGTCCTTTAATTCTGAGGCTATGATCTCTGGTCCAAGACTCTCCCACTGGTAGAAATATCCTCTCCACATCCACTCTATCCAGGCCTTTCACTATTCGGTAAGTTTCAATGAGGTTCCCCCCTTATCCTTCTAAACTCCAGCGAGTACAGGCCCAGTGACGTTAAATGCTCATCATATGCTAACCCACTCATTCCTGGGATCATTCTTGTAAACCTCCTCTGGACCTTCTCAAATGCCAGCACATCCTTCCTCAGGTATGGGGCCCAAAATTGTTCACAATACTCCAACTGTGGTCTGACCAGTACCTTATAGAGCCTCGGCATTACATCCCTTTTTCTGTATTCTAGTCTTCTCAAAATAATGCTAGCATTGCGTTTGCCTTCCTTACTACCAATTCGACTTGAAATGAACGTTTTGGGAATCTTGCACCAGCACTCCCAAGTCCCTTTGCACCTCTAATTTCCGAATTCTCTCCCCATTTAGAAAATAGTTTACGCCTTTATTCCTGCTACCAAAATGCATGACTCCACACTTTGCTACACTGTATTCCAACTGCCACTTCTTTGCCCATTCTCCCAATGTGTCCAAGTCCTTCCGCAGAGTCCCTGCTTTCTCTACATAACCTGCCCCTCCACCTATCTCTGTATCGTCTGCAAACTTGGCCACAAAACCTTCAATCCCCTCGTCTAAATCATTAATATACAACGCGAACTGTAGTGGCCCCAGCACCGACGCCTGCGGAACTCTTTTAGTCACTGGCAGCCAACTAGAAAAGCCCCCTTTATTGCCACTATTTGCCTTCTGCCATCCAGCCAACCTGTTATCCATGCTAGTATCTTCCCTTTGATATCATGGGCTCTCATCTTCCTTAGCAGCCTCACGTGTGGCACCTTATCAAAGGCTTTCTGAAAATCTAGGTCAATAACATCCACTGACTCTCCTTTGTCTGTCCTGCTATTTACTTCCTCAAAGAATTCCAACAGATTCGTCAGGCAACATGTAGGAATTGAATGTGGAAAGTACAGTGAATGATTCCACACCATCTTCATTTTTGCAGCATCGGAGGCAGCCTTTAATTCATCGTCTATCAGACCTTTCATATTAGTCCCAGCTCCTCAATGTTTTCCCTGCAACCTATTCCCCCTTGCATGTCTATAAACTCCAATTGCCCCCACACACCTACATGAGAGGTAATTTACAGTAACCATTTAACTACTAACCACCACATCTTTGGGATGAAGTGGGATGGCCAGATAGTCATTGTAAGAAGATGCAAACTCAATACAAACAGCCTCCAAGATCAGAACCAAACCTATCGTTGCTGGAGCTGTGTGGCAACAAGACCTGCCATGCTGCTCTGGCACTGAAAATAGATGAGGCCAGGCTGACCTTGAGGAGAAAAATGTTTCGACCCGAAAAGTCGCCCATTCCTTCTCTCCTGAGATGCTGCCTGACCTGCTGAGTTACTCCAGCATTTTGTGAATAAATACCTTTGGGCTGACCTTGATATCACTTCCGTTTTTTACCTTGGTCAACTGGGACAGTTTTTTTTCTCGATGTGGGAAGTCTGGAAAGAACCCCCCTTTTTTTCCCACTCGTACTTTGCTTCCGTCTGCACAATGACTAAATGAAAGCAGAGGAATGTTTCCTTGTGAGAACAGGAAATAATACAGGTTCTCTGTTATCCTTGGTCTTGCCACCGATAATCTGCTAGTTCTTGGTCTTCAGGTTCCCTTTTTTTTTCTCTGCACGAGCACAATTACATTCTCAAGCCTTATGTATTTTTGAATTATACAGATTATATTGACTGCAGACTTTTTAAAAAAAAATTGAAACCTTGTAATTTTGATGTGTCTTTGAAACTGAAAGTTTAATAATTTATTAGAAAGCAAGGCCACTCTGAAAACAGTTGAAGCAACCCGAGATCCATGAAACATTAACTGGGCTATTTTGCCAGAGTTCCAAATTGTAATGCTCAACCGACAGTGACTGAAAAAAATGAATTATTGATTAACAATACGTGGTAATAACTGTGACCAGAACTATAACATTACTTTCTGTTTTTTAAGCATCTATTTTGCATTTTAGATCTTTTTGCTGTACACTGTACCCTTTTTTTTGGACTGGTTCTTAAATGCTTTCATGCATTACACTGTGCTTCCACTCATTATTTACAAGTTGTCCTTTATACTATCAGGTTTCAGTAGGTGTGACAGACAGAGATGAAAATGAATGCACCAGTCAGTATCTTGATACCTTTGGTGACGATAGTAGGCGTTGCCTCAGTCTTTCGTAGCATTTCCTTTTGTAGGTTTTAGTTGGTGACTAAAAAAATGTGATTAGTTTCAATGCTGGCAATTTTCTTCTGTTTGTGATTATGAAAAAATTCCAAGCTAGTTCACCATGTGTTTCAGGCACAACAATTGAATGGTTGGAACCCAAATTATCAATATCGGACAACCTCAAGAATGGAAACGAACACCAGCTGTCAACTGAGAAGGCTCCGTCAGACGCTGCTTGTGGAGATCAGACAATTTCTGAACATTACCAAATGACACGGGTAAGGCAGTTCACAATTTTCATTATCTTATGTTTCTTTGAACTTAAATTACTGAGATGGACAACATCCATTCCAAGAAAATGCTATTGAGCCCTTTTACAAATATTTTAAATAGCAATGTTTTTGCCTTGCAAATTGTTTGATGGTTCAGAATTTGATTCATTCCTGTTGTAGGATGGTTCTTGGTTGTGGTTTACTTAAGGAAGCATCTAGTTGTTTTTCCCTGGGGGAAAGTAGAAGATCACCTACAACCTGAAAGTTCACTTGGCTGACTATAAATTCTTAAAGAGTAGTTTTTTATTCTGATCTCCACCAAATGCATTTAATTGCCAGCTGCAATTTGAAGCATGTTATTTACATTTATTACTTGGTAATTTACCTTTTTTTTACAATTTAAAGGCCAAGTATTTATTTAGGAATAATTATAGAATAGCAAAACATTTTGTCAGCCTATCCTTGTAAAATATTCTAAATTTCAACAAAATACTAGTTAAATAATGTGTCGGAAGGAACTGCAGATGCTGGTTTACATTGAAGACAGACACAAAATGCTGGAGTAACTCAACGGGACAGGCGGCATCTCTGGAAAGAAGGGATGATTGATGGTTCGGGTCGAGACCTTTCTTCAGACTGAAGTAGAAGTCTGAAGAAGGGTCTCGACCAGAAACGTCACCCATTCCTTCTATCCAGAGTTGCTGCGTGGCCTGCATTTTGTGTCTATCTTTAAGTTAAACAATCAAGCTTGTCAAATTACATCACAAATACTGTAAAGGAAAGACTTTTTATATTTTCTCCTTTTGCGCATTCACTCTGCATAAGACAAAATGGCACAGTAGTTTTGTATGTGAATTAAAATGCAATAAAGATTATAAATTTTGAAATCCAATCTCTCCTTACAGAAATGCCCTTGCATACTTTTTCATCATTTTGGGAAGTGGAATGACCAATTCAATCTTGCTGAGCCAGGGTTACAGGAGAAAGCATTAGGCAATAAGAAAGCTGTAGCTTTCCCTCTGGTACCTCATTACCATTTTCCTAAGGTCTGTATTCTCAGGAATCACCAGGCTATCTATTTGAGCTGCTTGAGCTGTTTCCTGTTGTGCCAGCTAACTTATTAAAAGATTGTACTGCTTTGTTATTGTAGCCACATGCTGTTGCAGCCTTCTAACGTTCTTTCCTTGTTTCTTATACTTTTCAAATATGCCTTCCATGCTCCAACCCCTAGCATCATTATGTTGAAGTCATTTTTCATTTCAAATCTTGTACTTTTATTTTCAGTACATCAAAAGTGTCCCCCCCACCCCCCTTTTCTTTTCTTCCCTCCTGTAATTTTCAGGGCACTTGTTAGAAAAAGTAAGGTGTTTGGTCATAACTGCTTATGGCAAAATGTAGGAATGTGGCCACTGACCTTTTTCACAAATTTGTAAACTTGTAAAATTTGCAAAATTCTAAACAAATTGTTAGACCTTTTTATTAACTGAAGTCCATGAAAAATGCAGGGATGGTTATCCATTACCCTGCCCTTCCCCTGTCAATAATTCAAAGAGGCATTAAATCCAGGGAAAAGAAGACAATAGAAATATTGCAATTTATTGTGGATTCTTCTCATGCACATTGTGTTTATTTGAGAATTGACGTACAAAGTTTATATATTTTTAAAATTAAACCTTTTATTTGAATATTGGCCAGCTTTGCAGTTCATTAGCTTTGGCAGTCAATCAACATAAAGGAGAATCTTCATGAAGATCAGAGTTGTTATGATTCTTGTTTTTTTAATATATCTTCTCATTGACTAAGATGTGAACTTTTTTTTTCTCATGTTAACTTTTGTCGACGAGGGTTTTTGCATGACCCGTTCATTCACCTCATTGTAGGTGACCCCTGCGTTACTGGGGGTTTTGGTCACAGAAAATTATTTGCCATGAAAAGTATGCACCAAGAAGTTTGAGAAAAATCTGTTCATTTATTGCATTTCACATTTTGTACGAGAGAATTTCCGATCCCAGATTTTCAGATAGTGGTTTGTGAATTTTGTTAGAGCAAATGTCTGTTGTCTGAACTGCGTGACAAGGGATCGCCTGTACTTCATACATGACACAACTCTTTCCATCGCTCGGTGCAGCTGTCTGGTGGAATTAAATAGTAATATCACACGATGGAAATGATCAGCCAAAAGGCTTATTAGCAAGGCCAGTTCTGTTCAGTCCTAAAAATCTTCCTTGGCTTTTGGTGGTCCTTTCTTCAGAACCTATGACTTTAACAATTTAATATTGAAGACCAGCTTATTGTAAGTAATCAAACAATCTTTTTTTTGAAGAAAAGGCTCATATTATGAAGGAGTGTCAACAACCATTACATGAAGATAGTTTGCAACAGGCACTTTGTGGTCGTAGGTTCATCGTCACTGAATCCGTTGCAACACGATATTCTGCGCACATTATTTGATGTCATTATTCCGACACAGTACTTTTAAATGTTTTATCAGCATGAGGTTTTAACACAATTGGATATTGCTATTCTTTAAATTGGATAGAAATCGTTATTTTGGTGTTGTTTGACATTTTAGTTAAACTTTCTCGCATTCGGTTTTGAAAGCAAGTTGCCTGGAGTAGGTTTTTTTACACAAAGGGTGGTGCGTGCCTGGAATGCGTTGCCAGGGCTGGTGGCTAAGGCAGATACAACAGTGGCATTTAACAGGCTTTTGGATAGACGTATGGATCTGGTGGGAATGGAGGGATATGGATTATGTTCCGGCAGCTAAGAATTGGTCTTGGCATCATGTTCAGCACAGATATTGTGGGCCAAAGGGTCTGTTCTTCTGCTGCACTTTTCTATGTTCTAAGCTTGTATTGTGTTGTATAGCTAATTTGTCTCTGTTGATCTGGATCAGGTTTTGTTGAGATGTATAAAAATAATTAGAAAGACCAAATGTAAAGCCATTCAAATCCTCTTCAAAGGCTTGTTCTTGTTTTTATTTGAGCATGTGAGCCATGATAGTCTTGCAAATGATTTATTCATGTTTACTTCTTTGATTGCTTCTAGTTCGTTTTTGATCGGGGAGCTACATTGCAAAATCCATGTCAAGCAAACTCATGATAGATGCTGCTGTTTATAAATACAAGCCAGCTCCAAAGCTCCTCTCCCCTCTTCATGCTCACTCCTGATGTAGGGTCAACGTTGACAATTCATTCCCCCCGCAAACCCCCCCCTTCCCCCATCGATGCTGCATGACCTGCTGAGTTACCCCAGTGCATTGATTGTTGCACAAGGTCTCTTGTCTCCAGGATCCAGTCTCTTGTGTCTCTAGTATCTATCTAACTCCCTTTCATATTTTCATGCTAAAATGTATTCACTTTTATTGCTGCAGTCCTTTGAGTTATGCAGTATCAGTTGCATAAGCTTGCTGTGAGTAGTAGGACAGGTGACTAATACTTAGTCTTTCTGCTCACCTACATGACAATCTGATAAAATTATCAATCTAAGAATTGGTCATGGTTATACTAATTCAACTTCACTGTACATTTCAAAGTTTCATGTACATTTGAATCACAGTGACATTCAATGGAACATTACGTAAATAGACACAAAATGCTGGAGTAACTCAGGATCTCTGGAGCGAAGGAATGGGTAATGTTGTGGGTCGCGATCTTTCTTCATTCTGAGAGTCACGGGAAGAGGGAGTCCAGAAATATGGTGGGGGAAGATGTGAAAATGACAGTTCGAAGCAGATGACGATAAAGAAATGTAGAATGGTTCATTGTTAGCTGAGGGGAAGGCGATGAGGCATTCAATCAGTAAAATTAATCAGAAGGACAGTGAAACTAGTCAGAGAACTAGGGTGGTGGAGGGATGGGGAGAGAGAGGGGATGCAAGGGTTACTTTTGAAGTTAGAGAAATCAATATTCATACCACTGGGTTGTAAGCTGCCCAGGTGAAATATGAGGTGCTGTTCCTCCAATTTGCGTTGGGCATCACTCTGACGGTGGAGGAGGCCCAGGATAGAAAGGTCAGTGTGGGAATGGGAAGGGCAGTTAGTGTTTAGCAACTGGGGTGCCGCCTTCTGAATGCACACAGGTACAAGGTGAAATTATGTGATTACACTTGGAAAGTCAAGAGCGTTTATTGTCATATGCCCCAAAATGCAACAATGAAATTCTTTCTTTCAGCACCAAAACAGGTATGTAAACATAACACTCACTAGAGATGAGTGGCCAGGATTGTGCAGGTCCTTGATGATGCTGATGAACTTTTTGAAGCAATGCCTCCGGTAGATAGCGATGGGATGATGGGGAGACCCTTTGATGGCAGAGGCCAGTGCCCATGATGGACTGGTCAATGTTTACGACTTTTTGTAAACTCCTTCGTTCCTGAGCATTTGAGTTGCCGAACCTGGCCATGAGGCAACTACTCAATGTGCTCTCTACCATATACCCGTAGAAGTTTGAGAGCATTCGTCGACATACCCAATCTCCTCAATCGTCTAAGGAAGTGGAGGCGTTGTTGGGCTTTCTTTATCAATGTGCTGGGTCCAGGACAGATCTTCAGAGATGTGCATGCCCAGTATGGTAAAGTTGTTAACTTTCTCCACCACTGGCCTGTCGATGAAGACAATTTTGTGGATCCTTGGCCTATCTCTTCTAAAATGAACAATCAGTTCCTTGGTTTTACTGATGTTGAGACTAAGGTGTTGTTCTGGCACCATTCAGTCAGACAATCGATCTCTCTCCCATCCTCCGACTTATTATTCATAATTCGTTCATGATAGTGGTGTCGTGGGCGAATTTAAAGATGGAGTTGAAACTGTCCAGCTACACAGTCATGGGTGTAGAGTGAGTCGAGCAGGAGGCTGAGCACACAGCCTCAAGGTGCCCCAGTGTTGATGGTTATCAAGGACGAAGTGTTGTTGCCGATTCATATTGTTTGTGTCCTGTTGATGAGGAAATATAGGATCCAGTTGTACAGGGATGTGCAGAGACCCAGTTCCCTGAGCTTGGTAACAATTTTGGAGAAGGTGATGGTGTTGGGCGCCACGTTGTAGTCTGAACAATAGCCTGACATATGTATTTTTATTGTCCAAGTGGTCTAATGTAGAGCCAGCGAGATCACATTCTCTGTTGATCTATTGTGGCAGTGGGTAATTTGTCGCAGGTCCAGGTTGTTGCTGATGTATGAGTTGATATGTGCCATAAAGCAACCTGTCGAAGCACTTCATCACCACGGACATTAGT
Source organism: Rhinoraja longicauda (assembly GCF_053455715.1). Classification (NCBI taxonomy): domain Eukaryota; kingdom Metazoa; phylum Chordata; class Chondrichthyes; order Rajiformes; family Arhynchobatidae; genus Rhinoraja; species Rhinoraja longicauda. Next base: position 67,057,601 of record NC_135960.1, on the reverse strand, counting down.
GGCACTGGTCATTGAGACAGGTCACCTTAATCATCTTGGGCACCGATGTTATTGATGCCCTTTTAAAGCAGGTGGGAACCTCAGTCCTCAGTAATGAGAGGTTTAGGTTTAGATTTAGATTTAGAGATACAGCGCAGAAACAGGCCCTTCGGCCCCCCGGATCCGCGCCGCCCAGCGATCCCCGCACACTAACACTATCCTACACCCACTAGGGACAATCTTTACATTTGCCCAGCCAATTAACCTACATACCTGTACGTCTTTGGAGTGTGGGAAGAAACCGAAGATCTCGGAGAAAACCCATGCAGGTCACGGGGAGAACGTACAAACTCCGTACAGATGGCGCCCATAGTCAGGATCGAACCTGAGTCTCCGGCACTGCATTTGCTGTAAGTCAGCAACTCTACCGCTACGCCACAGTGCCGCCATTGTTGAAGAGGTCCACAAAAATTCCAGCCAGTTGGTCCGCACAGGTTTTAAGAATGTGACCAGGTGTACCATGTGGTCCAGTTGTTATCCAAGGGTTCACTCTCCAGAAAGATCTTCTGACGTCAGCTTCAATGACTGTGATTGCAATACCATCAGGGGCTCTGGGGGTCCGGGAAGGCACATCAATGTTCTCTCTTTTGAAAAGTGAATAGAACGCATTGAATTCGTCTGGGAGTGATGCTTCGCTGTCGCCTGAGCTGCCCCCTGGTTTTGCTTTGTAGGAAATGAAGAGCGTGCAAGCTCTGCCACAACTGCTGAACGTCTAACGCATCCTCCAGTTTAGAACGAAAAACCCCCTTTAGCTTTTGTGATGGCAATATTACGGTCATATCTGGACTTTGTATATGAATCTGTGTCACCAGACTTGAATGTCTAATGTCTGGTTCTCAGAAGATTATGGACCTCCTGGTTAATTCAAGCCTTCTGGTTGGGGAACATTCGGATGGTTTTGGTGGGAACACACCTGTCCGCACATCCTAATGAGGTCGGTAATAACTGTGGCGTATTTGTTCAGGTGTTTCTCCAGTATGTAAATTGAGATGTTTCATCCAATTCAATAGTGATGTTAAAGCTTTGGAGGGAAAAAAACAATATTTGATAGAATAAAAGCAAAATAAATGCTCATAATGCTCTGAAGATCGGGCAGTATCTGTAAAGACAAACAGGTGGAATTTCATATTAATAATATTTCATCAGAACTAGCAAGACACTAGAGATCAAATATATTTTCAGCTGCAGAAAAGGGGGAGGGTGGGATGGATGCGGGAATGTCTGTGATATGCTGGAAAAACATAGACAAAATGGGACCAAAACTGGAGACGTGGATTGGGATAGTGGTGAAACCTTGTTAACTGCAACTCATCTGTTTGTAGGATATGCAAATCGAAGGAGATGAGCAAGGGCAGATGAGTGTAAAACAAAGTGCAAATGTTGGAGATGTGAGAGCCGACACAACATTTGCAGGAAATCTGAAGTACACAGTGCTGAAAGTAACATCAGCTCAGTAAAACAGTTCTGTCATAGTTGGCTTGTTCCATCACACTTGAAATTGTTGAATTCAGAGTTGGGTTTTGAGGGTTAATATATATATATAACAATACATTGTAAAAACAGGTCTTTCCGCCCTTGATGTCTGTACCAAATATGATGTCAAATTAAATGAATCCCGCACTGGTGGGTAAGGCAAGGCAGCGCCTTTACCACCTCAGACAGCTGAGGAAATTCAGAGTGTCTCTGAGGATCCATCATTGCTTCTACTCTGGGGCTGTAGAGAGCATCCTGTCCGGCAACATCACAGTCTGGTTTGGGAACAGCTCTGCCCAGGAAAGGAAGGCCCTGAAAAGAGTAGTGCGTTCGGCAGAATGTACCATGGAAACTACACTCGCCCCCTTGCAGGACCTATACATCAGGAGGTGCAGATCAAGAGCAAGCAAGATTATGAGGGACCCCTGCCACCCCAGCAACGGACTGTTCCAGCTGCTACAGTCAGGCAAACGCCTCCGCTGTCACGCTGTGAAAACGGAGAGGATGAGACGGAGTTTCTTCCCACAGGCCATCAGGACTGTTAACTATTATAACTCCAGGGACTAAATTTTCTTTTCTGTATTAATTTTAATTTATATGCTGTAATTGTAATTTTTTTTTGCACGATCCGCAGGCATTGCCACTTTCATTTCACTGCACATCGTGTATGTGTATGTGACAAATAGGCTTGACTTGACTTGACTTGATCTGCCTGCACTCGGGTGATATAAAACCCCCTTGAATCCGACTGTAGTATTTGTTTCCATTGCCACTCTCTTTAAAGAAAACTCAACATAAAACTAAACCTTGCCCTGCACTTTAAACTTTCTTCTTTTTACCTTAAAGTTGTTCCCTCTATTATTTGACATCTATACCATGGGAAAGAAATTCTGTTTATCTTAATTGCCTCATAATTTTATAAACTTCTATTGGGTTTCCCCTCTGCCGCTCCAGGGAAAACAATCCAGGTTTGTCCAACCTCTTCATATTATTAATAGCCTCTAATTCAGGTAGTATATTGGCAAACCTCTTCTGCACCCATATCCAAACCCTCCACATCTTTCCTGTGATGGTACAAAATTGGGTGGCATGGTGGCGCAGCGGTAGAGTTGCTGCCTTACAGCGAATGCAGCGCCGGAGACTCGGGTTCGATCCTGACTACGGGCGCCGTCTGTACGGAGTTTATACGTTCTCCCCGTGACCTGCGTGGGTTTTCTCCGAGCTCTTCGGTTTCCTCCCACACTCCAAAGACGTACAGGTATGTAGGTTAATTGGCTGGGTAAATGTAAAAATTGTCCCTAGTGTGTGTAGGATAGTGTTAATGTGCGGGGATCGCTGGGTGGCGCGGACTCAGTGGGCCGAAGGGCCTGTATCTCTCTTTAAAAAAAACAAAAAAAAACTGCACACAATATTCCTATAAGAAAATAACTGCAGATGCTGGTACAAATCGATTTATTCACAAAATGCTGGAGTAACTCAGCAGGTCAGGCAGGATCTCGGGAGAGAAGCAAGGAAGGTTAGGTCATATACCTAATGTGTTAGGTCAGGTCATATTCCTAATATGACCTAACCAAAGTTTTATAAAGCTGCAATATGAGTTCCTGATTCTTGTGCTCCGTGGTCTGTCTGATTGAAGGCAAGTACATCATGCCCCTTCTTTACCATTCCATTGATTGGTGTCACCTCTTTTGGGGGCCCATGGACATGGACCCCTCAATCCCTCTGTACGGCAATGCTGTTCCAGGTCCTGTGATTAATTGCTTCCCCTTTTGCAGTTAACCTCCTAACGTGCAACATCTCACACTTTCCCCAGCTTAAACTCCATCTCCCATTTCTCTTGCCATATCATTAACTAATTTATATTTTTCTGCATCCTTTGACTGCCCATTCTCTTCCAAATGCGACTTAAATCCTATCCCTAAGAATCCCCTTCCTTATCACTGATGTGAAGTTCACTTGCCAATAAATTCATGTCAAATCCACCTTTCCCTTTTTAATAAAGGTAAAATATCGTTTACCTCTCCCTCGTTATCCTCTTGTTTTTAACATTTGTATAAAATACCTTGGGAGTCTCTTTTATCCTACATGCCAAGTGTTTTTATGTTCCTTGGAGCTCCTAATTCCCTGTTTTAGTCCTTTTCCGCTCATTTTATTTTCTTCTCAGGCCCTGACTGATTTCATCTTTGTAAATGTAATGGAGATTGAACCAGTGTAGCATCATCCTTGTTCACTTGGTTAAACGTGTTCATGTTATGGAGTTCTCTTTTTCTATATATCAAAACTATAGCTATGGGAACCCATGTGGGAACCCTCATGCCCCCACGTTCATGCAATATGTAGAACAGTCCTTGTTTAATTTCTACCACAGGCCTTTTCCTTCATCTCTTTACTCCATTACATCGTCAAGAATGCCATTGTCATGATAGAAACGGACCTTTTGTTCCAACTCGTCCATGACAACCATGATGCCCCATCTAAGCTGGCCCCATTTGGCTGCCTTTGGCTCATTTACCTCTAAACTTTTCTTTTCTGTGCCTTTTAAATGCTGTTTCAGACCTTCCTCAACTACCTCCTCCTGCAGCTTTTTCCATCTACCCACTACCCTCTAACTGAAAAACCTGCTCCTTGGGTTATTAAATATCACCCGTCTCACCTTAAAGCTTTGTTTTCTGGTTCTTGGTTCCCTACATTTTGTAAAAGATTATGCATTCACACATTACTATTCCCCATGATTTTTGTACACGTCCATAAGATCATACCTCAGCTTATAGTGCACCAAGTAATAAAGTCCTGGCCTGTCCAACCTCAGGCCCTCAAATCCTATCAGCATTCCTTGTAAATCTCAGCACCCTTTCCACCTTAATGACATCCTTTCTTTTGTAGGGTGACCAAAAGTGAATACAGTACTTTGAAGTGCTGCCTCCCCAATATCTTGTACAACTATAACATAACGTCCCAACTTCTATACTCAATACCCTGACTGATGAAGGACTATGTACCAAGTGTCTCCTTTACCACTGTATCTACCTTTGACACTACTTTAGGGGAACTATGCACCTGTCCTCCTAGACCCCTCTGCTTTACAACATTCCCCAGAGCCCTGCCATTTACTGTGAGTGGCCAGCTCTGGTGTGGCTTCCCAAAATGCAAGACTTCAGGTATTCTGCTTTGACCATTCCTCAGCCCACTTGCCCAACTGATCATGGTACTTCTGTAATATTTGCTAAGTATCTTCACTTTCGACAATACCACTTGTGTATGAAGGAAGTGCAGATGCTGGGTTTAAACCGGATAGACACAAAAAGCTGGAGCAACTCAGCAGGACAGGCAGCATCTCTGGATAGAAGGAATGGGTGACGTTTTGGATCAAGACCCTTCTTCAGACTAGTTTGGGAATAGGGAAACGAGAGATATAGGCGATGATGTAGAGAGATAAAGAACAATGAATGGAAGATACAGTATGCAAAAAAGTAACAATGATAAAGGAACAGGCCCTTGTTGTTTGTTGGGTGAAACCGAGAAGCTGGTGTGACCTGGGTGGGAGATGGATAGAGAGAGAGGGAATACCGGGGTTACTTGAAGTGAGAGAAATCAAAATTCATACCACTGGGCTGTAAGCTGCCCAAACGAATTATGAGATTCTGTTCCTCCAATTTGCATTTAGCCGTACTCTGACAATGGAGGAGACCTAGGGCAGAAAGGTCAGTGTGGGAATGGTAAGGAGAATTAATGTGTTTAGCAACTTTAATGTCATCTGCAAACTTACTAATTATGGCACGTACTTTCTCATCCAAATCGTTGATATGAACCACAAACAGCAGTGGAACCAGCACACCTCTGAGGCACACCACTGGTCATCGGCCTCTCGTCTAATAAACACTTTTCCACCTATATCCTCTGCTTCCTTTCATGAAGCTAATTCTGTATCGTTTGTCGGCTCTCCCTGGATCTCACGCAATCTGACTAAGTACCAAACAATGAAACTCTTACTTGCAGCAGCAAAACATTCCTGCAGAGACAATATGCATAGATAATTTATAATAACAATTCTGTAAATTAATAACCACAACTCTCGTGCAAGAAAATATAAAAGTCCTTGGTGCAACCATTGACAGTCCGTAAGTTCATAGTTGAGGTTAGTGTTGTGTGGTGTTCAAGAGCTTGATGGTAGTTGGGTAGAAACTATTTTTGAATGTGGTGGTCATGATTCCTGTATCGCCTCCCTGATGGTAGGCATGAAATGAGAGCGTGGCAAGGATGGTGTGGTTTTTCATGTTGGCTGCCTTTTTTAAGGCAGCACCTCTTATAATTCCCTCCGATGGTGCGGAGGCCAGTAGACTTAGAAATCTGTGATGGATCGGGGCAATGTTTACCACTTTCAATCATTTATTTAATTGCTGGGTGTGCAAGCTGCTGAACCAGCCGTGATGCAACCCATCAGTATGCTCGCAACCACGCATCTGTAGCATTCAAAGGGATATTTGTTAACATAGAATTCAAGTTTCACCGTCTTTAGTTTAGTTTAGTTTCGAGATACAGCGTGGATACAGGCCCTTCGGCCCACCGAGTCTGCACTGACCAGTGATCCCCGCACACTAACACTACCCTACCCACACTAAGGACAATTTTTACATTTATACCAAGCCAATGAATCTACAAATCTGAATGTCAGGATTGTGGGAAGAAACCAGAGTTCTCAGAGAAAACCCCACGCAGGTCATGGGGAGAACGTACAAACTCCATACAGACAGCACCCGCAATCAGGATCGCACACTGGTCTCTGGTGCTGTAAGGCAGCAACTCTACCGCTGTACCACCTTGCCGCCCTTTATTGTCTATTTCCACTTCACTCTCACTTTTGTGTGGTCCATCTCTGATTCTTTTCTTTACTGTATTTCAGGGGATTAGGTAACTTGGATTACAAGTGGTTCCGTTACATCTTTTCTGATGATAACACTTTCCACATCAGTGAGTTCTTCAGCGTGGCCTCTCCTCCGCAATTGTTGACAGAGCTCTCAGCCATTTGTCCCATTTCTTACCTCTGCACCCATCCACTAAACACTCTTTGCTTTGCACTCTTGTTTGCTTATTTTATTTAAATTTAATCAATTTATGTCACATTTAGTTTAGCGATACAATGCGGAAATAGGCCCTTCGGCACACCAAGTCTGCACCAACCTGTGATCCCCGCATACTGGCACTATCCTACACGCACCAGGGACAATTTACAAATTACACCAAGCCAATTAACCTACAAACTTGTATGTCTTTGGATTATGGGAGAAAATGTCGTGGTTACCGGTGTTCAAAATGAAGCAGGTGACACGGAGAATTCTTCAAGAAGTTAAAAGCCTTTATTTGCAAACAACGGCTGGAACAATCAGGATGTCAACCATCTGACTGCCCACTTAGTACACCGGGCAGCCTATTTTTATAGGATTTTTCTAAACCTTATCTTCTTTACATTACCTCATACCCACACTCCTTTCTTCAGTCATTCATTTCTTTGTAGTCACCCGTCTGTCCCGCCACCATTAAATCCCATTTAGTAATATATCCTTATCTCAATGCTCACATCCCTTCATACTTCGCCTCCCTTATTTCCTGCTAGTCCATCCCTCACATCCATCCATCCATCACCCCAAGGTCTATGTCTTTCCTTATCTCTTCTCTTGCCACCATTAAATCCTACTCATTGATGAATGTCTGCATCTCTTCACATTCTGCCACCCTTACCGTCTAGGCTAAAGCAAAGGTACAGGCTAAAGCAAAGGAGTGTTATGTTACAGACACGTGTCAAGGGTAAGGAATATCTAGAGCGCCTTAATTAGTTACAGAGAGGCGCCTAATGCCTAAGTAGTTACAAACCTTAAACAACAATGTATAAAATAATACCGTAACAATGTCTAATGTATAAAATAATATCGTATGGAATAATATCGTATTATCTCCCATTAAAAACTGGATATTCCGGACAGAACCCGCGCAGGTCACGGGGAGAATGTACAAACTCCGTACAGACAGCACCCGTAGTCAGGATCAAACCTGGGTCTCTGGTGCAGTAAGGCAGCACATCTACCGCTGCGACACCGTCCCGTCCACTTGACAAAGAGTTTAAAGATTACATTTCCAATCAGTTATGAATCACTTTGCAATTTGTTATTAATAAACAGAAAATCAGGAGATGCAATTGAGGGGAAAATTAACAACTTGTTTTAAAATTGACTGATCATTTGGGAATTAGTGTATGTAAGAACCTAAAAATGAACACGTGAGAAAAGACGATAGTGGTCTGCCATCCTGTCCTGAAGTTGCTCTGCACGTAAAGTTATAGAGCATGGAAATTGGACAGTAAATATTGCTCATGTCCATCACCGGTGCTGACCTCCACACCATCAGAGGGATCTATCTCTTGAAGACGCTGCCTCCAAAGGGCAGCCAATATGAAACACCCCATTGTGACGGTGTTGGCCATAAAATATCCAATTATACCAATATCAGTTTCTCGCATCTGACCCATAGCCTTTGATACCATGGCACTTTATTCTAATATCTAAATATTAACATGTTGTGATTACTTGCCCCACCCCCCCTCGATGTCTGTTTCAGCTTTCAACCAATTCTTCCTCCTATTCCAAGTCTCCTAACCATTCCTTTATGTTGACACTACAGGAACTGTAACTTTTTGGGGTGTGGGCTTATTGCCAAAAGCCATGGTTCCAGTTCCTGGAGTAAGAGTAAACATAATAAGGTCACACAAGGACTCCCAGATGACTCAATAAGTAAAGTTGAATGATGCAAACAACTGTAAAAGTACCAGATCAAATATGTGGACAGTGGTGAGTGAGCCAATGTCTGCCTGAACATGCCATGATTATCATTTGTACTCACTGACAGCTCCTCCATGGTGGTGTAATGGCTTCTCTGGTATATTACTGAATCCCACTCTCCAGGTTTGTATTTTTTAAATGACTCATGACATGATTTGCCAAAATCAAAAACTATTCTGGAGTAAGTCAAATTTTAATTTAATGTGATTGCCATGTTGCATTTTGGTATTTATCTTACAATAATCTAATATACGCACCAAGAATCTGAAGTTCAAGTTGTACAAGTTTTTTTTGTTGTTACAGTTTTTGGATCAAGTCTTTTAATAATTCTTAAGTCCCAGGATATGAAATACTGGGTCCTTTCAAAACATTCATTTTGATACATAGTCTTAAGGATCTTTTCTATGATGTACACGTTTAGAATCATTTCACAAAAATTTGTTCATCACCTTTTTTTACTTACTTTTGTCTGCAGGAGCCGGAAGAAATAAACCCAGATGACGAAACAGAAGATACCATTGAGGATGAGGTGGAAGATGATCTTGGAGTTGTTGAAGAACAGCGCAGTGTGATTCTACACTTGTTATCTCAGCTGAAGCTGGGTATGGATTTGACACGAGTAAGTACATCGTGCGTAGCGGTAGAGTTGCTGCCTTGCAGCGCAGGAGACCCGGGTTCAATCCCGACTACGGGTGCTGTCTGTACGGAGTTTGTACGTTCTCCCCGTGACCACGTGGGTTTTCTCCGAGATCTTCGGTTTCCTCCCACACTCCAAAGACGTACAGGTATGTAGGTTAATTGGCTTGGTGTATGTGTAAATTGTCCCTAGTGTGTGTAGGATAGTGTTAATGTGCGGGGATCGCTGGTCGGTGCGGATCCGGTGGGCCGAAAGGCCTGTTTCCGTGCTCTATCTCTAAGCTAAACTAGTGTGGCAAGCATGACAACTCGGAATATTTCAAGTGCTGCAAAGATTTTTTTGGGGATGTGTGTTTTGCTTTTAGCATCACAGAATTATAAAAATAATACAGACTGCAGATGATTGAATCTGGAGAAAACGACAAACTGCTGGAAGGTACAAGACTGTAATTTCTGGAATTTAAAGCAACAAACGATCTCCTGGAGGAACTTATCAGGTCAAGCAACACCTGTGGAGAACAAGAGATGGTTGATGCCTCAAGTCAACACATTGCATAGGAACCAAGAGGGAGATTAGCGAGTCCAAAGAGGTGAGGGAGGAGTGAGACAGGCTGATAGATAGAACTAGATGAGGGAGGGATGATGATAGATGGAATGAGGGGTGGGCCGGGGGGGGGTTGGTAAACGGGTCTGGGTAACAAAGGGGAGGGATGTAATAGGTGAACCAAGCGAGAAAACCTGAATAGACTGCTGGGAGTGAGAAAGGAACGTAGGGCGTGGGTTAATCTGAAGCTGAAAAGTACAAAGTGCATAGTGCTGGGTTGTGGGCTATCTAAGTGGAATGTGAGGAGGTGGCGCTCTGGTTTGCATTTGGCCTCGCTGTTGGAGTGGAGAAGGCCACGGATGGACATGTCGTTGTGGGAATGGGAAGGGGTGCTGACCTGATGTCTAATGGAAAATCAGGATGGCCATTGTGAACAGAACTAGGTGCTCTGTAAAACAGTTGCCTCGGCTGTGCTTGGTCTCGTCATTGTAGAGGCAACAACATCACAAGCACCCAATGCAATTGAGCAGATTAAAGGAATGTACATGAATCTCTGCATCCCTGCAAACTATCTACCAATAGATACTACTGACCCATGTACTCCCACAGCTATCTTAACTACATCACCTTCCGTCCTGTCTCCTAAAAGAATGGCATCCCTCGGTTTTCTCATCTCTTTCTCATCTGTTCTCTAAGTGATGCTTTCCGCTCTAGGACCTCTGAACGGCCCTCCATTAAGATGTCGCTTCCTCTCTGCTGTACTTAATGGATCCTTTACAAGCATTTCCACCATTTTCTGTATGACTACTCCCCCCCACTCCCCTCCCCCCCCCCCCCCCCAACACCACTACCTTGATCCACAACTTTCACTCCACCTTCCTCCACATCCAACCAAGATGGTGCCAGAGTGTGGTGACTCTGCATGCTCGCCCGGTGGATGATCTATTGTCGATACAATAATCGCCCAACTCTTTAAATCTCTTTTCTACCTGTAAATTATATTCTGCACTTTGTATCTATACCTTGCTCTACCTATTGTGCTTGAGTGTGGCTTGATTGTATTTATGTACAGCATTATCTGATTTGATTGCATAACATGCAGAACAAAGGTTCACTGTACCTAAGTAATCGTGATAATAAACAATAAACTTAAACCTTTAGTGTGCAGGAAAGAACCGCAGATGCTGGTTTAAATCGAAGGTAGACACAAAATGCTGGAGTAACTCAACGGGCCAGGCAGCATCTCTGGAGAGAAGAAATGGGTGACGTTTTGGGTCGAGACCCTTCTTCAGACTGATGTCAGGGGATTGGCGGGATAAAGATAGAAGGTGGTCGGAGAATGCAGTCTTCTCCAAAGATGCTGTCCGACCCGCTGAGTTACTCCAGCTTTTTGTGTCTATCTCACATTTCTTCTATCTTGGTTACAACCCCCACCCCCTCCCACATGCACTTCCACCTGCCAAAATATCATATCATATATCATATACATACAGCCGGAAACAGGCCTTTTCGGCCCTCCAAGTCCGTGCCGCCCAGTGATCCCCGTACATTAACACTATCCTACACCCACTAGGGACAATTTTTACATTTACCCAGCCAATTAACCTACATACCTGTACGTCTTTGGAGTGTGGGAGGAAACCGAAGATCTCGGAGTAAACCCACGCAGGTCACGGGGAGAACGTACAAACTCCTTACAGTACAGCACCCGTAGTCAGGATCGAACCTGAGTCTACGGCGCTGCATTCGCTGTAAAGCAGCAACTCTACCGCTGCGCTACCGTGCCGCCCTATAATTTTCTACTTTCTATTTTCACCTCTCTTACGATGCAATACAATAGAACTTTAATCATCCCTGGTCTGCCAACAGTCACAGCACACAACAGGGTACACGAACACTTGAAATTAAAAATAAATTTTAAAGTTTTTTAAAAAGAAAGAGACAAGTGGCTGGCTGCTGTGTGCACAGCAGTTTAACCAGAACGAACGAACGAACAAACAAAGGCTTATACCATGGGCAGAGGATTCTAAACCTAAAGTGCCCTGCCCCACACCGGGGGCCCCCCTTTGTTCTCCCACCGTCCCCCACGCCAGGTCTTCCATTGTTCTTCACGGCGGTCCCCCCACTTATCATCCTTTGTCCCAACGTGTCACCTCCCCCACCTGGCTCCATTTTAATTTTAGGCTTATCATTGTCAAGTGCACTGAGGTACAGTGAAAAGCTTTGTTTTGCATGCTATCCAATCAGATCAGATAATATATAAATACATTCAAGTTAAACTCAAATACAATAGGTAGAGGAGAGGGGAAGATGCAGAGTGCAGAATATTGTTCCAGAGATATAGTCCAATGTCTGCAATGGGGTAGAGATGAATTGGACAATACCCTAGCTTTTGAAAGGACCGTTCAGAACCTGATAACAGAGGCTCCTTTATTGTCTGCCTGATGGGAGTAGGGAGAAGGAGGAATGACCAGCGTGTGGCAAGTCTTTGATTATGTTGACTGCTTTCCCGAGGCAACATGAAGTTTAGTTGGAGTTGATGGTGGGAAATCTAATCTGTGTGATGGACTGGGTTATAGCCACAACTCTGCAATTTCTTGCGGTCTTGTGCAGAGCTGTTCCTGAACCAAGCTGTGATGCAACACAACAGTATGCTTTCCATGGTGCATCACAGTTGTGGAAGTTTGGAGGTCACTGGAGACATGCCAAATTTCCTGAGTCTCCCAAGGAAGTGGAAGTGTTGGTTTGCTGATTTGGCTGTTGCTTCAACATGCTTGGTCCACAACAGATCATTTGCTACAAAATAAAACTAAAGAACTTGAAGCTCTTGACCAAACTTACGTGGCAGGGGAGAATCGGTAAAGATGGCCGATCTCCCAGGACAAGGCCGATCTCCCAGGACATTGCACTCTCCTGCGATGTCCCCAAATGCAGGACACTCGACTGGAAAATTTGTGGTGAATTTGTGGCAAAGTGACGCAGCGGTAGAGTTGCTGCCTTACACCACCAGAGTTGCTGCCTTACAGCACCAGACACCTGGGTTTGGTCCTGATTACGGGCGTTGTCTACGGAGTTTGTATGTTTTCCGGATGTCCGCATGGGTTTTCTCCGGGTGCTCTGGTTTCCTCCCACATTCCAAAGATGTGTAAGTTTATAGGTTATTTTGCCTCTGCAACTTGTCCCTAATTTGGATGCACAATCTTAAGTGTAAAGGGAGTATCGTAGGGGACTGAGAACGCATCCTTGCAGGACACTGGTGTTGAGTATTTTTTCCCCATCATCCTCCCCTCACCCGATTCTACATATCGCCTCCCTGACCCTGACTCGCCCCCCTCTCTCTCTCTCTCTCACATCTATGTACTGGCTATCTTTCCACTATACTCCCAGTCCTGACCTGCAGTCTCAACCCATAACATCATTCCTCGTCTGCTTCCACAGATCCTGCATGACTCGCTGAGTCCCTCCACCACATTTTGTGTTATTTTATAAAACAATACAGTCATGAGGGGAGGCTATTGTCCATCATGGTGCTGGCATCCTCTGCAGCAATTCTGTCCATCTCTGTCCTCTGCCCACTCCCTGTAGCCCCATTGATGTTTTTGCCAAGTATTGTTCAAATACATTTAGGAAAGCTACCATGTATCTGCTTGCTGCATCTTTTGAGACCCGTCTTATAACTTTTATTTTAGTACAATGAATTATGTTCACATGAAGTGAATTTCCTTTCCTGGTTAATGTGGTAATTAAAACATTAAGAACCACATCTCATATTCTGCTTGAGAAACCTGCAGTGTGGAAATTGTGAGCCGATTGCAGTTGGGCTCTTCGGCTGTGAGCGATTGCTAATTTCGATGGACTTTTCTGTTTTGTTCTGAAGAAAAAAGCATGTGTGACATACAGTATTCCATTCTTGAGAGCCAAGAATTGTGTGAAAAATCACATAAAAGCAGCCAAACCTCTTCATGATATTAATTCATCTGTTGCCAGAATATGTGCATAAAATTTGCAGCATTTTCACAAACCTGTAAATTGAACTAGTAATTTCACACCATGTTCTCAATCAAGTTCAAACCACAGGCTTTCAAGATCAGAAAAATGTTGCTGGCATTACTTTGCCTATCTCAAACATAATCAGTTACAGTATTCATGCACATTTGAATCTCAAATCCTTGCAGATAAGGAATTATTTGTGTTAATCGTACCAGACAACCTAGAATGGCACCTGCAGCTTCGAAAATCAGACCTGTGAATTATTTCCAGTTGATAGACACAAAAAGCTGGAGTAACTCAGCGGGACGGGCAGCAACTCTGGAGAGAAGGAATGGGTGACATTTGGGTCTCTGTCTCGAGTTGCTGCCTTTCCCGCTGAGTTACTCCAGCTTTTTGTGTCTATCTTTGGTTTAAATCTTTGGTCCAAAGACGTACAGGTATGTAGGTTAATTGACTGGGTAAATGTAAAAATTGTCCCTAGTGTCTATAGGATAGTGTTAGTGTGCGGGAATCACTGGGCGGTGCGGACTTGGTGGGCCGAAAAGGCCTGTTTCCGCGCTGTATCTGAAATATGAAGAAAAAAAAAATGAAACCAGCTTCTGCAGTTTCTTCCTGCACAATTCTTTCCAGTTGCTGAGCAATTTATTTTGCGAGAGGATCATAGAACAGTACAGCATAGGAACAAACACTTTGTCTCAGCATATCTGCACCAACCATAATGCAATTGTAATTAATCCTATCTGCCAGCCTGGTGAAGTATCTCAATCCCTCTAAGATGTTGATGTCACATCGGTTCCTCTTCCCCCCCCCCCGGCTTCCACGCCACACACAGCTTACAAGATGCACCAGCAAGCCCTTCTTCACTCACCGTCCAGGTGATAGCATTGTTGATGCAGCTCACGTTGTAGCTTGGTCACCGTGGGGTTCCCTCCCCTCTCACTAGCTGCTGTTTCTTTCTGTTGGCCATCGCTTTGGCCACTCAGCCTCTGTTCCCTCTAACACTGCCTCCTTTCCTCGTCGCTTTGTCCACTTCCGCCGCCTCCTGCTCCCATCACGTTTGTGAACTCGGCCTCTCCCCTCCTCCACCGCCTCCTCCACCTTCTCCCGTTGCTCTGTCCACTCAGCCTCTTCTTCCCCCCCACCCTCCACCGCCACCTCGTCCTCTCCCTCCCCTGGAGTTGCTGATACCTTGGAAGATGTCGGTGACTGTGGGAGAGGTGGAGGAGGAGTCTGTAGTGGTGCGGGAAACCTCACAGTGACCAAGTGCGTTCTGTTCGGTAGCGGCATCCTGAAGAATAAGAGTCCGGTCGGGGTCTACAAAGTAAGGTGTGTCAACCGGTGAAGAAGGGCTCGTTGGTGCAGACCTGCGGCTAGTTTTAAGGTGAAACGACACAAGGTGCTGGAATAATAGCAATCTGTATCAGTCTGAAGAAGGGTCCTGATGCATCTATCCTTGTTCTCCAGAGATGCTTCCTGAGTTGCTGAGTCTGTGTCCATTAGTGCATTAACCATCATCTGTAGTTCTTTGTTTCAACTACATACAACGATAATACCTTATTCGGTTATAGCGGACAATTTTCAATAAAGGACAACATTCCTCCTGCTCGATGGTCCGTTACATCGAGGGTTTATTGTATTCAAACTCACGCCCATGGGCAGAAACCAGGGGATGAACTGGTTCCCTGTTTCAAGGAAATAGCATGTGCATGTTGAGCTTATTGGACTTCTAACTTGGTTTATGAAGGACTATGCAATGAAATAAATTTAACTGATTGCGGATGATCAGCCATGATCACAATGAATGACGGTGCTTGCTCGAAGGGCCAAATGGCCTCCTCCTGCACCTATTTTCTATGTTTCTATGAAACTTTATTGCAGCTCGTAATGGCACTTCAGTGAAATGTTAGAATAAACTAATTAACCTTCCTATTCTATAATTACCTTGCGAAGTGTCATTAGTTGTCGGATATAATTTAGAAACAATTTTACCAAAATTGAATGCATATAAAGTTTGTTTTTCTGGTTCCCCTGTAGGTGGTTCTTCCAACCTTTATTCTGGAGAAACGTTCATTACTGGAGATGTATGCAGACTTTATGTCCCATCCAGATCTCTTCATTGGTATCACAGATGGTGCAAATCCTGAAGAGAGAATGGTCCGTTTTGTCGAGTATTACCTTACCTCATTCCACGAAGGCCGTAAAGGAGCTGTGGCTAAGAAACCATACAATCCAATTATTGGTGAAACATTTCATTGCTCATGGAATGTACCGAGAAACACGAGTGGTAAATCATGTGGTAGCTCATCGCAGAATTGCTGGCAAACGACAGAGTGCTCTGGTGGTTCGGAGGGAAGAGGCCAAGCAGACTATCTTTTAAGATTTGTGTCAGAACAGGTGTCTCATCATCCACCTGTATCAGGATTTTATGTAGAGTGTGAAGAGAAAAACATGTGTGCAAACACTCATGTATGGACAAAGAGCAAGTTCATGGGCATGTCTATTGGAGTTGTAATGATTGGCGAAGGTAAGATGCATTGTTTCTGTCTCAAAGTAAGAAATGCGACAAAATGTTTCTTATTAAATTGGGTATCAGTTATGAAATGACAAATTTACAAGAGCTGGGTTACTGACAAAAATAGAAATTAAATTTCATTTTCACGTGACATCGGTAATACCATGAGCAGATGCTAATATAATAGTTCTAAGCTCTATAATTTGAGACACTTGAACGGAAGCTAGAATTGGCTTCATGTGTTAAGACCCAAAAACACCGTGGCTATAATGCTATTAATGCTTCTGAGGCCGATGATCTATAAGAAAACCTCAAGGGGAAAAAATGTGATGTGTCATGATAAGGTCAAGATCCTTTTCATAACTTCTGCTCTCTGTCAAGAGAAAACCTTATGATTCAAAAGGTTAACAAAATTGTGAAGACTTATTAGACAGTGAATGGGAAATGGCAAGCTACTTCCATAAATTGCTGTCTATAACTCAGCAGTTGTACCAAAATGATCTCATCCGAGAGGACACGTGCCCTTTCTGCGAATTGATGTTCACTCGCATTGGTGAAAAGGACTAAAGAGGAATGAAGTTATGCTTCATTGAGACAATCCTGGTGAAATAATTTGGGTTCTTAATTTTATGCTCAGGCCGGCAGTGTTGTGGTCTGTTATCATGTTTCACATAATATTTAAACATTAGGCAAAAAATGTACTTGCCTTTTGCTGAAGCTTTAATAGAAAACTGCTACTAACATTATCTTTGGGGTTCAAATGCCAAAGTCTGTGACCTTTCCAGAATTGGTAGATTGGGAATTCAATAATTATTTCTAAAATTATTTTAATACTTTAAGTCTTACTTCCTAATTAGCTCCACGAATCATTAATCAATGGTGCCATTGCTACAATATTATGAGCGTTTGATTTTGGACGCCACTTTTCTTGCAGCTCAGTACAGAGCCATTGCATGAAATAAGTGATTTAGTGAAAACCCAAAGAGTTTACTGTTCACTAACATTGATAGAAAGAGTCCTTTCAGATGTTTTGAAGTTCTTGTTTTCTGAAATATTTTGTTATAGAATTAAAGGACGTTCCTTTAGAAGGAGATGAGGGTGAATTTGTTTAGTCAGAGGTCTGGTGAATCTGTGGAATTCTTTGCCACAGCAGGCTGAAAAGGCCAAGTCACTGGATATTTTTAAGGCAGAGATAGATAGATTCTTGATCAGTACAGGTGTCGGGGGTTGTGGGGAGAAGGCAGGAGAATGGGGTTAGGAGGAGACATAGATCAACCATGATTGAATGGCGGAGTAGACTTGATGGGCCGAATAGCCTAATTCTGCTCCTATCACTTATGACCTGATATCTTCTAAGGAGTTTGTAGGTCAGGAAACCAATCACCCTGAGATCACTGATTGTTTGGAAAATCTGTGTTCATTCAAATCCCAAAGTGGCGGTGTTGGGACTGTGGATTTCTTTCCTTTTTCTCATGGCAGTTCCATTTAAAGTTCTGTGGAATGCAATTATATAGTAACCACTTAGAAAGATGTGGAGGCCAAATCATTGAGTATTATTAAGGTGGGGATTGACAGGGTGTCAACAGTTATGGGGAGAAGACAGGAGAATGGAGTTGAGTGGGAATGATAGATCAGCCATGAATGACAGAGTAGACTCGATGTACTGAATGGCCTACATTTGCTTCTAAGACATGAACTTATGAAAGGAAAATTAGACCATGGAGGTAAAGTTATTTAACTTTGGTTGACTTGGAATATCATAAATGTCTACAGAATGTAGGATAAATATTTTTGTTGCACTATATTTTTCTGCAACAGATATACTTATCCTATATTCCTCAACAGATATTTATTCATGAAAAATACCTGATCCATCTAATAACTCCACTCTTCTGAGCATATCGGTAAGCTTTTCATTCAGTGGTTCATAAAATTCTGTATGCATCTTTACAATGACACGACATGTAAGAAACTGGAAATTACAGCAAAGTTCCCACCAGCCGTATGGGCCAAATGCAAAGTCAGGAAAAGGAAAAGGTGGTGACACCTGCTTCATGATAGACCAAGCGAGGTGCTCGGACATGGCAATCTTGTCTTGTCTTCATGTTTCCCTGGCCTGAAATGTCTGGCTGGCAGTTGTGTTGACTGTTCTACTTACTGAGGGAGATCACTGCTGTCATCCTGGCTGCAGTTTACATTCCACCTCGGGCAGATATCAAGTTAGCACTTGACAAATTGAGCACCGTGATCAATAAGCATCTTATGAGGTGTGGCCTCAAGAAGGCTGTATCTATCAAGAATCCCACACCATCCGGGCATCCCCTCTTCACTGTTACCATTGGAGCGATTGGGCTTGTATACACTGGAATTTAGAAGGATGAGAGGGGATCTTATTGAAACATATAAGATAATTAGGGGACTGGACACATTAGAGGCAGGAAACATGTTCCCAATGTTGGGGGAGTCCAGAACAAGGGGCCACAGTTTAAGAATAAGGGGTAGGCCATTTAGAACGGAGATGAGGAAGAACTTTTTCAGTCAGAGAGTGGTGAAGGTGTGGAATTCTCTGCCTCAGAAGGCAGTGGAGGCCAGTTCGTTGGATGCTTTCAAGAGAGAGCTGGATAGAGCTCTTAAGGATAGTGGAGTGAGGGGGTATGGGGAGAAGGCAGGAACGGGGTACTGATTGAGAGTGATCAGCCATGATCGCATTGAATGGCAGTGCTGGCTCGAAGGGCTGAATGGCCTACTCCTGCACCTATTGTCTATTGACAGGAGATACAGAAACCTGAAGTCTTGCACCATCAGGTTTAGGAACAGCTGTTTTTCTACAACAAGGTTTATTGGATGAAACCATCAGGTTCTTGAACAAACTTGAAGAACCCTAATCTTACCTCATCAATGCAACAACAGACTTGCACTGCTATGGACTTGTTTTCTAACTGTGTTTTGCACTAATGTCTTGTTTTTGCACAGCCTTTACTTGCTTCATTGTCTTGTACAACATGTCTGGTGCATTGTGGGAGACCCTATGCCCGTCATAATGCTGCAAGATGTTCATCATACTTGTACATTGCCATACTTTTCATCTGTCAGTAAACTAAATTTGAAGGTGAATGATTATCCCCATTCCAAATGATTTGATCATAAACCACTTTCCCCCACATAGTATGTGAGGTGCAACAAGAAATGACCTGTTCTATTCTAGTTTATTCACAAAATGCTGGAGTAACTCAGCAGGTCAGGCAGCATCTCAGGAAGAAGGAATGGGCGATGTTTCGGGTCGAGACCCTTCTTCAGACGTCTGAAGAAGGGTCTCGACCCGAAACGTCACCCATTCCTTCTCTCCTGAGATGCTGCCTGACCTGCTGAATTACTCCAGCATTTTGTGAATAAATACCTTCGATTTGTACCAGCATCTGCAGTTATTTTCTTATATACATGTTCTATTCTAGTGGTTGCCTCCTTGTAGGCTTGCTTATCGAGTTAAATATGTGAATGCTGCATGGTCTTTGTCTTTTGATCTTGGCTGAGCCAGATGAATTTGTTTCAAATGGAATTGTCTCCAAGCAAAGAATAATTAAATGATCCACTAAATTACATTATCTGGTGACTTCAGATAGAAAACATTGTAGTAAAACTATTTGAAGATGGAGTTTCCTTTCAGCCTCCACCATAATTCTCCATTCCAACGACGAACATTGAATACTGTTTGTATGATCGCAGCTCCTTCTAAACAAATTACCACTACCCGACTGCTCCCCTGCCCTTTTGGGACTCCTCCCCGTTTGAAGATACGGAGGTAAATACCCTGTGTTAAACTTAGAGTTGATTATATTTAGTATTTTTAAGTTACCTTGCACAGCTTCAGGTGTACTGTAAATTAAACAGTCCTTTTACCGAATGGGCTGCAAATGGCCTTGGATTTAAGATCTTTAATTTGAAAGGCATGATTATTATATATATTTAGTCTGAACTTAAATTCTGCTGATGAAGCATGCTACATAGACAATAGACAACAGACAATAGGTGCCTCTAACGTTTCCTGCCCCTAACGTGTCCAACCCCTTAATAATCTTATATGTTTCGATAAGATCCCCTCTCATCCTTCTAAATTCCAGTGTATACAAGCCTAGTCGCTCTAGTCTTTCAACATATGACAGTCTCGCCATTCCGGGAATTAACCTAGTAAACCTACGCTGCACGCCCTCCTTCCTAAAATTTGGAGACCAAAACTGCACACAGTACTCCAGGTGCGGTCTCACTAGGGCCCTGTACAACTGCAGAAGGACCTCTTTGCTCCTATACATGATACATGTTAGAATGAATGTGTATCAGTGAGATAATCCTCCATTCTTTATTTAGTTCCTTCCCTCTGTCATGGATTGCCTGCTATTTCAAATTCTCCATTCCTGACTGAAATGTGGCTCGAGAGCTCAACTGCATTTTTACCTTTACAGTTTCTTTGTTCGTCCTCTGATTAAACAGTATGCTGGCTTTCATTGGAAATGGGTTTGAATAGAACAGCAAAAATGCTTGCTGCAGTTGTGCAGTGCTTTAGTGAGACCCCTACGTGGAGTTTGTGTACAGTTTTGGTCTGTGTGCTTGGCAGGATGTTCGTGTTATAAAAGGAATGTAGCATTCGACTGGTTCCTGAGATGGCTGGTCTAACATACGAGGAGATACTGGGTAAGTCAGGGCTGTGTCCACAGGAGTAGGGAAGAATGAAAGGATCTTGGGTCGAGACAGACCTGATGCAGGGAACATGGTCCTGATGTCTTGAGAGTCCAGAACCAGCAGGCTATCTCTGAATACAGTGTACAGCATTTTAGAATCAAGATCAAAAGAAATGTCTCCACTCTGAGGGGGTGAACCTGTGGAGTTCACTACTACGGAAAGTGGAGGAGGTCATTATGTATATTGCTAGAGGACATCTATTTCTTAATGGTGAAGAGGATCAAGGAATATGTGAAGAAGGTGGATACTGAAGTGAACCTCCATGTTTATGCTAATTACTGGAGCAGTGCTGTATGGCCTATTCTGCTCGATTTTCTATGTTTCTATGTTAAAAGCTGCAAAGTAGCCCAAGGAGGTGCATTGGTAGGGCACAAGGAAAGATCCCATGATGTCAAAGCTATCTTAAAGGGCTTTGTAATTTGTATTAATGTATTGATAACCTGGGCTAACCCTGCCATAGGTTGAGGATGCATCCTTTTTCTCAGAATGTAGAATGCTATCCAAGGTGGGGAGTTGCTTTTAGATTTTTCCACTCTTCTCAATGCAGTGAATCATACTGCATGTGGTGATTGATCTATGTTATGAGTCTAGGACTTGATTTCTGGGGTAAGGTCAGGTTTCAGTCTGCACATTTCTTTAAGTCTGAAATGTTCACCCTCTTCTGGCAAGGTAATAAAGTGCATGGATCATGGCTGTCTTTCTGTCCGTTTCACATTATCAAACCAGTTTCAAAATGCTGAGAATGTCAACAGGGCATCCTAAAGCCACTTCACGCTTCTCTCACTCTCCAAAAATAAGCCAATCGAGAATTCAATGGAATAATACTCACCTGGCAATCGAGCAATACAGACCTCTCATGCGCAATCCTGTAGTGTGTTGGCCCGTGCCTTCAGTGCCATTCTTTATTCCATTTTAAAGTTGGGTTTTCGATGCTGTGAGAGTTTACTGGAATATACTTCTGTTGTTGATAAATTCGTTTTTGTTTCAGAAACTGCACCAAGAATTGGATATATTTTTTCCTCTTGATTTGAATTTTCATGTTGCACAGAATGAAGAAATTGCACACAATTGTTGATTAAGATAAATTCTCTATCCCATTCTCACGCAGACCTCTCTGACCACGGCTTCCTACACTGTTCCAGTAAAGCATAATGTTAGCCTGAGCAGCATCACCTAATCTTTCAACTGGACGCATTGCAGCCGTTAGGATTCAACATTGAATGCAACCATTTTGATAACCAGCCATTCCAAATCTTGTGCCTCTTACCCTTTCTTTTTGCTAATTTCACATTTCGTTTAACTCAAATTTACACTTCCTTCGGGTACATCTGATGCTCACAAGCCTTTGTAACGCTATTTGTGTATTTCTATCCATCCTGTTCTCTCTATCTTTAGAGTCAGAATTGCACAGCACAGGTAAAGGCCCTTTGGCTCAACTCAACTATACCAACCAAGGTGCCTTCCTGAGCCAGTTCTATTTGGCTTATGTCCCTCTATTTGCCCTATATCCCTCTATACAATTCTAATGTTTCTAAAACAACATTCCAAATAAGTGGACAAATCCACATCTGTCCACTTATCTGAAATATTGCCACATGTATCCACCTCCACCACTTGCTCCACCATCTCTTTCCAGATACCCACTGCCTTCTGTGCAGGAAAATGTTCCCTTTGAATCACTTCAAATCTTCACTTCTCACCGTAAACCCTCTTGCTATACACACCTCTACCCTATTAAAAAAAGTGTGATAATCCATCTTGTCCATGTTCCTTACGGTTTTATAAATCTTGAAGGTCACCCCTGAACCTCACATGTTCCAGGGAAAATAATCCCAGTTCAACCATCTCCTCTTCCCAGCAACATTGTTTTGAATCTTTCCTGTACCCGCTCTAACTTAATTATATTCTTCCTAGAGTGTAGTGACTCGAACTCACACTATATTCCAGGTGTAGTCTCGCTAATATCTTGTACATCTGTGAGATAATGTCCACCCCTTGCACTCAATGCCGTGACTGATGAAGGCAAACACTTCACATGCCTCCTTTGCCACTTTGTCTACTTTTTGGGGATGTACTGGTCCTTCCAGGTCAGGAACGTTCCAAGTTATGCATGTCCTGTATGTGGGATCATTTGTTCATGAGACCAGCGGGATGGATTTGCCAACCAGGCATCTTCTACCATGTCGGAGTTTGGTTTGGGTTGTGTTTCCTATTTGCAAACAGTTTGTGTTATGAACAGTTCTCGGGGATGGATCCTCGCCATAACCTGGGGAGGACCTTGTGTAAAAAAAACTGCTGGAAATATTCAGCATATCAGGCAGCATCTGCAGAGGGAAATAGATAGAAGATGTTTTGGATTGGTACCCTTCTTCAGACTGAAGAAGGGTCCTGATCTGAGACATCATCTATCCATTCTCTCTATAGATGCGACTTGGTCAGGCTGAGCTCCACCAGGATTTTTTTGCTGTAGACTTCAGCAATGGCAGTTTTATGTGTCTCAAACCTGTACGTACTAAGCCCCTTTATTCTATAGCACCTCAGGGTGCTTTTATTCACTGTATATGCCCTGGTTTAATTTCCCAAAAAGCATAATTTTGCACGAGTTAAATTCCATCTGCCATTCCTTTTTCCACCTTTGCATTTGATCTAGATCATGTTGTAACCTTGGTAACTTCTTCACGGTCCACCATACCATCAATTTTGGTGTCAGCACAAGGTTACTAATCATGCCACCTATTTCTTCATCCGAATTTTCAATTTTGTATATCATTGGCTAGCTTGCCCTGGATTCCATGTTATGCAGCCTTCTGGGCCAGCCTGCCACGCAGGGTCTTGTCAAAGGTTTGCTGAAGTCCATGTAAACAAAGTCTTTTATCTCTCTCATCAATCATCTTGGTTACCTCCTCAAAAAAACACACTCATAGATCCTGCCTCTTAGAATCTCCTCTCGTAGCATTCCCACCACTGATGGAAAGTTCACAAGTCTGTTGTTCCCTGTGTTTTCCGTGCAGCCCTTCTTAGGTAACAGCACAACGTTAGGCACATTCCAGTTATTTGATACCTCGCACGTGTCTAAGGAAAATCAAGAAGATTTCTGCCGAGCCACCTGCAGTTTGCTGCATTCTCTCCTCAAAGTCCAGGGATGCACTTGGTCAGGCCCCAGGGATTTATTCACCTTTTTTGTGCCTCAAGACTGCCATCACCTCATGTCGTTATATTATCAGTATACCTCGGGAATCATTATTCTCTTCCGTGAATACCTTAGCTTCCATGATCTCCTACACAGTAAATACAGGTGAAGTATTGATTTCAGACTTTGCCCATCTCTTGTGGCTTCACCCATATTCAACCAAAGAGATTCTTCTGGGACATATTCTCTGCATGGTTACTCTTGCTATTAATATGCATGAATCACTTGAGATTCCCCTTGACCTTTATCTGCCAAGGTATCTCATGTTCCCTTTTATCCTCATGATTTCTTTCTTTGCTGTACTACTGCATCCCTCAGAGTCGAGGTTTGCTTGTTCCCAGCTGCCTTTACCTGACTTATGGCCCCTTTTTTCCTGACCACAGCCTCAGTGTCCCTTGGTAGTCTGGGTTCCCTAAGATTGCCAGGCGTGCCCTTCATTCTAACTGGAACATGCTGGCCCTGAGCTCTCCCTCTCTCGCTTTCAAAAGCCTCCCACTTGCTCTATGTTCCTTTACCTGCTAACAGCCTCTCCTTTTGCAACTTTCCCATCTAATTCCACCAAAATTAGCCTTGCCCCAATTTAGGATTAGTTTCAGTTTTAACAAAGCTATCAATTTGAAGAGTTATTTCGAGTATTTTTTTCCACTATACCCGAGTAATTCAAGAATGTTTTTGTTACTTTGTATTTTAACGGGTTCTTTCGGATAGAAACAGTTGTTGATGAATATCCATTTATCATTTAGGTCTTCTGTGTCTCTTGGACCACGGAGAGGAGTACACCTTTACCCTTCCTTGTGCCTACGCTCGATCTATCTTAACCGTTCCTTGGTTAGAGCTAGGAGGGAAAGTCAATGTCAACTGTGCAAAGACTGGTTACTCTGCCGCTATAACATTTCACACAAAGCCGTTTTATGGTGGAAAACTTCACAGGTACAGTTATTCCTGCTTACAGGCATCAGTGGTCGTAATGGTAACATTAACACTTGAACTTTGAATCCTGTAGGTTAGTAAAAAATTGTGTGGTGGAAAAAGTGGGGGAGAGAGCAAAAAGGGAGCTGCTGGAGAAACTCAGCAGGTCAGGCAGCATCTGTGAGGGAATGGCAGATGCTGCCTGATCCACTGAGTTCCCTCAGCCTCTGTCCTTTTGCCATAGATTCCGACATCTGTAATTTCTTGTGCCTTCAGAGATGGCGTTACTGAGTCAGCATACTTAATTGACAGAAAAGAATACAGTGCTGGAGTAACTTGGGCAGCATTTCTGGAGGATATGAATTGGCAACATTTTGGGGCAGGACCCAGCTTCAGATTGATTGTAGTAGGGGTAAGAAAGCTGGAAGAGAGGTGGGGGCAGGAAAAAGCCTGGCAAGATGGGGAGATGCAGGAGAGGAGTACACCTACACCCTTCCTTGCGCCGATGCTCGATTGGCAGATGGTTGGACAAAGGTCACACACAGATGAAAAGACAGAAGATAAGGAGCGAAGAGGCATGAAATGTAAAGCCAGAGGAAGGAGCATAGGTGGAAGCAGACGAGGTTGGGGAAGGTGAAAGGGAAGCGGGATCGTGGGAAAAGGGGGGGTACATGCAAACGGGGCACATAGAAGAGAGGAGATGTAATAGGGAAAGAGGGGTGGTGTTTGTTGGAAAGTTACCTAAAATTGGAGAATTGATTGTTCATACCTTTGGGTTGTAAACTGCCCAAATGAGGTGCATTTCCTCCAGTTTGCATGTGACCTCACTGGCAATGGAGGAGGCCAAGAGTTAGTATGAGACTGTTAGCTAATCTTTTAAACTTCCCTTCCCAATCCCATACTGACCTATCCAAAGGCCTCATCATATCTGCCTCCACCACCATCCCCAGTAGCACGCACATGCCTCACAAATCTCCGCCAACTTTGCCCCTCTCACCTGAAACCTCTACCTTCATGTATTTGATATATTCATCCTAGAACAATAGACAATAGACAATAGGTGCAGGAGTAGGCCATTCAGCCCTTCGAGCCAGCACCGCCATTCAATGCGATCATGGCTGATCATTCTCAATCAGTACCCCGTTCCTGCCTTCTCCCCATACCCCCTCACTCCGCTATCCTTAAGAGCTCTATCCAGCTCTCTCTTGAAAGCATCCAACGAACTGGCCTCCACTGCCTTCTGAGGCAGAGAATTCCACACCTTCACCAGTCTCTGACTGAAAAAGTTCTTCCTCATCTCCGTTCTAAATGGCCTACCCCTTATTCTTAAACTGTGGCCCCTTGTTCTGGACAAGTTTTAGTTCAGTTTTATTTTAGTTTATTGTCACGTGTACTGAGGTCCAGTGAAAAGCTTTTGTTGCGCTAACCAGTCAGCGGAAAGACTGGTTAGCCATGATTACAATTGAGCCATCCACAAAGGTTCTAATTTATAGGTTTATCCTATATACCCCTCATAATCCTATCTATACCCCTCATAATTTTATATACCTTCTACAAGGTCTCCCCTCAACGTCTGGTATTCCAGGGAAAACAATCTAAGTATGGCCAAACCTCTCCATGTTACTAATACCCTCTAATTTGGGCATAATTCTGGTAAACCTCCTCTGCACCCCTTCCAGAGCCTTCACATCTTTCCTGTAATGGGGTGAAGAGAATTGCCTTCTCTCCTCCAAATGCAGCCTAAGCGAAGTTCTATAAAACTACATTGTGACTCCCTGACTCTAATGAAATTGCCTATGAATACAAGCATACAGGGTCTTATGGACTGGACCCCACGATCCCTCTTTACATCGATGATGTTATACAGGGCTTGCCATTAATTTTTATTTTCCCTAAGCAGACGTTCAGGGTATTCAATTGTGCGTTTAATTGTTATTTCCAAATATGTTGGTTTATTTTTGCGTTAGAGTCAGAGAATCATAGAGCCGTTCAGCATGGAAGCAGATACATTCCCACATTCCCATTCTTACCCAGATTCTACCACTCACTTGCACTTTAGGGAAATGAAATTACCAACCATATACTGTAGTTCTTTGGTTACGGGGGAAACCAGAGTACCTGGAAGAAACGCACAGTCTCGGGGAGAATGGCCTAACTCCACACAGGTATTTATTCACAAAATGCTGGAGTAACTCAGCATGTCAGGCAGCATCTCGGGAGAGAAGGAATGGGCGACGTTTCGGGTCGAGACCCTTCTTCAGTCTGAAGAAGGGTCTCGACCCGAAACGTCGCCCATTCCTTCTCTCCCGAGATGCTGCCTGACCTGCTGAGTTACTCCAGCATTTTGTGAATAAATACCTTCGATTTGTACCAGCATCTGCAGTTATTTTCTTATAACTCCACACAGGCATCACTGGGGGTCAGGATTGATCTGGGCTCCCAGAACTTCAAGGCAGCAGTTCTCCAAGATGAGCCACTGTGCCACATTCACAGCACATTGGACGAAGCTGGGACTGACATTGATTTTTGAATGTAAATCTGTGTCATGGCATAATGATGTGATGTGGTCATTTCACCTTCCTCCTCCAGGGTCACTGCTGAAGTGAAGCATCATGCAACAAACACAGTGGTGTGCAGAGTGCAGGGTGAATGGAACGGGGTGCTTGAATTCACTTACAGCAATGGAGAAACTAGAGTCATCGATGTAACTAAACTTCCTGTCACCAGAAAGCGAGTGCGACCGACTGGAAAACAAGGCCCATTTGAATCCAGGTAAAGAAAGTCATTTTGTGGTTTTCAGAACAGTGATTTCAGGAACTACAATGTTATCAATGGAAATCATTGATCATCGATAAATCCAGCTGTAGCATGCACCAATCCTTGCAAAAGGTATTGGCA
Source organism: Rhinoraja longicauda (assembly GCF_053455715.1). NCBI lineage: Eukaryota > Metazoa > Chordata > Chondrichthyes > Rajiformes > Arhynchobatidae > Rhinoraja > Rhinoraja longicauda. The sequence continues at coordinate 67,029,846 of NC_135960.1, read as the reverse complement.
CACCCAAGGCAAATAGACTTCACACTTTAAATTTATGTGCACTGTTTAATACAAAACTTTCAAATCTTTATCATCTGCCTTGAGTTTTTCAGGACTGATTTTACCTTCTTGTCCAGCAGTTATGAGCAGCAGTAATTACTGGGAATGGTGACACTTTGGAGATGGGCCAGATCTTATTTGGCTCTGCTACAGTTTCTTGTCGAAGATGTTGATCACCACATGAGCTTTATTGTCCGATCTGGGTTAGTTATTCCACTTCAGTGTAAGTTCCTCGGGTATCCACACTGCTGAACCCAGCTACTTTCTCATCAATCGCACGCACACCATTTTGCCAGATAAGCATAAAACATATAAAGCATGTCAAAGAAAATGCAATACTTTCAATGTATTCATAGAACCAGAATATTCAAGAGACTTGGGGCATTGGATCTTGTGTCCACCCCGGCCAATCCCATTGTCCAGCTTTTTGGTCATGGCTTCGTAACTTGCAGCTGTTTCAGGCTCCTCACCTGTACTTTCATTTAGACTTCACAGTCCCTGTCAGATGAAAACAATTTTTTTCAACCATCCTCTTTCTGCCACTTATTACCCTTCTCCATCAACATTTCTGTGCCTTAGTTATGGACCACTCCACTACAAGTAGAATTTTGGCCTTTGTCCTGGCCGCTGTCTCTTCTAGCTTTCTTTTCCCCCTACAATCAGTCTGAAGAAGGGTCCCAATCCCATCCATGTTCTCCCGGGACGCTGACTGATGTGCTGAGTTGCTCGAACACTTTTTTGCAAACCAACATCTGCAGTTTTTTGTTTCTGCAAGTATTTCCTGTTCATTACAGACTCAAATAATGTCATGCATATAAAATAAGACTCTCCTTGGTTTCCTTTGTTGCTAAAGAAAATAAATCACTTTCACCAATGGGTTTTTTTCCTGACAAAAATTCGTAAATCTTCAGTGCACTCTCACAAGTGTCATTAGAGTGGTACAATGTGGAAACAGGCCTTTCGGCCCAACTTGCCCACACCGATCAACATGTCCCATCTACACTAGTCCCACTTGCCTGTGTTTGGCCCATATCCCTCTAAACATGTCCTATCCATGTGCCTATTTCATTGTTGCTTAAAAGTTAGAATAGTCCCTGCCTCAACTTCCTCCTCTGGCAGCTCATTTCATACAACCACCATCCTTTGTGTAAACATTTGCCCCCCAGGTTCCTGTAAACCCCCCCCCACATTAAACCTATGTTCTCTGGTTCTCGAATCCCCTACTCTGGGCAAGAGACTGGTGTGTCTACCCGATCTATTTCTCTCATGATTTTATACCCTTCATCCTCCTGCGTTCCAGGGAATAGAGTTCCAGCCTGCTCAACCTTTCCCTACACCTCACATCCTCGAGTCTTGGCAACATCCTTGTAAATCTTCTCTGCACTCTTTCCAACTCAACAACATCTTTCCTATGACACGGTGCCCAGAACTGAACACAATACACTAAATGCAGCCTCCCAACTTCTGATATAACTGCAACATGACCTCCCAACTTTTATACTCAGTACTCTGACTGATGAAGGCCAATGTGCCAAAAGCTTTTTTGACCACCCCATCTACATGTGACAGCACCTTCAAGGAACTATGCACCTCCACTCCTAGATCTGCTCTACAACACTTCCCAGAGCCCAACCATCACTGTAAGTCCTGCCCATGTTAGACTTTCCAAATCTTGCCATGTACATTTTCATCCAAATCGATGATATAGATGCCGTAACATTTTTCATCCAGCAGATTTCTTGGTCGCTTACTTTGAACACCTATTTTGTGCCTAGAAATATATCAACTCCAATTAAATGTATTTTGTGATTATGGCTCAGAATTCCAGAAGCCCCCACCCCGCACCATATAACAATAACCATATAACCATATAACAACTACAGCATGGAAACAGGCCTGTCCGGCCCTACCAGTCCACGCCGACCATTCTCCCTGACCTAGTCTCATCTACCTGCACTCAGACCATAACCCTTTAATCCCCTCCTATCCATATACCTATCCAATTTACTCTTAAATAATAAAATCGAGCCAGCCTCCACCACTTCCACCGGAAGCTCATTCCATACAGCCACCACCTTCTGAGTAAAGAAGTTCCCCCTCATGTTACCCCTAAACCTTTGTCCCTCAATTCTGAAGCTATGTCCCCTTGTTGGAATCTTCCCCACTCTCAAAGGGAAAAGCCTACCCACGTCAACTCTGTCCGTCCCTCTCAAAATTTTAAAAACCTCTATCAAGTCCCCCCTCAACCTTCTACGCTCCAAAGAATAAAGACCCAACCTGTTCAACCTCTCTCTGTAGCCTAAGTGCTGAAACCCAGGCAACATTCTAGTAAATCTCCTCTGTACCCTCTCCATTTTGTCGACATCCTTCCTATAATTTGGCGACCAGAACTGCACACCATACTCCAGATTCGGCCTCACCAATGCCCTGTACAATTTTAACATTACATCCCAACTTCTATACTCGATGCTCTGATTTATAAAGGCAAGCATACCAAACGCCTTCTTCACCACCCTATCCACATGAGATTCCACCTTCAGGGAACAATGCACAGTTATTCCCAGATCCCTCTGTTCCACTGCATTCCTCAATTCCCTACCATTTACCCTGTACGTCCTATTTTGATTTGTCCTACCAAAATGCAGCACCTCACACTTATCAGCATTAAACTCCATCTGCCATCTTTCAGCCCACCCTTCCAAAAGGCCCAAGTCTCTCTGTAGACTTTGAAAATCTACCTCACTATCAACTACTCCACCTATCTTAGTATCATCTGCATATTTACTAATCCAATTTGCCACACCATCATCCAGATCATTAATGTAAATGACAAACAACAGTGGACCCAACACAGATCCTTGGGGTACTCCACTAGACACTGGCCTCCAACCTGACATACAATTGTCAACCGTTACCCTCTGGTATCTCCCATTCAGCCATTGTTGAATCCATCTTGCAACCTCACTATTAATACCCAACGATTTAACCTTCTTAATCAACCTTCCATGTGGAACCTTGTCAAATGCCTTACTGAAGTCCATATAGACAACATCCACAGCCTTGCCCTTATCAATTTCCCTGGTAACCTCTTCAAAAAATTCAAGAAGATTAGTCAAACATGACCTTCCAGGCACAAATCCATGTTGACTGTTTCTAATCAGGCCTTGATTATCCAAATAATTATATATATTGTCCCTAAGTATCTTTTCCATTAATTTTCCCACCACAGACGTCAAACTAATAGGTCTATAATTGCTAGGTTTACTTTTAGAACCTTTTTTAAACAAAGGCACAACATGCGCAATGCGCCAATCTTCCGGCACCATCCCCGTTTCTAATGACGTTTGAAATATTTCCGTCATAGCCCCTGCTATTTCTGCACTAACTTCCCTCAATGTCCTAGGGAATATCCTATCAGGACCACTCTAATCATTTTTGCTCAGTGCAGCGCCTCCTAGTTCTCATGCCTAGGCCTTTTTAGTTCCACAAACCTCACCATCTCTAAACACCACCCTAAGCCCTAATTACCATCTCTCGAAGGGATCTATCTTTCAGCTGGAGGGTTCTGCATTGGTGTGGCACAGTCTTGAGCTCAGAATTATAGACTGGCTCTCTGGTAATATGCTCAATAAGGCAAAATTAAATTGTTCTTATGTGGGCATTTGAAAACTCTCTGTGTTAACTTTAAAAACAGCAGGTAAGATATACCGTGTCCTAATTCATATCACTATAAAAAGCACATTTTTGGGCCCATGATCACAGTGTCACTTTGATGTTATGGTGTCTGCAAATTAATCACTGTGCGATGTACAACAGTTAACATAATGCAAAACCACCTATTGGTGGTATACATTCTTTGGAATGTTGAAAAATACTTGGACAATGTCCTGAAACTGAAATTTAGACACTGTAACTGTGGTCATTGTTACTTTTTGGGTTGATTAGTGGCATCCACCATCCACCCTTCATCTACCCTACATCAACTATTCAGTCATTTATTAATTCTTTCCTTGTTGCTGGGTCAGAATTCTGCAACTCCCTACCCTACAGTAGTGGGCGGTTGTTATATTGAAAGAAAATTGCTTGATATTCAAGATGGTTGTGATTTGAGATGGGAAATAAATAGGGGCTTTCCCAGCTGACAAATGTTTGCTGCAAAGTTCAATATCATGTCTCCACCAATGTAATTTGTGTGTGTTTACTAGGAACTTGTGGCAGCATGTGACTGAAGCTTTGAGAGTAAAAAACATAGAGAAGGCCACTGAACATAAGAGCTTACTAGAGGAACGCCAGAGGTCAGAAGCACGTCATCGTGCAGAGACGGGCACACATTGGAAGACAAAGTATTTCTATCAAGAGGTAAGCATTTAGACATGGAACACTATAACTCATGGAAAATGTATACATAACCACAGATAAATATTACCATTGCACAATTGCAGCAGGATGTATCATAGCATGGAAGCGGGCCCTTAGGCCCAGTCATCCATGCTGACCAAGATACCCCATTCAAGCTAATCCCATTTGCCCACGTTTGGCCCATATTCCTGTGAACCTTTCCCATCCATTATACCTGTTTGACTGTCTTTTCAAAGCTGTTATAGTACCTGCTCCAACTATTCCTCTGACAGCTTGTTCTATAGACTCACCACTCTCAGTGAATAAGTTGCCCATCGGGTTCGTATTAAATTTTGCCGCACTCCTTAAACATGTATCAAAAACCTCTTGTATTTGATTTCCCTACCCTCGGTAAAAGACTGATTCACCTTATTTCTCTCATGATTTTATGCACCTCCATAAGATCGCCCCTCATCCTCTTATGGCCCAAGCAATAAGTTCCTACCTGCCCAAACTCTCCCTATAGTTCAGCCCCTCGAGTGTTGGTCACATCCTCGTAAATCTTCTCTGCACTCTTTCCAACTCAATTACATCCCTTTTTTTTATAGCAGTGTGATCAAAACTGAACAGAGTACTCCAAGTGTGGCCTCACCAACGTTTTATATAACTGTACCATTACATCCTAACCCTGAGTCTGAAGAAGGGTCTCGACCCGAAACGTCACCCATTCCTTCTTTCCCGAGATGCTGCCTGTCCCGCTAAATTACTCCAGCATTTTATTTCTATCTTCGGTTTAAATCAGCATCTGCAGTTCCTTCCTACACATCCCAACTTCATTACTCATTACCATGACTCTTGAAGGCAAATGTACCAAAAGTCTTCAAACAGCCTAACTGTGACAACACTCTCAGGGAACTATGTACCTGTACTCCTAGATCTCTCTGCTCTACAACACTCCCCAAGGCCCTATCATTCACAGAAACAACAAATTATTGAATTGTGTATATTTTTCTCTGTTCACTGTTAGTCTTTGGAGTCCGTAAGATGGCCATTCTGCTGCTTTGGTATCTTCTTCCTTCTCTGACATTTTTGTTATGTTATGGTTGTTCCACACTAACTCCAATAAATATTTCCAGAAATGTTCAACTTATACAGAATTTTAACCAGCTGCCCTTTTAAATTGTTTGCCAGTTTTCTGTATGCACATATTTTCTCAGAATAATTTCCATGGTGTGTGGTAGTTGCTTGTTGCTTGTTGCTTGTCTGCTGATGAATGCCCACTAGATGTACGTTGCATTCTTGACAATAGGACAACAGGATCATAAAACATGATGGAAAACTATAGCACAGAAGGAGGCCTTTCAATATGTGCCTGTGCTTTGTAAAACTATCCCAATGTTTAGTATTCTCCATCAACCTAATGCCTTCTTCTGCTTAATTATTTATCGAATAGAGTGCCTCTGAAGGACTAGTTTGCCCTCTGGGACTGAGCCAACTCTTTGGCTGGGGTACCTCATTAGTCCTTTTTTATGGGGGCGGGTTTCACAGCGCATATTGTTATTCCTTAGATTATTTAAATCTTTTGACTATGTAAATATTGATTCTAGTTCCTTTAAACCTTCAGTGAGCATATTCTCGCTCACAATGATTCTCATCTCTTTTCCATTCATCTCCATTTTCTCCTATTAAAACGTGGCTTTGTTTCTGTGTCAAAACCGATCATAAGTATGAGTGTCTCTTTCAAACCATCACTTCGACTTCACTTTGATACCAAACCAAGATTCTCAAGCTTTCCTGCATAGCTGCAGTCATTCAGCCCTGGACTCAATTTTCACAAATCGGAAAGCAACCTATAAAACGCTGGAAATACTCAGCGATTCAGTCAATGGTTTTGCATGAAGGCAAGGCCGTTGAACTTTCATCAGTGGTAAAGAGTGCCTGGAATGTGCTGCCAGGGATGGTGGTTGAGGCATATATGTTTAGTGGTGTTTAAGAAACTCTTGGATAGGCACATGTTAATGCAGGAAATGGAGGGATATGGATTATGTGTAGGTAGATGGTCTTGGCATCATGTTCAGCACAGACATTGTGGGCAGAAGGGCCTGTTCTTGTGCTGTGCTGTTCTTTGTTAACAGCATCCTGAAGTTGCCTGGATCAGTACACGAATAGGAAGGATTATGGATCAAATGCAAGCAAATAAGAATAGATTAGATAGCCTCTTGGTCGGCATGGACAAGTTGGACGAAGGTTGTGTAGGTGGGAACTGCAGATGCTGGTTTAAACCGAAGATTGACACAATATGCTGGAGTAACTCAGTGGAACAGGCAGCATCTCTGGAGAGAAGAAATGGGAATTGGGACGAAGGTTACTGTGGACTCTGTTTTTTTTTCTTTACTTCTCCAGCTATTTTATGCCTGATTTGAATGGTGAATTAACCACTCTGCTGAAACAACTTTTAATAGTCTAAATTTCTACAATCCGTTTTATAATTTATAAATCTAAATGTTGTTCTTTGGCCTATCTTTTGTAGGGTGATGGATGGATCTATTACAAGCCCCTGTGGAAATCCACAAGAGGCAACACTGAGATAGCCTCACCAACACCTTAGACTCAGTGCAACTGGAATACAGCAACATGGTTTTCAGTAATGAGCTTCACAACTCAAGTTGTGACCAATGTTATTTAGCCATGATGATTTCATATTAAATTGTAAAATGCAGTAAATCTTTCAGCTGCTTTTATTCAATATTGTGTGTCTGTATGATATAATGTTGCAAGAGTGCTTCACACTTCGGCATGTTTAGCAGAAAGGACTCTCTAAAATTGCAGGAAAAATGAGTGAGTTTTTATCTTGAACTACATTTTATATCTTAACTGAAGCCTTTTGGCAATTACTTTTTGGCAAGGATCTTGTGTTATTTTGACACCTGTATTTGACAAAGGTATTATTTTAATGACTGCTGCCTCCGAACAAAAACCTATTTCTAACTGGCACTGTGGAGTGCTCTTTTGTCCTGTTCATGCAGTTGACAAGTGGCTGAAGTGCTGGACTGTTGATCAGCCTGTGGAACCGTTGCAACAAAGAATTGCCAGAGTGACCCTTTGGCTTCATCTATTACATAAGAAGCTTTTTTACAAAAAGTCTATTCAGGAGGAAATGGTCATATGAAGTTCCTTTAGGTACATTTCTTTAAAAATTGCGGGCAATTAAGAAATAATCCCCCATAAAGGGAGGTGGATTGAAAGCAGAGAATACTTGGTTTCCAAAGCGTGCCTTACACTGTGTTATTTTTTTAGTATAGACTTCCAATTAGTATGTATGGCATTATCTGTTGTAGCTTAATTGTGGATGTTAATTTTCATCATGTACTGAAAATGTAATGAATTTTATAAATTTTATTTCAACTTTCTTGCTGAAACTGTTTGGTAAGCAAACTTCTGAAAAGACGAGCTTTACAAAGAGGAAGCGATTTTAAAAGAAATATGTTCAAAGGAACAAAAATGAAACCATGGTTGCTTCATGTGTGTAGAAGTCCCGTCAGCTATGACTACTAATGGCACAAAGTAAATGTTACACTTTCACTATGATGAAAGTACCCACTATCACCCCAGAGATTTATTTTGCTGATTCTATATGTGTGGCTCTGAGTGTTGCAATAATTACCACAAGCTACGACCGAGCATTTAATGTTAGGTCACAGGATTTATTTTCATTTTGTCAGATACTGGCTCTGTGACAAAGAGAGCACTGTTCACATTTCATGAACTGTTTATGTTCCATGTAACAACAAATGAAAGATGTTTGTTTTTCTAGTTTTGTGTAAGGCATAGCTTATAAACTCAACTTCCATGTCATCTAAGTGTTCATTCCATTTGTGTGGAACTTCATTTTCATCTTTTTTAAAGTTGGATTAAAATGAACTGAATAGATTGAACTTGGAAAGACTTTGCCTTGTTGCAGGAATATTCGGGAAGCGGAACATAGTCCTGTCCATAGACAGTTCATTCTATGGCCTCAGTGGTGGGATAAACCAGAAAACAATCGCTACTCATTGTATTTGAAATAGAAGTTAAAGTGTATCAATTATCTCACACCACTTTGATACTACAATCCTGTATATTTTGCAATCATGTATAATGCACTGAAGGAATCTCAAATTTACACTCCTGTAGTAGTAGCAGCAAGTGTGCAAAAAGTTGAATTAAATATTCTGCAAAACCTGCCATCTTTGATTATTTTCTTTAAAAATTTTCGTATTACATGTTACTTAACAATGGCAGCCGACAATATAATTGATCGTAGTTGCGCTAATCAACATTTCTATAACAGTGGGAGAACATTCTGTATCATGTGCCTTTATCCATCTGAAGAAGGGTCTTGACCAGAAGCTTCACCTATTCCTTTTCACCAGAGAGCCTGCCTGACCTACTGAGGGTGGTGGTGGAGGCAGATACAATGGTAGCATTTAAGAGGCTTTTAGATGGACACATGGATTTGGAGGGATATGGATTATGTGCAGACAGATGGAATTAGTTTAATTTGGCATCATGTTCAGCACAGATGTGGGCAGAAGGGCCTGTTCCTGTGATGTGATTTTCTATGTATTCATTGTGTTTTTACGAGCCCAAGTTCCAGTGTACAATCCACTCTTATTTAAATTCTGACTACTCATGTAGTTTGGTAGTATGAATCCAGAATCTATTCATTTTTTTAACATTAGAGGTTGTGCAGATGTGATGCCATTGCATTGCATCGGGAAGACTGATTAATTTATGTCCATCAACTTCCCATTTGCAGGATATGGTGCATTTAGACGTCTTTTAATGCCCAGTCTCAAGTGCCTATCAATTTCTCAGCACCTGTCATCAGCACATTGGTGGCAGGGAAGGTCAGTTGCCACACACATGCTGTCCAATAATAACAATAGATTTGTCACACAGGGAAGGTCAGTTGTCACAATAATAACAATAGATTTGTTTCTGTAAAAGACTTTAATGAATCTGATATTTTGTTCTGCGTTCAAGGCGTTGAGGATTCCTCGCTAAATTTTTCATAAAACAGTAAAATTTCCACGAAAATAATTGTGTGCAGTTTTCACTCTTGTTTCTTTAAATTCCATACTGAAGGTGTATGATAAGTAAATGGTTCTTGCTCGTCTTTAAACTGATTATGAAGCATTGCAACTGAGAAAAAAATTAAGATCCCTTTCAGTTTAGTTTACTTATTGTCACAAGTACAGAGATACAGTGGAAGGTTTGTTCTGTGTGGTGTCCAGTCTAATCTCACTGTACACGAGTACAATGGGTCCTCTTCTGGAACAGCAGGGAGTGGCCACGTTCTAGCGCCATCTTGCAAAGTCCAAGTCTCTGAAAAGTCCAATCGGCCCAGGGAGATCTACAGTTCCTTATTGCCTCACGTGAAGGACGGGTGTCCTGGTGGCCCTGGATGGGTGAGGTAGGAGTGCGCCCAGCGCCATGCCCTCGGCTCCTTGCCGCTCCGTGCAGCCGCCGCCGCAGGTTGCGCTCCATCCGTGCACTGGCTCGCCCGGCTGCTGGAGGACCTCCCACGGCCACCTCTGCAGGCACCACATCTTGATCTTCAAATCAGTGCTGCATGCACTCCCACGTGTTATTTGTGACAGTTTGCTGACTACTGTTTCAGAAGAGATTTGCGTCTCTAATTCTCTGTAATTGTGGTCAGTTGAGCACTGCAAACCTTGCAGCAGGTGGGGGTGAACAAGTCCGATCCACAACGCGCTTCATCTGCAACCTCAAGCTTGCATTCGGTAGAAGGCACCAGCAAGCTGAGCTAGAGCAGAATGAACCCAGAGTTTATACACTTTGTAATTTCAGAAGGTGTTCTGGTACCAATGTGGAGATGATGTTAAAGTGTTGTAACTTTTTATGATGTTAAAAGTGTTGTAACTGGCCCTGAATTCTGGGTTCCCTCCAGATAGCTACCAATAATAATGAACCTCAATGCTTGGGATCCTCATTTGCCTGAAGATGTGAGTGTATTTCATGAAGAATTTGTAATCCGACAGGGGATCCTAATTTTTCTGCCATTGCGATGCTTCATAATTGTTTTTCAGTAAAGTATTGATAAGATAGTGGTTCTTGATTTAAATATTACAGGCAACACACTGAAATGTATTTATTAGATTAAAATAAACAGTAATTAAAACAGCTTAAAGATAGACATGCACCCAGCAGTACTTACCCCGTGATACATAGAAATATTTTAAATTTCAGTCATGTTTGATTGCAAGACACACAAACCGCATGTGATGATATAAATGTTACAAAGTATTACATTCCAAAGAGCAGTTGATTTTGGTTCTCCATGACAACCTTTATAAAGAAGGAAAGGTAACATAAACGTCAGAATTCAGAATGCAGCAAGGCATGCAAGTTTGATTTTCATGGTTTTCCACTGAACTTAAATCCTTTGTGTTACCAGCAAAATACCAACAGATATAATAGGTTGGAAAAACTTTTTATACTCCCCAATGAAACAAGTAAACAGTAGCATGTTCATGAACAGTCTTCAATCACTTGAACCCTGCTTTTAATGATTATTGGTTTAATTTCACTGATTTCAGCATATACAAAAATCAAAAGGTGCAGATTTGAACAGTTGTTGCTGTTTAAGCTAGACATGCACAGAAGCTGCATGAGCATCTTGTCTGTGTTAAGTTTAGTTCATTGTCACGTGCACCAAAGTACAGTGAAAAGCTTTTGTTGCGTATATCCAATCAAAGGAAAGACTATAAATCATGACAATCAGCTGTCCACTGTGTACATAAAGGATAAAGGGTGCACCACTTAGTGAAAGATAAAATCCAATTAAAGACAGTTCAGTGGTTTCCAATGAAGTAGATGGAAGGTAGATACAAAATGCTGGAGTAACTCAGCGGGACAGGCAGCATCTCTGGAGAGAAGGAATGGGTGGTGTTTTGGGTCGAGACCCTTCTTCAGACTGATTTAAACCAGCATCTGCAGTTCTTTCCTACACGAGGTGGATGGAAGGTCACGACGGAACTATGGGTATGTTATGTTACACATTCTTAGCTTGTGAGCCTTTCATTATTACATTTATAATTCGATGTAAGTACTTTCATGAAACCATTGGCCAAAATAATGGTTGAATGCTATTAACTGCCACCAAATAACTCACCTTATTTGCTATTGGTACCATTTGGTGCTATATTTTTTGACCGTTTAATGAAGATCTTAACTGCATTGTGAACCATTTGCAAAAATGAATGGTATAGAATAAGACCTTAAAAGTAGCTTTAAAGGTAATACAGTTCCACGTTGAAAATTCAATACAGACCATGTGGCTGATAGAATAAGAAGATAACTGCAGATGCTGGTACAAATCGAAGGTATTTATTCACAAAATGCTGGAGTAACTCAGCAGGTCAGGCAGCATCTCGGGAGGGAAGGAATGGGTGACGTTTCGGGTCGAGACCCCCTTCTTCAGACTGAAACGTCACCCATTCCTCGACCCGAAACGTCACCCATTCCTTCTCTCCCGAGATGCTGCCTGACCTGCTGAGTTACTCCAGCATTTTGTGAATAAATACCTTCGATGTGGCAGATAGATCTACATACACGGATTCATATATTTCTTTAAATATATCATAATGGGTCATTTGGCAGGGATTAGTTTCCTCTGCTTTCAACTACAGTATCAAAGGGAATTTCGTCACAGCAAAGCAGTAAATCTTTGCCACAGAAAACATGCATTAAATGCACGCCCCTATATTTTCAGCAGCAAATTTTTCAGTCACTGTACCTGGTGAATAATCAACTATCTGTCCTATTCTGTACAAAGCTAAAGTCTCACTGTCTGAGCTTCAATAAAATATCTGACAATGTTTCATGGAACAAAGAGTGAGCTGTGAATTACAAGTGTAATGACCATGCATTTCAGTGTTTGCATGCGTCAGGTCTGTGGTACAGGCACTGTGCCTCGTAAATCTGCTGTGTGGTGTTCTGGATTGTAAATTCCTTCCACAAATCCGACCTGCCAGCTTGAAGGGCAGGAATGCTGTGGCTTCATTCTTTGAAACAAACACTATAAGCATTCTGTATTCATTTTTTTATTTTTAGTTAAAGATGAAAGGCATCTCATTAAAATGTTGTCTCCTTCCAAGTTCCATTCATTCCTGAAGATATAATGTTGCTGTACGAAGCACTAGTTTGAGGAAGGTGCAGTCCGCACATTCCCTTTACCTGTAGGCTTCTGCAAGTCAGAGTCTTAGCTCCAGGTTGAAAGGTCGAGACCCAGGTATGTCAAATCTTCATTTAGCGTAAAAATGGAAGATCTCCACAACAAAGGGTTCTCACTTGGAAGAACATTGATTTTTAAAGGTTTTTGGTAGAAAATTGCAATGCTAGAAAAATTACTTTGAGCATTTAAACAAGTAAATGTAAATGTAAAGGCAACAATTATCTCTATTATAGACAATAATGGTTATAATATATATTATTATAACTATAATAATATATTATTATTATTATAATAATATAACTATTATAAAGGGAGTAGCATTTTAATATGTTTTACTTCTCGCAGCAATGACTCATGCCAAAGTCTACTTCAGCCGCTCCCAATAATTCAGTACCTTATTTCACTGGTGTTTTTAAAAAAAATATATATATTTATGTTTTTATTAAGAAATATGACACATGAAAATGAAAAACAAATGTCAGTTCAATGATGAGAATCACAGTCAAAGGATAGAAACAAAAATGGCAATACCACGATCAAAGTACTGTGTATCTCAATAGATTGAAATAAAAACTAGTCATACTTTGTGTTTCAAAGATATAATAAAACAAAACAAAGCAAAACAAAAGACAAAAAAAAAGACCAAAAAAAAAGGGGAGAGGGGGAGGGGAGAGGGAGAGGGGGAGGGGGGAGGGGGGAGGGGGGAGGGGGGAGGGGATCCGTTAGTCAGGAGACAGAGATTGCAGAGAGTGGAAAAACGTTAAAAAAGATTGCCACTTATAAAATTTATCAGAATTGCCACTCACTGAATATCTAATCTTCTCTAACTTTAGAAAGGACAATGATTCAGTACCTTATTTCACTGGTATTTATTGGCAGACTATTCATTTCAATCAACAAAGATCATAACACATTATTTTGTCTTCACCCACTATCTACATTTTCCAACCTATCTACTATCTACATTCGACATCCTAGTGAGTGGCCATTAGGACCTCCACCCACTCTATCTGCACCACCCATCGCTACTCCTTCACTCTCTTGTACCGCATTAATCCCATTTTTTAATTCATGCTACATTCTCATCTATTCCCCCAACCGCCAGAATATCATTCACCTGCACATGTGGATTACCCCCACCGGTAGAACACTTATCACTCACCCCTACATAAACATAGCACAAAAAGTAAGGAAATTTGTGTTTGGTAGATTATTTCTTTGTTGTAACAATGCTTCTTGGCAATAAATCTTATACCGTTGGAAAGCCTGTTTATTTCCCTTTTAAATGGTGCCACATTTGTAAGGAACATGCATTTGTGGGATGAGCAGCAGAGCTGAGTATGTGGGTTGCGCCCATGAAAAATCTGCCAAATCATCTCTGCCAATGCCAAACAGCTTATTCTGCCATTGACTCTTGTTTGGTGTTGTTTGGTGGATTGGATGATTGAAGTCTGAAGAAACAAGACATATTGGCAATTTAACAATTTATTCATTTAATAAACAGGAGCCTCAGTAGCGTGTGGAAGAACCATACACAGCCACAACAGCCTGGCACCTCCTCCTCATGCTGGTCACCAGCCTGGTCACACACTGTTGTGGGATGGCATCCCATTCTTCAACCAGCATTTGTCGCAAGTCGGCCAACGTGGTTGTGTTGGTCACTCTGGCACGAACAGCACGCCCAAGCTGATCCCACAAGTGTTCAATGGGGTTGAGGTCAGGACTGCTGGCAGGCCATTCCATCCTCTCCACTCCCAAATTCTGGAGGTAGTCTCTGAGAAACCCTGCTCTGTGGGGGCGAGCATTGTCATCTTGGAGGATAGAGTTCGGTCCCAGACTGGAGATATGGGATTGCCACTGGTTGCAGAATCTCATCTCGATATCTCTCTGCATTGAGATTGCCTCCAATGATGACAAGCCTTGTTTTTCCAGTGAGGGAGATGCCGCCCCACACCATCACACTGCCTCCACCAAAAGATGTTACTCTATCAGTGCAGCAATCAGCATAGCGTTCTCCGCGTCTTCTCCACATTTTGACCCTATGATCCAACTGCCGTAGGCAGAATCTGGACTCATCGCTGAACATAACGTTCCTCCACATGTTCAGGTTCCAGTGCACGTGTTGCCGACACCAGCGCAAACGGGCCTGACGGTGAAGGGCAGTCATGGCAGGCCTCCTGGCAGCCCTATGAGACCGGAGATCGGCTGCGTGCAGTCTGTTCCGAATTGTCTGGGCAGAGAGCCATCGGCCATATCGTCCTGCAAACCTTGACTGCAAATCTGTAGAAGACAGCCTACGGTTCCTAAGTGCTGACAGGGTGAGGAAATGATCTTCTTCGGGTGTCGTCTTCTTGGGACGCCCACTTCACGGCCTGTCTCTGACATCCCCCATTATATGGAACTTGGCCTTCACTTTGGAGATGGTACTAGGGCTTACTCCAAATAATGCCGCAACTTGGTTTTGCGGAATACCAGCTTGAAGTTGCCCTATCGCACGGGCCCTATCCAGATCAGTCAAACGTGGCATGCCGATTCTTGGAGCAGGCACCTACTGACCACTGTAGCAGGGCCCATGCTCACAGATGCTGCCAATCAGGTGCCAATCAGGCATCTGATTGTCAGCACCTGGGGGTACCAGAAGCTCAAAACAAGAGTCAATAGCAACAGCAGAATAAGCTGTTTGGCATTGGCAGAGAAGATTTGGCAAATTTTTCATGGGCGCAACCCATATACTCAGCTCTGCTGCTCATCCCACAAATGCATGTTCCTTACAAATGTGGCACCATTTAAAAGGGAAATAAACAGGCTTTCCAACGGTATAAGATTTATTGCCAAGAAGCATTGTTACAAAAAAGAAATAATCTACCAAACACAAATTTCCTTACTTTTTGTGCTATGTTTATATAGATTCCCTCCTCCACCCACACCTCCAGACTCTATCACCTATCTTTTCATATGGATTCCCTCCCTCCCCCCCTCAGATTCTATCACTCACCTACTCTGAGGTCACTTATCCTCCCAACCTGCACGCCTTGGACTGTGGAAGGAAACTTGCATGGGCAGGGAGCGTGCAAACTCCACACAGCCAGCACCTGGGGGCAGCACTGACATCAGGCTTCTGCCCTGTGAGTCATTGGCTTTACTTGCTACACCACTTTACAGTGAAAGCTTTCCACTGTGCCTCGGTACATCCGACCATAAACTAAAAGCAGTCCACATGACTGGATGTGGAGGTAAATTGATGGCCCTTATCAGCAAGTGCGTAGAGGACAGTATCAAAGATGGCACGTGTATTCCCCAACCAGAAACGTAGATGAACCGTGAGGTCCACTCACAGGTGAAGTCAAAGTCTGCAGCATTCAAGTCAAATGATCCTGGGCGTCACAAGAAATCTATCTCCGACCTTCGCAGTGCCATTAAGAATGCCAAGTGGGAATTCCGGACCAACGTGGAGTCTGGAGGCAACGGTACAACACCTGTAGACTGTGGCAAGGCTTGCACGGAAGGAATATCGCTAGGAATAACGGGTCCCTCCCCGATGAACTCCATGCAATCACCACCCACTTTGAACAGAAGGTTAGCACCTGCCCCACCTGTCTCAGGTGCTCCTGTGGCAACAGTCACTGTGGCAGACGTAAGATTGGCTTTCCCGAGAGCGAACCCGCGGAGAGCAACTGGTCTGGACAAATTCCCAGGCCTAGTCCTCAGCTGGATGATCACTCACGTCTTTAACCTCTCACTACTCCATTCTGAAGTCCCCACCTACTTCAAGAAGACCACGAGCCAATATAATAGGCAGAGGATGCAGAAGCGTGTAAGCGCGCACCACCAGACTCAGGAACAGCTTCTTCCCCTCTGTTATCAGGCTCCTGAACAGTCCTTTCATAAGCTAGGGTACAGTTGAATCACCTCTATCCCATTGCGGACATTGGACTTTGTCTATGAAACTGTTGCATTGCAATGCTGAGAACTATATTCTGCACTGCACTGCACTATATTCTGCACTCTTTATCTTCCCCTTTGCTCTGCCTATTGTACTTGAGTTTGACTTGATTGTATTTATATATTGTATGTCTGATCTGTTCGGATCGCATGCAAAACAAAGATTTTCTCTGTATTTCAGTACATATGACAATAATGAACGTCTGCACACCAATTCTCTAAACCCTTCAGGATACATATGTTCCAATCAAGTGACTTCTCAGTGTAGGGAGAATAATATGGGTTAGTGCAGCATTAAAGTAAAAATGGAGTCTTGATGGTCGGAATGGATTCAATGGGCTGAAGGGCTTGTTTCTGTGCTTATACACCTCAATAGACAGGGCAGCACGGTGGTGCAGTGGTCAAATTGCTGCCTTACAGCGCTTGCAGTGCTAGAGACGTGGGTTCGGAGTTTTTTAATGTTCTCCCCGTGACCACGTGGGTTTTCTCTGAGATCATCCGTTTCCTCCCACACTCCAAAGACGTGCAGGTTTGTAGGTTAATTGGCTTGGGTTTGTATACTTGGTATACGTGTAAATAGTCCCTAGTAGGTGTAGGATAGTGTTATGTGTGTGGGATCGCTGGTCGGCATGGACTCGGTGGGCCGTAGGGTCTATTTCCGCGCTGTATCTTTAAAACTAAAATAAAACTAAACTCACAAGCCCAGCAGATCCAGAATTTCTTATAAAACTGTCCAGGTATTAATCTAATAAGTCTCTATGTTGACAACACTTTGATATCCTTTCTTAAATAAGGAAACTAATACCATCTTCAGTACTCTAGATCTGGCATATTGCAACTGAAGCAAAACCTTCCTAACTTTGCATTCAATTCCCCCAGCAATAAACAACAAGTTTGCTTTCTTTAGTCTATTGCTGATGTATCAACATGCTAACCTTTTGAATTAATGTATTAAGACTATTTTCCAAATCTCCGCCATTCCTCAACATTTATGTAAATGTTTTTAAAAACTTTTCTGCTAAACTGGACGATTTGTTATTTTTCCGCATTCTACTTGGGGTGGCACAGAGTTGCTGCCTCACAGCGCCAGAGACCCTGACGACAGGCGATTGTGCGGAATTTTGTCCCCATGACCCGCGTGGGTTTTCTCCGGGATCTCCGGTTTCCTTCCACACTCCAACCACGTGCAGGTTTGTAGGTTGATTGGCTTGGTAAGATTGTAAATGGTCCTTAGTGTGAGTAGGGTAGTGTTAGTGTACAGGGATGGCTGGTCGGCACGGACTCGATTTTAGATTTTTTTAAAGATTTTAGATTTAGAGATACAGTGCGGAAACAGGCCCTACCACAACCAGAGAGCAGTGCTGAACTGCTATCTACCTCATTGGTGACCCTCTGACTATAGAGGCTTTCTTGACTTGTCCAGGCCAAATTGCTGGTGATATTTATTCCTAAGAACTTGAAGCTTTTGACCTTGATCAGATTTTGCTGGCTTTACCTTGCACTAAACGTTATTCCCTTATCATGTACACTGCAAATGGCTCAATTGGTATCATGTTTTGTCTTTCTGCTGACTGGTTAGCACGCAGCAAAAACTTTTCACTGTACCTCGGTACACATGACAATAAACTAAACTAAACTAAACTCTTTATACACTCACAAATGTGCATCCAAATACCAATCCAACTCACTCGACAGGTTTGCAGATGATACCACCGTAGTGGGCTGGATATCAAATACTGACAAGACGGAGTACAGGGAGGTGATTGAGAATCTTGTAACCCGGTGCCAAGACAACAATCACTCCCTCAATGTCGCCAAGACAAAGGATATAATGAGTGACTCGAGGACGCAAAGCAGTACATACACCCCAGTCTACATTGATGCCAAAGTGGAGATGGTTGAAAGCTTCAAGCTCCCAGGAATAAATATCACCAGCAATCTGTCCTGGACCAGCCACATGAAACCAATAGCCAAGAAAGCACACCAATGCCTCTATTTCCTTAGGAGGTTTGGCATGTCTCCAATAACACTCACCAACTTCTACAGATGTGACGTAGAATACATTTTATCAGGATGCATCACAGCATAGTTTGGGAACAGCTCCACCCAAGACCACAAGAAATTGCAGAGTTGTGGACATAGCCCAGACCATCACACAGACCAGCCTCCCTTCCATTGACTGCACCATTACTGCCTCGGCAAGCCCACCAGCATAATTAAGGACCAGTCTCGCCCCAGTCATTCTCTCTTCTACCATCAGGCAAGAGGTACAGAGGTTTAAAAAACGCACACCTCCAGATTCAGGGATAGTTTCTTCCCAGCTGTTTTCAGGCAACAGAACCATCCTCTCACTAACTGGAGAGCGGTCCTGGCCTCCCATCTATCTCATTTGAGACCTTTGAACTATCTTTAATCAGGCTTCAATGTTATATCTTTGGACTAAATTTTGTACCCTTTATCCCTTACCTTTGCACGGTGGATGGCTTGATTGTCTTCATGTATAGTATTTTTCTTGACTAGATAGTACACAAATAAAAGCTTTTCACTGTACCTCAGTACACGTGATAATAATAAACTGAATTGTGGGCATTTGGATCCCAGTGTACCAGAATTTGTGTAAATCCAAATAAACATATGAATTTGATGTAAAGCTTGTATATTATAATATTTGAAAACAGGTATTTTAATCTTTGAAAGAAAATGTGATACTAAAATTTTTGGGAAACTATTCTATAAACAGATTTATTTCTACGTGTATAATTTGCTGCTTAAGTTGTTCAAAGGATTTATCTCCATTTTGATCCACATGTGGGTTCAGCAGCCAAGATTGATTTGTGAAGATAGTTATCATCAAGTATTTGTCTGACACCATCCACGCCATAACACCATCTAACACCATCAACAAGTTTTGGTTTGCAAATTCATTTTGTTAATACTGGATATGAAGATAATTGGACCCTGCATGTTGTATTACTGCCAGCAGATTGTGCCCTGTCTGGTTTTCATCACTGCTGGGCTGTTGTGTTCAAGAATCAAGTTCAACTTGCTGGGCTGTTGTGTTCAAGAATCAAGTTCAACTTGCTGGTCTGCTGCCTGCATTGTACACTAATGAATCCGAACAATGTGCAACCAATTCACCAATACTTTAATACGTGGAAAATGACTTCCAATAAATATTTATTAACTCCAATGGATCCTTTTATAATGATTATGCTACCTTTCATCGTATCTTTATTACTTGGTATAAATTTAGATTTATATGGAGTAATGTAATGTTTTTTGGAGAACCAGTTGTGTATGTAATATGATTTAATCTGGAAAGTACATCACATCTCATAATTATATCAAATCAGGGCTACTTTCATAATTCAGACAGGAAATATTAGAGTCTTAGGAAAGTCTTAAAATATTAAAGTCTTAGGAAAGAACTGCAGATGCTGGTTTAAATCGAAGATAGACACAAAATGCCGGAGTAACAGCGGGACGTGCAGCATCTCTGGAGAGATGGAATGGGTGATGTTGCAGGTCGAGATCCCACGTACTTTTTCCCTGGAGTCCCACATACTTGATGATCGCATCAGATTAAGTTGTTATTAATGATACCTCGTCTTGAGGGGGTTTTGTTCCTCTCACATGGTGTTCGTTCACATGCCGTTTCTCGTGCACTGAGAGACCAAGGTTCACACTTGATCACACGTCTGTGACCACTTGAATATTTTTATGTTCAGCCGTGCTTTCGAGAGTTACGGGCTCAGAACCTCCTTCCTTTCTTGCTTCAATGGCTGAGTTGTTATCGAGCACATCGTCACAGTTCATTTGTGCCATCATGTTGATCCTTTCAGCCACGCAGTGTGCTGTTAAGCGTGCCTCTGGGTCATGGTCCCAACACTCAACAATGGTGTCGCAGAGGAAGTGCATGCCCTGTAGAGGGAGCAACAAACATAGTTTAACACTAATCATATTTTCACCAATAGCTTACTTTTGACTTAAATCGGAATATATTTACATTAATTCCAATAAATACATTAATTCCCAATCTCGTTGTACCCTGTACAATGACAATAAATATCTATTGTATTGTATAACAAACTATCTTGTCTGAAGAAGGGTCTCGATCCGAAATGTCTCCAGAGATGCTGCCTGTCCCCCTGAGTTACTCCAGCTTTTTGTGTTTATCTTCTCTCTTTAATAAACCTTGGTTGCAAATATTCGATTATTTCACCATAAGCAAAAGTAATGAAATATCAATGCATTAACAGACAATTGTTTTCAAGGTTAAATAATGTCACAATTGATTTCCTTCTATATTTTACAGAAATATCAAACAATTACCATGTAGTGGCTGAACAATATTTCTTGAGTTAAATCTATGAACCAGCTGATTTTGTGTTTAAATTTGTAACTGCCCCTTACTGATCTAGTGAAATGAAGGCCTCATGGGTTCACGGTTCTACAGTTGGACTCGGAACCAGAATTATCCAGAGG
The DNA here is from genome assembly GCF_053455715.1 of Rhinoraja longicauda. Classification (NCBI taxonomy): domain Eukaryota; kingdom Metazoa; phylum Chordata; class Chondrichthyes; order Rajiformes; family Arhynchobatidae; genus Rhinoraja; species Rhinoraja longicauda. The sequence goes on along the minus strand of NC_135960.1, from coordinate 67,008,803 downwards.
CGATCATTGATGAAGCAGCTAATGATTTCAAAATGTTTCTACCAGAGCATTTTAGTTATGTCGTCAAACATGACGGGGCAAGAGGGGTACAACACACGGTACAACGGGCAGCACAACACGTGGACATCATGGTGCAACACGCGGTACAACACAAGGCATACACGTGTGCATCACGGTATAACACATTTACACCATGGTACAACACGCGGTGCAACATGTGGCATGACACATGGTAAAACATCATGGTGAAACACGCAGTACATCATGGTACAACACACGTTACATCATAGTACAACACGTGGTACTTCATGGTACAACACACGGTTCATCATGATATAACACATGGTACATCATGGAACAACACACGGTACATCATGTTACAACACGTGGTACATCATGGTACGTACATCATGGTACAACACGCAGTACATCATGTTACAACACGCGGTACATCATGGTACAACACGCGGTACATCAAGGTACAACAGGCGGTACATCAAGGTACAACAGGCGGTACATCAAGGTACAACAGGCGGTACATCAAGGTACAACAGGCGGTACATCATGTTACAACAATCGGTACATCATGGTACAACACACAGTACATCATGTTACAACACGCGGTACATTATGGTACAACACGCGGTACATCATGTTACAACACACGGTACATCATGGTACAACACGCGGTACATCATGGTACAACACACAGTACATCATGGTACAACACGTGGTACATCATGGTATAACACGCGGCACATCATGGCACAACACACGGTACAACGTGGTACACGGGTGAGGGAATGGCCTACTAACCCGGTACACCTATTCCCCCAGTCAGTGATATTGGGGGGATCCATGTCACCACCACTAACTACCCTGTTGTAAAACAAAATAATTCATAGGATGCGTGTGCTGCTGCCACGGCCAACACATGCGGTGGGCAATAAAGACCGAACTTGCCCGCAACACTTTATCCCGTAACTGAATTTAAGATTTATTTTTCTTCAAATGGCCTTGCGGAATTGTTGGTGAATTGTGTGGTGGAATAGCTCCATTGTGTCTGGATGTGATATTCCCACACTGGTACTGGGGCAAATTGAGATCCACCACCAGTGAAGAAACACAGATATAGTTACAAGTTTAGTTTAGAGATACAGCGTGGAAACGGGCCCTTCGGCCCACCGAGTCCGCACCAACCAACGCACACTGGGGACAATTCACACTCATACCAAACCAATTAACCTCTTAACCTGTACGTCTTTGGAATGTGGGAGGAAACCAAAGATCTCAGAGAAAACCCACGCAGGTCACGGGGAGAACGTAAAACTCCGTACAGAGAGCACCCGTAGTCGGGATTGAACCTGGGTCCTTGGCGCTGCAAGCACTGTAAGGCAGCAACTCTACCGGTGCGCTACCATGCCGCCCTAAGTTGGGATAATATGCACCATGAATGGCAACTTGTGGATGGTGCAGTTTCCATACGGCTGCTTCTTTGGTCCAAGAGTCCCCAAATTGCAGGTCGGTAGAATTCCTGGAACTAACCTCTGAAGGATTGACACGAGATGATTCAATGGGCCATGGCAGAGGATTGATTACCTATTAGTGGGCTTGGTGGTGGGGAAACAGTGGCCTGAATATTTCTGGCCATTGACCAGTATATGCTTGTGTGTTGACCATCTATTGTTCCATGCAGGTGTGACCAGTATATGCTGTGTAGGAAAATAACTGCAGAAGCTGGTTCAAATCGAAGGTAGACACAAAATGCTGGAGTAACTCAGCAGGTCAGGCAGCATCTCAGGAGAGAAGGAATGGGTGACGTTTCAGGTTGAGACCCTTCAGATTGATGTCAGGGGAGGGGGCGGGACACAACAAAATCACGCAGAGCATTGCTCTGGACTCAATCTTCGGGCACTCCGCCTGTTTTCAACAATCCATTTTGTATGCAGATAGATTCATGTTAAAATTGGGAATGAAGATATATCTGCGAGATTTGATTCCAGGTGCGAAAAGACATCCCCCCATGGCAATGGCAGATAAAACTTCTGATGAATGATCATTAACCGTAAGGATAAATTCTATTTCTCTTTTCCAGATGCTGTCTGACCTGCTGAGTGATTTTGTTGCATGTTTTTAAGTTAAAGAAATCATCCTGCATATTTTTGGAACACAAAGAGTGGTGGGTGTATGGAACAAGCTTCCAGAGGAGGTAGTTGAGGCTGGGACTCTCCCAACATTTAAGAAACAGTTAGACAAGTACAAAGAAAGGAAAGGTTTGAAGGGATATGGACCAAATGCGGGCAGGTGGGACTAGTGTAGCTGGGACATGTTGGCCGGTGTGGGCAAGTTGGGCCGAAGGGCCTGTTTCCACGCTGTATCACTCTTTGAATCCATGATTCTATAACAGACTAAAATCCATCGATGTTGATTCCATGCCAGAGCATTGATGAAAAAGGAGTGAGAAAATAGATAGAAATTAACACGTTGTAAAGGAGCAGCGAAATTATGAAAAGCTGCTGACATTTTTTTAAACAGGTGAATGACAAAGGTAGCTGAATCAACACAAGGACACTGCTTTACTGCTCAAAGCATTGTTGTGATCTGAAATGCATGAAGGCAGATTCACTAGTAACGTTCAAAAGAGAACTGATAATGATTAAAGACAAGAGGAAATTATGGTGCATTGAGGAAAAAGAACACAGAGGGATCAAATGCCGATATCCACTGGGATCAGCAAAAGCACAAATAGCCAAAGGCTCTTCAACACTGTCTCAGTGATTTTAGAAGCCAGTCAAAGTAAGGAAAGCTAACCACTAGAAGGCATTCCAGGTTCAGAAAAAGCACTCGTGTTTATTTTAAGTATTTTAACAAAAATATATCTTTAGACATTTGTCTAGACTTCACAGGCAAATATTTGTCTGAAGAAGGGTCCCAACTCCAAACGTCACCTATCCATGTTCTCCAGAGATGCTGCCTAACCCACTGAGTTACTCCAGTGCTTTGTGTCTTGTTTAGTAAACCGGCATCTGCAGCTCCTTGTTGAGGACCTTTTTTGAACTGCTTTAGGCTGCAGTTAGATGTTCCTAGCCTAGGGGGAGCTGTTGGGCGTCCCAATGCTGTGGCCTCAATGGAATTGTCCAGTGTGTTTGATTCTGGATGTCAAGTCCTGGGTTACATCGATACCACAGGCAACACACAAAGTCTTGGGTTAGATCGATATACCTGGCAGAGTCAAAGTCCTGGGTTACATCGATACAACAGGCAACACTCAAAGTCCTGGTCCAGGTTCACTTTGAACATTCCATGTTGCCTATCATATTGAAGGCAAAGCCGGCATCTTAAAACCTGAAAAAACTTTGGCTTGTCTATTCAAATTGTGTGGGGCTCTTAATCACAAAACGAGAATTGGGCTTCTGGCCCCAAAGTTCAGATTTAAATGCAAAGGTGCCACCTCCCACTATCAGTTCCCACAGTCACTCCCAACCCCACTCCCCACCCTCTCTCCCCACCCTCTCTCCCCACCCTCTCTCCACACCCTCTCTCTCCCCACCCTGTCTCCACACCCTCTCTCTCCCCACCCTCACTCCCCACCCTCTCTCCACGCCCTCGCTCCCCACCCTCACTCTAACCCTCGCTCCCCACCCTCTCTCCCCACCCTCTCTCCCCACCCCTCCCTCCACACCCCTCTCTCCCACCCTCACTTCCCACCCTCACTTCCCACCCTCTCCCCACCCTCTCTCCCCGCCCTCTCTCCCCACCCTCTCTCCCCACCCTCTCTCCCCGCCCTCTCTCCCCACCCCTCCCTCCACACCCCTCCCTCCACACCCATCTCTCCCACCCTCACTTCCCACCCTCACTTCCCACCCTCTCCCCACCTTCTCTCCCCACCCTCTCTCCCCACCCCTCCCTCCACACCCCTCTCTCCCACCCTCACTTCCCACCCTCACTTCCCACCCTCTCCCCACCCTCTCTCCCCGCCCTCTCTCCCCACCCTCTCTCCACACCCTCTCTCCCCACCCTGTCTCCCCGCCCTCTCTCCCCACCCTCTCTCCACACCCTCTCTCTCCCCACCCTGTCTCCCCGCCCTCTCTCCCCGCCCTCTCTCCCCACCCTCTCTCCCCACCCTCTCTCCACACCCTCTCTCTCCCCACCCTGTCTCCCCGCCCTCTCTCCCCACCCTGTCTCCCCACCCTCTCTCCCCACCCTCTCTCCACACCCTCTCTCTCCCCACCCTGTCTCCCCGCCCTCTCTCCCCACCCTGTCTCCCCACCCTCTCTCCCCACCCTCTCTCCACACCCTCTCTCTCCCCACCCTGTCTCCCCGCCCTCTCTCCCCACCCTGTCTCCCCACCCTCTCTCCCCACCCTCTCTCTCCCCACCCTGTCTCCCCACCCTCTCTCCCCACCCTCTCTCTCCCCACCCTGTCTCCCCGCCCTCTCTCCCCACCCTCTCTCCACACCCCTCTCTCCCTACCCTGTCTCCCCACCCTCTCTCCCCACCCTCTCTCCCCACCCTCTCTCCCCACCCTCTCTCCACACCCTCTCTCCACACCCTCTCTCCACACCCTCTCTCTCCCCACCCTGTCTCCCCGCCCTCTCTCCCCACCCTCTCTCCACACCCTCTCTCTCCCCACCCTGACTCCCCGCCCTCTCTCCCCACCCTCTCTCCACACCCTCTCTCTTCCCACCCTGTCTCCCCGCCCTCTCTCCCCACCCTCTCTCCACACCCCCTCTCTCCCCACCCTGTCTCCCCACCCTCTCTCCCCACCCTCAGTTCCCATCAATGTAATTACACAAACATCTCAGTCCGATTTGCCATTGTTCAGAATCTGAATCTGCAGAGTTCCCCACAGAGGAACTTCACAACTAAAGCAGCAGCAGAAATTTTAATAATGGAAGGCAGTCTCTGTTGATGAAATAATAAATAACTGGTCATGTTGGGATAATCCCCTTTTAAAATCTCCCTGAAAGTAATCATAAGAAAATAATACATTTCCTGGGGAAATCATATTTCATGAAGTAAGTTTGAAAAGAAGTACCATGTTTTTAAAAGGAAACATTAAATTACTTCAATAATGTTCTCTTTATGTTGGTAATTTTAAAAAATCAGTCAGTTTAGTTCATTGTTACGTGGACTGAGGTACAGTGAAAAGCTTTTGTTGTGCCCTAGCCAGTCAGCAGAAAGACAATACATGATTGGCACGGTACGGTACATGGGCGGCACGGTAGCGCAGCGGTAGAGTTGCTGCTTTACAGCGAATGCAGCGCCAGAGACTCAGGTTCGATCCTGACTACGGGTGCTGCACTGTAAGGAGTTTGTACGTTCTCCCCGTGACCTGCGTGGGTTTTCTCCGAGATCTTCGGTTTCCTCCCACACTCCAAATACGTATGTCGGTTAATTGGCTGGGTAAATGTAAAAATTGTCCCTAGTGGGTGTAGGATAGTGTTAATGTGCGGGGATCACTGGGCGGCACGGACTTGGAGGGCCGAAAAGGCCTGTTTCCGGCTGTATATATATGATGATATGATATATGATATGATTACAATCGAGCCATTCACAGTGTATAGATGGGAACTGTACAATATGCAGTAAAGGACAGAAGAAGATGATACATTATTGCTTTCCATCACAGTGCACTGTGGTGGATGTTTGTGTTACTTTTTATGTAGTTGTGTATCTTGTTGCTTTTTTGGTATGACTGTATGGGCAAATCAAATGATTTGTATGTTTTTACATAGTTGGCTAATAAATTAATTACAATTAGATACATGATAAGGGAATAACATTTAGTGCAAGGTAAAGCCAACAAAGTCCGATCAAGGATAGTCCGAAGGTCACCAATGAGGTAGATAGTAGTTCAGCACTGCTCTCTGGTTGTGGTAGGATGGGCGATTATCAGTTGCGTGATAATATTGGGTCTACAATATTTAATATCACTCTCTTCCTGAAATATGGAAAGATGGTTTCCTTTAAATCTAAGGCACAGAACAATATGCCTGATCGTTAAGATGTCCTGGTTGGGTTGCTCCTGGGCCTGGCCAAGCTGGCCATCCGCGAGTCACGGCGCCAGGCGGAAAAGGGCTCTGCCTGAGCCGGCTGCCTGCCCCTTTTCCGGGGTCACGTCCGTGCCCGGGTGCTGTTGGAGAGGGACTACACGCTGTCCACGGGCACCCTGGGGGGTTTCCGGGACCGCTGGGTGGCGCGGGGGGTGGAATGCATCATCGACAAGGAGTGTAAGATAGTTGTATAAGAGTTTATTGTTTGCCTTGTATTTAGATTTTTTTTTAGAGATACAGCGCGGAAACAGGCCCTTCGGCCCACCGAGTCCGCGCTGCCCAGCGATCCCCGCACATTAACACTATCCTACACACACTAGGGACAATTTTTACATTTACCCAGTCAATTAACCTACATACCTGTACGTCTTTGGAGTGTGGAAGGAAACCGGAGATCTCGGAGAAAACCCACGCAGGTCACGGGGAGAACGTACAAACTCCGTACAGACGGCGCCTGTAGTCAGGATCGAACCTGAGTCTCCGGCGCTGCATTCACTGTAAGGCAGCAACTCTACCGCTGCGCCACCGTGCCGCATATTGTGGTGGTGGGTTCTGTTTTGGTTTTATTGTACTGTATATATTATTTTAATATTTGAATAAATATTTTTGATTAAAAAAAGTATATGCCTGATCGTTCAGTACATGTCAAATAGGTAACTGTTTTGAAAGGGGACTTTGTGTGGAGGGATCAGCAGTCATTCCATTGCCCCCATCTACCTACTTTATGCAGCTGCCAGTGGCTGGGAATCTCCGGCCGTCCCCTGTCCCGCAGTACGATGTCTCTCATGCTTTCCACACACGGATGTTCACGGACCTTCGAGCTGAACGGAGACTCATAACATTTCACCTCTGTAAACAAAAGTTTAAAATACATTATGGCAATCTTCAGAAATAAGGAACGGTGCAAGAATTTAGGCTAAGATTGTCGTGAGGCACTCTGAGAAATCAATATCAATCAATATTAATATAATATTAAGGCAGAGATAGAGAGATTCTTGATCAGTGCGGGTGTCAGGGGTTGTGGGGAGAAGGCAGGAGAATGGGGTTAGGAGGGAGAGATAGATCAACCATGATTGAATGGTGGCGTAGACTTGATGGGCCGAATGGCATCATTCTGCTCCTATCACTGATGACCTTATACCTTCTGAGCTTGTAGGTCAGGAAACTGAGACCACTGATGTTTTGGAAAATCTGTGTGTTCATTCAAAGCCCAAAGTGGTGGTGTTGGGACTGTGCATTTCTTCCCTTTTTCTCATGGCAGTTCCATTTAAAGTTCTGTGGCATGCAATTGTAAGGTAACCACTTAGAAAGATGTGGAGGCCAAATCATGGAGTATTATTAAGGCGGGGATTGACAGATAGTTGATTGGTATGGGTGCCAACAATAGATCAGCCATGATTGAATGACGGAGTAGACTCGATGGGCCTACTTCGGCTTTTATGACTTATAAACTTGTGAAAGGAAAATGAGAACATGGAGGTAAAGTTATGAAACTTTTTTTACTTTGTTTGACCTTATGATCTCTTTAAACAGGCATGCATGTTTAGTATAGTTGAAGTCACTATTTGCAGTTAGATACTGTATAACCAGAAGCAATATACACTTAAATGTTATTTGGGGTTTTCCAGAGGCTAAAACAGTCAATATGTTGAAGATAGGCACAAAATGCTGGAGTAACTCAGCGGGACAGGCAGCCAATATGTTGGACTAGTGCAAGGGTAAGTTTAACCTTGACTGGAGTCAAGAGGGAGCTGGATAGAGCTCTTAAGGATAGCGGAGTCAGGGGGTATGGGGAGAAGGCAGGAACGGGGTACTGATTGAGAATGATCAGCCATGATCACATTGAATGGCGGTGCTGGCTCGAAGGGCCGAATGGCCTCCTGCTGCACCTATTGTCTATTGTCTATTGAGTCATGCAGCTGAGTGCACGCTGATATCACAGCGTACTGTATAAAGAGAAAAATATTCAGCGCTTTGCCTCCACTGTGTGTCAGTCTTGTCCCTCCCTCATCTTCCCTTTCAACTTACTTTCTTAATCCACCAGGAGGTTCATGTACAATCACGCAAATAAAGCAATGAGTTCTTGCTGAAGGCCCTCCCAGATGCCATGGCAGTAATGCCCCAGCCAAATGACGTCTTGGCTCCGCGATGAGTAAGCATTGAACTGAGCATCCCACAGTCCTCTCCCAAGCATTCTTTATACTTTTAATCCATCTGAGCAGATAAGTCACTGGGCAGCATGGTGTGCAGTGGTAGAGTTGCTGCCTTACAGCGCCGGAGACCCGGGTTCGATCCTGACAATAGACAATAGGTGCAGGAGGAGGCCATTTGGCCCTTCGAGCCAGCACCGCCATTCAATGTGATCATGGCTGATCATTCACAATCAGTACCCCGTTCCTGCCTTCTCCCCATACCCCCTGACTCTGCTATCTTTAAGAGCTCTATCTAGCTCTCTCTTGAATGCATTCAGAGAATTGGCCTCCACTGCCTTCTGAGGCAGAGAATTCCACAGATTTACAACTCTCTGACTGAAAATGGGATAAATGGGTCCCTTTCGGAATGGCAGGCAGTGACCAGTGGGGTACCGCAAGGTTCGGTGCTGGGACCCCAGCTATTTACGATATACATTAATGACTTAGACGAAGGGATTAAAAGTACCATTAGCAAATTTGCAGATGATACTAAGTTGGGGGGTAGTGTGAATTGTGAGGAAGATGCAATAAGGCTGCAGGGTGACTTGGACAGGTTGTGTGAGTGGGCGGATACATGGCAGATGCAGTTTAATGTAGATAAGTGTGAGGTTATTCACTTTGGAAGTAAGAATAGAAAGGCAGATTATTATCTGAATGGTGTCAAGTTAGGAGGAGGGGGAGTTCAACGAGATCTGGGTGTCCTAGTGCATCAGTCAATGAAAGGAAGCATGCAGGTACAGCAGGCAGTGAAGAAAGCCAATGGAATGTTGGCCTTCATAACAAGAGGAGTTGAGTATAGGAGCAAAGAGGTCCTTCTACAGTTGTACCGGGCCCTGGTGAGACCGCACCTGGAGTACTGTGTGCAGTTTTGGTCTCCAAATTTGAGGAAGGATATTCTTGCTATGGAGGGCGTGCAGCGTAGGTTCACTAGGTTAATTCCCGGAATGGCGGGACTGTCGTATGTTGAAAGGCTGGAGCGATTGGGCTTGTATACACTGGAATTTAGAAGGATGAGGGGGGATCTTATTGAAACATATAAGATAATTAGGGGATTGGACACATTAGAGGCAGATAACATGTTCCCAATGTTGGGGAAGTCCAGAACAAGGGGCCACAGTTTAAGAATAAGGGGTAGGCCATTTAGAACGGAGATGAGGAAGAACTTTTTCAGTCAGAGGGTGGTGAAGGTGTGGAATTCTCTGCCTCAGAAGGCAGTGGAGGCCAGTTCGTTGGATGCTTTCAAGAGAGAGCTGGATAGAGCTCTTAAGGATAGCGGAGTGAGGGGGTATGGGGAGAAGGCAGGAACGGGGTACTGATTGAGAGTGATCAGCCATGATCGCATTGAATGGCGGTGCTTGCTCGAAGGGCTGAATGGCCTACTCCTGCACCTATTGTCTATTGTCTATTGAAAAGGTTTTTCCTCATCTCCATTCTAAATGGCCTACCCCTTATTCATAAACTGTGGCTCCTGGTTCTGGACTCCCCTAACATTGAGAACATGTTTCCTGCCTCTAACGTGTCCAATCCCTTAATAATCTTATATGTTTCAATAAGATCCCCTCTCATCCTTCTAAATTCCAGCGTAATCTAGTCGCTCCAGTCTTTCAACATACGACAGTCCCGTCATTCCGGGAATTAACCTAGTAAACCTATGCTGCACGCCCTCAATAGCAAGAATATCCTTGTTGGAGACCAAATTTGCACACAGTACTCCAGGTGCGGTCTCACTAGGGCCCTGTACAACTGCAGAGGGACCTCTTTGCTCCTATACTCAACTCCTCTTGTCATAAAGGCCAACACGCTATTAGCTTTCTTCACTGCCTGCTGTATCTGCATGCTAACTTTAAGTGACTGGTGAACCATTTCCTAACTTGACACCATTCAGATAATAATCTGCCTTCCCGTTCATGCGATGGACCGGGCAGTGTCCACCACTCTCTGTAGATCCCTGGGATGGTGGGGAGGTCAGTACCCGCGATGAACCGGGCAGCACACAGTACACACACTCAATTATCCAAGCAGAAGCAGAAACTGTAACAGGCTGCCTTTATACTATAACATGCTAACCTCAGCTTTATGGGGCGGGTGTATCTCAATTAACCACATTCCAAAAGACGCTCACCTTAGAAACATAATATTTACAGGAACATTGGCAGATGTCTTTAGGAAAAGCAAATAAATCTGTCCATGGGCTCGGTTACCTGTCAAAATCCAAAACAACCTCCAGACTACCTCAGAAATTCCAGATCAGGACGATTGCTTTGAACTGTTCAACTACAGATCAGAGGCTGGCTTCATGCCGACTGGATGCCCAGATCTCTTGGCATCTGGCACTTTAACCCCAGCTGTGAGGTTCGCATGAAGATGAAAGGTCAGAAGCAGCTGTTTCAACATGGCGACGTGACTAAATAACGCAGTGAAAGTCCCACAGGCCCCAGGAACAGTCGCTGCTTCAGATGAGATGCGATTTTCATTGACGTGAATTACATCGCAGGATCACTTTTATCCTGTGCGTTTTGTGTCAAGACTGCACTGCATCCGCCAGGTAGGAATTTATAATTTCCCTGAAATGCTGCACATTCGCCATCGTTCTGCTGGAATCTACAGTCATACGCTCCAAGGGAACTGGAGGACCGAATTTTACGTTTGATCAAGGTTTTACAAAGTGGCCCAACCTACCTCTTGGATGAATGGTTAGTTGCTAATAGAATGCAAACAGGCATTCCTTCTCCCCACGACACCCTCTCAATTACCTCCAACCACAAGCACGGTGCTATCACAAAATGCTGGAGTAACTCAGCGGGTCAGAGAAGGGTCTCGACCCGAAACGTCACCCATTCCTTCTCTCCAGAGATGCTGCCTGACCTGCTGAGTTACTCCACCATTTTGTGATACCTTCGATTTGTACCAGCATCTGTAGTTACTTTCTTACACAAGCATGGTGCTGGTCATTGCATCACTTGCTATTGGTGCATTAACTTAGACAATAGACAATAGACAATAGGTGCAGGAGGAGGCCATTCGGCCCTTCGAGCCAGCACCGCCATTCAATGTGATCATGGCTGATCATTCTCAATCAGTACCCCGTTCCGGCCTTCTCCCCATACCCACTGACTCCGCTATCCTTAAGAGCTCTATCCAGCTCTCTCTTGAATGCATTCAGAGAATTGGCCTCCACTGCCTTCTGAGGCAGAGAATTCCACAGATTCACAACTCTCTGACTGAAAAGGTTTTTCCTCATCTCCATTCTAAATGGCCTACCCCTTATTCTTAAACTGTGGCCCCTTGTTCTGGACTCCCCCAACATTGGGAACATGTTTCCTGCCTCTAACGTTTCCAACCCCTTAATAATCTTATGTTTCGATAAGATCCTCTCTTATCCTTCTAAATTCCAGTGTATACAAGCCTAGTCGCTCCAGTCTTTCAACATATGACAGTCCCGCCATTCCGGGAATTAACCTAGTCAACCTATGCTGCACGCCCTCAATAGCAAGAATATCCTTCCTTAATTTTGGAGACCAAAACTACACACAGTACTCCAGGTGCGGTCTCACTAGGGCCCTGTACAACTGCAGAAGGACCTCTTTGCTCCTATACTCAACTCCTCTTGTTATGAAGGCCAACATTCCATTGGTTTTCTTCACTGCCTGCTGTACCTGCATTGTGGGGCTATTTCCTACATTGTGGCAATAAACAAACCACAACCTATCTCTGTGGTAGCAAAGCCCTTTGGGAAGTCTAGGAAGTATCACGAAACGACCATATTGTCCTCATTCTAGCAAGAACTGCTCTGCAAGGGCAGATGGTAATGTGCTTCATGCTGTGTTCAGGGACAATGTTGAATTCAACGTTCTCCATCCTGTGCACCGCACCAAGTAGAGATTGAATACTTATTCTGAGCACTAATGGCATTGGTTATGTTAAAGGAAATTCATTCCCTTTCATTGTATAATAATTTCCTAATAATTACTATTAATAATAACTGAAATTACAATACGATTGTTTTGCAATATAATGTTTTATTTTTCTTTCTTTTGCCCCAGAATTGGCTTTGCGTTATAACTAAATTGCTGTTCATCAGTGAGAGTGCGTGGTTAGTTGTGAGGTGAGAGTGTGAGGCGAGAGAGAGTGAGGATGAGAGTGTGAGGTGAGAGTGAGAGTGTGAAGGTAGAGTGAGAGGTGTGTGCGTGAGGGTGTGAGTGTGAGGCGAGAATGTGAGTGTGAGGGTGTGAGGCGAGAGTGTGAGGCTGAGAGTATGAGGGTGTGAGTGTGAGGTGAGTGTGAGAGTGAGAGGTGAGTGTGAGGTGAGAGTGTGAGGCTGAGAGTGTGAGGTGAGAGTTGAGTGAGAGTGTGAGGGGAGAGTGAGAGTGTAAGGTTACAGTGAGGAGTGAGAGTGTTAGGGTGTGAGTGTGAGGTGAGTGTGTGAGGTGAGAGTGAGAGTGTAAGGTTGGAGTGAGAGTGTGAGAGCATATGTGAGGTGAGAGTGTGGGGAGAGTGAGAGTGTAAGGTTAGAGTGAGAGTGTGAGGTATAAGTGTGAGGTAAGAGTGAGAGTGTAAGGTTGGAGTGAGAGTGTGAGAGCATATGTGAGGTGAGAGTGTGTGAAGTGAAGAGTGTGAGGCGAGAATGTGAGTGTCTGGGTGTGGGTGTGAGTGTGAGGTTAGTGTAACCGTGTTGGGTTCCAGTGAGCATCTGTGAGTGTGAGTGTGAGTGTGAGTGCACTCCATTTACAGACGAGGGATTTGGATCCACTTCCCAAAATAACATCCGACCAGCCATTCCAATTCCCAATATTTGTAACATTCCCAAGTACCGGCTAAATAGGATCACTCCCAACAACAGCCACTGGGGGAGTGCTGCCGGTCCTGCCCTGTAAACAAGGGGAAGCCCTGTAAACGGTCAGAACCGTATAAGGATACAGCAGAGGAACAGGCCCTTCAACCCATCAATCTGCAAGGCCATCGGCCACCACTTACATGAATGCTTCCCTGACCTGTTATTGTCGCCACACTCCCATTAACACTTCCTTGCATGGGAGAGTCCAGAACTAGAGGCCATAGCCTCAGAATTACAGGACATTCTTTTAGAAAGGAGACGAGGAGAAATTTATTTAGTCAGAGGGTGGTGAATCTGTGGAATTCATTGCCAGAGGGCTGTGGAGGCCAAGTCAGTGGATACTTTTAAGGCAGGGATAGATAGATAGATTCTTGATTAGTGCAGGTGTTTGAGGTTATGGGCAGGAGAATGGGGTTAGGAGGGAGAGGTGGATCAGCCACGATTGAATGGCGGAGTAGTCGATGGGCTGAATGGCCTAATTCTACTCCTATTCCTTATGACCTTCTTAACAATGTAGATTGTGGACAATTGACAGTGGCCAAGGACCCCACACGCCGGCACATTCCGGGGCAGTGGGTTGGAGCGGGAGCACTCCGACAGGGAGAAAGTTCAAACCATGCAGACACCATAGCGGGTCAGGCAGGGCCGTCTTAACGCATGGGCCTGATGGGCACTTGCCCGGGGCCCCACGAGCATAGGGGCCCCCATGCTGATCTGTGTATGTTAAGTGACTTGCAATAAATAAATACTACTTTAAAAATGTAGGTTCAATAAGTGCTTTTTCCGCAACATTTTCAGTCCCTAAGTGCTTCTCACAGCGTTCTGTTTCGCAACAATTAACTCCCTAAGTGCTTTGCTTCTCCATCCCTAAGTGCTTCTCACAGCGATCTGTAAGTGCTTTTCGCAACAATGTAGCACCCTAAGTCCATCGCTAAGTGCTTTTCGGTAAGTGCTTTTCGCCGGCACGTCAGGGGGGGGGCTGGTAGGGAAAGGGGGGTGGGGGAGAGTAACGGTAGGGGCCCCAGTACACTGCTTTGCCCGGGGGCCCATAATGCTGTAAAAACGGCCCTGGGGTCAGGGTCAAGCCCGTGTGGCTGGAGATGGGAGGCAGCAGCTCCACCCACTGCAACCTTTGCATTGGATCCGTGGCAGCAACAGAATCCCAACACAACCAGGCAAGTTGTCAAAACAGTTTCATTTAAAAAAATTATGCCCACACTTTCAGGAAGAATCAGTTTAATGAAGCGAACTCTCGCCCCCATAACTGCCCCTCCCCCAGCTGCTGAGGGAGGGACAGCAACTCTCTACGTTCATCCCCCCTCCCCCCCACCCCCCAAACCCGACAATCAGCCCCAGGGATCTGGGGAACACCAGCAGGCTCTCAATACATTACAGAATAGACTTTAGCCTCAACCACCTGGAGCCAGCATCAACAGGCTATGTTTGCCCATTCTGGGACCATGTGAGGGCAGATTCAGCTGCAAGGCTGGGAGTGGCAGAGCAGTGAGTAGTGAGAAGACAGGTCCCAACCTGAAACGTCACCTGTCCACATTCTCCACAGTCCCAGCACTTTGCGTCTATCTCTGGGAGTGGCAGAGGCAGCTCTCTCCTTCAGTCACTTTATTAGTACATCTTGATAGGTACTGTGTCACCGGTTGCTCTAACACAGGATTACCACAATATGTCAGTGATGAGCCACAGTTTAGCACATTTCATCGCAAGCTTGGCACAGCTCACAATGCAATGCAGTGCAGCTGGATTCAATAATCAGGAGAGACAAAATGGCATGTAATAACATTGGTATGTGCCAGAATAATATTCATTATTATAATACTTAGGTTTAAAATAGTAATAATATTACTTAGCATGTAAAAGGCAAATTTACTATACTTGACTCAATATGAAGATATTTTCAAACATTTGCCTGCCAAGGATCAGGCTGTACCTTACATGAACTGTAAATGTAATGGAGCTAATGTAAAATACATTTTCCAGAGTTCAGCTTTCCCATGAGTTTCATCCGTTAACTCTGTTCAATGTTGCAATTAGCGGTGAGAAGTGTATCCACCAAGCACATGCTTTAACTCCCCCTCCCATTCCCACATTGACCTTTCTGCCCTGGGCCTCCTCCATTGTCAGAGTGAGGCCCAGCACAAATTGGAGGAGCAGCACCTCATATTTCGCTTGGGCAGCTTCCACCTGAGCGGTATGAACATTGACTTCTCTAACTTCAAGTAACCCTTGCTTTCCCTCTCTCTCCATCCCCTCCCCCTTCCCAGTTCTCCAACCAATCTTACTGCCTCCGAATACATTTTCCCTCTCCCCTGACATCAGTCTCAAGAAGGGTCTTGACCGGAAACATCACCCATTCCTTCTCTCCAGAGATGCTGCCTGTCCCGCTGAGTTACTCCAGCATTTTGTGTCTATCTGCAATGTATGCAAGGTCTCTTTAACATGCACCAGCAGGCACAACATTGGATGCAGCAGTTTGGCTGCATTGTACTTCCCACTGGACTGGCCTTTCAATACTTTTCATTTTCATGGGTTGTAAATCGCGGGAATATCCAAGAGAGATTAAACTTTCGTGTTGGATATGTGGCCTACAAATATGGAGCAGTCGGGTGAAATTGGAAGACATTTAAAAAAAGTTAAAGTCTAAGATAAAAGAAATCGGAGAAAGGGGGAATCAAGATAGGACAGAAGTATAAGAAAATAACTGGTACAAATCGAAGGTATTTATTCACAAAATGCTGGAGTAACTCAGCAGGTCAGGCAGCATCTCAGGAGATAAGGAATAGGTGACGTTTCGGGTCGAGACCCTTCTTCAGAAGTGGTGGAAGGCATTTGGTGTGGTTGGGGTGTGTGGTAAGTAACTGCCCAGATAGAATGCAATGAGAGTCTGTGAGTCAAATCCCAGCCAACTCCCTGAATGTTTACAAACTATCCACCTCACCGACGTGTACCACTGTGAAGGAAAGGGCATTGCAACCACCAGAGTCATCGAGGGGAACGTCTGCAAGTGGTGGTAAACATGCTTCTGTGTCGGAAGGAACTGCAGATGCTGGTTTACACTGAAGATTGACACAAAATGCTGGAGTAACACAGCGGGACAGGCAGCATCTCTGGAGAGAAGGAATGGGTTTGCACATGCTTCTAATTTGCTGCTTGAAAAGCACCAAAAAAACAAAACAGGGCACACACAGGAGGGAACGAGAAATTATTTGGACGCAGAATGCAGAGAGAATGGGTGGCACGGGGAATGGGCCGCACTGGACCGTGTCTCACGTGTGAGAATGGGCGAGTGCTGGATGTGTCTGTGGGCAGCTGCTTGAAAACCTGCAAGCATAGTTTGCTTGGGTAAGTTTCATGGCAGTCATGGGAAAAAGATAAGCTTGGCCCCAGAGTTCACATCTTCATTTGTGGGAGGGCTGATTTCAACAGTATAAGGCAGGACCTGGCTAATGTAGATTGCGTGCAGTGGCCAGAGGGGAGTGCAACATCAGGTCGAGGCAAGATAGTGAGGGCTCAGAGACAGTGTGCCAGTATGTGGGTAGGAAACTGACCTCAATTTTGCAATTGAGGGCGTGCAGCGTAGGTTTACTAGGTTAATTCCCGGAATGGCGGGACTGTCATATGTTGAAAGACTGGAGCGACTAGGCTTGTATACACTGGAATTTAGAAGGATGAGAGGAGATCTTATCGAAACGTATAAGATTATTAAGGGGTTGGACACGTCAGAGGCAGGAAACATGTTCCCAATGTTGGGGGAGTCCAGAACCAGGGGCCACAGTTTAACAATAAGGGGTAGGCCATTTAGAACGGAGATGAGGAAAAACTTTTCCAGTCAGAGAGTTGTGAATCTGTGGAATTCTCTGCCTCAGAAGGCAGTGGAGGCCAATTCTCTGAATGCATTCAAGAGAGAGCAAGATAGAGCTCTTAAGGATAGCGGAGTCAGGGGGTATGGGGAGAAGGCAGGAACGGGGTACTGATTGAGAATGATCAGCCATGATCACATTGAATGGCGGTGCTGGCTCGAAGGGCCGAATGGCCTCCTCCTGCACCTATTGTCTATTGTCTATTGTCAAAGATGGTAAGATTAGGGAACTTTGGTCAACAACGGAGGGTTTAATCAGAGATAAAACGGAAGCACATGCAATTAGAGACGTTTGATATTGAGTGAGTCCTTTGTGGCGATACAGGGGAGGATTTCTATGGTAATTCCTGGTAGGGCAATTCCAAAGCACAGGAGTGCAAGAGGCTTCAGAGATGGTGGACTCAACCCAGTCCAACATGGCACAACCCTCCCCACCATTGAGCGAGAGCATCTACATGAGGCGCTGCCTGAAGAAGGCAGCATCCATCATCAAGGAATCCCCCACCTTCCGGGCCATTACCGTCAGGTACAGGAGGTGATCAGCATGTAAAGACACTGGTGTTTTGGGAAGTCGAACAAGGTGCAGGACCTTCACAGTGCATGGCAGGGCTCTGGGGAATGTTGTGGTGCAGAGGGATCTAGGAGTACAGGTTGTGTAGGAAAATAACTGCAGATGCTGGTACAAATCGAAGGTATCACAAAATGCTGGAGTAACTCAGCGGGTCAGGCAGCATCTCTGGAGAGAAGGAATGGGTGAAGTTTCGGGTCGAGACCCTTCTTCATAGTTCCATGAAAATGGCGTTTCAGGTTGATAGGATAGTGATAAAGGCTTTCGGCACATTCGCCTTCATCAGTCAGAGTATTGATTAGAGAAGTTGGGAGGTTTTATTACAGTTATACAAGACATTGGTGAGGCTGCATTTAGAGTATTGTGCTCAGTTCTGGTCACCATGTTACAGGAAAGATGTTGTCAAGTTGGAAAGTGTGCAGGGAAGATTTACGAGGATGTTGCCAGGACTCTATAGGGAGAGGCTGAGAAGGCTCGGACTTTATTCCTTGGAGTGCAGGTTGACTAAAAGTGATCTTGTAGAGGTGGAGAAAGTCATGAGATGAATAGAATCTTTTGCCCAGCGTAGGGGAAATCGAGAAACGGTGGACAGATTTTTAAGGTGAGGGGGGCAAGATATAATAGGAATCTGAGGGGTCACTTTTTTTTTTACACAAAGGGTTATGGGTATATGAAATGAACTGCCAGAGGAGGTGGTCGAGGCAGGTACTATCATAACATTTAACAGACATTTGGACAGGTACATGGACAGTATATGTTTAGAGGATTATGGGCCAAATGCAGGCAGGTGGGACCAGGGTAGATGGGGCATGTTGGTAGGCTTGGGCAAGTTGGGCCGAAGGGCCTGTTTCTGTGCTGTATGAATCTACGCTGCTTGAATACAAAAAGCCACAAGTGATTTCAGCATTAAACCACAGTTTGTGACCAATTTGGTCAACTTGTGACCAAAAAAACCCAATCTTCATTGTAGATATCGCAGAAACAAAGAACTGCAGATGCCGGTTAATACACAAAAGAACACAAAGTGCCAGACACAATTTCCTCCACCCATCATTCACAGAGTAGCATTTTATTTGTTTTATTCAAAAATGTATATTTGATAAACTGATTCATCTTACCTCCAATGACCTGGCAGCGAGATGCCATCTCCCACAAGACCAGGGCCATTGAGTAGATATCCATCTGTTTAAATGACTCAAGATCTTCCAGGTTAACACGAGACTCCAGAACCTCAGGTGCCATGTATCTGGCAGTGCCGACCTGTTCAACACAACAGCACAAGTGCTTCTTAGGCAGTCAGTCACCATGAACAATCAGTACGGTCAGAATAGAACATCAAATAAAAGCCAAGTACAGAATTTTCAGTTTGAACTTCTGAAATGGTAGTTAACAATTTTAGCCCAACCCTTCCATGTTCCCATCATAATAATTTCACTCATTTACCTCCCATTTCTAGTCACAAAAAGTCGGAGTAACTCAGCGGGTCAGGCAGCATCTCTGGAGGGAAGGAATGGGTGACGTTTCGGGTCGAGACCCTTCTTGGGTCACCCATTCCTCCAATGCAGAGATGCTGCCTGTCCCGCTGAGTTACTCCAGCATTTCATGTCTATCTTTGGTTTAAACCAGCATCTGCAGTTCCTTCCTACCTCGCATTTCTTATCTATTCACTCATTCCTTTATCCCTTCATTTTAATCTAAACATGAATATGGAAATAAATAAAAAATACACCTCACAGCTGATGAATTGGTGTACCACAATCAGGAATGATGTTGTATAAGCTATCTAATATACCAAGTTACTTGTAAGACGTTAGCTAATGTTGTTTCCCTTGGACATGGACACAATACCTAGAATTCAGCCTTTACATTGACAAGAATGGCAGAGCCAGCTGTTTGCAAACTAAAGTATCTCCATCACTTCCACACATTGACCTCTTTACACATCAGGGAGGTACGGGAAACATCCACTCTACAGCCCAGGAACATTATTTTACTGTTTCCTGCTTACATAAGTGAGAGGAGCAGAATTAGGCCATTCAGCCCATCAAGTCTACTCCGCCATTGAATCATGGCTGATCTATCTCTCCCTCCTAACCCCATTCTCCTGCCTTCTCCCCATAACCCCTGACACCCGTACTAATCAAGAATCTATCTATCTCTGCCTTAGAAATATCCATTGACGGCCTCTGCCGCCTTCTGCGGCAATGAATTCCACAGATTCACCACCCTCTGACTAAAGAAATTTCTCCTCATCTCCTTCCCAAAGGAACACCCCTTTATTCTGAGGCTGTGTCCTCTGGTCCGAGACTCTCCTACAACTGAAGACATCCTCTCTGCATCCACTCTATCCAGGCTTTTCACTATTCGGTAAGTTTCAATGATGTCCCCCATTGTCCTGCTAAATTCCAACGAGTACAGGCCCAGTGCCGTCAAACGCACATCATATGTTAACTCACTCATTCCTGGGAGTACCGCCTCTGGACCCTCTCCAGAGTCAGCACATCCTTACTCAGATATGAAGTTCAAAATTGCTCACATTACTCCAAATGCGGTCTGACCAGCGCCTTATAAAGCCTCAGTATTACATCCCTGTCTTTGTATTCTAACCCTCACGAAATAAATGCTAGCATTGCGTTTTCCCTCGTTACTACTGATTCAACTTGCAGATGAACATTTTGAGAATCCTGCACCAGCACTCCCAAGTTCTTTTGCACCTTGCACACCTTACACACTAGAATATTGGAGAAAAAGGTTCTGAATATCAGGGCACTAATTCTATTCAATTGTTGCTGGAAGGTTGTTTTCCAATTAATTGATCATGTTTCCACTAATGTACATGTTAAGGCATTTTTGGGGGTGATTTCTTTAATTTATGGAATAATGACATTATTTCCTGTATCGGGCGGCACGGTGGCGCAGCGGTAGAGTTGCTGCCTTACAGCGCTTGCAGTGCCTGAAATCCGGGTTCGATCCCAACTACAGCTGCCGTCTGTACAGGGTTTGTACGTTTTCCCCTTGATCGCGTGGATTTTCCCCGAGATCTTCGGTTTCCTCCCACGCTCCAAAGACGTACAGGTTTGTAGGTTAATTGGCTTGGTATGGTGTAAAAATTATCCTGAGTGTGCGTAGGGTAGTGTTAATGTGCGGGGATCGCTGGTCGGTGCGGACTCGGTGGGCCGAAGGGCCTGTTTGCATGCTGTATTTCTAAACTAAACTAAACTAAAGAAAGTCATTAGTTTTGTTCTCCTAATCTGAGGAAAGACATTCCAGCCATAGAGGGAGTACAGAGAAGGTTCACCAAATTGATCCCTGGGATGGCAGGACTTTCATATGAAGAAAGATTGGATAGACTAGGCTTATACTCGCTGGAATTTAGAAGACTGAGGGGGGATCTTATAGAAACATATAAAATTCTTAAGGGGTTGGAGAGGCTAGATGCGGGAAGAATGTTTCCGATGTTGGGGAAGTCCAGAACCAGGGGTCACAGCTTAAGGATAAGGGGGAAGTCTTTTAGGACCGAGATGAGAAAACATTTCTTCACACAGAGTGGTGAGTCTGTGGAATTCTCTGCCACAGAAGGTAGTTGAGGCCAGTTCATTGGCTATATTTAAGAGGGAGTTAGATGTGGCACCTTGTGGCTAAAGGGATCAGGGGTATGGAGAGAAGGCAGGTACAGGTTACTGAGTTGGATGATCAGCCATGATCATATTGAATGGCGGTGCAGGCTCGAAGGGCCGAATGGCCTACTCCTGCACCTACTTTCTATGTTTCTATGTCATGGTTGATTTCTTGTGAATGAAAGTATTGATGGAAACAGGAGGGAAAACGAGTGCCAATGAGGCAACAGAGGGCCAAAATCACCCAAGGTCCACATTTCTGATGACCGCTCAATATGAATGCTTGGATGGTTTATGTATCGGGAAAATATGTAAAGACAGAATTAAGGTGCAGCATATAATGTTCCCTTCAATAATGGACCAAGATGTTATCATCTCATTTCTAGGCTTATATATGAAATGACCTGTTGGTGAAAAATGTCAATGTTATTTTTGCCTTCAGAGCTTATGACATATAGTTCAGGAATGAAGTGCAGATGCTGGTTTAAATTTGAGGAAGGATATTCTTGCTATTGAGGGCGTGCAGCGTAGGTTTACGAGGTTAATTCCCGGAATGGCGGGACTGTCATATGTTGAAAGACTGGAGCGACTAGGCGTGTATACACTGGAATTTAGGATGAGAGGGGATCTTATCGAAACGTATAAGATTATTAAGGGGTTGGACACATTAGAGGCAGGAAACATATTCCCAATGTTGGGGGAGTCCAGAACCAGGGGCCACAGTTTAAGAATAAGGGGTAGGCCATTTAGAACGGAGACGAGGAAAAACTATTTCAGTCAGAGAGTTGTGAATCTGTGGAATTCTCTGCTTCAGAAGGCAGTGGAGGCCAATTCTTTGAATGCATTCAAGAGAGAACTAGATAGAGCTCTTAAGGATAGCGGAGTCAGGGGGTATGGGGAGAAGGCAGGAACGGGGTACTGATTGAAAATGATCAGCCATGATCACATTGAATGGCGGTGCTGGCTCGAAGGGCCGAATGGCCTACTCCTGCACCTATTGTCTATTGTCTTTAAACCGAAAATAGACACAAACTCTCTGGAGTAACTCAGCGGGACAGGCAGCATCTCTGGAGAGAAGGAATGGGTGATGTTTCGGGTCAAGATCCTACAATCACCCATTCCTTCTTTCTAGAGATGCTGCCTGTCCCGCTGAGTTACTCCAGCATTTTGTGTCTATCTTCTGACATATACCTCGACATGGGAAATCAAACACCCTGGATAATTCCACAATACCCAGTTTCCACAGATCGGGTACTGCCTATTATTGCTTTTGATTGCAAACATTTAGCGCAAAATGCCCGCAAAGCAGAACTGGAAGTGGAAAGCCACAAGTGGAATCAAACTCAGGTTTATGCTTGATTTGTGTATCTACTGCAATGAACATCAGTCACGTTTAAATCTGAACGCAAAACTGGACGTAGGAATAGACAATAGACAATAGGTGCAGGAGGAGGCCATTCGGCCCTTCGAACCAGCACCACCATTCAATGTGATCATGGCTGATCATTCTCAATCAGTACCCCGTTCCTGCCTTCTCCCCATACCCCCTGACTCCGCTATCCTTAAGAGCTCTATCTAGCTCTCTCTTGAATGCATTCAGAGAATTGGCCTCCACTGCCTTCTGAGGCAGAGAATTCCACAGATTCACAACTCTCTGACTGAAAAAGTTTTTCCTCATCTCAGTTCTAAATGGCCTACCCCTTATTCTTAAACTGTGGCCCCTTGTTCTGGACTCCCCCAACATTGGGAACATGTTTCCTGCCTCTAACGTGTCCAATGAAAGTATTTTTCAAAATGCCCTTTCTCTTGTTGCATTATCATGTTTCATTATCATTTCTAGAGATGCTGGCTGTCCCGCTGAGTTACTCCAGCATTTTGTGTCTATCTTCTGACACATTCCTTTACATGGGACATCAAACACCCAGGATAATTCCACAATACCCAGTTTCCACAGATCGGGTACTGCCTATTATTACTTTTGATATTGCCCAAAGCTGCCAAGGCCAACCTCTCACCTCTCCTGGGCAATGCATTCCTCCGATTCGAATTTCAGGTCAGACTCACCTGCCCACTGTCGGCAAAGTTATCAGCTGTCAGAGTGGGGTCAAGCCTCAGCGCCAGCCCAAAGTCACACAGAATGCACTCTCTTTTGTTGCTAACGAGTACGTTTGTGCTCTTGATGTCTCTGTGAGATATAGGGATCTTTGGTGTTCTATAGGCAGTGTAATCGCTGTGCAGGTGAGCCACGCCATTGACCAAGGAGCCTGCCATCGTGTGCATCTCTGTCCAGGTCAGAGTGTGAGTGGAGAGGAAGTCCTGCAGGTTCCCCATGCTGTAATAGGCTGTGATGAGCCAATATTGCTTCTCCAGCCCTCGTCCTCTCTCCTCGGCTGTGAGGAACTGGAGAACATTCTCGTGTTTCAGGTCAACGTCGGAAAAGATCTTCTTTTCACTTCTCCACGACGTGTACTCTTCGCAGGGGAAGATCTTGACCGCGACGGTCTCGTATTGCCCGGAGGCGCTGTGTTTGAGCTTTGCTCTCCAAACCTCTGCGAACCTCCCTTTGCCGACCGCGGCGTCCAGCTCGATGGGCAGCAGCTCGTTGTTGTGGTTGATGTTATTGGCGCAGGTCACGCTCATGTCGGAGTGGCTGTCACCCGGCTCCACCGAGCCTTTGGTCTGGTACCCGCTGCGTTTCCCGTCGGCTGTTCGAGGCTGGGCTCGTCCTTCCACTTCCGGCCACTCTTGGGTCGCTTTCCTCTGTTGTCGGGTGCGGAACAGGTAAAACGCCATGGTCACCATGAAAGCGATGAGGGTCGGCGGCAGGAGGCTCAGCACCGCCACAGGGAGGACCTCGTTGTTTTGTGGAACAGGATAGTCTGCAGCAAAATAAACATGCCCCTCCGTTAAAAGAGAAACAACCGGGGAGCCCATGTCCCGCGTGCGAATCACAGTTATTTCTGGAGTATTGTGTGCAGTTTTGGTCTCCTAATCTGAGGAAAGACGTTCTTGCCTTAGAGGGAGTACAGAGAAGGTTCACTAGATTGATCCCTGGTATGGCAGGACTTTCATATGAAGACTGGATAAACTAGGCTTATACTCGCTGGAATTTAGAAGACTGAGGGGGGATCTTATAGAAACATATAAAATTCATAAGGGGTTGGAGAGGCTAGATGCGGGAAGATTGTTCCCAATGTTGGGGGAGTCCAGAACCAGGGGTCACAGCTTAAGGATAAGGGGGAAGTCTTTTAGGACCGAGATGAGAAAACATTTCTTCACACAGAGTGGTGAATCTGTGGAATTCTCTGCCACAGAAGGTAGTTGAGGCCAGTTCATTGGCTATATTTAAGAGGGAGTTAGATGTGGCCCTTGTGGCTAAAGGGATCAGGGGGTATGGAGAGAAGGCAGGTACAGGATACTGAGTTGGATGATCAGCCATGATCATATTGAATGGCGGTGCAGGCTCGAAGGGCCGAATGGCCTACTCCTGCACCTATTTTCTATGTTTCTATGTTTCTAACCGGGGAGCCCATGTCCCGTGTGCGAATCCCAGTTATTTTGTGCACATTTTTTGAACGCACCCCTTCAGGAGAATGAGAAAACGGTAGCTTTAAGCATGGGATTAACTTAGCACAGAACTTAGCACACAATGCTGCAAAGCCCATGCGGAGTCCAGTGGCTGAAGCAAACAAAAAGGACAGGACTGGCTCTGCGTTCCTCATCTCCACACCATGATTCAATGGAGCGCCATCACTTATTGAACTCCCCACCCAGAAGGAGCAATGGTAAGACATGCAGCGCACATTTAATATAATGTCCCTTTATCCCAGCATCAGCCACCCCGGGGAACATCTGAGTTCAACAACTCACAGAATTCGTATTGAATGCATTGGATTAACCATGCCGACCGCTTGAACAAATGCCGAAGAAAATTATAAAACGGCATCCCAGGATATAAAGTTCAGGGAAATAGTTTAAAAAAAGCTTTACCATGAATGATCTCTCTGGTGCGGGAGCAGAGCGTGACATTAATGACCCGCTGCCAGGCGAGAGGGAAGTGAGAGAAATCTTTGTTCTCTTTCCTTTGTCAATCCGAGACTCGTACAAAGCATTTCTTTATATGGTGTAACAATTTATTTTCAAATGCGAGTTTGTGGAAGGGCTTGGGAGGAGGAAATGTCAATATTTAAGTTACTGTAAAGCTCCCAGCTTGTCTTTTCCATAAACTGTTGGCCCCGAGTTAAGACTTCAGGAAGTTCTGCTGCTGCTAACATGCAATCTCACCCTGTTCCATCCAGCCCATGCGGACCAGTCTCTGCTGGCTCCTGGGCGGGAGGGACACTTTGTCAGAATTTTCCTCATTGTGCTTTCACAATCTGTGATCCCCACTCTCCCGTTCTCCTCCCACTTTACTAACTTACAGAATAATGAAAGGCCTAGATGGAGTGGATGTGGAAAGGATGCTTCCACTGGTGGGAGAGTCTGGGACCAGAGAATAAGAAGCCTCAGAATAAAAGGGCGCTCTTTTAGAAAGGAGGTGAGGAGGAACTTCTTCAGTCAGAGGGTGGTTAATCTGTGGAACTCATTGCCACAGAGGGCCTTGGAGGCTAGTGGATATTTCTAAGGCAGAGATAGACAAATTCTTGATTAGAACAGGTGTCAAGGGTTATGGGGCAGGAAAATGGAATTAGGAGGCAGAGATCATCCATGATTGAATGGCGGAGTAGACTCGATGGGCCGAATGGCCTAATTCTACTCCTATAATTTGTGAACTTTAATCCTCCAGGACTTTCATACTGTCCCAGTTCTGGTTCTCTGTTCCAGTGGTTCACTGTGCATTTTTGCAGCTAAGTTCCAAGCTCTTCAGTTTCATCTGCACCACTCATTCTCCTTTAACACATTCCTTACAACTTATTTTATCAGCCTCAATATTTGTCTGTAATGTTCAGTCAACTCTGTTCCAATAATGATCAAGCAATGGATCACTTTAACTGTGTTAGTGCAAGTTGTTGTAAGTGCGCATCGCACAAGAGGAATATTATCCTGCATTTAAGCTAGGTTTTGTGCAATGTAAGCTGTGTGCTAAAGTCTTAGTCATGGAGCCATTCAGCACAGAAACAGGCCCTTCAGCCCAACTCCTCCATACCGACCAAGATGCTCATCGACACAAGTCCCATTTACCAATGTTTAAACCATCTATATACTAAAACTCGTTTGTTTGTTTGTTTGTTCCTGAACTACAGCCAAAACGGTACACAATAGTGCGACAATTTTAAGCCCATCTTACTCGCCACCATCCCTTTGGTGCTAACAAAAAAAGTTTCATTGAAATCGGTGTTATATTTTTGAAGTTATTCACATTTTAAAGTATAAATCTATCTCCTAGGGAGGGAGGGAGGATAAGGGAGGTTGAGGGGGATGGAGTGGGGGAGAGGGGAAGGTGGAGGGGAAGGGGGAGGGGAGGGGGAGGGAAGAGGGAGAGGGAACGAGGTGGGGAGGGGGGAGAGGGGAGAGGGGAGAGGTGAGGGGGGGAGAGGGGAGGGGGGAGGAGAGGGTGCTGCACCAATGCAGGAGAGGTTTGGGCCCAACGGGTCCATTTGGTCTGGTATCCCTCTAAACCTCACCAATCCTTGTACCCATCCAAATATTGTCCCTTAAATGTTGTTACAGTATCTGCCTCAACTACCTCCTCTGGCAGCTTGTTCCATGCACCCACCACCCTCCGTGTGGAAAAAGTTGTCCCTCAGGCTTCTATTAAATCTTTTCCCTCTCACCTTAGACCAATGCCCTCCGGTTCATGAACATGACCTGGTTTAAATCCTGATGAAACAAACAACTGAATGAAGATTGGACGGACAAAATTAACAAATGCAGCTGCTCGTTTGTCAATTGTCTTGCAGGAACTTATTCGTTTTCTAGTGGGCAGAAGAAGTGTGGGATGAGGGAACGATAAATGAAATGTCTGATGCAAAGACGTCGGAGAAGGTTCGTTCAAGGAATAAAGAACTCGCCATTGAGATCAGCTTCAAAAATAAGTTTGTCATTGCATTCCTGTTCGTTGGTGCAGCCACAGACATACACCGCTCCTTCGCCAGCCGGGAGCTCAGTCATAATGCACACGGTCGTGTTGTAGGTGCTGATCACCACGTCCTCTACCGGCAGATGAGGATAGTGACACATGGTTTGAACACTGATGGATTCATTGTTCTTCCTCCTGTGGAAACAGGCAATCGTTTATCACAACCTTGTGGAACGTGAACTGGAAGCATCACATCAATGCTCCACCTTTTCTCACGTGCAAACCTAAAGTTTGTCATAGAGTCATAGAGTCATAGAGTAACACAGTGTGGAAACAGGCCCTTCGGCCCAACTTGTCCACAACGGCCAACATGTCCCACCTGCCTGCGCTCGTCCATATCCCTCCAAACCTGTCCCATCCATGTACCTGTCTTTGTACCGTGTTGATGAAATACGTTTGCAAATGGTACGGATTTGGTGCAGGAATTCTGTCGGGTGTTTCCTACAGCAGGATGATGCTGGTGGACTTCTGTAGGTGCAGCCACGCCCCCTGGACACCGGCGAACATCCAGGGAATGGACATTGAGAGAGTGGACTCCTATAAGTACCTGGGTGATAACCAGGACAATAAACTGGACTGGACTGATAATAGTAATGCACTGTATCAGAAAGGCCAGAGCAGACTGTACCTGCTGAGGAGACTCGGGTCCTTTGGAGTGCAGGGGGCGCTACTGAGGACCTTCTTCGACACTGTAGTGGCGGCAGCCATTTTCTATGGAGCGGTCTGCTGGAGCAGCACCATCTCAACTGCTGACAGGGTGAGCCTGGATAAACTGATCAAGAAGGCCAGCTCTGTCCTGGGATGCCCCCTCGACTCAGTGTAGGCGGTGGGAGAGAGGAGGATGATGGCAAAGCTATTGTCACTGCTGGACGACTCCTCCCACCCCATGCAGGACACTGTCACTGGACTGAGCAGCTCCTTCAGTGACAGACTCCTTCACCCCAAGTGTGTGAAGGAGAGATATCGAAGGTCCATCCTTCCTGCTGCCATCAGACTGCACAACCAGCACTGCTCCCAGCACACCAGTAAATAAAGATAATGACCGTTGTTTTATTTTTTTAATGAATGCTTATTTATTTTTGCTATCCACTTTGCTGCTGTAATCCTGCAAATTTCCCCGTAGTGAGACGAATAAAGTACTTATTATTAAGGTGGTGGGGCTGCATGGAAGCTGTCAGCCCTCAGTGCCCCTGGAGTGTTCGGGCACTCGTTAGAGTGGGCTGTTGCCGCGAGAGGGAGAGCTGAGGGCTCAGGCTCAGAATAAAAAGACGGACCTTTAGAATGGAGATGTGGAGGAATTTCTTTCGTCAGAGGGTGGTGAATCAGTGGAATTCACTGCCACAGACGGCTGTGGAGACCAAGTCTTTGGGTATAAGTTGATGGGTTCTTGATTAGTGAAGGGATCGAAGGTTACGAAGTGAAGGCAGGAGAATGGGATGGTGGAGGGAGAAAAAGATCAGCCATGATTGAATGGTGGAGAAGTCTCGATGGGATGAATGGAATAATTCTGTTCCTATGTCTTGCGATCTGAAGATTCGCAAATCGTGCATGGCTGTTCAAGTAACTGAGTTCAAGTGAGGGTCAAAGCAAGTTGGAGAGATTTTCCATATTATCATTTTTTAAAGTATTTTTGTTATTTTCAACAGGTAACCACAGCCACTCTGCCTAGTTTCTGGGTGTACAGACATTGCCTTCCTTCCTTGCTTTTCCCAGTATAGTTTTCCTAGGTGATATCAGAACATTTTCAGATGTTCAGAACATCTTCAGAATGGAGATAGGGAGGAATTTCTTTTGGTAGAGGGTGGTAAATCAATGGAATTAATTGCCACAGACTGCTGGGTATTGGGTAGAAGTCATTGGGTATAAGTTGATTAGTGAGGGCATCGACTGTTACAAAGTGAAGAATGGGAAATGGGAATGAGAGGGAGAAAAAGATCAGCCATGATTGAATGGTGTAGAATGATGGAGGACCTGGCGTGGGGGGGTCGCCGTGGGGGGGAGGGTACAAGGTGGACCTGGCAAGGGATACTTTGCAACTTTGTTGGTGCCCTTTATGTAGCGACTCTTTGCATACCTTGGGTATGCAAAACAAAGAATATCACATGTGACAATAAAGTATCATTCATTCAACTGTAAGTTCTTGAGTTTTTATCCCATATTAGGAATTTACATGTGCTCTGAAACTACTAGGTCAGGACCACACTGTTGGCTCATTTGAAACACTTTGGTAGATGGAACATTCTAGTTGGCAGCTATTTACCATTAATGTATTTTGTTTCAACTTCAGATAACATGAGTTTCAGAAACTAAATACAATTTATCATTATTAAATTCTAGTGGGGACAATGGGGCTCGTTAAAACATCTTTCTGCAGCGTTCAGTTTAATGTAAATATCTTCTGGAGAAAAGAGCTGCATTAATTTTTCAGAAAACGTTAGCATCTGAGCAGCTTCATCACAAGCCAATCATAACAACCATAAAATGTAGAGCTGACTTAGATAAAAGGCTCTGGGCTGATAAAGAACAAACTGTTGGGGGGGGGGGGGGAGGGGAAGGGAGGGGGAGGGAGGGGGAGGGAGGGGGAGGGGAGGGGAAGGGAGGGGGAGGGAGGAGGAGGGAGAGGGAGGGGGAGGGGAGGGGAAGGGGAATGGAATGGAGGTGAGGGGGAAGGGAGGGGAGAGGGGAGCGGAGTGGAGGGGAGATATAAGGGGGAAGGAAGGGGGGGAAGGGAGGGATAGGGGAAGAGAGGGGAGGAGAGAGGAGGGGAGAGGAACGGGGAGGGGAGGGGAGGAAGGGATGGGGAATGGAAGGGAGGGGGTAAGGGGGAGGGGAACGGGGACGGGAGGAGAATGGAAGGGAGGAGAAGAGGGAGGGGGAGGAGAAGAGGAAGGGAGGGGAGAGGGGAGGGGAGTGGAGGGGAAGGGGAGGAAGGGAGCAGGGAAAGGGAGGGATGGGGGAAGGGAGGGAGGAGAGAGGAGGGGAGGGGGAACAGGGGAGGCCTGGGGGAAGGGAGGAAGGGCGGGGAAGGGAAGGAAGGGAGGGGAGAAGGATGAGGGACGGGAAGGGGGGAGAGGGGAGCGGGGAAAGGGAGGGCTGGGGAAGGGAGGGGGGAAGGGAGGGGAGGGGAGGGGAGAAGGATGAGGGAAGGGATGAGGGGAGAGGGGAGGAGAGGGGAGGGGAGGGGGAGAGGGGAGGGGGAGGGGGAGAGGGGAGGGGGAGGGGGAGGGGGAGGGGAGGGGAGGGGAAGGGAGGGGAAGGGAGGGGAGGGGAAGGAAGGGGAGGGGAGGGGAGAGGGAAGGGAGAGGGAACAAGGGAGGGGAGGGGAGGGGAGAGGGAGGGGGGAAGAGAGGGAAAGGGAAGGAAGGGAGGGAAGGATGAGGGAAGGGAAGAGGGGAGAGGGGAGGGGGAGAGGGGAGGGGGAGAGGGGAGGGGGAGAGGGGAGGGGGAGAGGGGAGGGGGAGAGGGGAGGGGGAAAGGGGAGGGGGAGAGGGGAGGGGAGAGGGGAGGGGAGAGGGGAGAGGGGAGGGGGGGAGGGGCGGGGAGGGGAGGGGAGGAGAGGGGAGGGGAGGGGGAAGGGAAGGGAGAGGGAACAGGGGAGGGGAGGGGAAGGGAGAGGATGGGGAACAGGGGAGAGAGTGGGTGTTTGGCAACAGCAGTAAAAGTTTATGCTTAGATTTGCATCTGTGGAAAATGACAGCTCAACATATTTTCAGATGATTCAAGCACAAGCCATACTGGCAGCAAATGTAAAACTACAACTAATACTTACCATATGGCCACACAGATTTCCTCTGAGCTCACACAGTAGGAGTTCAGTGTACAGTTGCTGAAGCACACTTTGTCCTTGCAGATTGGGTTGGAGTAGTCACACCACTTGCACAGGTTCGTCTCCACGAAAATCGAGATGACAAGGGAATTCAAAACTGCAAAACAAAGAACTGCTAACTTCCAGAAACAGGACCAGCACGAGCGGTCTCTAAGCACGGGATATATTTAAACCGGAGACTCCCAAACATCTTGCAGCCTCCACCCATCAGGACTGAATGCCCCTGGCTGTGTGACTGTCTGATCCACTAGTCAGCATTGTGCACTCAATGCCAGTGTTGCCAGCAGCTGGCATCACCTTCCAGGCCCAGGGCCAGTCAGGGCAGGCTGCAAACATCAAGGCCGGAACAGTGGTGCAGCGGGTAGTGCTGCTATCTCTCAGCCACAGAGACCCAGGACCAATTCTGAACTCGGAGGCTGTCTGTACTGAGCTTGTACCTTCTCCCCGTGACCCGCATGGGTTTTCTCCAGCTGTTCTGGTTTCCTCCCACACTCCAAAGACGTGCGGGTCTATAGGGTAATTGGCCCTGTAAATTGCCCCTAGTGCGGAGGGCAAGGATGAGAAAGTGAGATGGACTTAGAACTAGTGTGAATGGGCGATCGATGGTCAGTGTGGCAACGTTGATAGTTCAACGGTTTGAAACGTATAAAATTATAAAAGGACTGGACAGGTTAGATGCAGGAAAAATGTTCCCAATGTTGGGGGAGTCCAGAACCAGGCACTAAGAATAAAGGGGAGGCCATTTAAAACTGAGGTGAGAAAAAAACTTTTTCACCCAGAGAGTTGTGAATTTGTGGAATTCTCTGCCACAGAGGGCGGTGGAGGCCAATGCACTGGATGAATTTAAAAGAGAGTTAGATAGAGCTCTAGGGACTAGCGGAATCAAAGGTTATGGGGAGAAGGCAGGCAAGGGTTATTGATTGTGGATGATCAGCCATGATCACAATGAATGGCGATGCTGGCTCGAAGGGCCAAATGGCCTCCTCCTGCACCTATTTTCTGTCTTTCTATGTTTTCTATGTTTCTATGTTTCTATGTTTCTATGTTTTCTATGTTAAGTGGCATGTGGCAACGATGGCCACGTATGCCAGCAGGTGACAACATGTGCTGACATGTGGCACCATCGAAGGTTTAACGGGCAGAGCACCATCAACTGGTAGGTGCATCCCTGAGACTTGCCCCTCACCTCAGTAGCAAAGGCAGAGAAAAGGAGATGAAAGGAAATGTGGGAAAAGGCCGGAGAGAATGTAGAATTTGTGTCTAAAATTACTCAGCAAAACAGTGAACAGTTAACAGGAAATGTGTTAGTATCTCAGTAGTCGGCATTTATCCACCGGGTAAAATATAAAGTTTTCTGCTGTGAAATGGATTCAATCAGTACAAAGAACATAAACTTCCAATGCAATCTAACTCCTGGAATATTGCAAAAGAAGATCTGAACATCATCAACATAACAACAATGAAACGCACCAGAAATGCTGCAATTCCTCAGGAGAAATCCTTCTAATAAAGAATAAAACCTTTTTAGTGCTCCACGCCTGCTAATCTGTTATGGCTATCAAAACACTCGGGGATAAAATTGGTCTCGTGCCAATGACACAAAATGGGCTCACGGCAAAAAATCCAGCCCATTTTATGAAGTGCCCAAAAACTCTTTTACATTGAAGTCCACGGATAATTGGGCACTTTCTAAAATGGGCAGATGCTCGCTGTGAATTCAATGTCAAGGAAAAGTACACTGGTGGTGCAGGCAGCTGCTTTGCTGAGATCTGGTTTCAAACTGCTGCTGAAAGCCAGGCCAGTGCCTCCTGCATTTGTCTTCAGGGCTCGACTTGAACCTTGCCTGATTCCCACAGTTCCTGGGAGGAAATCAGACACAGTTTTGCATTAGCGATTTCTAAGGGGAACGTTAAGCAGTAGAAGGGAGTACAATTGACTAAATTAGATTGTAATCTTTTATCAGAAGGAACATTAACTTCTTGGAATAAATGTTCCACCCTGCCCCCCTCCCTCCCTCCCTCCCTCCCTCCTCCTTCGCTTCTCCTCCCCCACCCCCACCACTCTGCTCTGACTGCCACATCGTTCACATTAACTCTAATTAAATCCAGATGATGCCCTGCAAATTAAGCTTTCGATGATTTAATGAGGCTGCACAAACATAAAAAGAATGATTGTGCACTTATGAAAAGTTCCAGATGTCACTGAGGCAAATCCAAAACATCAAAATTTCAAACTTCAAAAACCTCTGGATGGGACCGTGATAGAGTGAAATTAAACTGATCAAAAACAGTTCATTTTCCCCCCAACTAACGTTGAATCCTGCCTTCCTTTCGTAAACCAAGTCTAATCGTGGATTATGTTTCGAAACAAAAACATGAAATATGGATTGTTGCCAAAGTTTATATAAACATTCTCTTTGCTTAAACCAAAAAAAGTGTATGAATTAGCAGGCCCAATACATACATATTAAGTAACAAATAAATTAATATATTGAAGCCAGAGGTGTTGCATTTACTTCGGACGGAGTTGCCATTAGAAACAAATTTCCTAATGAAACCTTTGTTAAATGTCCAAATTACTATAGTGCTTATTAAATTATTGTTAAACAATAAGACAGTCAACCCCTTTTCCTGGGTATGAATGTCAAAGACTAGAGAGTATAGCTTTAAAGTGAGAGGGGCAAAGTTTAGAGGAGATGTGCGTGGCAGGTTTTTTTTACACAGAAGGTGGTGGGGCAGATATGATAGTGGGATATAAGAGGCTTTTGAATAGGCACATGGATATGCAGGGAATGGAGGGATAGGCAGATAAGAGTTATCTTGGCCATCATGCTCAGTACAGACAATGCGGGCTGAAGGGCCTGTCCTGTGCTGTACTGTTCTTTGTTCCAATGTTGCCGTTGTGATCATAATGTGCCATGATCTGCACTCTACCCATGCAATGCAGACAACGTGCTTGCTCATTTGAAAGGTGACAGAGTCTGGCCAATGCCTCAGTGGAGGTGTGGGGCAGCAGAGGAGAGGGAGTGGTGTGTGCAGTTAAAGTGGTGCTCAGGTTGATGCAGGCAAGTGTGGGTGCTCACGTGACGACAGAAAATATTAGTGTGCAAGTAACTTGGAAATCTTACACCACGTCACGGCTTATAGCTGTGGGAAATGATGCAAACTCAGATGCAGCCTTGCAGAGCACTGGACCATGAAGCAGTGGGGGTCATCACACGGAAACATGACTCTGTTTCTTAGATTCAGATTAGTTTATTGTCATATACACCAGGCTGCGATGAAATTCCTTGTCCGCATGAAGCTGACAGGTCTTGATCCACAATGCCGACTGGCCCGCTGTACGATTGCAGCATTTTCCAACTCTGAACTTCATCTTCGGTCTCCAGTAATTCGTGACCAGGACTCCAAAGACTTTGGCTGACTTCAATGATATGATCTCACGTTGCGGTAACTATCTGCAGATTTGCTTTTGCATTTCTACCAGATACATCGAGCTGTTTAAATATCGGCCGCTGGAAATGTCTGCCCCATTGAGCGTTTACCCTCCATGGTCAACCGACCTCTGTCCTTTGAGCAGGTGGCACTCCAGCGGCAAGGACAGGTGTGGGGAAGCCATTACTGCAGAACGCTCCACATCTCCGCTAAGCCGTGCATGCATGCCTGCCATGTGGTAGATAACTGCTGAGGCTCTATAAGGCGCTGGTGAGGCCGCATTTGGAATATCGTGAGCAATTCTGGGCACCATAACTGAGGAAGGATGTGCTGGCTCTGGAGAGGGTCCAGAGGAGATTTACAAGAATAATCCCAGGAATGCATAGGTTAACCTCTGATGAGCGTTTGTCAGCACTGGGCCTGTACTCGCTGGAATGTAGAAGATTGAGGGGGGACCTCATTGCAACATACAGAATAGTGAAAGGTTTGAATAGAGTGGATGTGGAGAGGATGTTTCCACTAGTGGGAGAGTCGAGGACCATTGATCACAGCCACAGAATTAAAGGACGTTCTTTTAGAAAGGAGATGGGGAGAAATTTCTTTAGTCAGAGGGTGGTGAATCTGTGGAATTCATTGCCACAGAAGGCTGTGGAGGCCAAGTCAGTGGATATTTTTAAGGAAGAGATAGATAGATTCTTGATTAGTGCGAGTGTCAGAGGTTATGGGGAGAAGGCAGGAGAATGGGGTTAGGAGGGAGAGATAGACCAGCCATGATTGAACGGCGGAGTTGACTTGATGGGCCGAGTGGTCTAATTCTACTCCTATTAGACAATAGACAATAGGTGCAGGAGGAGGCCATTCGGCCCTTCGAGCTAGCACCGCCATTCAATGTGATCATGGCTGATCATTCTCAATCAGTACCCCGTTCCTGCCTTCTCCCCATACCCCCTGACTCCGCTATCCTTAAGAGCTCTATCTAGTTCTCTCTTGAATGCATTCAGAGAATTGGCCTCCACTGCCTTCTGAGGCAGAGAATTCCACAGATTCACAACTCTCTGACTGAAATTCCTTATGACCTTATGATCCACAATGTCTACTCATTAACAAGCTACAGATTGTGTAAGTATCTATCTGCTTCTTGCCCTCTTCCTTCACGATGGCACTATCTTCATGCCTTTCTTCTCTAAGACAACCAGAATCTCTACGTTTGCCTAACTGGGTGCCTCAGCACTCAAACCTCAGGGAGTTTGTCACAACTGGGATTGAAGCAGCCCTTTGGTGGGGCCTGACGCATTGTGTCAGCTGAATCATCACTTGCGATGTTGGCCGGAATGGTATCAAGTTAGCCATAGGCTTCATACCAGGTGGCATGGTGCGATCTGAATTTGTGTCTCGGCATCAAAGCTCCAAACCCTGGCTGCTGGTCCTCATTCCACCCAAGAGAACTAATAACGTCCAAATTACAAATTAGTCCGAGTATCTTCTGAAATAAGCAAAATGCCAGAGAATAGACACAAAATGCTGGAGTAATTCAGCAGGACAGGCAGCTTCTCTGGATAGAAGGAATGGGGCGAGTTCAGAAGAAGGATCCCGCCCCGAAACGTCACCCATTCCTTCCATCCAGAGAGGCTGCCCGTCCAGCTGAGTTACAATAGACAATAGACAATAGACAATAGACAATAGGTGCAGGAGTAGGCCATTCAGCCCTTCGAGCCAGCACCGCCATTCAATGTGATCATGGCTGATCATTCTCAATCAGTACCCCGTTCCTGCCTTCTCCCCATACCCCCTCACTCCGCTATCCTTAAGAGCTCTATCCAGCTCTCTCTTGAAAGCATCCAACGAACTGGCCTCCACTGCCTTCTGAGGCAGAGAATTCCACACCTTCACCACTCTCTGACTGAAAAAGTTCTTCCTCATCTCCGTTCTAAATGGCCTACCCCTTATTCTTAAACTGTGGCCCCTGGTTCTGGACTCCCCCAGCATTTTGTGTCTATCTTCGGTTTAAATCAGCATCTGCAGTTCCTTCCTGCACAGATGCCAGAGAATGTTGGGAAGATTCTTTTAAAAATTCTCACTGTGGTCTTCAGGTCAAGTTCCCAGATTGAATCTGCTGATTGATGGGAAATCTGAGCTGTGTATCACTGGTATCTGGCAGACCCCTTTCTCCTATTGCTTATTTTCCTTCAGTAAATGAGATGAAAAGGGACCTAGAAAAACAAATCCTGTAGTTGGGAACTTCCTGACTTTGCATACTGTATGAAACCATAGTAGTTCCTTTACGATATCCTGCATGTGACAAACTCTTCCTGCAATCATGCATATTCTGCAAGTTAAGAATTATTGTGCAATTCATAAAGCTGATAGTTTTGACATTATTTCTCTTTGACCATGTCTGCAGATCGCTTGACCTACAATGGGCCACAACATGCCTGTCAGGCAGTATACACTAACACTACTATGTATAAATCCAAAACACTGAATGCGTAGACTGACACTGCAAGAGCTTTGCACCATTTTCCTTTGTATATTTTTCTTATTATGCATTAGTTTATTTTTGAAATTGAAGAGATCCTTTCTCCCTAACAGATGCTACTTGACCCTTGAAAGTCACATGGATATGCAGGGAATGAAGGGATGAGGATCACAGGCAGGCAGAGGAGAGTAGTTAAACTTGGCATCACGTTCGGCACGGACATTGTGGGCCGAAGGGCCTGTTCCTGTGCTGTACTGCTCTATGTTCCTTGTTCTGATGGTCACCACAAACTCATGAGGGGATTCTCTGACGCAAAGCCTGTGCAGACACACAATTCTGGGCTGTGAAGATGACAAATACAAAAGAAACAAAATGCTGGAGTAACTCAGCGGGACAGGCTGCATCTCTGGAGAGAAGGAAGGTGTAACATTATGGGTCGAGACCCTTTTCCTGCCTGTCCCGCTGAGTTACTCCAGCATTTCATGTCTATCTTCGATTTAAACCAGCATCTGCAGTTCCTTCCTACACAACTACAAAAGGGCGGCACGGTAGCGCAGCGGTAGAGTTGCTGCTTTACAGCGAATGCAGCGCCGGAGACTCAGGTTCGATCCTGACTACGGGTGCTGCACTTTAAGGAGTTTGTACGTTCTCCCCGTGACCTGCGTGGGTTTTCTCCGAGATCTTCGGTTTCCTCCCACACTCCAAAGACGTACAGGTATGTAGGTTAATTGGCTGGGTAAATGTAAAAATTGTCCCTAGTGGGTGTAGGATAGTGTTAATGTGCGGGGATCGCTGGGCGGCACGGACTTGGAGGGCCGAAAAGGCCTGTTTCCGGCTGTATATATATGATATGATGATATGATGATGATACATGGATTTCTATGAGCTCAAAAGGCAATCACTGGAAAGGGCTGGGCATCGACTGGAAGATGTCAGTGGAATAATTTCCTTTATCAGTATGTACTCCACAACATTTTGTTTGGGAATTGTGGCCATTTAAGGACTGCCTATTCACTGACAGGAACATGTATAATTTCCTGTGGTTGCATTCATTCCTGGTCCTGAGAATTCGTACGTGGAACTTTGCCAAATCATCGGGTTGGCAATAACAGATAACATATTTAGAAATTTCGAGAAATGCTTGTGTTTACTTCAGGCTGCAATCTCAACCTGGTTCCTTATCGTTCTCATGGCTTGCGAAGAGGTTGCCAGAGTCGCACGCTGTACACCCCTACCTCCCTGAGAAAGGGAGGGCCTGTTCTCCTTCTTCCTCCCATTTGACCCACAGAATCCAATTTGGCATCTAGTGTGTATGAAGGAACTGCAGACACTGGTTTACACCGAACATAGACACAAAATGCTGGAGTAACTCAGTGCGACAGGCAGCCTCTCTGGAGAGAAAGAAAGGGTAACATTTCAGGTCGAGACCCTTCTTCAAACTCAAGGAGGGTCTCGACCCGAAACGTCATCCATTCCTTCCACCCAGAGATGCTGCGTGTTACTCCAGCATTTTGTGTCTATCTTCAGCATCTAGTGTCAAGTTTGAGATCAAATCTAGGACTCTTCTTCTTAGACAAGTTTTTAGGATCAAGGATGACTTGCTTCCATTCCAGATCTGGGGTCTGGAAAATGTGTGTGAAACTTTGAAACGTGGGCTCAGGGTTGTAAACCATTAGCACACAGACTTCACAGAGCAAGACTTTGGTCCAACGGCAAACAGGTCCAAGGAGACAAGATTCCGCTGCACAGACTAAGCACACAGAAATAAACATACACATGCAAAGCACACACACACACACACACACACACACACACACACACACACACACACACACACACACACACACACACGCACACATACACAGCTAGCGTAACTCAGCAGGTCAGGCAGCATCCCTGGAGAGCATAGATCAGGTAATGTTTCAGGTCGGGACCCTTCTTCAGACTGATTGGGGAGGGGGGGGGAGATGTGAAAGTTGGAAGAGAGAAGTGGATGAGGCAGGACAAAGCCTGGTGAGTGATAGGTGGATACCAGAGATAACGGAGACACAAGGGTCCCAACACGAAACGTCTTCTGTCCACTCCCCTAGATGTTGCCTGACCCGCTGAGTTCCACCAGTGCTTTGTGTGTTATGGGAGATAAACATCCTGGAGATGAATATTCATAAATCCTTGAAGGTGGTGGGGCAAATTGACACGGTGGGTGAGGAAACAAAGGCCTCTTTAAATAGGAAGTTACCATTAAACCAACTCTCACCAACATCTACGGATGCACCATAGGCTCATCTGGTCCTCGATTCACCTACTCTGGGCAAGAGAGGCTGTGCATCTACCCGAGCTATTCCTCACATGATTTTTATACAGGATCTCTATCAGGGTGGATGAGATCCTGTGTAAAATTATATAAAATCATGAGAGGAATAGATCGAGTAGATGCACAGAGTCTCTTTACGTGAGTAGGTGAATCGAGGACCAGAGGACATAGGTTTAAGGTGAAGGGGAAAAGATTTAATAGGAAGATGAGGGGTAACTTTTTCACACAAAGGGTAGTGGATGTATGGGACAAACTGCCAGAGGAGGCAGTTGAGGCTGGGACTATCCCAACATTTTGAGAAACAGTTTGACGGGTACATGGATAGGGCAGGTTTGTAGGGATATGGACCCAATGCAGGCAGGTGGGACTAGTGTAGCTAGGACATGTTGGCCAGTGTGGGCAGATTGGGCTGAGGGGCCAGTTTACTCACTGTATCATGTTGTATATTCACTTTACTCACTGTATCATGTTTACTCACTGTATCTGATGACTCTAGGATGTATCACAGATTGGTTTGGGAACAGCTCCATCCAAGACCACAAGAAATTGCAGCGAAGTGCGGATATAGCCCAGACCATCACACAAACCAACCTCCCTTCTATTGACTCCATTTATACGTCACGCTGCCTCGTCAAGGCCAGCAGCAAAATCAAGGATGTTCCGCACCCAGGCCACTCCCTCTTCTCTCCTCTCCCATCAGGCAAAAGGTATAGAAGGCAACTGAATCATCCTACCACAACCAGAGAGCATGGCTAAACTACTATCTACCTAAATGGTAGATAAATGTACCTAAATCTGAGACTGAAGAAGGGTCTCGACCCGAAACGTCACCCATTCCTCCTCTCCCGAGATGCTGCCTGATCCGCTGAGTTACTGCAGCATTTTGAGTCTACCTTCGATTTTAACCAGCATCTGCAGTTTTTTTCCAACACATTATTCTGAAGCCGCATCAGTGAAGTCTACTCGACACATGGTCCAGTGGGAGCCCCTCAAACATCGTGTAAACATTGAACACATATGATAGAAGCAGAATTAGGCCCAGCAAGTCCACTCCGCCATTCAATCATGGCTGGTCTATCTCTCCCTCCTAACCCCATTCTCCTGCCTTCTCCCCGTAACCCCTGACACCTAATGGCCCCCCAGGGCATGTTATAAACAGACTGCATCTTGCACATGAAGTGTGAGCTGCTGTTGTGAAGGGAAGGACTTTGGCCCTTTTCCAAATTGGTACGATTTCTTCTGGAAATGTTCCCCATGAAGGGGTGGGGGGGATAGTGAATACATTTGTAACTTTGTCGGCGTCCTTTACATGGTGACTCTTGCATGCACGCACTGTAGGCAAAACAAACAACCTCACTGCACCATGTACACGTGACAACAGCGTATCAATCAATCACAGGGAAGGTTTATCTGGCAAGCAAAACAAAACCAAGAGACTGGCATAGGGCTAATTTCAGTGCCCTTGTGCCAGATACATGCGGAGAACTTACTATTTGCGTTATGTTGCAGCTGGAGCGGCGGGTGGAAATTGGCCTCAGTTACTCCAGTTTTATTGGGCCCATTAAAGCATTCTCTCGTTTCACTGATGTTTTGAAATCGTGTTCAACAATTACTTTCAATTTATCATGAAAACTGCAAACATTATCTGTAACAATGATTTTGGACTATTTCTAAATCTTTCGATCCCACTGTATAAAATGTCACTGCTGAACAAAGTTGTGTCACAATTAATGTGAGACCGTGAAGGAGTATGAAGTTGGTTTAAACGTTATCAGTCCACAGTGATGAGCTTAATATTACACAGATGGAAGAGGAGGGAGTGATCTGTGTGGGCACTATATCTCTCACCTCTGGAGACAGCGTCATTGCCACAAGGAACTCCGAAACCACCAGGCAACTTTGAAAAACACCACATAATGGAAAATAACATCATGTAAATTTATAAAGAAAAAAACCAAAGCAGACGGATGAAGCTAAGCTTAAGAAAAGAATAAACAAGTAAATGGGGCACTGATGTGTACAGATGTGTATAAGAGGGGCAGTCTGCTGGTCCACATACAGATGTGTACAGAGGGTCACATACAGATGTGTAAAGATCCACATCCAGATGTGTGCCTCCTCCAGAAAGACATTAATTAAAGTGAAATCAGTGGGTTTGTTTCCAAATGCTTTCTAAACTCACGCACACACGTTTCCGATATCAGTTCCGATATTATTATTGCTGTGTTCGTGCAACTTTCAGGGATTTTCTTCTTAATTCTGTGGACAGAGGATTTACCGAGCAGCTTAATTACAGACAAACGGTCAGATTTGTTCCTCACAAACAGAGTAGGTTGTTCCAACTAAGATCCCACATTTTACAATTACCCATCTGCTTGCGCAAGGGGAATCAACTTAAATGTTCATAGTATTTATTCAAAAAATGCTGGAGTAACTCAGCAGGTCAGGCAGCATCTCGGGAGAGAAGGAATGGGTGACGTTTCAGGTCGAGACCCTTCTTCGGACTTCGGACTTCCGAAGAAGGGTCTCGTCCCGAAACGTCACCCATTCCTTCTCTCCTGAGATGCTGCCTGACCTGCTGAGTTACTCCAGCATTTTTTGAATAAATACCTTCGATTTGTACCAGCATCTGCAGTTATCTTCTTATACTAAATGTTCATAGTAACTGGTCAAAAAGTTAAAATAATTGATTTTTGAAATGCTTCCTATCTCCACATGAATTATTTACTGAGTATCCTCTCGGTCAGATTGCGTTGCCTTTACAAGTCTGTGGAGCACCGTGTATGTTATTCAGCCAACACTGCAAGAGGTTCCAGTGAGATCTCGAGAGCTGGAGGTGGTTTCTCCCCCTCTGTCAGCAGAGTTCCCAACATCAGGGAATCATTAGTCATATACATTTTTAACAGGGCACATGCAAAGGGGCCCGTAAGGGATACCATAATAAAAAACTTGAAGTGCTCTGTGCACAACATTGGCGCGCTGGAAGTGGATCATTAACTCTTTACTGTCTAGCTATGCTTTCACCGTACATGCTGACTAGTTCAGCTTCCGAAGGCGGACACACTGGCGATCCTTTCACCGACTCTGCTTTCACTGTGCATGCTGAGGATGACCTTCAGAAGGTGAACGCACTACCCTGACACCAGCGCGTCACCAGACAAAGCACAAACCTGAAAAGTAACCCTGGAATGTGATCAACATGATCTGAAAATACAGCGAGACTACATGTGTAGGAAGGAACTGCAGATGCTGGTTTGCACCGAAGATAGACACAGAATGCTGGAGTAACTCAGCGGGACAGGCAGCAGCTCTGGAGAGAAGGAATGGGTGACGTTTCAGGTCGAGAAGCTTCTTCAGACTGAGAGTCAGGGGACAGGGAGACCCAGAGATATGGAAGGGGAAGGCGTGAAAACGAGATCAGAGGGGACAAAGTTCAACGAAAATGTAGAATAGATCATTGCAAAATTGGGGAAGGTGACAACGAAGCATACAAAGATACAATTTAATTAGGAAGATAGACTGGTCTGAGAACTAGGATGAGGGAGGGATGGAGAGAGAGGGAAAGCAAGGGTTATCTGAGGAGAAGTCGATTTTTATCGACTTTCATCTGTCAGAGTGAGGCCAAGCGCAAAATGGAGGAACAGCACCTCATTTCGCTTGGGAAGCTTAAAACCCAGCGGTTTCCCTCCCTCCACCCCTCCCCTATCCTAGTTCTCTGACTAGTCCGATGTTGTCTGTCCCGCTGAGTGACTCCAGAATTTAACTGAAGGTTTTTTTGAGAATTTCACCACGTTTTTTTTTTTCAATGGGCAAAGTCTAGAGTACATAAAAGCACAGCTTGAAACAATGGTGGGCAAAGAACCAGTGGAAGAGACCTGGCAGCAGATGTTCAATAGACAATAGACAATAGGTGCAGAAGGAGGCCATTCGGCCCTTCGAGCCAGCACCGCCATTCAATGTGATCATGGCTGATCATTCTCAATCAGTACCCCGTTCCGGCCTTCTCCCCATACCCCCCTGACTCCGCTATCCTTAAGAGCTCTATCCAGCTCTCTCTTGAATGCATTCAGAGAATTGGCCTCCACTGCCTTCTGAGGCAGAGAATTCCACAGATTCACAACTCTCTGACTGAAAAAGTTTTTCCTCATCTCAGTTCTAAATGGCCTACCCCTTATTCTTGAACTGTGGCCCCTTGTTCTGGACTCCCCCAACATTGGGAACATGTTTCCTGCCTCTAACGTGTCCAACCCCTTAATAATCTTCAGTTCAACCTGTGCCCCAAAATAGGGGCTTGGGCCATCTAAAACATGCGGCACACAGTACAGGCTGCGTTCCCGTGCTTGTTCAGAGTCGGTGAGCAGAACACCACTACTCCTGAAAAAAACATTTAGGTCCTGAAGCTAAGTAATTCCTGCAAGCCTTTCCCCGCCTGGAAGTCATCCTTATTTGAAGTAGTAGCTGGTGAGCCTGGTGGGAAAAGTAGACAGGGGTGTCCCACCACTCATTCTGTGAAGTTAATAAGACTTCCCAAGTTAAGGTTCTTCCTCTCTCAAATTGTCCTACTTTACAACTCTTTCCTACAATAAGACAGTGACTACACCAAAAACAAAGACAAACCAGTAAGCCTATCATCTGTGGTCGGACGGTTACTGGAGAGGATTCCGAGGGGAAACATATGGATTTGGATATGTAGGGGCTGATTAAGGAGGGTCAACATGGTTTTGTGGAGATTGTGTCTTACAAATTGGATTGAGTTTTTTGAAGGAAGCAAGAAAGGTGATGAGGGCAAGA
This sequence comes from Rhinoraja longicauda, assembly GCF_053455715.1. NCBI lineage: Eukaryota > Metazoa > Chordata > Chondrichthyes > Rajiformes > Arhynchobatidae > Rhinoraja > Rhinoraja longicauda. The sequence goes on along the minus strand of NC_135960.1, from coordinate 66,964,743 downwards.
CCAAAGACAATGTCTACATGGACTTCAGCAAGGCATTTGAGAAGGTTCCACATGGTAGGCTGCTCTGGAAGGTCAGATCGCATGGCATCCATGGAGAGCTAGCCGACTGGATACAGAATTGGCTCTTTGGAAGGAAGCAGAGGGTGGAAGGTTATTGTTTTGGACTGGAGGCCTGCGACTAGTGGTGTGCCTCAGGGATCGGTGCTGGGCCCATTACTGTTTGTCTTCCATATCAGTAATGTGGATGAGAATGTACAAAGTAGGAGGAGCAGGTTTGCAGATGACACCAAAAAAAAAATCTGGTAGCATAGACAGTAAAAATAGTTATAAAAAATTACAGCAGGATCATGATCAGTTGGGCAAGTGGGCCAAAGAATGGCAAATGGAGTTTGATTTACATAAGTGTGAGGTGTTACATTTTGGGAAGTCAAACCAGGGCAGGACTTCCATATTGAATTGTAGGGCCTTGGGGAGTGTTGTAGGACAGAGTTGTCCAAGTCAGGGAATTCCACAGGTGAAGAAATATCTCTCTCATATCATGAGACAAGAATTCTAAGTTCCAGGGGAAGCATCCTCCATGAATTCAGCTACTCAACCCTCTTGGTCAAAGATGCTGTGGTGTGAAAATCATTCACACTTCCCCATGCAAGTGCTGGAGATGTGAAGTTTATTTTCTGAGAGAGCTAAGTCATGCTGTCCTGCAACTCTGTCATGTAATCCCTTCTCACTACACAAAATAATTGTGTGATTTGAGCTATACAAGCAAATCACAGATGTGAATTTTTCCAAGTAAGATGCCGGAATGTGACGTGAATTTAAAACATTGCAGAGAGTTAAAGCAGGCTTCTGATGGATCACTCGTAGCAATCGTCAGGAGAAGTCAGGAGACATGTTCTCTCCATTACTGGTGTGCATGTTCCTGCATTTCTTTGTCAACTAATTTGCTGTTTCCTTCATTTTCTCTTGTTCCCTGCTGCTTCATTGCCAGATTGCCTAAGGAGGAGGGAGAACGTGACGGGTTGTTGGGTAAGGGTGATCGAGTTGGAGCTGCGGACTGCTGCAACCGAAGGCTCTGAATTCAGTGACATGGAAGGACATGGGAGAACGAGCCGAGACCACGGCAAGGGAGATGTGGGTGGAGAAACCCCACAGTGATGAGATTGGGGAGGCTGCAGGAAGCAGCATTGGCAAAAGACAAAGAAAGAAACAAAATAGATGTTTGTGGAAGAAAGAAATAAGGTTTTCACTTTTTCCTTCAATTTGATTAGGCTGGCATTTCTATCCAGCGCTAGGATATTCAATAGTGCTTCATTGTCACATGTGCAAAGTGCAAACACATAGTGAAATTCTTTGCTTACAAACAGTCCAGTGTAGTATCAGCATACCACCGCTGATTAGCAATTGTACAGAAATAGTTTACTGACCCCACATGCAAGAGGCGCCATTAGTGTTAGCGGTGTACGAGTCCCCTGTGGCATTGGATAAGATATCTCAGAGGTATCTCCAGTGCCACAGTGAGTCCCACCGGAAATTGGAGGAACAGCACCTCATATTTCGCCTGGGCAGCTTGCAGCCCAGTGGTATGAACATTGACTTCTCCAACTTTAGATAGTTCCTCTGTCCCTCTCTTCCCCTCCCCTTCCCAGATCTCCCTCTATCTTCCTGTCTCCACCTATATCCTTCCTTTGTCCCGCCCCCCTGACATCAGTCTGAAGAAGGGTCTCGACCCGAAACGTCGCCCATTCCTTCTCTCCTGAGATGCTGCCTGACCTGCTGAGTTACTCCAGCATTTTGTGAATAAATACCTTTGTGGTATAAATAGAAGTCGCCAAATCAGCTCTAAGTAAAATTTCTGCATCTTCCTGAAACATGCAGGATAAGAGTTTCCACTTGAAAACAATAGGTGACACTGGCACCAATCGTGTGCAAAACTGCTTCACTCTTTAGTACCAAGGTATTTGCTTCACACTCCTGTATCCACGAGCCAGCAGCAGCAATGGAACTTTTACCTTATGAAAGAACATTAATTTAAAAATTGTTCTGGGCTACATTTGTAAATATTGGCCTAGCTTTAAAAATAGGGGCATGTGGCACACCAAAAAAAAGTGTTGATTAAATTGCCTGGCCCACTACTTGTGATACAACTGATTAAAAATAACTGAAAATTATTATTTTTTAAATTTACAAACCAGTTGTCATTATGCAGCCAGCATGTTGTAAATAAAATCTAACATTGTTTGCAAGTGTCTGTGGTGCCCAAGCATCGAAGAAAACAGTGGGTTTGATTTTAAGCAAGAAAAGGGAGAGTTGCTGGAGGACCTCAGGTGGTCAGGCAGCATCTGCGGTGGGAATTGGATGGTTGATTTTTCGGGTTGCCACCCATCGTCAAGACTTACAGAAGCTGCCTGAACCCCCAGCAACTCGCCAATCATTGGCTCCAGATCCCAGCATCTGCAGTCTTTTGTGTATCCGAGCTTGATTTTTACAATCTCAAATGGCCCTGCAAAGTATCAGGAAAATTATCATGTTGAGTGATTCGATCTGGACAGGCTTCAGATCATTATTCTTTAGAGTCATAGAGTCTTACAGCGTGGAAACAGGCTCTTCGGCCCAGCTTGCCCACACCTACCAACATGTCCCCCATCTACACTAGTCCCACCTTCCTGCGTTTGGCCCACATCCCTCTAAACATGTCCTATCCATGTACCTGTCTGAATTTGAATAGTAATTCCAAAGTTGGAATGGATTCTCTGGTGGCGACTCCGGAGAGTTAGGCCACTCCTTGGCCGAGCCCTCGGCACTGAGACTGACAGGGTCTCCAGGACTGTCCGTGCGTGTTCCTGTGTCGTGACGCTCATCGGACGCCACTGCAGCGGCCGTACGAGGCCCCTTTCCGGGTGCTGCAGACAGGGCCTACCACGTTCGTTTTGGACATAGGGGGCCGGCGCGAGACTGTCGGTGGCTCGCCTTAAGCCAGCCCATTTGGACATCAGTCAATCCGTGCAGGTGGCCCAGCCTCGTCGTCGGGGGTGTCCTCAATCCTTGTGCCTACGCCTGGCCCCTGAGAGAGTAGATGTGCGTATGAGGTCCGGGCGCCTCGTTCATCCGCCGGTTCGTTTCGTGCCTCTGGTTCGGGGGAGGGGGAGAGGGGGGGGTCGAGTGGCGGCTCCTGAGAGTTAGGCCACTCCTTGGCCGAGCCCTCGGCACTGAGATTGACAGGGTCTGGGCACTGCCAGCAGGGGTTCTGGAGAGAGGAGTGTGAACATGTGTGCTGGAAGCTTGCTGTGTTAATAAAGCTTCCCGACTGGACTAACCCGGCGTCTAGCCTTAGTTCGGGGTGAACCGATCGCTCCCGCGACACTCTGAGTTTAAATTTTGACAATTGATTCTGGATTCAGGAAATTAATAATGATGGCATAGGGATAGAACACTTTGCCTGGTGAATATGAAGCAGGTGATTGATTATATATAAACTCAGATAAGTTAGTAGAACAAGACAGATGAAATTCACCAAGAGAAGTAACATGATACATACCGGGAGAAAGATTGAGGAAAGACAATACATACTGTATGGTATAATATTCTAAGAGCTTGTGCAAATGCCTTTGAAAATGAACGGAAAAGTACATAAAAAGACATATACTTTGATTTCTGATTTAGCGGCCTAGGGTTCACTATTCCTGGGGGCAGAAGCTTGTGCTTTATGTGTAGGAAGGAACTGCAGATGCTAATTTAAACCGAAGATAGACACAAAAACCTGGAGTAACTCAATGGGTCAAACAGAATAGATGGTGTTTCGGGTCGAGACCTCAGAAGGCAGTGGAGGCCAATTCTCTGAATGCATTCAAGAGAGAGCTAGATGGAGCTCTTAAGGATAGCAAAGTCAGGGGGTATGGGGAGAAGGCAGGAACGGGGTACTGATTGAGAATGATCAACCATGATCACATTGAATGGCGGTGCTGGCTCGAAGGGCTGAATGGCCTCCTCCTGCACCTATTGTCTATTGTCTATTGTCTATTCAGAACGAGAGCTCCCGTTTATATTAGGCTCTCGTTTCCCTTTCCCCTGACTCTCAGTCTGAAGAAGGGTCTCGACCCGAAACGTCACCTATTCCTTTTCTCCAGTGATGCTGTCTGACCCGCTATGTTGCACCAGGTTTTTTTGCCTAGTTTGTGTTTTATGGCCTCCTCGTTTCAGTGGGCGCTAGTCGACAGAAACAGTCTCAGTCAATGGTGACATACAATCCAGGGAAACACAGTACACAGAACTGGAAGATCACATCCAGTTTTGGCACCTCGCTTTAACAAAGACCTGAAGGCCTTGATTCCAGGGATGAGGAATTAACATTACAAGGATTGACTGGGCAAGATGTGACACAGAGGGTGGATGTGATTTGATAGATTTAAATCATGACAATTTAAATACAACTAAACAGTTTTCATTGTTGAATGGTTGAAAATTAGAGGTAGATCAAAGAAAACCGAAGAAAAACGTGCAGGAGCAGCAAATTGGAAATAAACACAGAAAATGGTGGGGAAACTCAGCTGGTCAGGCAGCATCTGTGGAAAGAGAAACAGTCAATGTTTCCAACCTATTTATTCACAAAATGCTGGAGTAACTCAGCAGGTCAGGCAGCATCTCAGGAGAGAAGGAATGGGTGACGTTTCGGGTCGAGACCCTTCTTCAGACTGATGGTACAAATCACATCAGTCTGAAGAAGGGTCTCGACCCGAAACGTCACCCATTCCTTCTCTCCTGAGATGCTGCCTGACCTGCTGAGTTACTCCAGCATTTTGTGAATAAATACCTTTGATTTGTACCAGCATCTGCAGTTATTTTCTTATACATAATGTTTCCAACCTGATATGTTGACTATTTTTCTTTCCACCAGAAATCTGCCGGAACCTTTGAGGTTTCCCAGCAGTTTCTGTTTTTATTAGTGTATATTTACACTACTGAGATATACTGAAGAAAATTCCATAAGGTTGGGATGTGGAATATGCTGGCTTCATTGTTACCTTTCAGACGGACATTAGGTAAATACCTGATTGTGAACAAAATTACAGGGATATGGAGAAACATAGGTACAGAGAAGCCAACTGGTCTGGAAAAACGTTAACACGGACTTAAAAGGTCATAGGTCTTGTAATCTGCCCGACACTGTAATTTTCTCCGTGATTCTTTCTGATGACCATTTGGAGCTAATCCCGATGATTTGAATGAAACCAAATTTTATGTTGACATAGAATTCTGTACATGTTTGATTAAAAACATACACCCAAAATTAAAGTTAGACTCAAAAAGCTGGAGTAACACAGCGGGACAGGCAGCATCTCTGGAGAGAAGGAATGGGTGATATTTTGGGTCAAGACCCTTTTTTAGACCCGAAACATCACCCATTCCATCTCTCCAGAGAAGCTGCCTGTCCCGCTGAATTACTCCAGTTTTTCGTGTCTATCTTTGGTTTAAACCAGCATCTGCAGTTCCTTCCTACCCAAAATTAAAGGTTGAGGTCAGGAGAATAAGGGTCCAGACCTGAAAAGTCACCTATCCATGTTCTCCAGGGATGCTGCTTGACCCGCTGAGTTACTCCAGCACTCTGTGAAAAGTCACCTATCCATGTTCTCCAGAGATGCTGCCTGACCCACTGAGTTACTCCAGCACTCTGTGAAACACCACCTATCCATGTTCTCCAGGGATGCTGCCTGACCCGTTGAGTTACTCCAGCACTCTGTAAAACGTCACCTATCCATGTTCTCCAGGGATGCTGCCTGACCCGCTGAGTTACTCCAGCACTCTGTGGCATGTCACCTATTCATGTTCTCCAGAGATGCTGCCTGACCCGCTGAGTTACTCCAGCACTTTGCGTCATTTTTACTCCAAATTATAGGTACGTTCTTGTGATGAAACTTTTTCAGTCAATTTCATTTATTAATCCCACATGTGCCTTGAGTGCATCTGCAAATCTTATGAACTTTTCTTAAATATTTGCTGATTAGTACTGGCAAATGTTCTTTGCTTTCTGGCTACATATATTTGGTAAACAGATTACATATGGTTTTAATAAATACATCTGGGATCAATTTTACTTGAACTAACTTCTAAAGTAATGCTGGAAGAGTGTAAAGAATGGATCATCAGTAGGGTTGTGTAAGGGTTAGGGTTGATTTTCACAACCATTTCATTGTCTTCAATGTCATGTTGCCAGTTCCACACCAGTGTGTAGGAAGGAACAGCAGATGCTGGTTTGCACCAAAGATAGACAAAAAATGCTCAAGTAGCTCAGCGGGTCACGCAGCATTTCTGGATTGGGTGACGTTTCAGGAAGAAGGGTCTCAACCCAAAACGTCACCCATTCGTCCTATCCAGAGATGCTGCCTGTCCCGCTGAGGTACTCCAGCATTTTGTGTCTACCTTCAGTTCCACACCAGTGCAGCTTTCACGTGGACACTGGTGCCTCTAGATAATCAGTCGTCTTCAGTCAAAAGAACGGAGTAAAATTATGAATTAGACAACTTGCTGAATCTGCAAAGATTCCAACCACAAAAATAAATGTAGTAGTTCACCCTGCTTGCCGGTGGGACTTTTAACAATCCTTGATTGTAGCTGGTTTCTGAAAATCATTGATTTCATTGATAAAGCGCTAAAGCCTTGCCAAAACTATTTCTAACCTTGACGGAAGCAGCAAACAGAAGCAATTCCATTGTCCAAATCCATGTAACTGCATCCACTGCACGGTTTTGTGATCCACTCTCACAGGTGTAACTTTTCAAAAATCAGCAAAGCACTAGATTATCAATACAGCATATTTGTAATGATTTTCAAGTCAAGTTGAGTTTTTGTCATATGCACAAGTACTGTGCGATAAGGGTATAATGAAAATCTTATTGCAGAAGTATTTCAGGCATACAGACTCAGACAACAGACAGACACCTCCGCTCAGTCCGCCTTAACCAACCCGATCTCCCAGTGGCTCAGCACATCAACTCCCCCTCCCATTCCCAATCTGACCTTTCTGTCCTGGGCCGCCTCCATTGTCAGAGTGAGGCCCAGCGCAAATTGGAGGAACAGCATCTCATATTTCGCTTGGGCAGGTTACACCCCAGCGGTATGAACATTGACTTCCCTAACTTCAGACAGTTCCTATGTCCCTCTCTTTCCCCTCCCCCTTCCCAGTTCTCCCATTGGTCTTACTGTCTCCTACTACATCCTTTCTTTGTCCCACCCCATCCCCTGACATCAGTCTGAAGAAAGGTCGCGACCCAAAACATCACCCATCCCTTCTCTCCAGAGATGCTGCCTGACCCGCTGAGTTACTCCAGCATTTTGTGTCTACCTTCGATTTAAACCAGCATCTGAAGTTTTCTTTCCTGAACATACATTGCATGTGAATTACACATACTTTCTACAAGACAGTGACAAGAAAAGTACTGAGAAAAACAAGAAATAAGACACAAAAATGCAACAAGGCAAACAACAAACATGACTATTAACCTAGACACAAGGAACTGCAGATTTTTAAAGATTTTTTAAAATATTTAGAGATACAGCGCAGAAACAGGCCCTTCGGCCCACCGAGTCCGCACCGCCCAGCGATCCTCGCACATTAACACTATCCTACACACACTAGGGACAATTTTTTTAACATATTACCCAGTCAATTAACCTACATACCTGTACGTCTTTGGAGTGTGGGAGGAAACCGAAGATCTCGGAGAAAACCCACGCAGGTCACGGGGAGAATGTACAAACTCCGTACAGACGGCGCCCGTAGTCAGGATCGAACCTGAGTCTCCGGCGCTGCATTCGCCGTAAGGCAGCAACTCTACCGCTGCGCCACCGTGCGATTGGCAATAGCTCATTTAACTATGAGGGTACTGGGTCAGTGAAACATAAGATGTAGAAACAAGGAACTGCAAATGCTGGTTTACACAAAAGATACAAAATTCTGGAGTAACTCAGCAGGTCAGGCAGTGTCTCTGGAGAACATGGATAGGTGACGTTTTGGGTCAGGACCCTTCTTCAGACTCCGTCCATGTTCTCCAGAAATGCTGCCTGAGCTGCTGAAATACTCCAGCACTTTGTGCCTTTCTTTCAGTGAAAAGTTATCTGGGTTTATGAACAAAAGAGATGGTTACATTTGAAGCAAAGAAACCTAACATTTCAGCACATAATCAAAGCAGAGGGTATAAAAAGTACACACTGAGGAGCGAAACTATATCATAACTTCCTGGAGATGTTCAGGTGCAAAGAAAAGTTCCATTCCTATAACTTGCTGCCATCTGTTACTATTACCCAGTACTGAAAATGAAAGTACCTTTTCCTTCTCAATACGCACAAACCTTTAGAAGAGACATGGTTGGGTCTCAGTATTTTCCATCGCACCTTGGGCAAGATGGAAAGGGCAATTGTCAGGAACGGTCAGAGTCTAATGTTAACTTCATCAAAACCTGGCGATTGGGCATTCTTGATAGTTCGGTCTTTATCATTGGTTTTCTACGTTGTTTAAGGAGAGATATATCTATACTCGATTGTGAGAAACTCCAGTGAACTGCTGCTTTATTTGGAAAGGCGTTTGGGTCCTGGGATGGTGGGAAGAGGTAAAGGGATGGGTCTTGCACCTTTTACCATCCCGTCCGGCGCGGCCTGGAACGTGGCAACTTCAACAGCCTGACCGCGGGAGAAGACGGCAGGGGAAGAGAAAAGACATTCTTGCCTTCCATCACAGTGAGGAGGTGACTGGAGGAGACTCACTGTGATGGATGTTTCTTTTTGTTTGGTGTTGGTTTATGATTGTGTGTGTTATTGCTTATTTTTATTGGTCTTATTGTTGGACTGTGGGTAATCTTTCATTTCACTGCACATTTATGTGTATGTGACAAATAGAATTGACGATTGACTATTGACCATTGACAACCAAACCTATCAATTCTGACAAAGGGTGAAGGATCTGAAATGATAACTGATCCTCGTTCCACAGGTGCTGTTGACTGCTTCCAGCATTGTCTGCCCTTATTTCAGTTTCCAGCCTCTGTAGTTGGTTTTGGCTTTTCATTCACCGGGTCGATTCCTGGGATTAAGGATTGATTTATGCAGGAGGATTGAGCGGTTTGTGCCTATAATCTTTGGAGTTTAGGAGAATGAGAGGTGATCTTATTGAAAGGTACAAGGTTCCGAGAAAGTACACATGATAGAAATATCTCCTCAGATATCTCCTACTATTGATATGCTATCTTACCCTTTATTCTATTTTCTCGGTCCACTTTAGCTATATTTTAGTTTAGTTTATTAGTTCAGTTCACTTTAGTTTATTGTCACGTGCACAGAGGTACAGTGAAAAGCTTTGGTCGCATGCTAACCAGTCAGCAGAAAGACTGAAGAAGGGTCTCGACCCGAAACGTCACCCATTCCTTCTCCCAAGAGATGCTGCCTGACCCGCTGAGTTACACCAGCATTTTGTGTCTACCAGCAGAAAAAATAATACAGGATTACAATCGAGCCACTTACAGTGTACAGATACATGATAAGGGAATAACGTTTAGTGCAAGGTAAAGCCAGCACAGTCCGATCACGGATAGTCCAAGGGACACCAAAGAGGTAGATAGTAGTTCAGCACTGCTCTCTGGTTGTGTTCGGATGATTCAGTTGCCTGATAAAGGTTGGAAAGAAATTGTCCCTAAATCTGGAGGTGTGCATTATTTCCACAGTTCTCTACCTTGATCCTCAGACCATTGTCAGCATCATCCAGCCACACAGCATGCACACAGGCCCTTGCTGGCCAAGTTGGCATACTGGGCTGGTCTCATTTGTCTGCATTTGGCCCATGGCCTTCTAAACTCTAGATAGACACAAAATGCTGCAGTAACTCAGCAGGACAGACAGCATCTATGGAGAGAAGGAATGGGTGACGTTTTGGGTCGTGACCCTTCTTCAGACCACTCAACCCAAAAGGTCACCCATTCCTTCTCTCCAGAGATGCTGCCAGTCTCGCTGAGTTACTCCAGCATTTTGGTTTAAACTAGCATCTGCAGTTCCTTCATACACATGCCCTCTAAACCCTTCCTTCCCATCATGAGAGATTCTGGAATAAGATGCCAGTTGAGGACAGAGGAATAAGATGCCCATTGAGGACAGGAGGAGGAATTGTTTCCTCAGAATGGCATGAATCTTTGAAATTCTGTTTGTCACAGCTGTGGAGGATGAATTATTGAACACATTCAAAGCTGAAATTCACTTTTGATGCTTTGATGTGGAAGCTGAAGGAAATAGTGAGAGGTAAAGATCTGAACGGAACCAAACTCCCGGAAAAGGGGGGTGTAACTCAAACACCATTTTAATCCCTTTATTTAAGTCGTTAATGTATATTGTAAATAGCTGCGGTCCCAGCACCGAGCCTTGCGATACCCCACTAGTCACTGCCTGCCATTCTGAAAGGGACCCGTTAATCCCTACTCTTTGCTTTCTGTCTGCCAACCAATTTTCTATCCATGTCAGTACCCTACCCCCAATACCATGTGCTCTAATTTTGCCCACTAATCTCCTATGTGGGACCTTATCAAAGCTTTCAGGTACACTACATCCACTGGCTCTCCCTTGTCCATTTTCCTAGTTAAATCCTCAAAAAACCATTGCTGCCTGTTTGCAGCGTAGCAACCTTGAATATTTCTTCATATTATACCGTTCTTTAGTAAATAAATACTGATATAATATCGTATGTCAACAGCTCAGGTAATAACTAAAACAAGCGCTGTTAGTTGTACGACACAAAGCGCGATTGAAACCGGGCTGTAATTTTGGGATAATCACGAGTTCACTTCTCCGTATAGAATGAATTGTTGACGCTGAGACTAAAACCAGAGGCGTTTTTCCGCCCAATGAGCACGAGGTGAATGAACAGATTTAGCCGCGTGATAAATATGAGGACTAGTTGATACTTTGGGAGAGAGAACGGGGAAGGGTCGGAGGGAGAAAGGATGAAGGTTGAACGCGCAATTTCTTGTTTCGACTTCGAAACCAGCCAGTAGGACTCAAAGCACTGGTGCCAAAGATAGACACAAAGTGCTGGAGTGACTCAGCGGGCCAAAGTTCTGGAGGGACTCCGGGGACAAAGGGCGAGATAACACTTCTGAGTTGTTTGCGCAGTAATCAAGCAGAACCAGAACCAGAACCAGGGCGGGTGACGTTTCGGGTCGAGGTCCTTCTCCAGAGATGCCGCCTGACCCGCTGGGTTACTCCAGCACTTTGCCTTCTACCTTTGGTATAAACCAGCATCTACAGTTCCTAGTTTCTGCAGCGCTGAGTCCACGCCGCCAGACGTTGCCAACCGCTCGGCCAAATGCAAAGACACCATCAACCAAAACCCAACCAGACATTTTCTTTATTTACAAACGATAGCTGTTCTCTGAGCTATCGTATCGGTTAGTCGAGCTCTCCGACGCGAACGGGTAGCATTGTCTGATGATGGATATTCACTGCGAGCAGGAAACGGCCTCGGAATCTGAAGAGTCTGTCCATCCTAACATTGGTCAATCAACTTTTCAAAAGATCTCTTGCATTTCATTGCAAACGAATCATTGGCATTTGAACGTAGTTTGCATGACCAATGAAGGCGGGTGGTTAGTGTACGAAGGAACTGCAGATTCGAAGATAAGACACAAAAAGCTGGAGTAACTCAGCGGGTCAGGCAGCATCTCTGGAGAGAAGGGATGGGTGACGTTTCAGGAATAGTCTGAAGAAGGGTCTCGACCCGAAACGTCACCCATTCCTTCTCTCCAGAGATGCTGCCTGTCCCGCTGAGTTACTCCAGCTTTTTGTGACTATATTGGGTTTTGGTTAGGATTGGTGAGCGCAGTGTTTGGAAGTCTACGCTTCATCCCAAGGTCTCTGGTTGACTGGGTTCGCATGCCCCAACGGGAATGATTAACATGAGCGCAGAGCACGGGGGAGGGGGGGGGGGGGTCGCTCGTATTAATCTGAAATTGAGGAAATCAACTTTTGGAGCGATATGGGTCAAACGCGGGCAGGTTGGACTAGTGCAGCTGGGACATGTTGGCCGGTGTCGGCAGGTTGGGCTGAACGGCCTGTTTCCACGCTGTATGACTCTCTGATATCTGGAGCAGCTATAATTTAATTTTAAAAATTTGTACATACAAGATCAACTTTATTGGGATTAATCCAAAATACAAAGAAAACAAAAACTGTTTCCAGAAAGTAAAAACAATGCAAAAAAAAAGCAAATGTATTGCAAAGATGGCACACAGCTCATTAAACAACCCCTCCCGCTAAACGCCTTAACATCCCAAATATTGCAGATTGTTCAGAATAGAGTAAAATACAGCGTGTTGAAAGAACGACATCTATAATTGCCGGTCTCTGCGCCACTGGCTTTGCGTGGATGATCTGGACTCTGGTCTCAAGGGTCTCGACCCGAAACATCACCCATTCCTTCTCTCCCGAGATGCTGCCTGACCCGCTGAGTTACTCCAGCATTTTGTGAATAGACACCTTCGATTTGTACCAGCGTCTGCAGTTATTTTCTTACACGGACTCTGGTCCAGATCAGAACTGGATACCAACTCGGGAGCGTGTCATCCCCCCCACCCCCTCCCCCAATCAGTCTGAAGAAGGGTCCCGATCCGAAACGTCACCCATCATGTTCTCCACAGATGCTGGTTTACGCAAAAAGATAGACACAAAAAGCCGGAGTAACTCAGCGGGACAGGCGGCGTCTCTGGAGAGAAGGGATGGGTGGCGTTTCGGTCGAGACCCTTCTTCAGACTGAGAGTCCGGGGAGAAGGAGACACAGAGATATGGATGGGTATCTCTGAAGAAGGGTCTCGACCCGAAACGTCACCCATTCCTTCTCTCCCGAGATGCTGCCTGACCTGCTGAGTTACTCCAGCATTTTGTGAATAAATACCTTCGACTTGTACCAGCATCTGCAGTTATTTTCTTATATGGATGGGTAAGGCGTGAAAACGAGATATCAAAGGGAGTGGGGGTCAAGGCAAATGTGGGATAGATAGATGATTGTTAGCGAGGGGAAAGTGGCAAGGATGCACGTAAAGAGGAGGGCAGTCAGACTGGTCGGAGAACGGAGATTTGGGAGGGATGGAGAAGGAAAGCAAGGACTACCCGCTGAGTTAGTTACTCCAGCACTGTGCCTGCTTTCTGTAAGCCCCGCACTCTGGTGTAGACTGGGGCCATTTGCTGAACCGCTCGGCTACCTGTAGCCAGGGCTGGTGGCCGGCAAAGCCGCTGTGATTTACGACCCCAAGCCCGTTAAAAGACCCTTCAGCTTCACTCACCGGAGGCCAGGATGAGGATAGAGGTTGGAGTTGATTCCCCGAGGCGCCCCATTCTCCTCCCGGCGCCGAGCTGCGGCGGGCGGGACCGTCCTGTCCTGTCCTCTACCGCCGTCACCTACTTACTTTCTCCGGGCAAGCTGGGCGTAAAAGGGGGCTCATGGTGGTGGCTGGGGTAGCGGCTCCTGCATCTGGCGCCAGCTGTTGTTGGGAGCTTGCCTTTAAAGTACAACTGCACGGAGGATGGGGCCGCCCAGAGGAAGGCTTCAAACGTCAACAAACCACATCCCCGCTCAACCAGCAGCGACAAATCAGTATTCGCATTATTTATTCTTGTACAAACTCTGCAGCGGGTGAAACTAAAAAGCTCTCCCGTCTGTTTCTGGGAGCCGTCTGACCCAGGGCGTGAGCGACACACACACGCACCACGGCTTCTGGCATCTGCAAAACGTTTCACCGAGATCCATGGAGAGAAAACATCAAAAATATACGAAAGACAGACACAAATTGCTGAAGTAACTCGGCGAGTCAGGCAGGAGTTGTGGAAAAAATATATACTGTATGATTCCCACCAGAACTCCGGATAACATTTAGCAATATAACGTTTAGCAATATAAATGCTAAATGTTAACATTTAACATTTAGAACTATCAGCAATATTTTAAATCTGTGTAACTACAAGGAGCTGATCATCAACTTCCATAGGTCACACAACGGGGAATACGCCCCGATCTTTATCAACGGGGACAGTGTGGAGAGAGTGTCCAGCTTCAAGTTGCTGGGCACTCACATTTCGGAGGACCTAACATGGTCCAATAACACTGCTGCGCTGGTCAAGAAGGCACAGCAACGACTGTTCTACCTAAGAACACTGAAGAAGTCTGGTCTACCCCAACAGCTGCTGACGGCCTTCTACCGCTGCACCATAGAGAGCATCCTAACACATGGCATCCCTGTGTGGTACCTCAGCTGCACGGAGGCAGAGAGGAAAGCTCTTCAGCGATAAGTCCATAGAGTTCAGAGGACCATCGGAACACAGCTTCCAGACTTGGAGGGCATCTACAACACACGATGCCTCAGAAAAGCCACCAGCATCCACAAAGACTCTTCACACCCCTGCAACAGTCTGTTCGAACTTCTACCATCGGGCAGACGATACAAGGCCTTCTACGCCCGCACCTCCAGACTCAGGAACAGCTTCATCCCCAGGGCCATAGCTGTTATGAACCGGTCCTGCTGAGCCGGATGGTCACATCGCACAGTGAACCGGCACAGATCTACTTGCACTTTATTCTGTTTTAAAACTGTTACAATTTGTTTCATTGGGTTGTTTAAATTAATACTGACTAGCTAATTAAATTATCGCATCGTATGGGAGGCGCATTCCCAATCTCGTTGTACCCCTGTACAATGAGAATAAAGATATATTGTATTGTATTGTATTATATTGTTCCTGTGTGTGTATATTATGTATGTTCCGAGGAAATTGAAACGCCTGCTTTTGTTCCTCTGTTGAAAGAATGCCAAAGAATTATGCTTTACGCTAATATCATAATGTCACACTTCATACATTTCTTTACGTTGGAAAATTGGAGATCAGGTTTTCAAAACAATACAATTGAAATACATTTATATCAAACCGCGATTCAGAATGATGTGGTCATTAGTCCTAAAATTCAAGCAAACATCACATTAATTTTCAATAAAGTGGATATGATCTATCAGATGACAGAAATGCATCACCTGCCAGGCTGTAGTAATTTCTGCACTCCAGTGTGTTGGGACCCTCAGAGCTCATCAGCATGGTATTGGAAAAATACATCGTTGCCAGAAATCCCTCCAAATTCACTGAAAGAATAAATATTGAAGGTATTTATTCTCAAAATGCTGGAGTAACTCAGCAGGTCAAGCAGCATCTCAGGAGAGAAGGAATGGGTGTCGGTTAGTTTTAATTAGTTCAGTTTATTCTCACATGCACCGAAGATATTTATTCACAAAATGCTGGCGTAACTCAGCAGGTCAGGCAGCATCTCGGGAGAGAAGGAATGGGTGACGTTTCGGGTACAATGGGGAAGTACAAAGAGACCTGAGTGTCCTTTTTCATCAGTCACTTAAAGTTATCATGCAGGTACAGCAGGCAGTGAAGAAAGCTAATGGCATGTTGGCCTTTATGACAAGAAGAGTTGAGTATAGGAGCAAAGAGGTCCTTCTGCAGTTGTACAGGGCCCTAGTGAGACCACACCTGGAGTACTGTGTGCAGTTATGGTCTCCAAATTTGAGGAAGGATATTCTTGCTATTGAGGGCGTGCAGCGTAGGATCACCAGGTTAATTCCCGGAATGGCGGGTCTGTCGTATGTTGAAAGACTGGAGCGACTAGGCTTGTATACACTGGAATTTAGAAGGATGAGGAGGGATCTTATTGAAACATATAAGATTATTAAGGGATTGGACACATTAGAGGCAGGAAACATGTTCCCAATGTTAGGGGAGTCCAGAACCAGGGGCCACGGTTTAAGAATAAGGGGTAGGCCATTTAGAACGGAGATGAGGAAAAACCTTTTCAGTCAGTGAGTTGTAAATCTGTGGAATTCTCTGCCTCAGAAGGCAGTGGAGGCCAATTCTCTGGATGCTTTCAAGAGAGAGCTAGATAGAGCTCTTAAAGATCAGGGGATATGGGGAGAAGGCAGGAACGGGGTACTGATTGTGAATGATCAGCCATGATCACATTGAATGGCGGTGCTGGCTCGAAGGGCTGAATGGCCTACTCCTGCACCTATTGTATATTGTCTATTGACCCAAATCTTTTCTCCAGAGATGCTGTGTGACCCGCTGAGTTACTCCAGCTTTTTATGCCTATCTTCGGTTTAAACCAGCATCTGCAGTTCCTTCCCACACATGATAGTTTACAAGTTTTGCTCTGTTCAATCATGTGATAATGCAGCATAATAAGAAAGTCTAAAGAGAACCAGCTGCTGTGCTATCATGTTGGTCCAAAACATTTGAGAAATCCGGAATGCTAGATGATAAAAACACAACAGGTCACAGAGAATCTCGAGAAAAACAGAGTTACATTCTAAATTAGTTAGCTTCTTGCCATTTTCTGGACAGTTATTCTGCTCTGATCAAATTCATGGCATTGTACAGACTGATAGACAGAGTATGAGAAGACTGTATTCCCCCCCCCTCCTCTCAAACCAATGCCCTCCCCCCCTCTCAAACCAAACATCAGATGCTGAAGGCTCTCACCCTGACAGTCAAGCCCAGACCCAGAGGGTTTAATTGGCATATGAACCAACGACGGCAGAAGAAAGAAGTTCCCATAGTCAGCAGTTTAACACATTAACATTAACAATACACACAGATAATATATAATAATTTTTTTTAATCAATAAATTATTGACTGTAATACCGGGTAACCAGACCAAGATCTCGACAAAGATCACTGATCACCCTCAAGATTCTGACGGTTCTCCTCTATCATAAACTTTGCTGGAACCCTGGACAACCTGACCCAGTCAACTCAAAT
Organism: Rhinoraja longicauda; assembly: GCF_053455715.1. NCBI lineage: Eukaryota > Metazoa > Chordata > Chondrichthyes > Rajiformes > Arhynchobatidae > Rhinoraja > Rhinoraja longicauda. Next base: position 66,947,912 of record NC_135960.1, on the reverse strand, counting down.
AATGGTGATTCTACAGCTTATGGTCGCTTGGTATATGAATACATTGGTACATGCATACCTTAGTATAGGAACACCTTGGTATATGAACACCTTGGTATTCGAATAACCTGGTATATGAATACCTTAGTATATGAACACCTTGGTACATGAACACCTTGTTACATGAATACCTTGGTATATTAATACTGTGGTGCATGAATAGCTTGGTATATAAATTGCTTGGTACGTGAATAATGGTACATGAACACCTTGGTACATTAATACCTTGGTACATGAACACATTGTGAATAAATATGAGGTCATCCAGTTTGAATGTGGATAAATGTGAGGTTATCCACTTTGGTGGAAAGAACAGGAAGGCAGATTATTACCTGAATGGTGTCAAGTTAGGAAACGGGAAGGACAACGAGATCTGGGTGTCCTAGTTCATCAGTCACTGAAAGGAAGCATGCAGGTACAGCAGGCAGTGAAGAAAGCTAATGGAATGTTGGCCTTCATAACAAGAGGAGTTGAATATAGGAGCAAAGAGGTCCTTGTGCAGTTGTACAGGGCCCTAGTGAGACCACACCTGGAGTACTGTGTGCAATTTTGGTCTCCAAATTTGAGGAAGGACTTTCTTACTATTGATGAAGTGCAATGTAAGTTCACAAGGTTAGTTCCTGGAATGGCGAGACTGTCGTATGTTGAAAGACTGGAGCGACTGGGCTTGTATACTCTGGAATTTAGAAGGATGAGAGGGGATCTTATTGAAACATATAATATTATTATGGGATTGGACACGCTAGAGGCGGGAAACATGTTCCCGATGTTGGAGGAGATCCGAACCAGGGGCCACAGTTTAAGAATAAGGGGTAGGCCATTTAGAACGGAGATGAGGAAAAACTTTTTCACTCAGAGAGTTGTGAATTTGTGGAATTCTCTACTCAGAAGGCAGTGGAAGCCAATTCCCTGGATGCTTTCAAGAGTTGGGTAGAGCTTTTGATGATAGCGGAGTCAAGGGAATGGGGGGAAGGAAGGAACGGGATACTGATTGTGGATGATCAGCCATGATCACGGTGAATGGCGGTGCTGGCCCGAAGGGCCGAATGGCCCACTCCTGCACCTAATGGCTATTGTCTATTGTCAGTGGTACATGAATACATTGGTACATAAATACCTTGGTATATGAATAACCTGGTTAATGAATTCCTAAGCACGTGAACACTGTGATACATGAACACCTTGGTACATGAACATATTGGTACATGAATACCTTGGTACATGAACACATTGAGGCTGATCATTAGCTTTCTCATCCTCATTAAGACAGTGGAATTTAAAAATGCTCCTCATTTTGTTTATCCTCTCAATGTTAGTAAATTCCTATTGTATTATATTTTTGCCCTTCCATGTCTCGAGAGCAACGGAGAGATGCAGCCCAGAAACATACCATGTGGCCCACCAAGTTAGTGGCACCCACCAATCACCCATTTCCACTGATCCAACTTGAATCCCACACTTTTTATTTTCCCTACATTCCCACCACCTCGTCCCAGATTCGACCACTCATCCACACACCAGGGGCAATTAACTTACCAACCCACATGTCATTGGGCTTTACTGCCAATATTTTGGTTGTCATGTTCTGTTTAGTTTGCATGCAAATGCCATATGCCTTTGCTTTGTCCTGTTGCCCTTAACTGAAACACGTGCTGATCAATTCCCATGACTAAGTGGTTGAGGCTGGCGCATTTAAAAGACATTAGGACAGGTACATGGATAAGAAAGGTTTAGAGGGATATGGAACAAACACAGAAACTCCAGCTTTTTGTGCATATCTACAGGTAGATGAGACGAGCTAAGTTGTGCCATCTTAGTCGGCTTGGGTAAGTGGGGCCGAAGGGCCAGTTTCTGTTCTGTACGACTCTGAATGACCATGGTCATCAGCTTTTCCACTGGTCCTGATTTTTATGCCTCTCATCCTCATGTGCCCTGATTGAACATCAGGCTTCCATCTTTGCTCCTGACATTGCTCCAATTACTGCATTTACACGAAAATCTGTGCGACCCAAAATTCTTTTGCTTTTTTAAGAAACTATGTTGATAGATACAGCAATGGTGCAAGTATGTTTGAATGTTAGCTCTAACTTGTTCAATAACCTGGAATGGATATCCTCATCTGCTTGTCAAGACTCGAACATTTCTTGTGGTGAGTGAGTGAAGAATGCCATGAATTAGAGATGATTCAATCATTAATCATCTCTTCTGATCTCTGATTTCAGATTCCACATTTACAACGTTCTGCAATCTCTGATGGTGCTGGCTGGTAATGATTTTTCAAGTATCAATGACTTTATCAACCAGGGCATTGACAATTCTGTGGGACATAAACACATTTCCCCAATGTTGCAGATGTATGTGACCCTGTTTCTACTGACAGGATTTCCTTGGGAATTTACTCACAACCTTCTCACCTTCAGTTTTCAATTAAATTACAGTATTTGTCTTGAAAAACATCTCCCTTCATTCGATGTTTGAACTGAAGAGCTTTTTTGCCTTGTCATATATTGACTGAGAATGATAATCAAATCTGGGACTGGAGTGTTCATTTTACCATCTTCTACTTTGACAGATGCTGGATCTTGTGCAACAGTTTTTTTTCTAAGGGCTCTCTTTTTTTTCCCCTTCCACGATGCTCAAGTGATCATCTCTGACCAGTGCACTTGACATGATTAATCCTGAGACGTGCTGCTGCATGTGTTGGATATGGGAGCAACAAATGATATGCTGCAGGAACCCAGCAGGTCAAGGTCAAGTAGCATCTGTGGGGGATTGAATGACCAATGTTTTGGGTGAAAACCCTGCATCGAGACCATTCCCCCCCCCCCAAACTCCCCTCCACAGATGCTGTTTGATCCACTGAGTTCCTCCAGCAGATTATTAATCCTGAGCCTCTCAGACTCATCCAACCAGTCAGTCAGTCAACCAGTCAGTTGTGTAGTAACCTGAGGTCCTCAGGGATTTGGAGACGTCAAGTGGCTGCTTATTCCTTATCGTCTCACTCTCACTGCCAGTGTCCCATGTAAATTCTTAACCAAATTCAAGTCCATTATGATATACGTGAGGCAGGAAGAGCTCAAATAGAGTTGACAAGATTCCTTACAGATTGTCCATGCACATATTAATATTAGTGAAATGTGTCGTAGAGCCATACAGCACAGAAACTCGCCCTTTGGTCCAAATCGTCCACGTCGACCGAGATGCCTCATTTAAGCTGGCCCCATTTGCTCATGTTTGACTAATATCGCTCCAAGCCTCTCCTGCATAAACATCATTCATAAACTTTGAAATGCTTAATAACGGTACATGAACACCTTGGTACATGAATTCCTTGGTATATGAATACCTTGGTATATGAGTAACCTGGTATATGAATGCCTTAGCATATGAACACTGTGGTACATGAACACTGTGGTGCATGATGCCTTAGAAACATATCATAACTTGCTCTGCAAGGTAATATCTATTTTATTCCTAGGTCCAAAATGGCAACTGGCAAATAAAATAGGGCTTTATAAAAATGCAGTATCAGTATTGATGAATAATACTTGTCGTTGCTTAATTTTGAAACGCAGCAGTATTTACGCTAGCTCAGTTGGTCCGTGGTACCTTTTTATGGTTTGCCATTCCAACATGAATACGATAGATTGAGTGCATATTTACATTGCAGCTCCCACCCTGGGACTGACAGCACACAGTGCAGATTTAAACAAAACGGAACTGCTTTCACTTTAGCCGGCTCCTGCTTGGCTGGGCAGAGATGCATCTCCCCCAGAGAGAGATGCACATGGTTGGTTGCAGTCACGGGGAAACCTCTCTCAGCAGCTGAAGAATATAATGAACCTTTGGTAATATGACGCCCCAAAGCAGCCTACAGCCAGCGTTTGAAGTTTAATCATTGTTGCAATGTAGGGGAAACCTGGAGATGATTTGCACACTGCATAGCCAAATAAACTGCTCAAGTGCTACTCAAATTGTACAATGAATGGTATAAGAAAATAACTGCAGATGCTGGTACAAATCGAAGGTATTTATTCACAAAATGCTGGAGTAACTCAGCAGGTCAGGCAGCATCTCGGGAGAGAAGGAATGGGTGACGTTTAGGGGCGAGACCAGGGTCTCGACCCGAAACGTCACCCATTCCTTCTCTCCCGAGATGCTGCCTGACCTGCTGAGTTATTCCAGCATTTTGTGAATAAATACCTACAATGAATGGTGGTCGATGAATAAATATTGGCCATCAAGAAGTATTCTCTTCTTCAAATAGTTTCCCAGGAATTTCCACATTTACTCAATCGGCCAAGCCGGGCATGTGGAAGTTGCCACGATGATACTCAGGCGGTTTGCTAGCATCGTACTGATGTGTGAGTCCGGATTGTGTGTTCAAATTGGTCCATTGTGGCTTTAGCTTTTAAAATTGGCTGATGAATCACACGAAAAAGAAAGTAGAAACAAGAGCGAGAAGATGGAAAAAAGGAGTAAATCAACAGGAAAGTTAATAAAAGATTTTTAAGAGTTTCCACAAAAATGTAAAAAGCGACGGGCAACAACAGTTGTGGATTCCTTTGAGGCAGATGCACGGAATATTACAGCTCACGATGGAAACAAGGTTGAAGTTCAAAACAAAGATTTTAAAACTGTCTTTACAGTAAAATTCACAGACAATATAGAGGAAATTCTGGAGAACCAAGAGGCTAATTCTTCTTCTTTCGTGTCCATCATCCATGTTTCAAATGTTACAATAGACAATAGGTGCAGGAGGAGGCCATTCGGCCCTTCGAGCCAGCACTGCCATTCAATGTGATCATGGCTGATCATTCTCAATCAGTACCCCGTTTCTGCCTTCTCCCCATACCCCCTGACTCCGCTATCCTTAAGATCTCTATCTAGCTCTCTTTTGAATGCATTCAGAGAATTGGCCTCCACTGCCTTCTGAGGCAGAGAATTCCACAGATTCACAACTCTCTGACTGAAAAAGTTCTTCCTCATCTCAGTTCTAAATGGCCTACCCCTTATTCTTAAACTGTGGCCCCTTGTTCTGGACTCCCCCAACATTGGGAACATGTTTCCTGCCTCTAACGTGTCCAACCCCTTAATAATCTTATACGTTTCGATAAGATCTCCTCTCATCCTTCTAAATTCCAGTGTATACAAGCCTAGTCGCTCCAGTCTTTCAACATATGATAGTCCCGCCATTCCGGGAATTAACCTAGTAAACCTACGCTGCACGCCCTCAATATACATCACTGTCTTCGTCCGTCGTGAAAAGGGTGCAAGCTTCCGGCGACAATCAGTGGGAGCCATCACGTACAATAGATGATGGTGGTAGCAGGATTAGCTCAGGACACTTGCAGTTTCCAGCCCCGCGACGTGGACGCTTCTGCTATGGGGCCAAGAGGCTAATTAAAATCCCCATTTTCTTTTAAAATGGCACAGCATTTATAAATTGAGTTTGAAGTTTGGCAGTCATTGTTTGGACTTTTTCTGAGAGGGAATTTATCTCAAAGATATGCCCACTAAATTTCTCTTGTGGAGAGGATGTAAAGTTGTGATTGGCTGTTTGACAGCAGAGATGTGCTTGATTTGCACCAGATAGTCCCATCACCATGGTTGTTTTGCTCCTGTTTAGGACCACACTAGCTAAATGATCATCAAAGCTGGTGAGGCACCACAGAGACTCACAAACTCAATGTCTGTGCTTCAGTCAGGAATTTGGCCTGGGCTTAAATCCATTTGTTGTTCCTGGTGGTATTGTTGAGGGAGCTGGTGGTGGGATCTTATTCCTTGAAACCATATTGTGAGCTGGGGTTTGGAGAGTCCTGGTGGATTGGTAATACTTGATATTGCTGCTGCCTCAGTGATTATGACATGGGGTATTGCCAATTGTACTCAGACCAAGAAAGGTCAATTTGATTTTTTGATTTTAGATTTTAGAGATACAGAGCAGAAACAGGCCCTTCGGCCCACCGAGTCCGCGCCGCCCAGCGATCCCCGCACATTAACACTATCCTACACCCACTAGGGACAATTTTTACATTTGCCCAGCCAATTAACCTACAAACCTATACGTCTTTGGAGTGTGGGAGGAAACCGAAGATCTCGGAGAAAACCCACGCAGGTCACGGGGAGAACGTACAAACTCCGTACAGTACAGCACCTGTAGTCAGGGTAGAACCTGAGTCTACGGCGCTGCATTCGCTGTAAGGCAGCAACTCTACCGCTGCGCCACCGTGCCGCCCTAAAAAGATTAAAAGAAATCACTAGGGAAATCAAAGAAACTAAGAAGTCTCGATCCAAAATGTCACCTATTCCTTTTCTCCAGAGATGCTATCTGACCAGCTGAGATCCTCCAGCATTTTGCATCTAACAAAAAAACTAAAAGTGGACAAATCATTTCCTTAGTCACCAGTCAACTTTGCCTGCATCAGGCATCATCTACAAAGTGCACTGTGGACCCTCAACAAAGGCTTCAGCTGAACATGCACCTCATGCATTATGCAGACTTGGAAATATACCACTGCTATCCGCTGCAGCGAGATCCTGGAATTTCCTCCATAATCAAACTGTGAAAATATCATGTGTAGGAAGGAACTGCAGATAATGGTTTAAACCGAAAATAGACACAAAATGCTGGAGTAATTCAGCAGGGCAGGCAGCATCTCTGGAGACAAGGAATGGGTGACGTTTCGAGTCGAGACCCTTCTTCAGACTGAAAGTCACGGGAAAGGGAAATGAGAGATATGGACGATGATGTCGAGAGATATAGAACAAATGAATGAAAGATATGCAAAAAGGTAACAATGATAAAGAGAAACAGGCCATTGTTAGCTGTTTGCTGAGTGCGAACAAAAAGCTGGTGCGACTTGGGTGGGGGAGGGATGCTAGGACTGCAACAGTCCAAGGAGTCAACACATCATCTTCGACTCAAGTGCATGAATGGATGGGAATTAAATGTGGAATTGCCAGAAATGGTTATATTTCAGGTATCAAATAATGACAGAGAATTGGTGAATTTTCTTTCAAAGATCCGTCTTCCGTATACATGTGTTGTGTCTTTGACTCTTCAGCTCCCTATCAATTAGTTTGCAGGACTTAAATCATTCAATAATCTATTTTATAGTGACTGAAGATTTCACGTCAAGTCACAAAATTAATATTTAATGAATTTCAATGAAGGGGGGATCATATCACATTAAAGTATTAAATATGTACAATTACAGATAAATTACATTGTGTAATGATGTCCATTTTATATCAAGTGTATAGGAAGGAGCTGCAGATGCTGGTTTACATTGAAGATAGATACAAAATGCTGGAGTAACTCAGCAGGACAGGCAGCATCTCTGGAGGGAAGGAATTGGTGATGAAATGAATGACCTGAAACGTCACCCATTCCTTCTCTCCAGAGATGCTGCTTGATCTGCTGAGATACTCCAGCATTTTGTGCTGCTGAAATACTCCACATTTTACATCAATGTGGATGAAATGCATTGTCCAGTGATTAGAATGTATTCATCTGTGTTTACAGTCTGATAAACTGTACCAATTAAGAATGTAATTGCTCCACTATCGGTAAACGTGACGATTAAACACTCTTGACACATCATTCTTGTAGAATAAAATATTGCTAGCAGTTAAATGTAATTATATATGTTCTCTAGTCAAAATCTGGTGGCTGAACATGTCTAAGGTAAGGACTAGTGGAGCTTTCATGATCTTTCTTTGGACTTCCCGATGTGCATTACATCTTAGTTTAGTTTAGAGATAAAACATGGAAACAGGCCCTTCGGCCCACCGAGTCCACACCTGCCTCTGTCTTAAAAATGTAGGCGAGAGTTCCAAAAGACCATAACCCTCTGAGAGAAAAAATCCCCCTTCAACTTTTTCTTAAATGTATAACTTATATTTAATCAGTGGTCCCTCCATATCCACTCTGAAAAGACCGTTCAAAATCTGCAGAATATAGTGAAAACAATTAATCTCTGACCCCAAAGATCTGCTTGGGCAGGAGAAAGGTTTCTATTACAGATTTCCAGCACGCACAGGAGTTTGCATTAGCATTTCATATATGGACCAACCACATTGATGACACTATCAAGAAAGCACACCGTCACCACCACTTCCAGAGATTGAGGAAATTTAGCATGTTTCCAGTGACTGACAAACCTCTACAGATGCACTGTAGAAAGCATACTGTCAGGTTACCCCTCAGCTTGGTTTGAGAACAGCTCTGTCCAAGACCGCAGGAAATTGCAGAGTTGTCGATGTGGCCCAGTCATCACACAGATCAGGCTTCCCTCCATTGACTTATGTTGGCTGCTTTTCTGAGGTATTGTGAAAAGCAGCCAACATAATCAAATATAGTTGCAACTCGGTCATTCCTTTGACGAAATGTAGACTTGTAGCGATACCTCAGAAAAGCAGCCAACATAATCAAAGATTTATCCCACCTTGGTCATTCCTTCTTCTTCTTGCTCCCATCAGGCAGAAGGTACAATAGCTTGAAAGTGCGCACCACCAGACTCAGGAACAGCTTCTTCCCCTCTGTTATCAGGCTTCTGAACGGTTCTTTCATAATCTAGAGTACTGTGCGATTCACCTTTAGCCATTGTGGACATTAAATTTTGTCTATGGAACTGATGCACTACAATGCTGAGAACTATATCCTGCACTCTGTATCTTCTCCTTCACTCTGCCTATTGTACTTGAGTTTAACTTGACTGCATTTATGTACAGTATTGTCTGATCTGAATCGGGTAGACGCACAGAGTCTCTTGCCCAGACTAGGGCAATCGAGAACCAGAGGACATAGGTTTAAGGTGAAGGGGGAAAGACTTCATTGGAATCTGAGGAGTAACTTTTTCACACAATGGGTGTATGGAACGATCTGCCAGAGGAGGTCATTGAGGCAGGTCCAATCACAATGTTTAAGAAACATTTAGACAGGTACATGGATAGGACAGATTTAGAAGGATATGGGCCAAATGCAGAAAGGTGGGACATGTTGGTCGGTGTGGGCAAGTTGGGCCGAAGGTCCTGTTTCCACATTGTGAAACTCTATGACTCAATATGACTCTATGATTGGATAGCATACAAAACAAGGCTTTTCACTGTACACAATGACGTAAGACATGGTACGGATGACAGGGCAGGTGCAGCGTGACAGAGTGGGTGCCAGGGTAAGGACAGGGTGACGGTGAATGCTTGACTGTGCGTGACACGGTGGGGATAGGGTGACAAGACTGAGTGACAGGGTGACTCTGGGTGGATGCTGGGTGCTAGATGACAGGGTGAGGGTGGGTGGGTGACAGATTGTCTGTGGGTGGGTGACAGTATGTCTGTGGGTGGGTGCTGGGTGACAAGGAGACAGTGGGTGGGTGCAGTGTGACAGTTGGTGGGTGCTGGGTGACAGTGGGTGGGTGACAGGGAGACAGTGGGTGGGTGCTGCATGACAGTGGGTGGGTGACAGGATCACGGTGGGTGGGTTCTGGGTGGGTGACTGGGTGACAGGGTGACTGTGGGTGACAGGGTGCTGTGGGTGGGTGCCGGGTGACAGTTGTTGCTGGGAGACAGTGGGTGCTGGGTAACAGTGGGTGCTGGGTGCCAGTGGGTGCTGGGTGACAGTGGGTGCTGTGTGACAGTGGGTGACAGGGTGCTGGGTGACAGGGTGCTGGTGACAGGATGATAGTGGGTGGGTGCTAGATGACAGAGTGAGGGTGGGTGGTTGACAGGGAGACAGTGGGTGGGTGCTGGGTGACAGTGAGTGGCAGTGTGCTGGGTGCCAGTTGTTGCTGGGTGACAGTGGGTGCTGGTTGCTGTGGGTGGGTGCTGGGTGCCGGTGGGTGCTGGGTGACAGTGGGTGACAGGGTGCTGGTGACAGTGGGTGACAGGGTGCTGGGTGACAGTTGTTGCTGGGTGCCAGTGGGTGCTGGGTGCCAGTGGGTGGGTGCCGGGTGCCGGTTGTAGCTCGGTGACAGGGTGCCGCTGGGTGACAGGGAGGGTGCCAGTTGTAGCTGGGTGACAGGGTGCCAGTTGTAGCTGGGTGACAGGGTGCCGCTGGGTGACAGGGTGCCGCTGGGTGACAGGGTGCTGGGTGACAGGGTGCTGGGTGACAGGGTGCTGGGTGACAGGGTGCTGGGTGACAGGGTGCTGGGTGACAGGGTGCTGGGTGACAGGGTGCTGGGTGACAGGGTGCTGGGTGACAGGGTGCTGGGTGACAGGGTGCTGGGTGACAGGGTGCCGCTGGGTGACAGGGTGCTGGGTGACAGGGTGCTGGGTGACAGGGTGCTGGGTGACAGGGTGCTGGGTGACAGGGTGCTGGGTGACAGGGTGCTGGGTGACAGGGTGCTGGGTGACAGGGTGCTGGGTGACAGGGTGCTGGGTGACAGGGTGGGTGCTGGGTGTCAGGGAGGGAGCCGCTGGGTGACAGGGAGGGTGCCGCTGGGTGACAGGGAGGGTGCCGGTTGTAGCTGGGTGTCAGGGTACCACTGGGTGCCTGTGGGTGGGTGCTGGGTGACAGGGAGGGTGCCGCTGGGTGACAGGGAGGGTGCCGCCGGGTGAGGGAGGGTGCCGCCGGTTGTCGCCGGGAGGTGGGCGGGGTGTCTGTGACTGTGTCAGCGGGGCGGTGCTGGCGCAGTGCGGGGATGATGGCGGACGAGGCCGGGCAGCGGTGGCGGGAGGAGCCGGTGGTGGAGGGGCCGGGGCCGGGGCCGGGGGAGAGTGAGGGAGAGTCGGGGGGTGAAGAGGACGAGCCGGGGGTCCGGGCCCGGGCCCAGCCCGACCAGGACCACAGCGACGCGCTGGGCAGCCGCAGCACGGTAGGGGTAGGGCCGGGCCGGGGCCTGGTGGCGGGCGGGCGGGCGGGCGGTGGGTCGGCCCCAGCTCCGGCTCACGGGCATCGCAGCCAGCGGGGCCGGGCCGGGCCGGGCCGGGCCGGACCTGGTCTGGTGGCGGCAGCACCCCGGCCACCAGTCGGGGGTCTCGGTTGCTGGGGAGGGAGGCCGGGGCCTGGTGTCCGCGGTGCCCCGGGTAGAGGCGCCGGGCCGGGCCGGGGTGGGGGGTCTGGAGCCTGGAGCCGGGCCCGGCTTGTCACCGCTTCACCTGCAGCCTGTTCCGGGCACACCTGGCGTGTGAGGCGGGGCGGGGCGGGGGCAGATGTGCTGCGGCCACGGCCCCTCTGCTCTCGGCCATGACTCTGACCCCAATGCACCATCCTGTTCATCCCCCACCCTGACCCCAATGCACCGTCCTGTTCATCCCCCACCCTGACCCCAATGCACTGTCCTGTTCATCCCCCACCCTGACCCCAATGCACCGTCCTGTTCATCCCCCACCCTGACCCCAATGCACTGTCCTGTTCATCCATCCCTGGTCCCTCTGTTGTCAGCCCTGCCCTGACTCTAATGTACTGTCTTGTTCATCCCCACCTGCCTGCTGTGTTGCTGGAGTTGGGGGGGATTGGGACAGCTTGGTTCAACCCTGAAATCGATTGATTCAGAAGTGTGATATTTATTTTAGTTATTTGGGTAGTTATTAGAACAACAAGCTTGTGCTTAACTTGTGGTGTAGATTTGTATTGTATTGAAGGCTACTTAATGGAAGTAAATGGGAATGATCCCAGTGCCATTGTGGAAATGTGGCACAAAGGCTGGGAGCTGAATGATCAATGGTATTTGACAATTGGGCAAGATGGGGTAGATCTGTGTAAAATGTTCATATATGTAGTCATACAGCATGGAACTCGACCCTTTGGCCCAACTTCCCCATGCCAAACATGTCCCATGTAAACTAGTCCTGTTTGTCCCTTATCCTTCTCTAAACCTATCTTATCCATGTCCTACCTACCTGTACCAATGTCACTTAAATGTTATGATAGTACCTGCCTCAACTACCTCTTCTGGCAGCTTGTTCCATATACCCACTGCCCTCTCTGTAATTAAAAAAAGTCACCCCTCGGGTTTCTGTTAAATCCCCACCTTAAACCTATGTCCGCTGGTTTTTGATTTCCTCTTCTCTGGGCAAAAGACTGCATTTACCTGATCTATTTCAATGGTTCTTGATTTGTGGATTAAAATCAATTTGGGAAAGCTAAGAAATAAAGTTTAGAAAACCTTGACAGGAGTTATTTATGGGCAATCAAATAGTAGTTGTTGTGTTGGGTGGGGCAAATCAGTAAATTGGAATTGTACAAGATGGATAATGCAGTAATCAGAGGGGACAAATCTACATGTGTACTGTGCAAATCAAATTAGCACTAACGAGGTGACAGACACATTGGTGAAGTGTAAGAAAGTAACTGCAGATGCTGGTACAAATCGAAGGTATTTATTCACAAAATGCTGGAGTAACTCAGCAGGTCAGGCAGCATCTCAGGCAGCATCTCAGGAGGGAAGGAATGGGCGACGTTTTGGGTCGAGACCCTTCTTCAGACTGATGTCAGGGGGGCGGGACATAGGAAGGATATAGGTGGAGACAGGAAGATAGAGAGAGAACTGGAAAGGGGAAGAGAGGGACAGAGGAACTATCTAAAGTTGGAGAAGTCAATGTTCATACTGCTGGGCTGTAAGCTGCCCAAGTGAAATATGAGGTGCTGTTGCTCCAATTTCCGGTGGGCCTCACTATGGCACTGGAGGAGGCCCATGCCAGAAAGGTCAGAGTGGGAGGGGGAGTTGAAGTGCTCAGCCACTGGGAGATCAGGTTGGTTAAGGCAGACTGAGCGAAGGTGTTGAGCGAAACGATCGCCGAGCCTGCGTATGGTTTCGCCGATGTAAAGAAGTTGACATCTAGAGCAGCGGATGCAGTAGATGAGGTTGGCGGAGGTGCAGGTGAACCTCTGTCTCACCTGGAAGTGCAGGTGAACCTCTGTCTCACCTGGAAGTGCAGGTGAACCTCTGTCTCACCTGGAAGTGCAGGAGAACCTCTGTCTCACCTGGAGCAGTGTGTTCTGGATTAATATGGTGAGGAACCAACTGGTGAGAAGACTGTTTTGGATCTTGTTCTGGGTAAAGATAATGTCATCAAGGGGCCTTTGAGTAAAGTGGTTACAATAAGTTAGAATTTTGCACTGAGTTTGAAATTGATTAGTTCCAAATTGGTTGTTTTATTGGGAAAGGACATTGAAAGGTCTGACATGTGTAGGTAATGGTTCACACTTCAGAAACAATGCATAAATTGTAAAATCAAAATCATTTTTAAGGGACAAAATAGGGACAAACCTACAAAAATAGTTTCATCTATGACTCATTAGTAATTAAAGTCAAAGACAGAAACTTATAAAGTTGCCAGAAGTAACTATAGGGCTGTGGATATGAAAGCATTTAAAAACTACAAAGCAGGATCCTTTCATTCTTCTGCCTTTGCTACTTGTTGGACCAGTCTGCCAGGTCCGTGAAGTCAAATACCAAGATCTCATGCACTCGCCTGCAGTCTCTTCATTTATATAATATGCCTTTTGACTGCGGGACATGATCTCAGTTCCCCATGTTAAACTCAACTTCACCATTTTGTGTCCACTCACTCAATCTATTTGTATCCTGTTTGGTATAATCAGCAAATCTGGCAATCTTGCATTGTGTTCCTTCCTCCAGAACAGTAATGTAAGTTGTGAACAATTGCAGGTCAAAAAATGACGGTCATAGAGCACCCTTCGGCACAACTTGCCCTTGCCAACCAAGATGCCCCATCTATGCTAGTCCAGTTTGCCTGCATTGGGGCCCATATCCCTTCAAACCTTTCCCATCCATTTACTTGTCCAAATGTCTTTTAAATAGTGATATCGACATTACTCCACTAGTTGCTTACTTCCAGTCTTAACAAGATATTCCAATTCTATTTTCTGAGATAACCAGTTTTTAATCCATTCCAATGCACTTCCTCTGATTGAAGATTTTAATTTGTGCACCTTGTCAAATGTCTTTTAGAAATTAAACGCACTACATCTACATGTACCCCTCTCTTAACTCTATCATTAAACTATGTTTAATTATTTTTAAGCTTTCCTAAATGATGCGCCATTTCCTCTTTCATTTTTGACTCTAGCATCTTAACAGTATTAGCTATTAAACTAACTAGCCTGTAGTTCCCTCATCTTCTGCCTTTCTCCTTTTTTGAGAAAGGGAATAACACTGCGATTCCCAGTTTTCTGATACCCTCCTGGAGTTATGATGGAATGGTGTTTTTCAAGTTGTTTTTTGGACTGGAGGCCTGTGACAAGTGATGTGCCTTAGGGATCAGTGCTGGGCCCATTGTTGTTTGTGGTTTATGTCAATGATTTGGATGAGATCGCAAAAGGCATGATTAGTTAGTTTGCTGATGACGCTAAATTAGGTAGAATTATAGCTAGCGAAGATGGTTATCAAATATAACAGCAGAATTTTGATCGGTTGGGCAGTTGGATAATGGAATTTAATGCAGATTATAGTGCTGTTGCTTTTTGGGAAGTCAAACTAGAGCACGAGCATCATAGTGAATGGCAGGGCCTGGGGAGTGTAGGAGAACAGAGGGATCGAGGAGTGCAGATAGATAGTTCCCTGAATGTGGCGTCACAGGTAGGTAGGGTGGTCTAGATGGGTTTCCGTACATTGGCCTTCATTAGTCAGTGTATTGAGTATAGAAGTTGAGATGTTATGTTACAATTGTACAGGATGTTGGTGAAGCCGCATTTGGAGTATTGTGTTCAGTTTTGGTCATCCTGCTCAAGGAAAGATGTTGTTAAATTGGAAAGAATGCAGAGAAGATTTAAAAGGATGTTGCCAGGAATTAAGGGCCCGAGCTATAAGGAGAGTTGGGCAGGCTAGGACTTTATTCCTTGGAGTGCAGGAGGCTGCTGGGTAATCTACAGAGGCATGATGAGATCATGACGTGGATAGATAGGGCCAATTCAAAGGTTTATTACCCAGAGTACAGGACTCAAGAACCAGAGGACATGGGTTTGTGAAAGAGGAAAGATGTCATAGAAACCTTGCTATTATAGACAATAGACAATAGATGCAGGAGTAGGCCATTCAGCCCTTCGAGCCAGCACCGCCATTCAATGCGATCATGGCTGATCACTCTCAATCAGTACCCCGTTCCTGCCTTCTCCCCATACCCCCTCACTCCGCTATCCTTAAGAGCTCTATCCAGCTCTCTCTTGAAAGCATCCAACGAACTGGCCTCCACTGCCTTCGGAGGCAGAGAATTCCACACCTTCACCACTCTCTGACTGAAAAAGTTCTTCCTCATCTCAGTTCTAAATGGCCTACCCCTTATTCTTAAACTGTGGCCCCTTGTTCTGGACTCCCCCAACATTGGGAACATGTTTCCTGCCTCTAATGTGTCCAATCCCCTAATTATCTTATATGTTTCAATAAGATCCCCCCTCATCCTTCTATATTCCAGTGTATACAAGCCTAATTGCTCCAGCCTTTCAACATACGACAGTCCCGCCATTCCGGGAATGAACCTAGTGAACCTACGCTGCACGCCCTCAATAGCAAGAATATCCTTCCTCAAATTTGGAGACCAAAACTGCACACAGTACTCCAGGTGCGGTCTCACCAGTGCCCGGTACAACTGTAGAAGGACCTCTTTGCTCCTATACTCAACCCCTCTTGTTACGAAGGCCAACATTCCATTGGCTTTCTTCACCGCCTGCTGTACCTGCATGCTTCCTTTCAGTGACTGATGCACTAGGACACCCAGATCTCGTTGAACATCCCCTCTTCCTAACTTGACACCATTCAGATAATAATCTGCCTTTCTATTCTTACTTCCAAAGTGCAGCGTAGGTTTACTAGATTAATTCCCGTAATGGCGGGACTGTCATATGTTGAAAGACTGGAGCGAATAGGCTTGTATACACTGGAATTTAGAAGGATGAGAGGAGATCTTATCGAAACATATAAGATTATTAAGGGGTTGGACACGTTAGAGGCAGGAAACATGTTCCCAATGTTGGGGGAGTCCAGAACAAGGGGCCACAGTTTAAGAATAAGGGGTAGGCCATTTAGAACTGAGATGAGGAAAAACCTTTTCAGTCAGAGAGTTGTGAATCTGTGGAATTCTCTGCCTCAGAAGGCAGTGGAGGCCAATTCTCTGAATGCATTCAAGAGAGAGCTGGATAGAGCTCTTAAGGATAGCGGAGTCAGGGGGTATGGGGAGAAGGCAGAAACGGGGTACTGATTGAGAATGATCAGCCATGATCACATTGAATGGGGCTGCTGGCTCGAAGGGCTGAATGGCCTCCTCCTGCACCTATTGTCTATTGAGGGGCAACCTTTTCCACACACAGTGGATTGATGTATGGAACAAGCTGGGAGGAGGTAGTGGAGACATACTATAACAACGTTTGGAAGGCATTTGGACAGGTACATGGATGGGAAAGGATTAGAAGGAGATGGGCCAGATATGGGCAGGTCAGACTAGCGTAAATGGGACATTTTGATCGGCAAGGCCAAGTTGGACCAAAGGGTTTGTTTCCATGCTATATGACTCCATGGCTATTATGAAACACATTATCTGAAAGGTCCACTATCTCATTAGCCACTTTAAAACCTTTTCAGTCCATTTGGTCCTGGTGACTTATCCATTTTTGGCTTAATAACTTTATCCTTTGAAATTGCGATTTTTGTAACTTCTCCCATTTTATATGAAATTAGCCTGCATGTTATCATGGGGCTCTCAATGTCAACAACGGTAAAGATTGATGCAAACATTTTTTCAACATATCTGCCATTCCTTTGTTTGCTATTATAGACAATAGACAATAGGTGCAGAAGGAGGCCATTCGGCCCTTCGAGCCAGCGCCGCCATTCAATGTGATCATGGCTGATCATTCTCAATCAGTACCCCGTTCCTGCCTTCTCCCCATACCCCCTGACTCCGCTATCCTTAAGAGTTCTATCTAGCTCTCTCTTGAATGCATTCAGAGAATTGGCCTCCACTGCCTTCTGAGGCAGAGAATTCCACAGATTCACAACTCTCTGACTGAAAAAGTTTTTCCTCATCTCCGTTCTAAATGGCCTACCCCTTATTCTTAAATTGTGGCCCCTTGTTCTGGACTTCCCCCAACATTGGGAACATGTTTGCTATTATAGACAATAGACAATAGGTGCAGGAGGAGGCCATTCGGCCCTTCGAGCCAGCACCGCCATTCACCAACGTTGTTCTCAAGACACCGCACATTTACCTTAGCTGTCTCTTCCTATTTATATCCATATAGTCATACAGCGTGGAAACAGACCCTTTGGCTGAACTATGCCTATGCCAACCAATCTATGCTAGTCCCAGCTGCCTGTGTTTGGCCCATATTCCTCTCAACATTTCCTATCCATGTACCTGTCTAAGTACCTTTTAAATGTTGTGATAGTACTGGTCTCAACAAGTCCTATCTGGCAGCTCCTTCCATATATCCACCAGCCTCTTAATGAAACTATAAACTTCTAACTTCTATATAAACTTCTATTGTTTGACAATAGACAATAGACAATAGGTGCAGGAGTAGGCCATTCAGCCCTTCGAGCCAGCACCGCCATTCAATGCGATCATGGCTGATATCTATACTGCATGCAACTTTTCTCTCAAAATTCATTTTCTTGAGTTTTTTTTGTATTCTGTTGAATCCTATAAAATTCCCAGTGCACTGGTCTCCCAATAACCCTTGCTGTTTTGTATACCCTTGTTTTCAATTCAACATTATCCTTTACCTCATGGGCTGTACCTTTCTCACAGAATTAGTCCGAGATAAACTCTTGCTGAGCATTGTATTGTTGCTGTTTGAATATCTGCCACTTAAAATGGCCATTTTCACTCTTTGCATTTTTATGTAATAGATAATGGAAGGCAAAAGCTGCTTATTGAAGAAACTGGAGATCAGCGTGTCAGAAGCAGAAAAACGAACTGGAAAGAATGCAATGAACATGCAGGAGATTTATACTGTGTACCTCATTGAAACAAGGTATCTGCATTTTACGATCAAAGTTTAAATCTGACTTGTGGTTTAGTGTTTGATATCATTGTGATGTCATTTTTGTGTTGTAGCCAGGCACACAATTTAGTTAGTTCCACTGACTAACATGGTCATATCACTGCACAGCTCTGATAGGCATGACTTTGCAGAGCCAAACATGATCTGTTCTATATAAATATTACTGTTCTTCTTGGACTGTGTGATATCCAACAATTTTCCCTTGGTGAGAAGCTGATGATACTTGTTGGCAGGCCAGCGTCAAGGCTGACAAGTTAATTTACAGAACTTGCAGCAAATGTGATGGTTAGCCGTGATTTTTTTGTATTGGGAGTTAATTAAGATGCATTGACTTTGTTTTTTAAGTTAATTGATTTTATAACATTGAACTGTGGTGAACTGTAAATTAGGCAGTTAATTAATCTTCATATTTTGTGTGAAAATTGCATTTGCCAAAAGTCCAGTAACTTATTAAAATGGCCTACTCCTGCACCTATTGTCTATTGTCTATTGAAGTCTTCTCAGCTACATTTAGAATGAGGCGTAGATGGGACTTTGAGCAAGTCACCAGCTGCCTTAACAATCTGCATTGGACTGTTTGCGATCTTTTACTCTTCACATCTCCAACTAAATTGTCTTCTAAGATGCAGACATATCAGCAATGCACTGCATTCTGCATTTGTTTTGATATGCTGTTATGGCTATCGTGGAATGCTATTAAAATGGTTTAGTATAATTATTATAGAAAATTATTGTATAATGTCATAGAGCAATGAGATGTTTGTGCAATTAAATCACTTGATTCTACTGTTGCTGCTAATAAGATTTATTATGACTTTGCTGTTTGATTAAATACAGTGCACATGTAGAATGTTGTGATCCTGGTAATATCACTGACTTAGCATTTGATCACATTTCGAGTATTTCAATGGTCACTTTACACTTGACTATTTCATCTGACTTTCTATTTGATGCAATTTACTTATTGTCTTCAGTAGACTGGGTAGCATAGAAAGCCCAGTCAAAATGTAGAAACAAGGAATTGGCGATGCTGCTTCACCAAGGAAAGACACAGAATGCTGGAGTAACTCGGCGGGCCAGGCTGCTCCCTGGAGAACATGAAGAAGGGTCCCAACCAGGAATGGCCCCCTATCTATGGTCTCCAGGATTTGACCTGACCTACTGAGTTACTCCAGCATTTTGTCTTTCCTTCGTATTAAAAGTCTAATGATGCAACTTATATTTTAAGTGAGCTTGACATTTTGGTTAAGTTGTGGTTCAAGATCACCAAACCAAGGTAGAATCTTTGTTGTATTCATTTGAATCTGTGTAAAAATTTGGAACTCCCATTAGTCTGCTGAGAAATATATAAATATGGTAAAGACCCCATGGACTGCAGGTGTGGACTAATTTTCTGTTCAAAATTCTGGTCAACAAAGATCAAAAAAGGAGGTAGGAAGATACAGGCGATTTGAGTGTGAATTTTTGTAGTGGGTAGGAAAATAAAGCTAAGCAATTAGAGGCTTGCAGAACTTCCTGATTATTGCAATAGAGAAACACATGTTTATGTGGAAGTCTCTTGGTATCATGTTTACATCTCTCGTATACTCCATTGAGGGGTTGTAGAAGATTTAGCTGCTTACTGTTTACCCATTTCAAATCAGAATTAACATCGTTTATTTGTAGTGATGCATTATTAAATTAAAAAAGCAAAGGTGTGCATTTTAGACTCCTTTTGGCATATTGTGCAGTCGGGGTAAATGGTGGTGGTAAGGCCACAATAAGTTGAGGCCAGACCTGAAGGTTACTTGCGCGCTATTAAATATACTATTCCAAAAATGCATTTGTGCTCTGGTGCAGTCGTTGTTTTTAGAAATATGAACAGGATTTCATAGGCCATTGGGCCTTGGTCTTTGCCATTCAACAAGACCATGTTTGATCTTCTACCATGTGTAATTTCTTCTGTCTTGCCCTCATTTCATTACTCTGTGTAGAAATCTCTCAATGTTTGAGCCTCAACAGCCATCTGAGCAGTGAATTCCCAAGATTCGCTATGCTAATATTTTTTAAATTCTCAATTTTAGTCCTATCGTATTCCTCTTTTAAATTTATTTCCCGGGTTCAGATGTCCATCCTCTGAAAGAGGAACAAGAGGGAACAAGAGGGAACAAGAGTGAAATGATGGAAGTCAATGAATTGTGAGGTGCCACTTCTATGTATTAAACCAGTGGGTAATTTGGATCTCTTAACATTTGGTCAAAAATGTACAACCATATTTAGTTTTAGAGATAGACACAAAAAGTTGGAATAACTTAACAGGCCAGGCAACATCTCTGGAGAGAAGGAATGCGTGACGTTTCAGGTCCGAAACATCACCCATTCCGTCCCTCCAGAGATGTTGCATGTTTAAACCAGCATCTGCAGTTCCTTCCTACACGTTTAGTTTTAGAGACACTGTGCGGAAGCAGGCCCTTTGGCCCTCTGAGTACGTGTCGACCAGCGATCCTCGTACACTAACACTATCCTACCACACTAGGGACAAATTTACCAAAGCCAATTAACCTGCATACCTGGGCGTCTTTGGAATATCTCAAAGGTCTCTGAATTTCTCAAAAGTCTGGAAATATTTAGCACATTAGTAATGCATAATACTACAGTATTTTAAATTTTCCTTCATAATAGAGATGTGGAGTTCTGCACATGCATTTTGAAGCAGGAAACCTAAACCGAAGTACCACTTTTTGATGCTGGTGCATTCTGTATCCAATTGCTGACTATTGATTTGTGCAAAATTAAATTTTAGTCCTTTAAATTGCAATGAACTTTGAAGATGGGAACATTTTCCCAAAACCACTCAAGGGATAGGTTTTATTTTATGAATTGGTGTAAACCACCCACCTTACAGTTGACTTTTAATGTGTAGTTCTGAAAAGTATATGGAAGTGAGCTACTGAAGTCCTGTAATTAATTGATTTATTTTAAAAAAAAATCAGTGCCCATAAAACAATCACTGGGTTGTCTTGTTTGAAATGTCGTTCTAACTGAAGTTAATGGCTAATATATCTAATAATTGAAGAGAAACAGAACAAGAAACTAGTTTAGTACTGATTTCTAAAACCCGTCTTCTGAGGGCCTGAATCCATGTTCACTAGAAATGTAATTGAATCCACATGGTTTGTCGGAGTTAAAATAGCTTCAACATACTGCAGGCCATTATAAAGGATGGACCACATTTTTAGAATTATGTTTGTTGCTTTATTTATTTTTTGCCTTTGATTTGTTATGTTCTCCAAAGCTGAACATGCCAAGGCACAAAATTCTTAAAATAAAGTTGATGTTGAAATGATAGATTTATTATTCTACTCTGTACCCTGTGTGAATATGGTTCAAAACTGCCTCACTCTTGCTCCAACATAACCACTGAAGCAGCTGGAATGATTCAAAGTGAGTTACCTTAACTCTGAGTGAGAAATTTGTAGTGTGGTGGGGTGAGGGGGAGGAAAGGACACAAAAAGCTGGAGAAACTCAGCGGGTCATACAGCATCTCTGAAGAAAAAGAATATGACATTTCGCGCCAGGACCCTTCTTCTGACTGAGACTCAGGGGAAAGGGAAAAGAGAGATATAGACGGTGATGTAGAGAGTTATAGAACCAATTAATAAAAGATTTGCAAAAAAGTAACGATGATAAAGGAAGTAGGCCATTGTTAGCGGTGGCTTAGGTGAGAACGAGGACAGATAATGAGAGAAGGTGGTTTTGGTAATTTATAATGTCATTCTCTTAAACGGAACAAACTTTTTTCTGCAATATGATTTGCTTTCGCGCTTTCGATACTCAATGACTATCAAATTCGGGAGTGTTGGGTTACATCCTCTGGTGTTTCATTATAAGCAGATGAGAAGGCTGCTGCCCAGGGCAGTGTCTGAAGAAGGGTCTCGAACCGAAACGCCACCCATTCCTTCTCTTCAGAGATGCTGCCTGTCCCGCTGAGTTACTCCAGCTTTTTGTGTCTATCTTCAGTGTGTGACGAGTTAGCTGCTTCCAGTGAAACCTGGCGCTTTCTGCATCTTTCACATGATTCAGATTAGTTTATTTCACATACACCAGGGTATGTGTCTGCATGAAGCTCACAGAGTAAACTATCTATAGTAATGATAGATACAACAAATGCAAAACAGCAGAAAGGTGCAAAGATTGTGGTACAAAAAAAACTGACTTGCAATAACAGAATAACTAAATGTGATGGAGTAAATGGAATTGCCAGGATGGCAGGCATCCTTGACAGTCTTCCTGATTCAACAAGATGTCACCTTTCTACATTTAATAGGATTTGAGTTTAAGGCAGAGTGGGTAAAATTCAAAATAAGCCCAAATCATGGAACATGGGCTTATTGCACTGAAGGATATTGCAAATTCTGTTCTTTCCATTTCACAGTAACTTTGGTCAGTCTACAGTTTCTCAAATGAATTTAACCCCACTAAAGATAATTGTTCTCTGTTTTAACTGAAGTCACCATGTTGTCTTTGTGCTTTTCAGTTAAGGAAACGAGATCTGGGTGTCCTAGTGCATCAGTTACTGAAAGGAAGCATGCAGGTACAGCAGGCAGTGAAGAAAGCCAATGGAATGTTGTCTTCATAACAAGGGGAGTTGAGTATAGGAGCAAAGAGGTCCTTCTGCAGTTGTACAGGGCCCTATTGAGACCGCACCTGGAGTACTGTGTGCAGTTTTGGATTCCAAATTTGAGGAAGGATATTCTTGCTATTGAAGGCGTGCAGCGTAGGTTTACTAGGTTAATTTCCGGAATGGCGGGACTGTCATATGTTGAAAGACTGGAGCGACTAGGCTTGTATACACTGGAATTTAGAAGGATTAAAACGTATAAGATTATTAAGGGGTTGGACACGTTAGAGGCAGGAAACATGTTCCCAATGTTGGGGGAGTCCAGAGCAAGGGGCCACAGTTTAAGAATAAGGGGTAGGCCATTTAGAACTGAGATGAGGAAAAACTTTTTCAGTCAGAGTTGTGAATCTGGAATTCTCTGCCTCAGAAGGCAGTGGAGGCCAATTCTCTGAATGCATTCAAGAGAGAGCTAGATAGAGCTCTTAAGGATAGCGGAGTCAGGGGGTATGGGGAGAAGGCAGGAACGGGGTACTGATTGAGAATGATCAGCCATGATCACATTGAATGGTGGTGCTGGCTCGAAGGGCCGAATGGCCTCCTCCTGCACCTATTGTCTATTGTCTAAGGTCTGCCCTTGTTTCCAATCGCATGTAACCCCCTGCCTCCGACTATCTACTTTTTTTAATCCCTATAGCAAGCAGCATGTTTGCTTGCAGGCTGATGGTTCACAGCCAGTTGGGATTTTGATGCCTGGATGAGCTGTCGTTGAGTATCTGGCAAAAAGTAACAATGTGAACACCATTGAATGATTCTCCCATGGATGAGTGGAGCTCACTGATGGTTTGTTGAAGTGCCTCCTGTTGCACATAGTGAGGGAGAGGGATGTGGTGTAGGGGAAATAAACAGATCCACGGGCACATGAAGGCAAAATCCAGAAGAGAAAACAATCGGAGGAATAGAGTGGGGTTCAGCACGGGGTTCAGCAACTTGCTTTTTGTGGGTTCACCACTGACAAGGCTCTATGGGTCCTCGCCATCCTGAGCACCAGGAACCAACCTGTTGAACTGAACCAAGCAGTCAACGCCTACTGGAAGCAACACTGTAAGGACCTCTTAAAACACTGCTCCATCCTTGGCGTGTTGCCCGTGATACCAACACATAGCACCCTATTCAAGCGAACCTTGCTGTCCTTTGTGACAAGAAGCCAAAGGCCCTGCCAATTAAAAATAGGGCTTCAGGTACAGATGTCATCCGTGATCTGTCTTTGCATAACTGGGAAGCCTTGTCCATCTCGATTTAGTGTTGTAATAGTATTATTAAATGCGAATGATCTGCTTTATATCAAAAATGTCGGTTAGCAGTAGTATGTTTACCTTTCGTTAACCTGCAGGAAAACAAATATTTTTATTAGTTTGTACCTGGAGATTGCCATTTTGATGTCAATGTTAACCCCTTGATTTGGATTTATTTCCTCATGCAGGCCAATTGATTCTCAAAGTGAAGATGAGAATAGTGTGGCAGACTCTCTCTGGAGGAGATACAGTGAATTTGAATTGCTGAGGAATTATTTGGTTGTTGCTTATCCCTGTGTAGTGGTGCCACCTCTGCCTGAAAAAAGAGTGAGTAATACTTGAAATTCTAGCTGATGTTCTGTTTTCTTATGTTGGCACTCCCTCTTGGGAGAGTCAGTTGGACTTAGCCCCATTAACTCTGGAGAATCAGTTGGACTCAGTCAACAGCAAAGGACCACTCTTTATTTGTATTGTACTGTACATGTACTGTAGAGGGAAATGAAAGGTTGCTGCACTGGCTGAATGTGACCTTTCCTCAATTCCCGGGCTTGCCGGACTTGGAAACCCCCCAATGTCCTTTGAGGAAGGGGGAAGTTGGTTTCTATTTCATCCCCTGTATTAAATCTATAAGGTACATTTCTGCAGCAGACAGCTTTGAAACTATTTGCTGGCTTCTGTCTGGGCGCATTAGACTCTGTTTCACTGCTATGGATGTTGAGTTGAACCAACCTAGTGGGATATGGTGGAGTTACTGGAAATAAATATTTTGACCGGACAATACTTGAGGTCACGTGCTTCAGCAATGGTGTACTTAGGTACTTACTCTTTGGATTCTGCAAATCTTTAAAGGACAAATTTAAAGTAGGTCTCTGGAATCAAGAAACCAGCGCTTGGAAAATATACGTGCCTGAGGGTTGCCCCATGTCTTGTTATTGACCTCCTGGATCACGTTAAGACAGCAGGGAGGAGAACCTTGGTCCTCTCAATAGTGTCTGTGAATTATACTCCACTTTGGAGCTTCAGTTCTGTTGACTGCTGTCATTTAAGAAGTCGACTACTGTACAAGGATGCTAAATTATAAATTTAACACTGCTAATTTGAGGACTAATCTCTCTGAAATTAAGTTCTGCACAAATTTTGCATCTGGACAACCGGACAGTCTCATCTTTATCCATGTGCTCAAACTATTTGAATTTAGTTTAATAAAGACTGGGTATATGGCAAATGCAAAGTAACTGAAGATGGTTTAGGAGTTTGTAAATGCATGTGTGATCAATATGAACTGCAGGCATATTGCACATAGCTGTGATGTGGGAACTATAGAGACCTGACACGAGCAAGGGAAGGGCTGGGATGTGATATTAAAGGCCACTGGTGTGTGAGGGAGGGAGGGAAGGGAAAAGGTAACTCCATTATACCTCTCCAGGTTTATAATTTAATTAATATCATGGAGAGACAGTTGATAGTAAATTGTAAAAGGAAGCAAGAATCACAGATTGGGGATAATGGGAATACTTATTTAATATGACTAAAAATTGTGCAACGGACAGTTTGGAATGGGGAGGGAGGTTGACAGGATTGTAGATGTTACAATGCTGTGTTTATTCTACTTGAGTCGGTCAGTACCGCAGTAGTATATAATCTTTTGGAAACTGTATTCTGGCATGGACTTTGTAATCTGGAAATCTGAAAGCAAATGTGCGGTCAGCATAAATGTATTAAGATATACCACGTTTATCTATTTGATAAGAGCTCTGCGAAAAATGACGGTGAGGATTAACATATTGTGGAATTTTACTTTGTTAAAGTACCACAAAATACACATGTAGTGAAGCGAAAGCAAATGGCATCAAAAAATGCTGATGGATTTTTTCCAATCTAGTGAATTATGCAGTGTTCCTCAGTGCCAATATTAAGACTGGTTATTAATCTCGAAGTTGGGCACGGAATGTATAATTCTAAAGTTTGCAGATGGCATAAACTGATATCATAAATGAGTGCCTTTGAAGCAGACTTCAAGGACTGACTTAAAATGGTCAGGCACGCTAGGAATGAAACGAGTGTTAATGTCTATGCTTTGGTGGGAGCGAAGGAAAAGGCATTGTAAACGAAGTGGCAAGTTTGAAGGTGTGCTAGAGCTGAGAGACTTGGAATTCATTGGTAAGGCAAAGTTGAAAGCTGTTCTGTAGCATTTAATCAAAAGTAAAGTACAAAGGCAAGGAATTGGAGTAAATAACTGGGGGTTTGGAAATCTAAGACGAAAACAACATGCTGAAAACCCTTAGTGTTACAGTGGCATCAGTAGTCAGAAATGGTTGAGGTGTCGGCTTGAGGACCAACCAGATCTGGGAAGCTTGAAAAGGTGAGTGTTTTGGATTGCAAATGAGGAGCATGGAGCGAACAAGGTGGTGAGTTGGAGGCAAGGTTATCAAAGATAACATTATTTTAAAGAGCAAAGTTGGTTTAGAAAACTGAAACAACTTGAAGCAAAGAAATAGCTACATTGCTGGAGCACCATAAAAAGCAAAAGCTGTGCTGGATGTTTGCAGAACACCAATTGGGCAGTGGACACCAGGAACTGCAGATGCTGGTTTACAATGTGCTGGAGTAACTCAGCGACAAGGTCTGAAGAAGGGTCCTGACCTAAAACGTCACTATCCATGTCCTCTAGAGATGTTGCCCGACCCGCTGAGTTACTCCTGCACTTTGTGCTTTATTTTTCTAGTTGTGCAGTGTAGTATTTCCAAACTGATCTTGGAACTAAATAGGAGTCAAGATGTTTCAGGAAACCTCTAACATTAATATCAAGAATGAAGGATTTGTAGGGTGAGATTCTGAAAACATGAGGCTGATGTGTTGGTGCAAAGAATGCTTGGAGGAGAATTGATGTTCAAAATGGTGAATGAAGAGGTGAATACTGATTTGGGGTAACTACCGAAAGCATCATAAGTGAACTGAGGATTTTCAAAACTGCAGAGCATTTTGTTCTGGAAAGCACCTCCTCATTGCTTAATTAGCAGCCAAACTAGGCTCTCCAAGTTTTGTGTTTATATGTAATCTCATCCTTGTTTTTCAATTCCTTTCACAGCAGGTCTCTGCCCTGTGAATCTAGCTCCTGGAACAGTGCTATGTGTGATCCTCCAGCCTGGAAATCAGACTTTTGACACCATTTTTTGTTGCTTATTGATCAATCAGCTTCTTGTCTAAGTTGACTGACCCTCACATCCCAAGTGCCTCAAGTTTCTTAACTAGCCTTTTGAAACTCTCTGGATTTCGAGAAAGCATTTGATAATTTACTGCACTCCATTCAAGCTTCTGTTATTTGATCTTCAAATATTTTTCTCTTTTGGGGATTTGGGGGAGGGGGGTATGTTAAATCATTGCTTGAACTTAAACTCTCAAATGCAAATAATTTTTCCCCTTCAGTCATACTGCGATCATGCTGTATGACATCAAGGACATCTGTGTGATTAGTTTGGATTGGTGTGGAAATCTGGGAGCTTGTTGGGAAGTTCACATAAGGATCAATGTTTTGAATGGGTTTCAGGGTGAGATAGTGGAGGCAAAACAATCTCCACTCATTTGAGAGAGTTTGGACAATTGGAATGATGTGGACTTGTTGGTCCGCACTCTATAATTTAAAAATCTTGAAGAAAGATAGTTGAGAGGTTGCACGAATCTGCAGGGTTTTGTCCATATAATTCTGAAACTCAATTAACAAAGTCCAACGTGAATGACCTGTTCTTTGATTCCTTGCAGGCTGAATTTGTCTGGCATAAATTATCTGCTGATAACATGGATCCTGATTTTGTTGAACGACGAAGAATTGGACTTGAAAACTATCTTTTGCGTGTTGCTTCTCATTCCGTTCTCTCTCTCGACACAATCTTGTATTTATTCTTAACACAGGTATTGGAAGCTTGCTTTATTTTTCAATGCTTTTGGTCATGTTTATTATGAAATCAATCTAGTTTACATTGGTATGTTTCGTGTGGAGGGAGTGATTTTTTTTTTTTGCATTGCCTTGGAGTGTGTTGTAGAACAGAAGGATCCAGGAGTGCAATGTGTATCATTTACATCGTTCCCTGAAAATAGCATCAGAGGTAGATAGCCAGCACCATTAGAACAGATTCATTGGTCAGTTATCAGATTGGTGCTTATTTTCTTGGCCATGTGCAGAAAGGCTAACACGTTTTACCGCATTGCAAGTGATGCGTACTTCCAAAGTGCTAAGGCTAATTACTTTAGGGTGTCTAAAAGTTGTGACTGATATTGTACAATTGCATTATTGTTGGCGAGGCATACAATTAAGCTGGGAATATGGCAGCTGCTTTAATTCCTCCATCTCCTAGAATTCCTCCATCTGCGTTCTGAGAATTGCATTGAAAAGGGTTTAATATGCAGTTTTCTCTGTTCTCTCCCCCATTCTGTTCTCTTCCCTATTTTGCCTGCAAAGAAATGTGAAGTGGAATTTGCTCATGTGAGAATCAAAAAATCCTTTAAATATAAATAGTATAAAGTATTTATCGAAGGTATTTATTCGCAAAATGTTGGAGTAACTCAGCAGGTCAGGCAGCATCTCGGGAGAGAAGGAATGGGCGACGTTTCACCTGGAAAGACTGTTTGGGTCCTTGGATGGAGTTGAGGGGGGAGGTAAAGGGACAGGTGTTGCATCTCGTGCGGTTGCAGGGGAAAGTGCCCGGGGATGGGGTGGGCCTTGGATGGAGTTGAGGATGGAGGTAAAGGGACAGGTGTTGCATCTCGTGCGGTTGAAGGGGAAAGTGCCCAGGGATGGGGTGGCCTTGGATGGAGTTGAGGGGGGAGGTAAAGGGACAGGTGTTGCATCCTTGGATGGAGTTGAGGGGGGAGGTAAAGGGCCAGGTGTTGCATCCTTGGATGCAACCCCATCCCCGGGCACTTTCCCCTGCAACCGCACGAGATGCAACACCTGTCCCTTTACCTCCCCACTCAACTCCATCCAAGGACACAAACAGTCTTTCCAGGTGAGACAGAGGTTCACCTGCACCTCCTCCAACCTCATCTATTGCATCCGCTGCACTAGATGTCAGCTTATTTACATCGGCGAGACCAAACGCAGGCTCGGCGATTGTTTCGCTCAACACCTGCGCTCGGTCTGGGTTGGCCAATCTGATCTCCCGGTGGCCGAGCACTTCAACTCCCCCTCCCACTCCCAGTCTGACCTTTCTGTCATGGGCCTCCTCCAGTGCCATAGTGAGGCCCACCGGAAATTGGAGGAACAGCACCTCATATTTCGCTTTGGCAGCTTGCAGCCCAGCAGTATGAACATTGACCTCCAACTTTAGATAGTTCCTCTGTCCCTCTCTTCCCCTCCCCCTTCCCAGTTCTCCCTCTATCTTCCTGTCTCCACCTACATCCTTCCATTGTCTCGCCCGCCTGATATCAGTCTGAAGAAGGGTCTCGACCCGAAAGGTCACCCATTCCTTCTCTCCTGAGATGCTGCCTGACCTGCTGAGTTACTCCAGCATTTTGTGAAATAAATACTTTCGATTTGTACCAGCATCTGCAGTTATTTTCTTACAATGCCATCAGACATTCTCCAATCAAATGATTTGTCAATTTTCCAATTGACAGTTAAGAGAAATATTGTTAATTTCCACGAATAAAAATACAAGTAAATCCATTTAGGATTATTTTAACCTATGAACTGTATATGACTATTTTAAATTTAAAATTAAGTTGTATGTTTCTTTAAATTCTTTTAGGAGGATGGTTGGAAAGAAGCAGTAAATGATTCGGGGTTCCAAGCCAAGGTAACTTGCACCTTTTACTGCTGGAGAAGTTAGGAAATGTGAACTATAACAACATCCGTTCAAGATGGAGCATGATTTGTTTCAAAAGGCAAAGTTGTGGTGGGGTAGCATTAACTGCACATGGAACAGTAACGATTCTCATTTTCCAAGAGTTGAAATTGTATTCAAATTGCAGTTGAACATCATGCATTTTGGGCTACTGAATAGAATTCAAAGGAGAAAGTAGCCTTGTTTCAAAGTATTGTGTTTTACATTCAATGCCTGATGTTTTGTAGAAACATTCTCGTATTGGTTAGTCAGTATTTTGAAATAACAAATTAATGCACTAGATTGTTGTCTGTAAAATAATTCCATAATTTGGAACTGGAGGACACACTTGTTCCTTAAAATGCCATTTGATCGGCTGGAGACATTAACTTGCTTGAATGGAGCATCTCTTTGGAGGGATTTAATGAGGCTCTCCAACCTTTTTACCAAAATTAGATGCATCTCTGGAGGGGAGGGGAAAAATAACATTTGATTAATTGCTCCTAGAACTTCCAGCTTCATAATGGCTTGTATTCTTTCTTGTACATATGTATTGCGCTTGATTAAGTGTTCATCAAAACTAAAGGAGTGGCATGGTGGTGTAACTAGTAGGGCTGCTGTTGCTTGGCTACGATGACCAAGGTTCAACCTCTGATACCCTGCTGCCTGTATAAAGGTTTTCCCCAGGGGTTCTGGTTTCTCCACCACCCTATGTGTGGGTTTGTAGGTGACTTGTCCTTGGCGTGCAACCAAGAGGCAGAGTCTGGAGCTTGATGCGAATGTGAGGACAAGAGATTACACTGTATTACTGGGGAAATGGGATGGCTCTCAGTCAGCACAGATATGAAAACTATGTTGGTACAGATGCTCCTTGACTTACGATGGGGTTACGTTCCGATAAACCCATCGTAAATTGAAAATATCGTAAATGGAAAATGCATTTAATACACCTAACCTACCGAACATCATAGCCACCTAGCCTACCAAACATCGTAGCCACCTAGCCTACCGAACATCATAGCCACTGAACACCTTAGCCACCTAACCTACCAAACATCATAGCCACCTAACCTACCAAACATCATAGCCAACTAACCTATGAACATCATAGCCACCTAACCTACCAAACATCTGCCTTGCCTAACATAAACATGCTCAGAACACTTACATTAGCCTACAGTTGGGCAAAATCATCTTACACGCGTGGCTGACTGGGAGCTGCGTCTCACTGCCGTTGCCCAGCATCACGAGAGAGTATCGTACTGCATATCGCGAGCCTGGGAAAAGATCAACATTCAAAATTTGAAGTACGGTTTCTGCTGAATGTGTATCGCTTTTGCACCATTGTGAAGTCGAAATATCGTAAGTTGAAGCATCGTAAGTGGAGGAGCATCTGTATTAGAAATGTATGTCGTGTTGCAGCAACTCCTGGTCCTCTTCAGGTTACTGATGCTGTAACCTTACTCAAAACAATAAATGTGCCAGCCAACACCTTTGTAGCCTCCATCCCCAGTATTTTAGCCGAAAGAGCTTTTACACAATTTCTTCAATTAAGGATGTAACTCCTTATTTTATTCTGCAGCTCAGAGCCCCCCTTCCCCCCACCCCCCGATGTTTTTTTTAACATATCTTTAAATACAGGCTTGACTTTTGCTGACATCCTTAAATGCTCCGGTGCTTTACATTTTGAAGAATTGATGAGGGATTCCATGGTATTCTTTAGAGCTTAATTTAGACTGTAAGAGATTTAAGACGCACACAAACCACTATCCTGTGCCCAAACTCTCCCTGTAACTAATTCCCTCGACTCCTGGCAACATCATCGTAAATCCTCTCCGCACCCTTTCCAGAGTAATGACATTCTTCCTATAGCAGGGTGGTCTCAACTGAGCACAATACTCCAAATGAATGAAATGCGAGTTGTCTTAATTTCAAAAATTCCCTGTTCATGTCCTTTTGCAGACTATGCAGGTAGAAAGAGGAATTCCTCTGGAATGAACTTTGGCCTGTCTTAAGCAGCCTCCTGTCAGTATCTTTAGCTTCATGACCAGCAGAGAGCAGATTGTGACTACCAATAGCTGGAAATCTAAAACAAAAACAACAAATGTTGTAAACACTCAGCAGGTCGGGCAGCACAAGAAGAGAAACAGTTATTCACTCTTCTGGATGGGGAATCTTCATTAGAATGGAAAAGGAGTCAAAAGAAGCTTGTAAAGTTTTAGGGACGGAGATGGCAAAAGGTGTCTCTGATTAAAGGTGTCTCAAGTAGGGGTGACCACAGGAATAAACTGTAAACAAAGTTATCTAAACAGTGAATGAATGGGAGCATTGAGTGAACATAGACAAACAAACTTACGAGAATGTGGGAATTACGAACACCGAGCAGGAGGACAAGCCCAGCGGGACACACTGTGCACGAACTCCACTTCCAGGGGCAAAAGCTGAGCTATTATTCCAGGTGAATGGCCAATACAGGCCACGAAATTAAATGACCTGTAGCTGGATCATTCACTATTGTGTGCAGAAGGCTGCGACGTGCAGGCACAAGTTGAAGTGCTGTTCCTCCAGCAGTATTGTCACAGTGAGGCCCAAAGCAAACACTTGTTGGTAAAGCACTTCATTCCTGTTTGCACTGGTGTGTTTTGTATCCTGATGAATCCATGAACGGAGATGAACCATTTCAAAAGAGGGTAATGATTTAGTAATTTTAGGAATTATTTATTAATCTACCCTGTTCGGAAGTAACCGACTAACATTTGAGAGCAACATTTTCTCTGGAGAAATGTTTTCAAATATATATCTGACTCTTTTAAACAGGCAGACTCCAGGTTAAAAGCTCTCAATGCAACATTCAGAGTCAAAAACCCCGAGAAGTAAGTTGTCTTTTATGTTGTCACTTATTTTGAAATGCTGCTTTGCCTCGTAAGCCGAAGGCTTGTTTTAGTAATTTTGCGGTTTGTCTTTAATCAATCTTCACGTTGTGGTTTAAATTCCTTTCCTATCAGGGATGCATGGCAACATCTTCCACAGATGCAGTAATAGTTAGATTTTCAGAGCATAAATAACTGAAGTAATTAGGGTCATCAAACTGTACAGCATCGAGATGAGCCCTTCAGCCCACCTTGTCCAGAGCAACCAAGTTGACAAACTGGGGTAGTCACATGTTCATCATAAGTTATAGGAGCAGAATTAGGCCATTTGGCCCATCAAGTCTACTCTGCCATTCAATCATGGCTGACATATCTTTTCCTCTCAACCCCATTGCCCTGCATTCTCCCCATAACCCATGACACCCTAAGAATCTGTCAATCTCTGCCTTGAAAAATATCAATTGACTTGGCCTCCACAGCAGTCTGAGGCAGTGAATTCCACAGATTCACCACCCTCTGACTAAAGAAATCCCTCCTCACATCCTTTTATTCTGAGGCTATGGCCTCTGGTACGGGCACTCTTCCACTAGTGAAATGTTTTTCCAGCATTTGGCCCATAACCCTCTAAACACACCTTATCCATATCTGTGCAATTCTGATGTCAGCTGCAACTTACTAACACTTTTAATGTACATAACAAACAGTAGTGGGCTCAACACTGACAGCTGGGGCACATCACTGGTCACAGGCCTCCAAAACTACCTTTTGAATCCTTCCTTCAAGCCAATTTTGAAAGCAATTGTCTAGCTCACCGTGGATTCCATGAATCTAATCTACTATGTGCCTTTGTCAAAGGCCTTGCTTAAGATCATATAGACCACGTCTATAGCCCTGGCTTCATCAATACTAGTGAGCTCTTCAAATAAAAACTTGCAGAGTTGTGAGATACTATTTTCCATGCACAAAACCAAGCTGACTATCCCAAATGAGTCCGTCCCTCTCCAAAGGCTGGTAGATCCTACCCTTGAGAATCCCCTCCCACCAACCTTCCCACCACTGACTGAGCACACTGGCCTGTAGTTTCTTAACTCATCCTTGCTGCCTTTCTTAAATAGCAATCCAACATTAGCAAGCCTCCAGTCTTCCAGAACTTCATCTGCAGCTAACGATGATGCAAATATTTCTGCAAGGGTCTCTACAATTTCCTCTCTGGCTTCCCACAAGGTCCGAGGAAGCACTTGGTCATGCCCTGGGGATTTCTCCACCTTGATACACTTTATTTCAACCAATACCACATCTTTGGATAATAAAGTATCATTCATTCATTCATTGACAGTTTTTTTGCCTAGTATTTTCTGATGGATGTCAAAACAATTTATAAAATCAGAATTTCGAGCACAAAAGGCCTTAAAATGCAAAGCAGTGCTTTATCGAAGAATTTCATAAGCTTCAAATTCTTATTATATATCTACTCCCGAATCAGAGGCAGTGGATTGCAATGGATTGTAAATTTTAACCATGTCACCTCTTCTTTTGGCAATTGGCTTATTAATTGAGTGTCCCTGACAGCCTTTGAAATTTGCATTATTTATTAATGTATCTAAACCTGAAAGATTTTAAACATCCCTTTTAAATTTTGTTCTGCACGTCATTCTACTTATTGGTGATTTTATCAGCTTGTCACTTGGTAGATAGCACCTTTGACTTGTGAGTCTGAGGGCTGATTTGTTCCTCAATGCTGTTCAATGCTGAAATTGCAAGCAACAATGCTATTTTGATGTTGCAGTCTCTTGTGAATAGGGCATTAATGGAGTTCTTTCCTGTGCCTAATATTGAGATCTCAGTCAAGATTCCCTGAATTGTTTCAATATTGGCTCCCGCATTATTGTGTGTCAAAAGCCAAAAGTACCCCATTTGCCACAAAGGTGCTTTGAATAGTCCTGTGATATTAAAATATGCTACATAAACCCTTCTGTGTCATGAGAAAAATTACTCTTAAATTTCCCACATATTCCACTTTATGCCTTGACGTGTGTCCGTGTTTCACTTTTAAAATTGTTAAACATTTAGCTGAACAATAAATGGAAGCTAATTCTTAGGTTCTTAAACAATAGACAATAGGTGCAGGAGTAGGCCATTC
This sequence comes from Rhinoraja longicauda, assembly GCF_053455715.1. Lineage (NCBI taxonomy): Eukaryota > Metazoa > Chordata > Chondrichthyes > Rajiformes > Arhynchobatidae > Rhinoraja > Rhinoraja longicauda. Next base: position 66,913,187 of record NC_135960.1, on the reverse strand, counting down.
GGCCCTTCGAGCCAACACCGCCATTCAATGTGATCATGGCTGATCATTCTCAATCAGTACCCCGTTCCTGCTTTCTCCCCATACCCCCTGACAGATGTCATCAATTAAAAGAACCAGACCAGTTATTTGGCCTATTTGGTTGGTTGTGTTGATTTTATAAATTAAACGATTTCAGGAGGAGCTTGTTTTCTGACAAATGTAGTCACTCCTTTGATAGTATAGTAATCTCTAAAAATCAGTGCCCAAGACTTTGAATGTGACAGAGATACACATTTTGAGAACTGTTGAATGTTATTCCACTTAATCCTCCAATACTTTACGATGTTAGACAATGAGACTAAAGGGAGAACCAAATGTGTTTAAAGAGCGCATGATGATCCCACAGAGTTGATGAGCTAAGTTCCAGGGAGCGAATTGCCATTTTATTGTACAATAAGTACTGTACTGACTTTGGGGCTGTTTAGTTTTGGATTTTTGTAATCTGGGTCAAGATTTAAAAATGAAGAACTCTTCACTTATTCGCAGGAGATTTGTGGAGCTGAAACATTATGGGGATGAACTGCAGTCCGTCATATCGCAGCTTCTGCGGGTCAGAGCAGTACGTATTCCAAGAGTATTTCCCCTCATTCCCAGCATGATCGGCAATTGGAGAAACTTGAGTTCCAAAAGCATGCAGAAATTTTCAGCCATGTTTTTGTTGCGATGTAAGATTTTGTCCAGCCTTTTAGATATGTACGTGTAATATTTTGCATGTAGGGTAGACCAATTGTTTCAGATTTCTTAAATACTTATTTTCATTGCAGAGAGTGGCAGATCGTCTGTATGGTGTTTACAAAGTTCATGGAAATTATGGAAGGGTTTTCAGGCAAGTCGTAGAATTAGTACCACTTGAGTTTTTAGTTTGAAAATTTAAAATGGTACATATTTTGAAATTAAGTTTCAAAACTATGTGGTCATGTGGAGCATGCTATAATTCCACAATTTGTTTATTAATGGAGTGTGTAAACAGATCTCGAGTTCCTTACATCAACAGTTTTTAATACTTGTTGCTTAACATTTGATTTTCTTTTCAGTGGAAGATTTTGAGTAAGGCTTTCTGTTTATTGAGGATAATGGAAATATTAATTCAAACTTCTTTACATTGAATAGTGAATGGAGCGCGATAGAAAAGGAAATGGGAGATGGACTTCAGAGTGCTGGTCACCACATGGATGTGTACGTATATTTAAAGGGTCCCAACTAAAGTTCACAACTTATCGTGTGGACAGGTCCAACTTAAACTCCAGCAGTTGCTTCAAGTGAATTTAAAACATTTGTTCTTGAAGCAGTTGAAAAGCGCAATGTTACTGATACAATTTTCATATGTTTCAAAGACAAAGAAACAGCTGAAATTTGAGTAGCTAAATATAAAACCTCCAGGGGAATTTCTAGTTTTATAATTGTCGGAGCACTTTGGCATTGTTCCCAAATCCCTTTTGAAATCCCAGCCAAAATACGTGAAGTAATAAAAAGGCTGTTGTATTGCACACTTGATGAGTTCCATTTGTTTCACAAAATTATGGTATCAAGGGCTTTGGACTGTATGTGACTGGAAAAATTGGTCACGCAGGAGTGTTTGAAGCCCATCATCAGACTGAAGCAATTGTCGAGCAGCATGCAGTGGGTTGGTGATCTAAGAATGTGGTTATAAACATGTTGGAAATAGTTTCCATTGAAACATAAGACTGCCCTGTAACAATAGTTGGGGTCTCCGTGGAGTCGTTGAATATCATAACTGTTTGATTTAATGAACTGGTTTTCACATCAGTGAAGTTGCCTATGCCTTTTGTGGCAAAGGAAACACTTGTAATATTTTTGCAAGATTACATTTTTGCAGTTAATGTTCTGATACTTGTTGGCATTTTCAGATATGCAGCATCCATCGATGACATCCTAGAAGAAGAGGAGCACTATGCTGATCAGTTGAAAGAATATCTCTTCTTTGCAGAGGCTCTTCGGTGTGTATAGGCATCCAGACAGTTTAGTATTTGATTTGAACATTAGCAATGTGCAGTATTTGTGTTTATTACTTGTCGCATAATTAGTTTTTTTAACACAATTTTTTAAATTCTAGGTCTGTTTGTAGAAAACACGAATTACAACAGTATGACTTGGAGATGGCTGCTTTGGATCTAACGACAAAAAAACAGCAGAGGGAAGAGCTGGCCACTGGGGTGCGACTAACTACCTTCCTCTTGTCTTTACCCCACTCCCGAGCCCCCTCTCTGCTTTCTTGTTCTCAGATTGCGCCTTGGTTTCAATCAAATGATGAATTTTCACCACATGACATAGCATTGTGAATTTTTAGTGGAGTATTCTTCTCAGAGGAGACAGGTTTGTGGTGCAAGAGTGCTGGAGGCATGTGACCAGTGAAGCTCTGCAAGGGTCTTTACCAAACAGAGGTCCTAGCAAAGGTGAAAGGGACAAAATTTAATATGCAACTGCGGAACAACATTTTCACAGAGGGTGGTGGGTGTATGGAACGAGCTGCTAGATGAGGTAATTGAGGCAGATTCTATCATGGCATTTACAAGACAGTTGGACAGGTTCATGGATAAGTAAGGTTTAGAGGGATATGGGCTGTACATGTGCATTTGGGACTACTGTAGATGGGGCATCTTGGTCAGCATGGACAAGCTGGCCCATAAGGCCTTTTTCTGTGCTGCCTGCCTCTGACTGTGACACTATGATGTGAGTGTGTACGTGTGAACATTGGTGTTTTTTCTTTTAAAGTAAATGTATTTTTGCAATTCACGTTAGTCAATCTATTTTGAGTCAAAAATCATTTTTTCAGCTGGTTGAGCTTTGGTATCAGGAGGGAAATAGGATAATTGTTCCCACAGCAGAGAGGTTGAGAGCTGGGGTCAAAATGAAGACCAATGGCAAAACTCGTACAAGAATGTTACACAGCAAGTGCAAGTCTGGGAATTGCTGCCTAGAGTGGTAGTGGATGATGTTCCATTGTAGCATTCAAACAGGAGCTGAATAGGTTGAGTTTGCAAGGTATGGGGGACTATCTGGATTGCTCTTACACCGGATATGGACTTGATGGTCTGAACAGTCTCCTGTGCCACATCCATACTCTGTGTGTGATGTGCCATTGGGTTAGAAAAGAACCTTTATGACCTCGTGGATCTGGGCGATTAGTATTGTCATCCTACCAGTTTCAATTGCTGTTATAAATCAGCTTGGTTGCCAAATGCCACGTTTGAAGGACCAGCCAGCATGTGGTTGTGACTGATCTGCAGCAGGAGCTGAAATGACCCTGTTTATAGATGATGTCTTGAGGGAGGAAAGCAGATGCTCCACTAAATGGGGAAAAGCAAATTGCAAAAAACATTTCAAACTGTTGATGTTGATGATTCAGTAATAATGCTAGTTACTTGAATCGGTGTTGAAATGCTGCCAATATCTCATCATAAGTGATGTAGCGATATTGTCGCAAGCTTTTGTGCAGTTTGCTAAGTGAGCCTGATGTGTTCACTGAATGTGTCTTGGTTAATCAGTGCCAGACTTGTATAATGATGACACGAATGAGGCCACTCTGCCCCCTGGCTGCAAGGCAGCTTTCAGCTGCCATTTATTTCTTTGTATCTTTGCAACTTCTCTCACAGGCCCATCAGCTCTCTTTTAATTCCTCAGCCAGTGCCCACACTCAGCGATACTTTACAGCAGCTAATTAACCCACGACGCATCTTTGAAATGGGGGAGGATACAGGAACATCCAGTAGAAATTTTAACAAACATGTAAACTCCAAACAAACAACATTTCTAGATCAGGGCTGAACTAGCTTCATCTCCTGCTTCAGGTTCTTACCTTGAACTCAATTCTGCGCATGGTGTAATGCTGGATATCATACCTAGGAACAAAATTAAAACATCAAAGACAATTGTATTTATACCTGTGAGTCTTACTAATTTTATATCCTGATTTATGTAGACTGTGCGGACATTTTCACTGAAAGGCATGACCAGCAAACTCTTTGGACAAGAGACCGCAGAACAAAGGGAAGCCAAGCTGAATCTGTTAGAGGAGCAAATTGTGGATGGAGAGGAGCTCGTGAAAGCCAAAAATCTAGAGTGCGAGTAAGGCAACAACTTAAACTAAACTGAAACTCAGTACAAATGACATATTGTGCCACTATTATTATTAAAATTTGTGCAAGATATATTTTATTTACAATGTGCACTATTTTGTTTGGAAGTGTTTCCTTTGGTGGACTTCCTGATTCAACATTGCAAGCTAGGAAGTGGCGTCGCTGTGCAGCAGCTGTGGCTCACCTACAGCCCGTTCGTCTTGTGTGTTTTTTTTGTTGTTTTTTGTCTTAATTGTAGTGTTTAGATGTGATGTGGTGTTTTTTTGTGGTTGTGTACGATATGTGGGAGAAACGGAAAAATTGTCTCTTCCGAACGGAGACCCGACCTTTTTTTCTGGGTGGTGTCTCCATTCCCCCTGCGCCTTACCATCGGCCAAACACCTGGAGCTGGCGGCCTCCTGCTGGGACCACCTGGGGCTCTGGTTTGCGGACTGTACTCACCACCTGCGGAGCTGGCTGCCTTCGGGGGCTGTGGCTGCGACTTGCCTTCGGAGGCTCCGGAGGCTTCGGCCGTGGGCTGCGTGGATATCGGAAGCTCGCAGACCCCTGAGTGGGAGCCGATATCGGGAGCTCCGGCAGCGTCTTCGCCCGCCCCGAATCGCGGGGCTTGGGTCGGCTCGCCGCGGACCTTTCACTGGCCGCGGGATTTTCTCCGCATGGCGGGGGCTTCAATGTCGGAGCCACGACTGCCCCGACGTGGCAACTTCAACAGCCTGACCGCGGGAGAAGACGACAGGGGAAGAGAAAAGACATTCTGGCCTTCCATCACAGTGCGGAGGTGACTGGAAGAGACTCACTGTGATGGATGTTTCTTTTTTGTTTTGTTTTGTGTTGGTTTGTGATTGTGTGTGTTATTGCTTATTTTTATTGCTCTTATTGTTGGACTGTGGGTGACAAAATCTCGTCCAAAAGACTTGTTTTTTTGGATGATAATAAAGGCGATTCTGATTCTGAAATGGGACTGGCTTAGATGGGGCATCTTGGTTGGTATGGACGAGTTGGGCCGAAGGGCCTGTTTCCACAATCCTAGATACAGTCGACAAGATCTAAAACATGAGGGTCCTTCCAAAGAAGGGTTTCATGTGCACATTGGTGAACTGAGCATGGATTTTTTTATCCAAGTACACCACAATAGATGCATTTTATAATTTGGCATTTGTGTGGAATTCTGTGATGAGTTTGATGTTGAGGGGAGCCCGGAATGAAAAAACTTTACTGTCCCTTATGTTCAAGGTCTTTTGGTCGTCAGCTTTCTCATTGAATGCACTGTTGGATGTCCTTGCCTACTCAATGCAACAATGGCCCTGGCTTCCCCAGCTTAGCAGTAATTTTCTAACGGTATCCATAGAAAGCATGGTGCTCTCTCTAATTAAGTTAAACTGCCAGTTTATGGAATGCAGGTTGTAGTACATGCCGTGCTTTGAGGTATTTGTGTAGAGTGTTTCCCTTTCAGCGCCCTTAACTCCTGCGTAGGAACGTTGAGTGCTGTTTAACGGCATATCCACGATTAAAACCTTGGTTCGATGGTGATGCTATTGGTTCTCCAAGACTGTTTGGCAGTGACATGCTCCCATTTAAACTGACATTTACTCCATCACTATCAGTGAAAAAGGTCTGAATTGATTTTGTTCCACAGAGTAGGCTTTTGTTAAGGAATAATTTTTGCGTTATAGTGACTATTTATGTAGAAACGGCCCCAATTTAATCATCTTGCCTCGGGCTATTACTGGGCAGAGGTTTGAGCACATCTTTGATGTTACCAACCAGATTAAGATTCCAATGTTTTTCCTTTGATGGTTCCCAGCTATTTATCTCTTGAAAAGAAAGTTTATATTAGTATTTCTGGTGGAGTGAAAGCAAGGTTGGATCGCTGTTACTATTTCTGGTCCACTTTAATTAACCTTTGAAATGATGTCGGATCTCTATTTACGAATGTCTTGCTCAGTGTTTCTTAAATGGTGTTTTTAATAAGTATTGAACTTGTGCTTCAGAGAGTTGAGCTGAGCAACCTGAGATGCATCGGATTTCTTTTTGTTTATCTTGACACCTTTACGCAGCTTTCGTTTCAATTTAAACACCATCTTCTATTCCCGTTTTAAAGCTGTTACGGTATGTTTTACTTCTAGAAATTTTGTGACAAATGCTTGGACTGACATTGAGCGTTTCAAGGAACAGAAGAACAAGGATTTGAAGGAGGCCCTGATCAGCTATGCGGTGATGCAGATAAGCATGAGTAAAAAGGTGAGTGGATTATTCACATTTTCTCAAATTAATGTGAACACTATAATATGCAGGGTCAAAGCTGATGAGAAACCCACTCTTGGACGAAGGGATTAAAAGTAACATTAGCAAATTTGCAGATGATACAAAGCTGGGTGGTATTGTGAGCTGTGAGGAAGATGCTATGAGGTTGCAGGGTGACTTGGACAGGTTGTATGAGTGGGCGGATGCATGGCAGATGCAGATTAATGTGGATAAGTGTGAGGTGGTAAGAATAAGAAGGCAGAGTATTATCTGAATGGTGTCAAGTTATGAAAAGGGGACGTACAACGAGATCTGGGTGTCCTAGTGCATCAGTGACTGAAAGGAAGCATGCAGGTACAGCAGGCAGTGAAGAAAGCCAATGGAATGTTGGCCTTCATAACAAGAGGAGTTGAGTATAGGAGCAAAGAGGTCCTTCTGCAGTTGTACAGGGCCCTAGTGAGACCGCACCTGGAGTACTGTGTGCAGTTTTGGTCTCCAAATTTGAGGAAGGATATTCTTGCTATTGAGGGCGTGCAGCGTAGGTTTACTAGGTTAATTCCCGGAATGGTGGAACTGTCTTATGTAGAAAGACTGGAGCGGCTAGGCTTGTATACACTGGAATTTAGAAGGATGAGAGGGGATCTTATCGAAACATAAGATTATTAAGGGGTTGTTCATGTTAGAGGCAGGAAACATGTTCCCAATGTTGCGGGAGTCCAGAACCAGGGGCCACAGTTTAAGAATAAGGGGTAGGCCATTTAGAATGGAGATGAGGAAAAACTTTTTCAGTCAGAGTTGTAAATCTGTGGAATTCACTGCCTCAGAAGGCAGTGGAGGCCAAGTCTCTGAATGCATTCAGGAGAGAGCTAGATAGAGCTCTTAAGGATAGCGGAGTCAGGGGGTATGGGCAGGAACGGGGTACTGATTGAGAATGATCAGCCATGATCACATTGAATGGTGGTGTTGGCTCGAAGGGCCGAATGGCCTACTCCTGCACCTCTTGTCTATTGTCATCCCCTCCAGCAGATATCCTAGCATCTGATTATCAGGTTTGAAGAAGTAGTTAATGGGTCGGTAAAGCAGAGCCAATGGGTGTAGTGTTCAGTTAGATGCCAAAGAATGGCTACACGGTTGTATGTCGTTAGGGCATCATTATTGCAGATAGATGATTGGGAGGAACATTAGTTCTGAGACCATTCAATCAACATTTTCACTGTATATTGCGGAGTGTTTCCTGTGTGTTTGCGTCTTGCTTTAATTTTTACTGACAGAGAATGATGGACAATAACAGATTGAATGGAATGTGCTTGTTTACTTGGGGACTTCAGGCTGATCGGGTGATTTTGTGCACCTATTCTCTCCGCGAGGGCTAGACTCACAGTGTTTCTCTTTGGTTGCGAAGTTCAGATTGGGGCATATTCCCATTAAGGAGTCGAGCATGTAGCACTACGGTATGAGATATACTTTTAATTTGAAGTAAAAGGATGGGGAATATTGGAATTCCCTAGAGTTATGAGAGATTTGGGAGTTTTTAAAAAAAATGAAGCAATGTTAAGATTGGGTTGTTTTTAACAAAGGTGATAGAAATGAATGGTGAACTCTAACCAGTGTAACCAGTTTCAGGTAGTGATTTACTCTGTCCCTGTGCAGTGTGAAAGTCAGTGCCAATTACAGAAACTTGCCTATTTTTCTTTAGGGGTAATTTTAGAGCTCCAAAAATAACCATTGCTCATTTCAAAGTGCTTTTATTCAGATTTGATAGTACAGTGCAAGTTGTTTGATTCCATTGTTCAGTATGTGAGCAGACAATTGCATGTGTTCAACAAATCTCCATGTGCAGTTTTGCCATTTTAAATAAAAAATTATGCTCCAACATTTTGGCTCCTTCCCTCCCTCTCTCCACCCCAGTCCTTCCTAGTAATTTCCTTGTAAAACAGAAACCAGCTATTGAGTCCTGCAGTCTGAAAACTCACCAGGTGCGAATGCTAATTTAAAAAAAGAATATATAGTCTTACCAATCAATAATTAAGACAGTGTTCTATTTTCAGTTTGGTGGTTGTACTGAAATGCTTCCAAAGAGGTTTAAATGATCTGCTGAGAACATGCATTTGCTCCAGTTTATCAGATTACTTAAACTAAATAAACAAAGTCACGAGTACACTCCAAATGCTGACTTGATGTAAAAAAAACATTTTGATAAACACTCTTTTATGCATCGCTCAAATTTCCCTGTGTGAAGAAATGGCTTCTTGAAGCAGTAGCAATCTGTTGTAGTTCTTCAAAGTTTCTGAAGTTGTTCATGGTTGAGTTTAGTTTTGGTTTAGTTTAGAGATACAGCGCGGAAACAGGCCCTTCAGCCCACAGAGTCTATCGCTCTGTTGGTCCAGCGATCAGCGATCCCCGCACATTAACACTATCCTACACACACTAGGGACAATTTACACATACACCCAGCCAATTAACCTACATACCTGTACGTCTTTGAAGTGTGGGAGGAAACCGAAGATCTCGGAGAAAACCCACGCGGTCACGGGGAGAACGTACAAACTCCGTACAGACGGCGCCCGTAGTCGGGGTCGAACCCGGGTCTCTGTCGCTGCAAGCGCTGTAAAGCAGCAACTCTACCGTTGCGACACCATGGCAACAGTTTAAACTTATTATTGAAACTGAAAATATTGTGCTTCATGATGGAACTTTCCCAGCTGAGTGAAACATTCCCAGTTTGGAAGAGATGAGTACTTCGGTTAGCATGAATATGCACTTTAGGCTTGGTGTAGTTTAGAGATACAGCGCGGAAACAGGCCCTTCGGCCCACTGTGTCTGCACCGACCAGTAATCCCTGTAAGAGGTAAGAAAGGGAACAGATTACTTAACTGATGCACACGAGAGTTTAAACACAACTGCGAACAACGTCAGAAACATTCTCTTCCTCCCTATTTAAAAAAAAAAAGACATTTACTCAAAGCAATTTGTAATTGTTAATCAATTTGATTAAAGCTCGGGAATAGATTGAAATGATCAAATCAACTCTGGGTTTTGGGATCAGCAAAAGATTAATATAAATGCATCACAAGTTTCCTGGTTCCCTTCTACTTTCTCATGCATGAATGGCAATCCTGCTGCAGTTCCCACAGTGGAGAGCAAATGCCCACCGCGGTGAAAGAACTGAAGCTTATAGTAGATTCCAATTCAGTCATTTCTGCATTGGTAAGGTAATGGACAATAGACAATAGACAATAGGTGCAGGAGTAGGCCATCCAGCCCTTCGAGCCAGCACCGCCATTCAATGCGATCATGGCTGATCACTCTCAATCAGTACCCCGTTCCTGCCTTCTCCCCATACCCCCTCACTCCGCTATCCTTAAGAGCTCTATCCAGCTCTCTCTTGAAAGCATCCAACGAACTGGCCTCCACTGCCTTCTGAGGCAGAGAATTCCACACCTTCACCACTCTCTGACTGAAAAAGTTCTTCCTCATCTCCATTCTAAATGGCCTACCCCTTATTCTTAAACTGTGGCCCCTTGTTCTGGACTCCCCCAACATTGGGAACATGTTTCTTGCCTCTAATGTGTCCAATCCCCTAATTATCTTATATGTTTCAATCAGATCCCCCCTCATCCTTCTATATTCCAGTGTATACAAGCCTAATTGCTCCAGCCATCTGAGATGATACTGTACAATAGTTTGTTCTTATTCCCTTACCTGGTTTGGGATGAATGGTAGTGAGGTGCAAAATGGAAATTGGTTTATTAATTGTTTGCAAATTAAAATGCTTTTAGGAGTTACAGATAAGTATTGTTGCATTATATTGATATGGATGAGGATATTGTAATTCAGTGATTTGCAAAATGTGCGGATTATTTTAGATTTGGTGCTTTTGCCAAAATTGGCACAAGTTGGCAATAATTCAAATTTCCACCAACATTGGAGCTTGGCTTTAAATGTTTTAATTTTAATTAAAAGAGACCTAGTGTATTTTGCAACGATAGAGATTCACTGTTTTCCCATTGGGAAAGAATGAACATGGACCATGTGAATGGGTGCAGGTTAGCATTGGGATGGGAGGCAGAGTACTGCTGGTCCTGTTTGGAGATGTGAATATAAATATGAACATTGACTTCTCCAACTTTAGATAGTTCCTCTGTCCCTCTCTTCCCCCCCCCCCCCCCCCTTCCTAGATCTCCCACTGTCTTCCTGTCTCCACCTATCTCCTTCCTTTGTCCCGCCCCCCTGACATCAGTCTGAAGAAGTGTCTTGACCCGAAACGTCACCCATTCCTTCTCTCCTGAGATGCTGCCTGACCTGCTGAGTTACTCCAGCATTTTGTGAATAAATACCGTTGATTTGTACCAGCATCTGCAGTTATTTTCTTACACTATAAACATAGCTGATATCGGTATAAATTGTTAGATCCAGGAAGAAGACAACATATGATTAAAATGAAGTTGAGCATTATTTTTGTTTGTTACTTGAACAAATATATTCTAGTCGACAAGTTGGTCTTGAAAAAGCATGCATCTTAAATTGCTTAACATTGTTTTGAAAGGATATCACCAAAAGTAATTGTAAAATGCATTTTTGTTTTTAGGGAATTCAAGTTTGGACCAATGCAAAGGAATGCTTTAGCAAGATGTAAACGTTTGTATTCAATAAACTTGAACACGAAGAGAAGCACAAATTGTAGATTTCAAAACTGTATATGTTGAGCACATGGATTCCTCTTTACAGCGATTGTATGTGTCTCTCAATCCACTTGTTGACTGGGCACAAAGAAACTTTTGTAAGAAAGCGTCTTACTAATAAAGTTCAAAACTCATGTTTCCAGGGATGTGGGGTTAAGGGGAAAGCAGGCAGTGAATTTCATTCTGTTACTAATCCATATGCTATGCTGGTTTCTTCCTGTGGATTTGGAGGCTTCAGATCATTTCCAGATGTGGTCGCATTGTGCCAATTGTTATTTTTGACATTTTGCAAAGGCTTTCATCGGGGCTTTTTTTTTCCATGATCTTCATAAAATGTATGACTGCTCCAATAGGGTTACGGGTCTAACCTTTTCCAGTCCTGTCTCAACCTTTCTTTAAAAGTTAGATTAAATTTTGCCTTTGAGAAAATTCCAGTTTATTTTGTAGCTGAATTTTGTAATTGCATAAGTGAGCGGCTGACCATTCAGCACGTTCTAATATTTGGCTGGAATATGGAGGAAATGCCTTTCAGCCACCAGCCTGATTAATGATACAGGACCTTAATATTTTGCAAATGACCATTTGTTATAAGTGATGGTAATCAGTTTGGATGCCATTTTGTCATGCGTGTCAATTATACCAAGGGTAACTGGGCTTGCAACCTGTCCACAAGCAGGTCAATGCCAAAGTCCAGTTTAATTCTACCTGCAAACATGGGAGAAATGTACCTTTTATACTTTTCTCTTCCTCCTCCAAATTCTGCTGGTGTTTCAATACTAAGATTCAGTTCTTGACACTAATTTGTAACTGCAGTAATGCTATCATTGTTTAAAGATTGATGGTGAAACACTTCAGTAATTACAGCAGGAGTTTGGAGGGAAAATTGCCATTTTTCTATTTAAGTTAACGACACCAGAACTGTCAATGGGTAAAGTTCACTTCCATTGTAAGCATGCTTTACGCAAGAGGTGCAATTCTTTAATTTTGTTCTGACTAAAATGGTGGATTACAAAAGTTTGGCTCATTACAACTTAATGTGAAGGTGATCTTTGTTTAAAAAGAAATGAAGAACCAATTGTCAGGTTAAGAGCAGATGACAAAAGGGAGAATTTGAACACTTGTAAACACCACCTGTTTGGACAGCGAAAAAAAAATAATGATGTAACGGATGCTATTTGTAGTTTATACATTTTCTCTTAAATGCCAAACTGAATAAGAAACACTAAACAAAGGTGCCTTAATCTTTCTGCCAGTCTTGTACACGTTTTTACCTGGGAACAAATGATTACTGCGTGTTTTTTTTATTTCTATTTTGATTTGCTTAAATTGTCAAAAGTTCAGAATTCATGGATGGCCTAGTCCTTTTGGTTTATAGAGAAATAATAGTTTCTCCTGTTAACTTCACTCACTCTCTCCCTCCTACGTAGATACTGTGCCAAATACGCGAAATAAAATTGCTTTTGAAAATGCACATGATGGTTTTTTTTGTTTCATTCTAGTTGGAGATTTTTACTGGACTTCAGTCAGGTCAGTTCTCAGCACATTAACTGATTTTGAGATTCTATCGCAACTTCTTGACCAGGGTTTCTGACTCAATGAGGCTGTTGCCTCAGTTCTTTATTGCCTATCCATGTGGTTGTTTTAGTTCCCAGTCCAGCAGCACCCTAGATTAGTTTTGAAATGATTGTAGATTCCTCACTAGCACTGCAACATTGGACATGTACCTTCAGCCTGCCTCTTGTCCCACTGCCTGGGTATCTACTCACCACGAGCCAAATGATCATCAAGGTGGTTTATCCCAAATGGAACCCATGACATCAAACATGGAATAGCGTTGCGGCCATCAGCAGGACTGGAGCCTAATGCTGCATACTGCTTTAACATTGTGTACAAGTTGTGTAAAATGATGTGCATAAACTGCACACAATCTAACAATCTATCACAATCTAATAAAACGATTTTTCATTGATATTAATTCAAATTGATACAAACATGGCATCCAAGAATAATACCATGCTGTGTTTTATTTGCCTATCCAGATTGGCATTTTTCTAGATTTGATCCTGCAAACAGTGGTGCAAACAGAACCATCTCTGCCATTTATGATGTCTGTGATTGAGTTGGTCTTTATCTCCTGTCTGTATGTTGCCCGCCTGTTCCATTGTACAGTGCCTGTATGTTGCCTGTTTCTTTGTACATTGTATGTTGCCTGTTCCTCTGTACATTGTCTGTATGTTGCCCGCCTGTTCCATTGTACAGTGTCTGTATGTTGCCTGTTTCTTTGTACATTGTCTGTATGTTGTCTCCCTGTTCCTTTTCTGAAGTTGTGTATTGTTTCACCATCGTTTGGACCAAGTGGGGTGACACAATTATTAAGTTTTCGTGGACTGTTTTTAGTTTAGCTTATTGCCACTTGTAACATTTGGATAAAACTAGATGGGTGTAGATTTTAGAAGGGAGAATGATCATTTGTAAAGGTACGGCAGTAGCACCAGCTCAAACACACAGCTGCTTCGTCTGGGAGCTTGGAGTGTTTATGTGCACTAACTAATTTAACCCAGACGTCTGAGAAAGGTTCTTGACCTGAGACGTCACCTATTTCTTTTCTCCAGAGATGCTGCCTGGTTACTCCAGCTTTTTGTGTTTATCTTTGGTTTAAACCAGTATCTGCAGTTCCTCCCTGCGCATGTTACTTACTACCCGTTAGTTGATAGCCATTGTAGAAAAAGAACATTACTGATTTGGAGAATAAATTAGCTTGCTTGCAGCAAACAGGTTTCTTTTCCATACACCTTGAAATAACTTTTCAGTGCAAGTCAAACCAATGAGTCCAGTGGATGCAGACTGATGAAAAACATCAGAATAGGTAATTTACAAAACGTAGTTACTTTTTTTTTGATAGCCGTTGTATGAAAAACAACACTGGGATTCAAGGAGAGATAGCAGAACGGATAGGACATTGGCTTCATGGAAGGAAGGAAGGCGAGGGTGATGGTGAAAGATTGCTTCTCAGACTGGAGGCGTGTGACTCGTGGTGTTCCTCGGTACAGTGATGGACCCCGTTACTGTTTGCCATCTATGTCAATGATTTGGATGATAACTTTCTTGGCAAGATTAGCAAGTTTGCAGATGAGACAAAAGTGGTTGGTATTGCAGATAATGAAGATGGGTTGCGAAAAATTGCAGCAGGATCTTGAACGATTGGCCAGGTTGGCTGAGAAATGGTTGATGGACTTTAATATGAAGAAGTTACGTTTCGGTAAGTTGAGCAGAACCTACACAATGCGTATAAGAAAATAACTGCAGATGCTGGTACAAATCGAAGGTATTTATTCACAAAATGCTGGAGTAACTCAGCAGGTCAGGCAGCATCTCGGGAGAGAAGGAATGGGCGACGTTTCGGGTCGAGACCCTTCTTCAGACTGAAGAAGGGTCTCGACCCGAAACGTCGCCCATTCCTTCTCTCCCGAGATGCTGCCTGACCTGCTGAGTTACTCCAGCATTTTGTGAATAAAGGACCTACACAATAAATGGTTGCGTTCTGGGGAGTGTTATAGTGCAGAGGGATTTTTTTTAGTTGATGACCATTGGCTGAAAGACAGCTCCACTGCTTTGACAATGGTGAATTTGCCTGCTTCCAGCAAACAGCATTCATTTCCATACATCTTGAAATAACTTTTCAATACAAGGTACTCCAATCAAACCAATGGATACAGAGAAATGGATGCAGAGTGATGAAATAATTACAAAGCGTTGTCACTTCCTACATTTAGTTAATAGCCGTTGTATGAAAAAGATTACCGTATGAAAACAGTGAATGAGCCTGTTTACAGCAAACGGCATTCATTTCAATACATCTTGAAATAATGTTTCTGTGCAAGTTGCTACAATCAAACCAATGGATACAGAGAAATACATCAGAAACTAGTTTACAACACATAGTACCTTTCAGTTGAAATCTGTTGTATGAAAAAGCAACATTACTGCTTTCGAAACAGTGACGTTGCTTGTTTGCAGCAAACAGCAGTCAACTTATTTACATCGGCGAAACCAAGCGCAGGCTCGGCTATCGCTTCGCTGAACACCTGCGCATTGACCAAACTGATCTCCCGGGGGCCGAGCACTTCAACTCCCCCTCCCATTCCCAGTCTGACCTTTCTGTCATGGGCCTCCTCCAGTGCCATAGTGAGGCCCACAATTGGAGGAACAGCACCTCATATTTCGCCCGGGCAGTTTGCAGCCCAGTGGTATGAACATCGACTTCTCCAACTTTAGATAGTTCCTCTGTCCCTCCCTTCCCCTCCCCCTTCCCAGATCTCCCTCTGTCTTCCTGTCTCCACCTATATCCTTCCTTTGTCCCGCCCCCCTGACATCAGTCTGAAGAAGGGTCTCGACCCGAAACGTCACCCATTCCTTCTCTCCTGAGATGCTGCCTGACCTGCTGAGTTACTCCAGCATTTTGTGAATAAACAGCAGTCATTTCCATGCATCTTGAAATAACTTCAGTACAAGGTGCTACAACCAAACCGATGTCTCCAATGGATGCAAAGCGATGGTACATCAGAAAAGGTAGTTTAAAACACATTGTTACTGAATAACATTTAGTTGATATCATATCATCATCATATCATATATATACAGCCGGAAGCAGGCCTTTTCGGCCCTCCAAGTCCGTGCAGCCCAGCGATCCCCATACATTAACACTATCCTACACCCACTAGGGACAATTTTTACATTTACCCAGCCAATTAACCTACATACCTGTATGTCTTTGGAGTGTGGGAGGAAACCGAAGATCTCGGAGAAAACCCACGCAGGTCACGGGGAGAACGTACAAACTCCTTACAGTGCAGCACCCGTAGTCAGGATCGAACCTGAGTCTCCGGCGCTGCATTCGCTGTAAAGCAGCAACTCTACCGCTGCGCTACCGTGCCGCCCTATTGCTGTAGCTGTTGTATGAAAAATAACTCCAACACTGGAAAGAGTGAATTAGCCTGCTTGCAATAAATTGTATTCATTTCCACTCATCGTGAAATAACTTTTCAGTGCAAGATGCTACAATCAAACCGATCACCCCAATGGACGCAAAGTGATGAAGTACATCAGAACCATTAGTTTACAATATGTTGTTACTTCGTACCTTTTAGTTGATAGCCGCTATATGAAAAATAACTCCACTGCTTTGGAAACATTGAATTAGCCTGTTTGCAGCAAACACCATTTGTTCCCATACATCTTTGTAATTGTAATGAATTTGTTAGACAAGTTTGTAAAAACATAGAAAGAATTTGATTTGCCATACAATCATACCGAAAAAGCACCAGGACAAACTACATAAAAATTAACATAAACATCCACCACAGTGCACTGTGATGGAAGCCAATAACGTATTAGCTTCTTCCCTTCTTTTCTCCCACGGTCGGGGCAGTCGAGCCATCCACTGTCGAAGCTCCCGCGTCGGGGCGATTGGAGTTCCTGCGGTTTGGAGCTCCCGAAGTCGGTCCCTAAACCAAGGACAGCGAGCTCCACGATGTTCAGTACGCAGGCGCCCGTGGTTGGAGCTCCTGAAGTCGATCCCCAGCAAAGGGACCACCAGCTCCACGATGTTAGGCTGCAGTGCGGACGGAGATACGATACGGAAAAAGTTGCATCTCCATCGAGGAAAGAGATTAAAAAAGTTTCCTCCACCCCCCCCCCACATAGTACAAAACTAAAGATACATTAAAACATACATTTAACAACAGACTAAAAACAACAAAAGAAGAAAAGGATGAGACTGACTGTTGGCGAGGCTGCCATCGAACGGCGCCACATGGTCTTGAAATAACTTACTTGTAAAGTGCTACAATTAAACCAATGACTCCAATGGATGCAGAGTGATGAAATACATCAGAAAAGGCAGTTTACTAACTTTTATTTGAAAGCCATTGTATCTAGTGGAATTCCGCAAGGGTCGGTGTTGGGGCCGCATCTCTCCACGTTGTATATTAATGATTTGGATCAGGTAATGAAGGCTTTGTGGCCAAGTTTGCTGATGATGCTAAGGTAGGTGGAGAGCAGGCAGTGTAGAGGAAGCATGGACTCTGCAGAAAGACTTGGGCAGATTAGGAGAGTGGGCGGAGAAGTGGCGATGAAATTCAGTGTAGCAAAGTGCGGAGTCATGCATCTTGGTAATAAGAATAAAGGCGTAGATTATTTTGTAAATGGGGAGAGAATGCATAAATCGGAGGTGCAAAGGGACATGGAAGTGCTGGTACAGGACTCCTGAAAAGTTAATTTGCAAGTCGATTTGGTATTAAGGAAGGCAAATTCTTGGAATTTGTAAACGTTAGTTTACAATATGTTGTTACTTAGTACCTTTTAGTTGATTTCCGCTGTATGAAAAACAATTCTATTGCTTTGGAAACATTGAATTAGCCTGTTTGTAGCAAACATCATTCATTTCCATACATGTTGAAATTACTTTTCAGTGCAAGGCAAGGTGCTACAATCAAATCAACGACTCCATAGGATGCAGAGTGATGAAATACATGAAAAAAACGTAGTTTACAACATGATGTTGCTTACTACTACTTTTTTGGTAAGAAAATAACTGCAGATGCTGGTACAAATCGAAGGTATTTATTCACAAAATGCTGGAGTAACCCAGCAGGTCAGGCAGCATCGGCATTTCCATACATCTTGAAATAACTTTTACTTGCAAGGTGCTACACTCAAACCAATCACCCCAGTGGATGCAGATGGATGAAATACACCAGAAGAGCTAGCTTAAAACATGTTGTTACTTATTTCCTTTTAGTTAATAGACATTATATTAAAAACAACTCTCCCATATGGAAACTCTGAATTAGCATGTTTGCTGTATAGAGCATTCATTTGCATAAATCGTGAAATAACTTTTTAGTGCAAGGTGATTATATTAAACCAATGACTCCATTGGATGCAGAATGATGAAATACATCAGAGAGGTTGTTTACAACATTTCGTTGATAGGCGTTGTATGAAATACAACTATGCTGCTTTGGAAATAGGCGGCTCGGCTCGCTAGCAGTCTGTTCGTCTTTTTTCCTTTTTTTTCTGTTGTGTGTCGGTGTTGGGATGGTCTTTGTATTTTTTTTTTTGGTTGTGTATGTGTGGGGGGGGGTGGGGGAAACTTTTCTCTTCCTCACGGCACGGGGTGCGGCTCGGCCGCGGGGTCTAACATCGCACGGTGCGGCTCGGCCGCTGGACTTTACATCGCCCGGTGCGGCTTGGCCGCTGGACTTAACAGTGCCCGGTGCGGCTCGGCCGTGGGACTTTTCATCGCCCGGTGCGGCTTGGCCGCGGGACTTTACATCGCTGGTGCGGCTCGGCCGCTGGACTTAACAGTGCCCGGTGCAGCTCGGCTGCGGGACTTTTCATCGCTGGTGCGGCTCGGCCGCGGGACTTAACATCGCCCGGTGCGGCTCGGCCACGGGACTTAGCTGCGCAAGGCTTGGTCGCGGGGCCTTCCATCGCCCGGCTCGGCCGCGAGACGTTTCAGCACCCGGTGCGACTCGGCCGCGGGGACTTCCATCCCCTTGCGGGGACTGTGCGGGTCGGTCGGGGACGAGCCGTCTGTCCGTGGGCGTGGGGAAGAGAGTGGAAGTTTTGTTGCCTCCATCACAGTGAGGGGGTGTTTGGAGTCACTGTGATGGACGTTTGTGTTGGGGTTATGTGTCTTGTGTTCTTTTTTTGTATGACTGCTATGTAGTTTCATTCGGTACCTCGGTACCGAATGACAAATAAAGCTCTGTTATACTGTTATACTGTTATACTGTTATTAGTTTGTTTGCAGCAAACAGCATTCATTTCCAGTCTGAAGAAGGGTCTCGACCCGAAACGTCACCCATTCCTTCTCTCCAGAGATGCTGCCTGTCCCGTTGAGTTCCTCCAGCGTTTTGTGTCTATCTTCATTTCCATAATCTTGAAACAACATTTCAATGCAAGGTGCTACAATCAAACCAATGACTCCAGAAAGATGAAATAATCAGAAAAGGTAGTTTACAATACAATGTTACTACCTTTTAGTTGATAGTTGTATCAAAAACAACTCTACCCCTTTGGAACCAGTCTAGAAAATGACAGGTGGATACAGCTGTGGGTTTATTTGCTATACAGATAATTGGGCAAAGACCGGACATGAAAAGTCAAAAGGTGCGAGATAAACAAAAAAAGGAGCTTTGTGAATTCGGACGGAGGAATATGCTACGACATGACCTGGGTGAGACATGAAGGAGATTTATTGCATCCAACCTTCCAACAATACCACACCTCCATGATAATTGGAAGATACTGATGATGGGCGGTGAGATGGTCGTTCGTGACTGGTCCGAGAGCACTCAGACTATTGGAAAGCATAGCAGAGAAGTAGAGATTGGATTTGGTGCAACCAGCCTGGGACTGGAGAGTGAATACCAATGTGCACCCATTAGGATTACATCGCACATATTAGCATTTGCGTTGTTATTGATTGTAATTGTTTTGATTTTGTTTATTTTGTGATAATAGAGAACAATATAATAAGTTGAAGACCTTGATAGTAATCAAGCAGGAGGGAAGTGAAATAAACAGGCAACAATTACTTCTAGAATGTGTGTTAGATGATGCTATTTAATGTGACTTACTTAGGCCTAGCCAAGAGTGTAAGAAGCATTTCATATATTAAATTTTGGAAATGATAAGAAAAATTAGCAAGTTTTAATATATTTAACTCAAAACATACATAATGGGGAGACCGAAGAAGGGTCGAGTCCTCCTTCTCTCCAGAGATGCTGCTTGACCCACTGAGTTACTCCAGAATTTTGTGTCTACCTTCGATTTAAACCAGCATCTGCATTCTTGTATGAGAATCTGCAGTTGTTTTTTCCTATACATAATGGGGAAACGTGTTGGGAAAATAGGCTAACATAGTGGCGGTGGCATAGAAGTCATGTTAGTAGAGGCAATAGAAAGATTCAGGAGTTGTTCATATTACAAGGTAAATCCAGTTGAAATTTGGGCAGCACGGTGGCGCAGCGGTAGAGTTGCTGCCTTATAGCGCCAGAGACCCGGGTTCGATCCTGACTATGGGTGCTGTCTGTATGGAGTTTGTACGTTCTCCCCGTGACCGGCGTGCGTTTTCTCCGGGATCTCCAGTTTCCTCCCACACTCTAAAGACATACAAGTTCATAGGTTAATTGGCTTGGTATCATTATAAATTTCCCCTAGGGGTGTAGGATAGTGTTAGTGTGCGAGGATCGCTGGTCACTGCGGACTCAGTGGGCCGTAGGGCTTGTTTCCGTATCTCTAAAATAAAGTAAAGATAAACATAGACTATGGCAAATTAGGCTAACGACCATCATACAGAATGAAAAAAAGAAGGGTTCTTTATTACATGCATCTGTCAGACAAATGGGATATTTTTTTCAATTAATTAGCCTGGCACAGAAAGTTGATGGTTACTCACAGAATGAAGGTTACACAAACAAGAAAAAAAGTTACTCATACAAGAATGAAAGATGACAAAGAAACATTGTTCACTAATGAATTACATCAAAAATTGAAAATCTGCCTGTACCCATTGAAATGCAGAACATAAGAGGTAGTGGGTGATGTGAATCAGTGAAACAGTTTGGGTTGCCACAGAGTGCTCACTGTTAAGGCCTGAATAAGCCCATTTGTTTGAGAAACGCAACACCGTTCTACGAGATTTATTTTGTGTGTTTTTTCCCCGACCTGAGCTGCAATTAAAAGAGCTGGTTATGGAATCCAAGTAAACTGGGCAAATTAGATACAAAATGAGATGCAGGAAGGAGCCAAAGGGTAGCAGTGGAGGAATGTTATTTTTGGATTGGAGGACTGTGAGCAGTCGTGTGCCACAGGGGTAGGTACTAGGTTCACTAGTTCTTTACATGTACAGGGACAATTTGAATGACAATGCAGTTACAATCGTTAGAAGATTTTCTGCTGACACCGACATTTTTTGCGGCATAGTTGGTAGAGAGTACGGTTGCCAAAGTTCACATCAAGATCTGGGTCAGCTGGAAGGGTGGACAGATGAGTGACAAAAGAAGTCTTACCTCTGAATACTGTGAGATGTTGTATGTTGCCACGTCAAACCAGGAGAGGGATTAAAATCATTGGTAGAGACCCGGAAGAGCTTAGTGGAAAAGAGATATCTTGGTTGTCTGCGACTGGCGGTTCATGTTGGCAGGGTGGGCGAAGAAGAGTTGTTACGCTTGCTGTTATCGGGTAGGGTACAGAGTTGTGACATCATGATGATGCTGGGCAAGTCGTTGGCGTGACCACTCTTGGAGTACTCTGTGCAGTCCTGGTCGCTCAGTTGTAAGAAGGATGCAATTTAGTTGGAAAGGATCCAATAGAGATTCACCAGGAATGTGCCCGTTTGTTGTAGGGAATTGGATGGATTGAGAGGTTGCTCTCTGGTGCATACAAGGCTGAGAGGTCACCCGATTACAGTGTACAGGCTCATGAATGTATCGATGAAGTGAACACTCTCAAACATTTTCCCAGAGTGGACAAGGCTCAACAACATGAGGGCAGAGTCTTAAATTGAGAGGACAGAGATTAAAGAGGGATGCTGGCATCAAATAGTGCACTCAAGGGGTAGTCCACGTCTGGGTCGACCTGCCACAGGAAGCATTTGAGCTTTAGAGTAATTATAATTAGATATAACATGTAATTAAACTATAAACTAAATGTAGAGTAAATGCATAAAGCATACAATTACAACTTTCAAAAGTCTCTGGGACAGATGTGCAGGAAGGAACTGCAGATGCTGGTTTAAACCAAATAAAGACACAAAGGTCTGAAGAAGGGTTTCGACCCGAAACGTCACCCATTCCTTCTCCCCAGAGATGCTGCCTTTCCCGCTGAGTTACTCCAGCTTTTTATGTCTATCTTCGGACAGATGTGTGGATGGGGAGAGTTTTTTTTTTAGTCTCCAGGTCTCCGGGGGCTTCAATATCGGGAGCCCCGACCGCCCCGACGTGGCAACTCCAACAGCCTGACCGCGGGACAAGACGGCAGGGAAGAGAAAAAGACATTTTGGCCTTCCATCACAGTGAGGAGGGACTGGAGGAGACTCACTGTGATGGATGTTTCTTTTTGTTTGGTATTAGTTGTGATTGTATGTGTTATTGCATTTTTATTGATTAATCTTATTGGTCTTATTGTTCAACTGCGGGTAATGTTTCATTTTACTACACATTTATGTGTATGTAACAAATAAACGACTATTGATTGACTATTGATCTAAGGGTACACTGAGCCAGCAGGAAGAATCGGCCAGTTCACAACCAGGCAGAGCAAATGTCAGAGCTAGCACCCTGAAGACGAAAATCCCCTATACGGAACATATGTTCACAACGTCCTTTTTAGACAATAGACAATAGGTGCAGGAGGAGGCCATTCGGCCCTTCGAGCCAGCACCGCCATTCAATGTGATCATGGCTGATCATTCTCAATCAGTACCCCGTTCCTGCCTTCTCCCCATACCCCCTGACTCCGCTATCCTTAAGAGCTCTATCTAGCTCTCTCTTGAAGGCATTCAGAGAATTGGCCTCCACTGCCTTCTGAGGCAGAGAATTCCACAGATTCACAACTCTCTGACTGAAAAAGTTTTTCCTCATCTCCGTTCTAAATGGCCCAACCCCTTATTGTTAAACTGTGGCTCCTGGTTCTGGACTCCCCCAACATTGTTTGTGAGTGACAGTGCGTGAGTGGGCACATGGAAGAATGTGTGTGAGAGAGTGTGTGCTGGTATGTGAGTGTCCTTGAGCCTGCGTTGTGTGGATGTGTGTGATTTTGTGCGTGAGTGTGAGTATGTGCCCGTAAACGTGACTGTGTATGTGGGTGGTGTGGCAGTGTGTGTGTTAGAGTGTGTGACAACGTGTGAGTGGGTGATTATGTTAGTGTGTGAGAGTGTCTGTGTGTGTCCATGGATGGCAGTGTGTTTGTGTGTGTGTGTGTGTGTGTGTGTTTATCAGTTGTGAGTATGTGAGCGAGAGATTGTGTGAGAGTATGAAAGTGCATATTTCATAGAGTCATAGAGCTTAACAGTGTGGAAACTGTTCCTGCACTGACCAACATGCCCCATGTACACTAGTCACACCTGCCTGCGTTTGGCCCATATCCCTCAAAAATTATCCTGTATGTGTACCTGTCTAAATATTTCGTAAACGTTGCAGTAGTGCCTACTTCAACTATCTCCTCTGGCAGCTCATTCCATAGACACACCACCCTTTGCATTCACCCTTGCATACACACACCACCCTATTAAATCCCCCCCCCCCCCCACACCTTAAACCCATGACTGCTGGTTCTCGATTCCCGTACTCTGGGCAAAAATCTGCGCATTTACCAGATCTATTCCTCTCATGAATTTCTACAAGAACACCCATCATGTTCCTGCGCTCGAAGGAATAAACTCCTAGCCTCTCCCTATAGCTCAGGCCCCCGAATTGTGGCAACACGCTCGTAGATCTTATTCGCACCCTTTCCGGCTTGACAACATTTTTCCTATAACATGGTGATCAGAACTGAACACAATACTCTAAATATGGCCTCACCGATTACTTATATGACTGTGACAGGACCTCCCAACTTCTCTACTCAATACTGTGACTGATGAAGTACAACGTGCCAAAACCACGAGGTTTATTTGAACGTTGGGGCATTGGCACCAATACATGGGAAGGAGGGAGCTGTTCCGATGGGACGGACTCCACTTGAACCCGGCTGGGACCAGATTCCTGGAAGACCATACAACCAGGTCCGCAAATAGGGCTTTAAGCTAAATATTGGGGGAGGGCGGTGTAGTCAACAAATTCAAAGTGCATGGATGTAGTTTAGTTTAGTTTAGAGATACAGCACGGAAACAGGCCCTTCGGCCCACCGAGTACGCGCCGACCAGCGATCCCCGCACATTAACACTATCCTACACACTGGGGACAATTTACAATTATACCAAGGCAGTTTAGCCTGCAAACCTGTATGTCTTTGGAGTGTGGGAGGAAACCGAAGATCCCGGCGAAAACCCGCGCAGGTCACGGGGAGAACGTTCAAACTCCGTGCAGACAGCACCCAGAGTCAGGATTGAACCGTGGTCTCTGGCGCTGTAAGGCCGCAACTCTACCGCTGCGCCACTGCGCCGCCCTTAAATAGTTAAATGGTAGGAGAGCGCAGAAGACATTACAGGCATCTCCAGAAGTAATAGGACGGAACTTTTAACAAGGGATACGATAGTAACGTCAGGAAAAATTGGGGCCAATGGGAGCAGAAGGGTGGCGAATACTGAACTGAAGGTGTTATATTGAATGCACGTGGTATAGGGAACTAATTAGATGAGCTTGTAGCACAGTTGGAAACTGGTAGGTACAATGTTATGGCATTACAGAGACGTGGGTGAAAGAGGATCGGACTGGGAGCTGAATGTTCAAGGTTACACGTCCTATCAAAAAATCAGACAGGCGGGCTGTCAGGAGTGGGGTAGCTCTGCTGGTAAGGAATGATATTTGGTCCTTAGCAGGGGGTGACACAGGATCAGAAGACGTAGAATTCTTGTGGGTTGAGCTAGGAAAATGCAAGGGTAAAAAGCCCCTGATGGGTGTTATTTACAAGCCCCCGAACTAGCTAGGATATGGGTTACAAATTATATCAAGAGATACAAGATTATATCAAGAGTAAGAAATATTCTGTTACGATGGTCATGGGGGATTTCAATCTGCAGTAGACTGGGAAAATCAGGTTGATACTGGACCCCAATAGAATTTGTAGAGTGTTTCCGAGATGGTTTCTTAGAGCAGCTTATAGTGGAGCCTACCAGGGAAAGGTGATTCTGGATTTAATGTTGTGTGAGGAACCAGATTTGATAAGGGAACTCAAGGTAAATCAACCACGTGGAGGTAGAGACCACAATATGATAAAATTTAACCTGAAATTTGAGAGGGAGAAAATGAAATCTGATGTGTTGGTATTACAGCTGAGCAAAGGTGGCTACAGAGGCATGAGGGAGGAGCCGGCTAAAGTTGATTGGAAGGGGACCCCAGCAGGAATGGTCAAGGGTTATGGGGGGAAGGCAGGAAAATGGAATGAGGTGGCAGAGATCAGCCATGATTGAATGGCAGGGGTAGACTCGATGGGCCGAATAGCCTAATTCTTCTCCTATAACATGAACGTGTACTCCTTGTAGTTACTCTTTTATATTGAAATGATCAGACACCGTGACGCAAAGTAAGGCAAGATATTTGTGACTGCTATTGACTAAACACCTCACACACTGGCAGCTCCATAAAGGAACTGTTCATGCATTGACATTAATTTTAGACAATAGACAATAGGTGCAGGAGGAGGCCATTCGGCCCTTCGAGCCAGCACCGCCATTCAATGTGATCATGGCTGATCATTCTCAATCAGTACCCCGTTCCAGCCTTCTCCCCATACCCCCTGACTCCGCTATCCTTAAGAGCTCCATCTAGCTCTCTCTTGAATGCATTCAGAGAATTGGCCTCCACTGCCTTCTGAGGCAGAGAATTCCACAGATTCACAACTCTCTGACTGAAAACGTTTTTCCTCATCTCCGTTCTAAATGGCCTACCCCTTATTCTTAAACTGTGGCCCCTGGTTCTGGACTCCCCAAAATTGGGAACATGTTTCCTGCCTCTAACGTGTCCAACCCCTTAATAATCTTATATGTTTGGATAAGATATTTTACTGGGTGCAAGTTGCTGCAATGGTCCACAGCCTCCACCTGGTGGTCAGAATAGGCACAGCAAAGTATCGGAAACTCAGCAACGACTTCAGTTCAAGTTGGTGCAATCTGACTGAGATTCTTGTTAAATCCGTTCTTGTTAAATCCAGACCGCGATTCCTCTGCCGATGTTTCCAGATCATTTTATTTCCACGGAGCCATTTGACGGGTCCTGCCTGATGTTGTTCGGTGGCTAACTGTTGTTCGTGGTCTGGTTTGCTGGGTATCTGTGCTCGTTAAAGCCCGGGTTAGCTGTTGAGCAGAAGATACCGAGGGGTCTCTGTTACCACTCCTTCTCCAGATCCTCCACTTATGGGACAAAGGTTACAGCACAACTGAAGCAAGATGCCTGTCTATTTTTTCTTGTGCTGTGACTTCATAGAAACATAGAAAATAGGTGCAGGAGTAGGCCATTCGGCCCTTCGAGCCAGCACCACCATTCAATATGATCATGGCAGATCATCCAAAATCTGTGGAATTCCCTGCCTCAGAAGGCAGTGGAGGTCAATTCTCTGAATGCATTCAAGAGAGAGCTAGATAGAGCTCTTAAGGATAGCGGAGTCATGGGGTATGGGGAGAAAGCAGGAACGGGGTACTGATTGAGAATGATCAGCCATGATCACATTGAATGACGGTGCTGGCTCAAAGGGCCGAATGGCCTCCTCCTGCACCTATTGTCTATTGTCTATAGAACCCTGTTCGAGCTTTTTCCTCATATCCCTTGATTGCTTTAGCCTTAAGAGCTAATTCTAACTCTCTCTTGAAAACATCCAGTGAATTGACCTCCACTGCCTTTTGTGGCAGACAATTCTACAGATTCACAACACTCTGGGTGAAAAAGTTTTTCCTCATCTCAATCCTAAATGGCCCACCCCTTATTCTTAAACTGCGACCCCTGGTTCTGGACTCCCCCAACATCGGGAATATTTTTCCTGCATCTAGCCTGTCCAATCCTTTAAGAATTTTATATGAGTCCATAAGATCCTCTCTCATCCTTCTAAATTCCAGCGAATACAAGCCCAGTCGACCCACTCTTTCATCATACGTCAGATCTGCCATCCCGGGAATTAACCTGGTGAACCTACGCTGCACTCCCTCAAGAGCAATAATGTCCTTCCTCAAATTAGGAGACCAAAATTGCAAAACTTCAGTGTGCTTTGCAATTTCTGTAATTATTCCACCACGATTTCAATAGAAGTGTGACATAGTTTGTGGAAACCAGAGAGTTGTTGGAATAGTTGGCCTGTTTTTTACAGAAGTTTCACGACGTATTTTTTTCAGACATCAATACAATGCTGCTGTCCATGTTTGATTGTTGTAAATTAAACTGTCTGCGTAGAACATAGAACTGGATGTACGTACAGCACAGGAACAGGCCCTTCAGACCTTTTCCCTCAGCCAGCAAAGATTTTTTGTAGGAGTTTCACTGTTTCACTGCTACTAATTTCACAGTCGTCCTGCTTAGAGTCATTGTTCATATCGCCTTGTTATCACCTTTTCCGCAAACAACAATGGACCATTGTGGGCTCCACCTTTCCGTGAGCATCAATGCTGGCTTTGGTTTGTTCTTTTCATACCTTTCATTCATTTGTTCGTTGTACCTTGTCACACCTCCAGTTTCCCTCTCCCCTGAAACGTTAAGTCAAGTCAAGTCAAGTTTATTTGTCACGTACACATACACGATGTGCAGTGAAATGAAAGTGGCAATGCCTGCGGGTTGTGCACAAAAAATAATTACAGTTACAGCATATAAATAAAGTTAATAAGTTACTATAGTGTACACAAAAATTTAGTCTCTGGGGTTATAAAAGTTGACAGTCCTGATGGCCTGTGGGAAGAAGCTCCGTCTCATCCTCTCCGTTTTCACAGCGTGACAGCGGAGGCGCTTGCCTGACCGTAGCAGCTGGAACAGTCCATTATTGGGGTGGCAGGGGTCCCTCATAATCTTGCTTGCTCTGGATCTGCACCTCCTGATGTATAGGTCCTGCAGGGGGATGAGTGTAGTTCCCATGGTGCGTTCTGCCGAACGCACTACTCTCTGCAGGGCCATCCTGTCCTGGGCAGAGCTGTTCCCAAACCAGACTGTAATGTTGCCGGACAGGATGCTCTCTACAGCCCCAGAGTAGAAGCAATGAAGGATCCTCAGAGACACTCTGAATTTCCTCAGTTGTCTAAGGTGGTAAAGGCGCTGCTTTGCCTTACCCACCAGTGCGGCAATGTGCGTTGCTCACGTCAGATCCTCTGTGATGCGGACTCCCAAGTATTTAAAGCTGCTCACCATATCCACAGTAGACCCATTTATCTCCAGTGGAGTGTACGTCCTTCTGAAGTCCACAATCAGCTCCTTCGTTTTAGTGACATTCCTTTAGTTACCTATTCCTTTTCTGCCAATGCTGCCTGTCCCGCCGAGTTACTCCAGCATTTTGTGTCTATCTTCAGTGTAAACCAGCATCTGCAGTTCCGCGAGAGAAACAGGTTGCAGGGGACTCCTCGGTGCAGTGCCCTCCACCCCAGGTCCCTGATGAACTGCCCCCTTCTTAGGTTGGACTATCTATGTACATTGCAAGAAACTCTCTCAGATATACCTAATAAATAAAATTCTAAGGTATTTATTCACAAAATGCTGGAGTAACTCAGCAGGTCAGGCAGCATCTCGGGAGAGAAGGAATGGGTGACGTTTCGGGTCGAGACCCTTCTTCAGTCTGAAGAAGGGTCTCGACCCGAAACGTCACCCATTCCTTCTCTCCCGAGATGCTGCCTGACCTGCTGAGTTACTCCAGCATTTTGTGAATAAATACCTTCGATTTGTACCAGCATCTGCAGTTATCTTCTTATACTAAATAAAATTCTAAGCCTTTTTGGATCATCAGCCATGATCATGTTGAATGGTAGAGCTGGCTTGAAGGGCTGAATGGCCTACTCCTGCACCTATTGTCTATGTTTCTATGACATCTGAAACATTGAGCCATCCAGTCGAGTCCTTCTCTCATCTACACTTCCACAATGGCCACAGTATCACAGTCCCAAGCTCTGACTCAGGCTCTAAATTCATCTGCCTCCACCACAATACTGCTTGCAATGAAATAAGCACAGTTCCATCCATCAGCTTCACCACATTTCTACACCTCTCCCTGCCAGTCCTTCCTTTCAGACTTACTGGTCCTAATCTCTACCTTTCTATTGCTATTTCAAATTTCTGACCTTCAACTCTGGCATCCACACCACTGCCTCTCTAGTTTAAACCCCCGAAGTGGCATTAGTGAAACTCTCTGCAAGGATATTGGTCTCCCTCCAGTTCAGAAGCAGCCCATCCCTCTTGTGCACGCCATCTCGGCCCCAGAAGAGATCCCACTGGTCTAAATATCTGAACATTGCTCCCTGCACCAACTCCTGACCCACACTGGGCGGCACGGTGGCGCAGCGGTAGAGTTGCTGCCTTACAGCGAATGCAGCGCCGGAGACCCGGGTTCGATCCTGACTACGGGTGCCGTCTGTACGGAGTTTGTACGTTCTCCCCGTGGCCTGCGTGGGTTTTCGCCGAGATCTTCGGTTTCCTCCCACACTCCAAAGCCATACAGGTTTGTAGGTTATTTGGCTTGGTATAAATGTAAAATTGTTCCTATTGTGTGTAGGACAGTGTTAATGCGCGGGGAACAAATAACAAAAAAAAATTATAACTGTATTTTGGTGCACGCGATAATAATAAACTGAATGAAACTAAACCTTCCGAATGTGTCTTGTTCAGGGGAATGATAATCGGCCGGGAACATTGTCTCCTTTTTCTCTTTCCATGGTTTCCCTCCAGCCCTGATGTTCTGTCATTAGTGGTAATTTAATGTAGGTCATAAGGTCATATATGATAGGAGCATAGTCTGTGGCAAAGAATTCCACCCTCTGACTAAATACATTTCTCCTCATCTCCTTCTTCAAAGAACGTCCTTTAATCCTGAGGCTATGACCTCTAGTCCTAGACTCTCCCACTAGTGGAAACATCCTCTCCACATCCACTCTATCCAAGTCTTTCACTATTCTGTACGTTTCAATGAGGTTTGTCTCGGAGGAGGGTGAGTGAGAATAAAACTACAGGATGCAAGGAGATGCGGGGTGTGGATCCATCTGTGGCAGAAGGAGGAAAACACGTTTACTAAAGAAAGAGGGCATCTCGGATAGCAAAGAATGGAAAGCCTCATCTTGAGAGCAGATGCGATGGGAGACAGATGAATTGAGAGCAGGGAATGGTGTCTTTGCAAGAGGCAGGTGTAGCCCAGATAACTAGTCCACAGATGTGGCCTGAAAACAGTGAAGGAAAAGGCAATGAACTTTACGATTATACTGATGAGGTTCAGTAGAGTAATTCTGTTCCTTCCATCTGGTGTGTCAGCAAGCTGTGTGGAATGTTCAATACCACCCCACCAGCCCCACCTGGGCTGTGGTAAGTGATGCACCCATAAATGTCAGGCACTACCAAAGATACTAGAGGAGCAAGATGAACCACTTTGTTGAAATCGCCTATACTGAAGTGTAGTACGCAAAGGAGCGTAACGCCCGCCATTTTAGTAGGCAAAACCCGCCGTTCGCTGTGCCTTTCGCAGTGTAATCAGTGTTGGGGGGGAACAGTATGTGTGATGAAACCATAAAAATGCAGAATATATCTCATCTATCAATTCACAGATTTTTGTTATTTTCCTTTTAAAATGTTTCTGCAAGTTTCTGCCTACTAAAATTGCGCCATGACATACTACAGTTTTTAGGGTCGAGTGGTCTATCTTGCTCTGCTCTATTATCTGTGGGCACTACTGAAGCCCAGGGCCGATGCATCATTGGTGCACCTCAGAGCACTTAAACCCAATACATTGTTGCTGCTCTCTGTGTCAGGACAGAACAACCTCAAAATCCTCTCTGCTTAATCAGCTCTGAAGAGATAGCAATGAGAATACAAGATACCACAGCGATAATACTACAGAAATGTGTCAGGATTTCTGGATAAACATTGTGTACATGCTGGAAACGTTTCAGACTTGAGAGAGGTCTTTATCTGTTTGCTCCAGTTGATTTTCTGGATATGAATTGGTTGACTACGATTCGCATTTTATTTCTATCTCAATAGTCAATAGTCGTTTATTTGTCACATACACATAAATGTGTAGTGAAATGAAACATTACCCGCAGTTGAACAATAAGACCAATAAGATTAATCAATAAAAATGCAATAACACATACAATCACAACTAACACCAAACAAAAAGAAACATCCATCATAGTGAGTCTCCTCCAGTCCCTCCTCACTGTGATGGAAGGCCAGAATGTCTTTTTCTCTTCCCTGCCGTCTTGTCCCGCGGTCAGGCTGTTGGAGTTGCCACGTCGGGGCGGTCGAGGCTCCTGACATTGAAGCCCCCGCTGGGCGGTGAAAAATCCCGCGGCCTATTTCAGGCCGCGCCCGATGGTGAAAGGTCCGTGGCGGGCCGACCCAAGCCCCGCGATTCGGGGCGGGCGAACACGCTGCCTCTGCCGCTGCCGGAGCTCCCGATGTCGGCCCCCATCCAGGGGCCTGCGGGCTTCCGACGTCCACGCGGCCCGCGCCGGAGCCTCCGGAGACGAGTCGCAGCCGTTCCCGCAGCATCCGCAGGCAGCCAGCGCCGCAGGTGGTGAGTCCGGCCCGTGGGCTCTGCGAACCAGAGACCCAGGTGGTCCCAGGTGCATGGCCAGTGGTAGGCCGCAACGGGAACGGAGACACGACACAGAACAAAGGTCGTGTCTCCGTTCGGGAGAGAGAATGTTACAGTTCCCGTTCCCTCCCACCCCCCCCCCCCCCAAAACATAACATACAACACTACATCATATTAAACTACAATTCAGACAAAAACAACAAAAAACACAAAAGACAGGCGGACTGCAGGCAATCCGCAGCTGCGACGGCAGCGCTGGCTCCTCCTCCTTACTGTTTCCCTGCAATAATTTTTACCACCGAGAAAGTAAAAGCTTAAATCAAAGTGGGGCTGCCTTTGACATGGCTGCTGTTTGACCATGTACAACAATGCAATACGAATAGTGAAAGGCCTGGATCGAGTGGATGCGGAGAGGACGTATCCACCAGTGAGAGAGTCAAGGACCAGAGGCCACAGCCTCAGAATTAAAGGACATACCTTTCGAAAGGAATTTCTTCAGTCAGAAAGTGGTGAATCTGTGCAATTCATTGCCACAGAAGGCTGTGGGGGCCAAGTCAATGGATAATTTAAAGGCGCAGATGGATAGATTCTTGATTGGTACGGGTGTTAAGGGTTATAGACAATAGACAATAGGTGCAGGAGGAGGCCATTCGGCCCTTCGAGCCAGAACCGCCACTCAATGTGATCATGGCTGATCATTCCAATCAGTACCCCGTTCCTGCCTTCTCCCCATACCCCCTGACTCCGCTATCCTTATGGGGAGAAGGCAGTGGAATGGGGTTAAGAGAGAAAAATAGATCAAGATCAGCCATGATTGAATGGCAGTGTAGACTTGATGGGCTGAATGGCCTAATTCTGCTCCTTGAACTTATGGACATGATGGCTCACCACAGGATTGATTTCTTAACCCTACCTATGCTTTGGAACAGAGCAGACTACCTGCTTCACTACCATGGACCTGTTCACTAATTGTGTTTTTGCACTAATGTGTTGAATTTGGACAGTCATTTTCGTTTCTCTGCCCTGTATAATTTTTGTATAGTTTATGTTTATTGTGTTGTCTAAGTGTCTGTGATGCTGCTGCAAGCAAGAATTTCATTGCAACAGTACCTTGTGCATATGACAAGAAAGTCGACTTAACCTCCCTTTCTGTACCACTTACTCTCGCTGAGAAGATATGTTGACTTTTTTTTTTCTTCAACATTGTTCTCTACACCAATAATCATCGAGTTGGACATCACAGACTGAGAAGCAGATGAGGTGATGGTACATATTTGAAGCTACTGTGTGTGATTTCCCTGGGGTGCTCTGCTTCCTTTCCCTCATCCCAACCCTGTGCGCTGGTAGGTTAATTGGCCACTGTACATCATTCCTAGTGGTGGCATCTGAGGGGAGTTGCTGAGACTGTGGGAGAATAACACTGGATTAATGTAAGATTAGTGTAAATGGGTGGTTGACTGGAGGTGCAGACTGAGTGGGCAGACTGTTTCTGTGCTGTATCCCTCAAAGATTCTTCATTCATGTGGAGCTGAGTTAGACGGTGCATGACCAATGGAAGATACCTCTATTATTGATGCAATCCACCAATGAAAGATCGCAAGATGGTTTAGTTTAGTTTAAAGATACAACGCGGAAACAGGCCCTTCGGCCCACCAAGTCCGCGACGACCAGCGATCCCCGCACATTAACACTGTCTTACACAAACTAGGGACAATTTACACTTATACCAAGCCAATTAAGCTACAAACCGGTACGTGTTTGGAGTGTGGGAGGAAACTGAAGATCTCGGAGAAAACCCAGGCAGGTCACGGGGAGAACGTACAAACTCCGTACAGACAGCACCCGTAGTCGGGATCGAACCCGGGTCTCCGGCGCTGTGAACGCTGTGAGGCAGCAACTCTACCGCTGCACCACCGTGCTGCCCGAGGCACACAGCTTCCATTGCACCACTGTAAATTCAATGATATCATCCTCCTCTTCACTCTTCACATGTTTTCTATTCTGGCCACGATATTCACTTTTTCTTGCATCGACCAACTGGATTTACTTTGTGGCAGATCTCCTACAGATTCACTTTGACATTCCTCCTAATTTCTCTGGCTATTGAAGTTGTAACAGTACACTATGTATTCACTTCACATTACAAGTAATGTCTCCACCAAAACAAAATCTCTTCTCCACTGCCTCCAGAGAAAGAACGTTTGAACAAAGTAGGAAAGACAAGACTGAAATTGTAATTTTGTTGATTAAAAAAATTATTGATGCTGAAAATCAATCCCAGCATTTACCCTGCAATTGTACCTGTCAAGACGCTCTTGTGCTAATCCCAGCAAAATTGTAGACAATTGCTATAAAAGTTTGTAAAATGGCCAGTGCCCAAGCAATCTGGATTCACCTCTACCAACGTCTCTCAGTCCTTGGTGGTCCATGGATAATTTCAGCAACCTCAAACTTAGCCAGGGGTTTCAATCAGAGCCCAAGACCATCGGCTAACATATATCTGCCAATTATACACTGTAAAAGCCTGGAGCACCACAAGAATTGAAGTTTCTGCCCACCTCTGCTCGTGAAGGGAATGGAAGAGAGTGGCCTCACGACGTATTCCTGGATATCCAAACAGACCTAGTCGAGCCGTTCTTTTATAGACTAATGCCAAAGTTATTGATAGAGCCAAGCTGATTTTCAAGGATGATTTTCAAGAACTTCATCTATGTTCTATAAGAGAATAACTGCAGATGCTGGTACAAATCAAAGGTATTTATTCATGTATGTTCTATGTGAATTCTTTAAATCCAATTAAATATGCAGTAACTAATCTCACTGTTTGATATGGAATTGAAACCTAATGCGGGGCAAGTTTTTTAGAGAGTGGTCAGGGCCTGGAACACATTGCATTGCATTGCGGTGGTGAAGGCAGATGTCTTAGTGGTGTTTAAGAGGCTTTTAGACAGGCACATAGAAGTGCAAGGAATAGAGGGATATGTATCACATACAGGCAGATGTGAACAGTTTAACATGGCATCAGGTTTGGCGCAAACATTGTGGGCTGAAGGGCTCGTTCCTGTGCTGCACTATTTTTGAAGTTTTATGTTCTACCATGACAGAAAAGATTTAGATCCTAAGCCGTATTCGATCAACTGATCCCAGTGAAGCTAGTGTAAGAAAATAACTGCAGATGCTGGTACAAATCGAAGGTATTTATTCACAAAATGCTGGAGTAACTCAGCAGGTCAGGCAGCATCTCAGGAGAGAAGGAATGGGCGACGTTTCGGGTCGAGACCCTTCGTCAGACTGATGTCAGGGGGGCGGGACAAAGGAAGGATATAGGAGGAGACAGGAAGACAGTGGGAGATCTGGGAAGGTGGAGGGGAAGAGAGGGACAGAGGAACTATCTAAAGTTGGAGAAGTCAATGTTCATACCGCTGTTCATACCACCGTCAATGTTCATTCATACCACTGGAAATTGGAGGAACAGCACCTCATATTTCGCCTGGGCAGCTTGCAGCCCAATGGTATGAACAGCACCCGTAGTCAGGATTGAACCTGGGTCTCTGGCGCTGTAAGTCAACAACTTTATCGCTGTGACACCGTGCCACCCAAAGAGCTGGGGTAGAGATCATGCCTGACACAGAATATTCATGCAGATTGCTCACTTGTGTGAGTGTGAAGACACAGCTGCACTTTCACAGTCGGGGCCACTGGGGCAGTGTCTGGAAAGTAGCCAAGAGCAGCTGACTGCAACTTTAGGATTTCCACTTTTTTTAAATTTTATTTTTATTTATTTTTTTTATATGGATTTCTTTTTTTTTTTTTTTTTGAAAAGCATATGTACAAATCGAAATTTTTAAAAAAAACCACATTTGTTACAAAGTTCTTACATAGCTTCAATTTTTAAAATTTTGAAGAGAGAAAGTAAAAATAAAAATATAAAACTATAAACTTGGGAAGAGAGAGTAAGAGGGTTAAAAAAAAAAAGGATCTAACAATAAAAATTAACGGGAGTAGATCCGGGAGACAAAAACCACAGCTGTACATCCAACCCCCAACTCAAGTTTCAACTTTTTATTTAAATTTTTATTTTTATTTTAGTCCTGTGCCAAACCCATTTACTTTTCTAAAAATTCAATAAATGGAGACCATATTTTTAAAAATAACTCAGGTTTGTCGATTAAGGCAAACCTTATTTTTTCCAAATACAGGGTCTCTGTTGTGGGGGTTATTGGTTTTTTCCAAAATTTAAGTATTAGTTTTTTCGCAGTTATTAGACTGTAATCAAGAAAATGTACCTGACTTACTGTAAAATTTGTAGTATGTTCTGATAATCCTAATATAATTAATTTTGGGTCCATATCTAATTTTTTATTAATAACTTTAGAAACTATTTTAAAAATCTCCAACCAGAAGTTTTGCATTTTTATACAAGTTACGAAAATATGAGTTAAATTAGCTTCTTGAAATTGACATTTATCACACATAGGAGAGATACTAGGAAAAATCCTATTTAATTTCGTCTTCGAATAATGTAATCTATGTATTATCCGATCTTAAAGGGGAAAGAACGGGAAAGAACGGGACGGGTCCACTGAAATTTGCCGATAACTTTCAACGAAGGGTGAGTGAAGTCATTAGACCGTGACTCCTACCGTTTATATGTCGATAAGTCGCACTCCCCCGTTAAAAACTGCTGCAAAACGAGCTGGCAAGGCCAGGCTGCCAGAAGAGGAATCAGGTCAGATGGAAGCATCAGCCTCAGCCTCAGCCTCAGCCTCAATTCCAGTGCCGACCCAAGAAGAAATTCCCAAATAGTCCCGAAAGCCACAGCCTAAAAAAATTGGATTGGAGGAATTTCGAACCATAGTTGGTGAGGAGCTTTCAAGTATGAAAGATGATTTTCAGGAAATGAAAGATGAATTAATATCGTTGAAAGGATTGAAGGGAGAAATATCAACTATCATCAGTGAGAAGTTATCATCAGTGAAGAAAGAAATATGTGATAGTATGAACGAACATATGGTGGAAGTAAACTCTAAACTACAAAAGCTGGATTCCGACTTTACCAGTAAGTTGGAGCATATTACTACTACGGTACATCAACATGACGAGGCTATACGCGAGTTGGAAGTTCTAGCTGAGACAAGCGCTGATACAACAAAAAGGGTATTAACGGAGACTCAACGCCTATCTGATCTACTAGCGAAAGTAACCGAGAAATGCATTGACTTAGAGGGTCGCTCTAAACGTCAGAACCTAAGGATTGTTGGAGTTAAAGAAGGCCAAGAGAAAGATAAAAAACCTCTGTGATTTCACTGCTGAACTCCTACGGGATGTTTTGAAACTGGACACAAAACCTTTGCTGGATCGAGCCCACAGAGCACTGAGAGCTCGGCCAGCTGCTGGCGCTCCCCCAAGGCATCTGATATTAAAGGTACACTACTCTCACGTCTTAGAAGATATTCTGTCGAGAATCGCTATCAACAGAAACTTATCATTCCAAGGCGACAATATCCGTATTTTTAGAGATTATCCTGCTGAGGTGGTTAAGAAAAGAGCACTTTTTAATGAGACAAGATCAATTTTGAGGAAGATCCCATCGCTCAGATTCGGAATGTTGTACCCGGCCAAACTGCGAGTCACCTACAAGCAGACAGAAACCTTTTATACTGATCACAATAAAGCATTCGAATTCGCCCGAGAGATTGAAAACTCGCTGAAGGGATGAATACCACTCCACGGCTGTAATCACTGGCAGAGAACTGATTGGGCTATAAGGCGTTATAATTTAAAGTTCCAAGACCAGTGAATAAGCTATATGACTATTAATCTTTATTAACTACTATTAATAAAAAAATATTATTAATCACTACCAATAAGAAGTTCAAGTAACACTTGACTCATGTAAATTTTACTTTTAACATTTAACTAATACACCCTAGGGGGGAAAACTGGCCTATTTTGGATTAAATTCCTTTGGGCCTGTCCTGTTTATTTCCCCTTGCTTCTAAAAATATATATATTTTAAAACGGGAAAAAAAAATAAATAACTGTGTTAAAAAACGGAGCTAGTATTAATTTTTTTTTACATCTCACGGAAGTCCTTAGATTTTTTGCCACCTTAGGGTGGCTAACACTAACTGCACTAATTGTAGTTGTAGTTTTAGTTGTCTCTTCTTTTTTCCTGCACTCTTTTAACCTTTTATATATTGATTTTTTTTTTAGATTTAACTTTTATTATCATGTCATTTTTCAGAAATTATATACTTTTGGGAGATATTTCCGGGAGGCACTCTACGCTGTACAAAAGATCATCCACCCCTCATTCAAGAAAAATGTTGTAGTCCGGGTGCCAGACCATTTGCTTTATTATAGCCCATTTATCGGTTAAGATGCAAGATTCTATTAGGAAAACAGGGGTTAAAGGTATTACATTTTGTAGTTGGAATGTCAAGGGTGTTAATGAACCAATTAAAAGAGGTAAAGTACTTTCACATTTAAAATCGATTTATTCACAAAATGCTGGAGTAACTCAGCAGGTCAGGCAGCATCTCGGGAGAGAAGGAATGGGTGACGTTTCGGGTCGAGACCCTTCTTCAGACATTTAAAATCTATTGATGCAGACATAATGTTCCTTCAGGAAACTCATCTTAAAAATGTAGCACATAATAGACTGAAAGGCAAATGGATTGATAAAGTATTTCACTCATCGTTTCCCTTTAAATCAAGAGGTGTTGCTATTTTAATTCGTAAGGGTATACCATTTATAAATACTTCCTCTATAGTCGACACTGAAGGTAGATATGTTATATTAGTGGGAGAACTATATTCTACAAAATTGATATTGGTGAATGTCTACGCACCAAATTTTGATAATCCGTTATTTAAAAAAAAAATATTTAATACCATTCCAGAATTTGGACAATATAACTTGATAATTGGAGGAGATTTAAATTGTACATTAGATCCTTATTTGGATAGATCTTCAACTCAAAGGAAAACAAAATCCAAGTCGTGTGAATTATTAAACTCTTATATAAATAATGCAAATATAAAAGATGTTTGGAGGATTGATAATCCTTCAGGCCGAGAGTATTCATTTTATTCACCTGTGCATAAAACTTATTCAAGAATTGATTATTTCTTGGTGGACTCCAAACTTATTCCTTATACGTATAATTCAAAATATCATAATATTATTATATCCGATCATGCCCCTTTAACATTTAGGGTAAAACTCCAAGGAGTAACGGGGAAACAGACTAATTGGAGATTTAATCCGCAAATCTTAAATGAAAAAGCATGTTATGATTATCTTAAATCGCAATTTGAGATTTTTTTTAACGCAAATGACCTTCCTGAAACACCTGCGTCCCTGCTTTGGGAAACATTTAAAGCGTTTGTGAGAGGATGTATTATTGCTTTTCAAGCGTCTCAAAACAAGAAGAACCGAGCTGAACAGAATGACCTGGAAAGTCAGATAAGACAGTTAGACATAACAAATGCCATCGCTCCCTCTATTGAAATACATAATAAAATTGCAGTTCTCAAATATAAGTTAAATTATATCCTTTCAGCTCATATTTTAAGGCTTTTTCAATATACTAAACAAAAACATTTTGAATTTGGAGATAAACCACAGAAATTGCTAGCACGTCAACTCCGTAAATTAGAAGATGACTCTACAATTCATAAAATTAGATCAGAAAATGGAGATTTGCTTAAACTACCTAAGGATCAAGTAGAATGGCCCTATCTTTTCTCAGTGATGGAAAAATTTCAACTAGGTGAAAATTTTTGTGCATGGGTGAAACTTTTATATACATCCCCAACAGCTAGAATATTAACTAATCAAATGCTGTCATCTAAATTTCATTTAGCTAGGGGTTGTAGACAAGGATGTCCACTATCACCACTTTTATTTGCCCTTATTATAGAACCACTTGCTGAGAGTATTAGATCAAATTCAGATATTTATGGCTACAACACTAAATATACAACCAATAAAATTTCTTTATATGCGGATGATGTATTAATATATATTACAAAGCCAGAAATTAGCATTCCGAATTTATTAAATCTCATAACTCAATTTGGTTCATTTTCAGGTTATAGAATTAACTGGTATAAAAGTGAAATTATGCCAATAATGGAGCATAATCCGGCCATACTTCAACAATTTCCTTTTAAAATTGCCTATGAAAAGTTTAAATATCTTGGAATTTACGTGACTAGGAAATATACTTCTTTATTTAAATCAAATTTTCCTCCTTTACTTGCTAAATTACACAGAAATATCCAATTTTGGAAAACACTTCCTATATCATTAGTTGGTCGTAGTAATGCTATAAAGATGATCTTTCTTCCACAGTTATTATACTTATTTCAAGCAATTCCGATCTACCTTCCAAAAAAGTTTTTTTTTAAAATTGATTCAATTGTTACTAATTTTATTTGGGACTACAAGACTCATAGAATAAATAAAAGACACTTATGTAAGTCTAAAATTAATGGAGGAATTGCTTTACCTAACTTTTTATTTTATTATTGGGCGGTTAATATTAAAAATATAACCTGCTGGTTGGATGATTCTGATCAACAATCGGATTGGTTAAAGATGGAGAAAGAGGATTGTTTACCATTCGATATTGGTGCGATCCTCTTAGCTCCAATAAATTTAAATAAAAAAACATATGGAGGTAATCCCATTATACATAGTGTTATCCGTACCTGGAAACAATTAAAGCTTACGTTAAAATTGAGTAAATTATCTGTTTTCCTTCCTATTGCGAATAATCCTTCTTTTAAACCGTCTGTCTTAGATAGAGGCTTTGCTCAATGGAAAAGTTATGGAATCAAAAGGGTGGGAGATCTTTATCATAAGGGAACTTTTCTTTCGTTTCAGGAGTTACAGCAGAAGTACGGATTACATGTTAATAATTATTTTAGATATTTACAACTTAGAGATTATGTAAAATCACACATGCAAGAATATAAGTTTAGAGGTCCAGAAACACTTGATGTATGCCTGAATCGACATTATAACTCAAATAAATTAATATCTTTTATTTACAATATTCTCCTTGACATTGACATTCCGTCATCAGAATCTTATAGACGAGCATGGGAGGACGAATTGAATCAATTTATAATGCAAGATATATGGGATGAAAGTTTACAACATATACATCAATGTTCATTGAATACTAGACATTCCTTAATACAATTTAAAATAATACAAGGATTTCCACTTTTGCATGGAAATTCTGATGTGGGAAAATGGCTTTGAGAGGAGATGTCAAAAGTCATCTGGGAACTGCTGAGCAAATTCCAGGGTAATGTTTTCAGCTGAAATAGTTCATGACACTCATAAAGGCAAAGATATTTCTAAATACCTGCAGTGCATTGACTAGCAAACAGTTAGCCTTTGTGCTGAGTTTTTGGCCTTAGCACAGTTACGAGATAATAATTACTGTTCTATCCGTGAGAGGATTTTTCCATTTTACTTAACTCAATAACATATTAGGTCACAGAATCGGTGGGATTGTTTGGTTAGTGTGGAACTCTCTTCAAAATTAACTTTAACTTCTCAGCTGAAAATCACAGTATTTAAAAATGATTTTACATGTGAAAAGCATTTTGTGCAATCAATTCCAGACCGATGAAATAGCAAAGCAACAAAGCTACTTTTGTTCACTAATGTTATTGGAATGCTGTACCAACCAAATTTTCATAACAGAAGTATTGCGCACTCTGTCATAGTGTACGATGGCCTCGGGCTGAGTAGTGACTCATTTCTGTCAGTTGATAGCATGATTAGAACAGACTATTTAAAACAGGATCTCTCGATAAACTACTATCAAATGTTACTTAACCACGAACCATCCACCAGCATGGCTTGCTCTCCTGGGAGCTGTTTTAATAGATTCCCTAAATAGTCTGCCTTTCATGGTGGGTTTCTTCCATGGATTGTTATGAATTAAATACACTTTTTGAGGTTTCTGTACCAGAATTTTGAATGCTTGGATAGAGTGGATGTGGAGAGGCTGTTTCCACTAGTGGGAGAGCCTGGACCAGAGGTCATAGCCTCAGAGTAAAAGGATGTTCTTTTAGGAAGGAGATGAGGAGGAATTTCTTTAGTTAGCGGGTGGTGAATCTGTGGAATTCATTGCCGCAGAAGGCTGTGGAGGCCATGTCAATTCTGAGACACCCCAGCATTAATCGTTAATTGAATATTAATGATTTGTTTACTTAAAACCTTACGTTCTCAAGTGCATCTTTGCATTTGGGGTTAGCAGTGGAACATTGAAGCTCCAGCACAGAGACAAGATCAAGCAAGATCTCTAGAAATTTATCAGTCTGAAGTCAAGTCAAGTCAATTTTATTTGTATAGCACATTTAAAAACAACCCACGTTGACCAAACTGCTGTACATCAGTTCAGGTACTAAGAACGAACATACAATGGCACACAAACATAACAGCACATACATAAACAGTTCACAGCGCCCCCTCAGAGGGCCTCAAACGCTAGGGAGTAGAAATAGGTTTTGAGCCTGGACTTAAAGGAGTCGATGGGGAGAGGGATGCTGTTCCACAGTCTAGGAGCTGCAACCGCAAAAGCGCGTCACCCCTGAGCTTAAGCTTAGACCGCGGGACAGTCAGTAGCCCCAAGTCGGCCGACCTGACCGACCTGGAGATAGAGTGGTGGGTTAGAAGATTCTTGATATGGGGGGGGGGGGGGGGCAAGCCCGTTTAGTGTTTTGTATGTGAATAGGAGGAGCTTGAAGTTGATTCTGTGCTGTACTGGGAGCCAGTGGAGAGAGGCCAGAATCGGGGTGATGTGGTCTGAAGAACGGTCTGGACCCAATATGTCACCCATTCCCTCTCTCAAGAGATGCTGCCTGTCCCGCTGAGTTACTCCAGCATTTTGTGTCCATCTTCGATTTAAACCAGCATCTGCAGTTCTTTCCTATACTCTAGAGATTTATCATTGGGCATCTGGGAACAACATTCCGCAGGAGCTCACATCAAGGCAGGTTTAAGTCAGGACCATAAGTGAGCCTGCATTGAGGCCTTCCAGCAATTTAGGAAGCTGAACTCCACAAAATGCTGGAAGGCTCAGTGTTTAGAGAGCAAGTTATCCCGCAACATCGATGCCAAACATCATTGACTGTTTGCCTTTGTTGCATCTTTCATCTGTCCAGGGTGAACCACATTTCTAGATTGAAACATGCTGTGCATTTTCACATTCAGGTCATATTATTTTTTACAACACACTTCTGGCTTAACATCAAAGTTTTAAGGACCATTTATATCCTCTGTGATTAATTAAGGGGGTTTTGTCTTTTAAATCTTAGATGTTGCATGCACAAGTTTAGATACAAGGTCACACATGTTTTTCTCAACCCACAAGCCAACTGGTTGGCTACTTTGGGCTTCTTAAGGGGCAAGTTACTATAGAAAATACAATCTCTGAGATGACTGAAATGTTAATTGTTTAAATGGCCAATGCCATCACTTTGAATTTCCTTCGTCACTGGCAAATATTGGTTACACCTTCAATGTTGACTGTAGTCTTCTGAGTGCCAGTAACTACAATGAGGTGCACTAATCCAATATTTTGTTTTCCTATGGCTTCACAGGGAATAGAATTGTGCTGGAATGGAGATTGGTTTTACTCAAGAAGTCTGTTTTCAGACATTTGTTTTTGCTTTTGGGTCTGTGCACAATGGCAAGTGTGCTGCTTTCAAACTGCAGATTGTTTGACGGTGTGGGAAGTATCAAGATATCACAGGGAAGTTACAAATGAGGAGGATCATTCAGCCTGCCTGGGGCCATTTACTCAGAAGTTCCTCAACCTAATTTATTTCAGCATTCTCTTGGTTCTTACAAGATTATGAGGATGTTTCATTCCATTAATATTCCTGAAAATGTTATTTGTTGCCATGTTTTTTTCTTGGAAAGTGTATATCCGGAAAATCTAATGTTTTAAACCTGAAATAACTTTCAGTTTTGTTTTTTTACCACTCCAATTTCAACCTCTCTGACCATGTGCAGATTATGCTTTTGGCATTAAACATCCTCCTCGCACACCGCTGACTTAATAACATTCATTGCGCCTGATAAACTCCAGAGTTACTTGTGTGTACTGGAAAGTGGAATCCACTGTTTTAGCTCAACAGGACTACACTTTCAAAGCATATAGTAAACTGTAAATTATTTCAAGACATCCTTACGTAATGAAAGGAAAATACTTAATACACCTTCCTATTGAAATGAACTACGAATTTGTTAGTCAATATAAAACATATTTAAATCTTCAGAATGG
Source organism: Rhinoraja longicauda (assembly GCF_053455715.1). NCBI lineage: Eukaryota > Metazoa > Chordata > Chondrichthyes > Rajiformes > Arhynchobatidae > Rhinoraja > Rhinoraja longicauda. The sequence goes on along the minus strand of NC_135960.1, from coordinate 66,869,369 downwards.
AAATCTTGGGTCTGGTAAGAGTGGATTAAGTTTTCCTTTCTACCAGAAAATCAGTCATAGTGTGGAAACAGGCCCTTCGGCACAACTTGCCCACACCAGCCAACGTGTCCCAGCCACATTAGTCCCACCTACCTGCGCTTGGTCCATATCCCTCCAAACCTGTCCTATCCATGGTGAGATAATGATATTTTCTTGTCGCTAACCCTATGTACCTGGTATTGGAAAACAAATTGCAAGCAGTATCAGGTTTACTTTTTTGAATGTCTGATAATATCTGGTGTAAAACAAAAAAATGCTTACACAAATACATGATTAAAATCTACTCTGCCGTGCCCTTATCACCACCAATATAGTGGGTTTAAATGCAAGAGAATCTAAAATAATTTTAGAGTGGCGTTTGCTTGACTCATCAACTACGTTTATGAATCAGATGAGTCACAACAATTGAATGGAAAGATTGTAGGTATGTACTAACCAAGCCAATGCGAGTTCCTTCCCTTCTCTTTATTAGCATCATGGAGCATTGAACGGTGCAGCAGAGGAACTTGTCCCTCGGACCACATTGTCCTTATCAAACATGCCATGGCAAACCCTTATCTGCCTGGACATAATACATATCCCTCCATTCCCTGTATATCCATGTGCCTATCTAACAGCCTCTTGAACATCACTATTATAGCTGCCTCCACCATCAACTCCTGGCAGCGTATTCCAGGCACTAATCACTCTCTGTGTAAAAAAGCTATACCCGCACATCTCCTTTGCAGATGATACAAAGAATTGGTGGCAGTGTGAACTGTGAGGAAGATGCTATGAGGTTGCAGGGTGACTTGGACAGGTTGTGTGAGTGGGCGGATGCATGGCAGATGCAGTTTAATGTGGATAAGTGCGAGGTTATCCACTTTGGTGGTAAGAATAGAAAGGCAGAATATTATCTGAATGGTGTCAAGTTAGGAAAAGGGGACGTACAACAAGATCTGGGTGTCCTAGTGCCTCAGTCACTGAAAGGAAGCATGCAGGTGCAGCAGGCAGCGAAGAAAGCCAATGGAATGCTGGCCTTCATAACAAGAGGAGTTGAGTATAGGAGCAGAAGTCCTTCTGCAGTTGTACAGGGCCCTAGTGAGACCGCACCTGGAGTACTGTGTGCAGTTTTGGTCTCCAAATTTGAGGAAGGATATTCTTGCTATTGAGGGCGTGCAGCGTAGGTTTACTAGGTTAATTCCTGGAATGGTGGGACTGTCATATGTTGAAAGACTGGAGCGACTAGGCTTGTATACACTGGAATTTAGAAGGATGAGAGGGGATCTTATCGAAACATATAAGATTATTAAGGGGTTGGACACGTTAGAGGCAGGAAACATGTTCCCAATGTTGGGGGAGTCCAGAACCAGGGGCCACAGTTTAAGAAGGTAGGCCATTTAGAACGGAGATGAGGAAAAACTTTTTCAGTCAGAGAGTTGTGAATCTGTGGAATTCTCTGCCTCAGAAGGCAGTGGAGGCCAATTCTCTGAATGCATTCAAGAGAGATAGATAGACCTCTTAAGGATAGCGGAGTCAGGGGGTATGGGGAGAAGGCAGGAACGGGGTACTGATTCAGAATGATCAGCCATGATCACATTGAATGGCGGTGCTGGCTCAAAGGGCCGAATGGCCTACTCCTGCACCTATTGTCTATTGTCTAAACTTTGCCCCTCTAACCTTAAAGCTATTTCCTCCAGTATTTCATATTACCACCCTGAGAAAAAGGTTCTGATTGTTTACACTGTCCATGTCAATGACCATAAATTTTCATTTAGTAACTACCTAATGAGTAATCTTTAAAGTACGCTTTTAAGAATCAAGAGTGCTGATAACTTCAGCCATTAAGCATGAATTCCCAAAATCAAATCAAGCATCCTCAATTTGTTGATGGAGACCTCAATTTACAAACACGGTCTAGGTTAGACAAAAGAAAATCACTTGTCCCTCACTCACTTGGAAATCTTTGCACTGCATTTGAAGATGTACAAATGAAATATTTTATTAGAGCAAGTCCACAAAATGCAAGAGAACAGAATTCAAAGTAAAGGCCATTCAGACAGTACCCACAACACTATTTTAATGTGCAGAAACATAGTTTAGTCGCCATTAGGGTTCTGAGGTGGACAAAATTACATGGAATTACTCAGTTCTCAAAATATTAAATGTATTTCTCTGGTGTACCAGTTTCACATGTGAGCATTTTTCTACTTGGCTTTACTGAGAACAAGTCAGACCAGCAATTAGTGATTCTTCTGTCACAATGGATTCTAAGCACATCAGAATACTTGAAGAATCCGAAAGTGATTCTCCAGAGAAGGGGTTTCATTTTCAAAATGAAGCTGGTTTGTCACTTTAGCACCAAACTCCGTCAAGAGTCGAATGAATTTCTTATGCTCTTTCCCAATCCAAGCCCTCATGCTATCCCGCACTTGATAAGGTGTCACATGTGCATGCACAGGAATACCTGTTTTGGCTAATCCCTTCAGGATTTCTGGATCAGTGACCCAGGTATTACTTCCCCCAGCATGACCACCATCCAACCAGTACATCGCTGTAATGTTATTGATGAAGGCAGCTAGTTCCTTGTTCTTTTGTGCTTCATTCAATTCATACAGTAGCTGGTTCAATACCACACAACCTTTGCTGAAACCAACCAATGTAAATTTCAATGAAGGGTCAGTGCATTTCTGGTCTTCAACCTCTGTGTAATTTCCAGAGAGACTTGGAGTACTCAGGTCCTTCTTCGAAGCAAGGCCATTTGCAATTTTAGAGTGACCACTGCAGGCTTCATCATGGGCAGCTGTAAATGAATCATGAGACCCTCCATCAGCATTTGTCCGTGAGCGCAGAACAGTGCGTGCTTCCTTGAACCCATTCATCAACAGTGAATACAAGTGTTTGAAAGCCCGACAGTCAGAGCTATGTTCAGGAACACCAAACAAATTGCTTTGCACAAAGTTGTCATAGCAATTGAACTTGTGTAGATGCATCCGGGAAGCCTTTATGATCCATATGTGACTGTTAGGAAAACGATGGAATAATAGAACGGCAACTTCTTCGAGACTCCATTGCTGCCAGCGAACATTTTCTGGATGGCGTATCATCAGCTCATGATAATCCTGCAAAGAAAATGCAAATACATGTTTCACAGGGCACCAAACACTGAAACATTCACATTACCTGAAGGCACAATGGTACACCGGTAGAGTTGCTTCCATACAGCGCAAGATACCCGGTTTTGATCCTGACTATGGGTGCTGTCTGTACAGAGTTTGTACGTTCGCCCCGTGACCGCGTGGGTTTTCTCTGGTATCACTGGTTTCATCCCACATTCCAAAGGCGTACAGGTTTGTGGGTTAATCAGCTTTGGAAATAATGTAAAATTATCCCTAGTGTGTAGGATAGTGCCAGTGTACGGGATCGCTGGTCATCGCGGACTCTGTGGGCCTGTGTCTGTGCTGTATTTCTGAGCTGAACTGAAATACCTGTTGACAGTAAAAGCCAGATAGTTATATCCAGAATTCAGATGTGGGCAAATCTTTTTTTGCACTGGTATTAGTCACTAATTTAGAATTCTTTGAAACACTGAGTCACAGTGAATCCCAGGTACCTACACTATTGTACATTCACTCCAGCTTCTTCAAAGAGATTTGTTTTGACCAAATAGCATTTAAAGGTTTAAACAATTCACAGAAGAGACTTCCAAGAAAGAGTTGGTAATGGTTTATTGCCTGGGCTTGCAAGTGGAAACTGATGAATATCCAAGTTTGGAAGCAGTTCAAGTTGGAAAACAGCCATCCCAATTTGCTTATTAGGCTGTCAGAGCACAAACACGACCTTCACACAGAGAATCCTTACCAAACCTATTTTGACTTGAAAATACTTCCATTTACATTTTTGCAAAATTAATTACTCGAATTACTCACATTCCCCTTCTCAACCACTGATGCACACATTTTAGTTTCTTTCCGAAATAAACAAATTATTTGAGAGATTTAGCATAACAGGCTATTTTTAAAATCCTTTTTTTTAATAGTTCTGAAACAGTGGAAATAGGATTCAAACAATCTAGAATATCAGAATTTAAAAAGCATACTATTGTAGATGTGAAAAACTTAAGAACTAAAAATGCTGGTCGCATTCAGAAGGCCGATGAAAGAGAAACAGTTAACAGCAGTGGAAAGAGAAAGAGAGTTTCTCAAAGAATAGTTTTGATGAAGTTGGCTTGACATTTTAAGTCAAGCCAACTTCATCAAAACAATTCTCTGAGAAACTCTCATTCTCTTTCCACTGCTGTTGTTTTACCTACTATTCCCTATGTTTTCTGCTTTTATGATCAATCAGGATTCCTTCTGTTAATCTGACTGTTAACTTCACTTCTGTAGGAAATAACTTTAGCTCCTGAAAGTGCCAGGTCTGATCACCAAAGAAGGTTTTCTTAAATGAGCTCAGTCTTCCCAAATGTTTCCATCCATCCCATAAAAGCATGGAAGACTGGACAAGCAAAGGGTCATCAAAAGTCAGGCATTCATCAGGTGTCACAGCTGTGATTTTCATGCTGAGCAGCCCGTGCTGCCTGCAGACCAAGTCAAGAGGGAGTCAAGACTGTTTAATTGTCATATGTACCAACAATGGAATAATGAAATTCTTATTTGATAAGAGTCATAGAGTGATACAGTGTGGAAACAGGCCCTTCAGCCCAACTTGCCCACACCAGCTACACTACTCCCACCTGCCTGCGCTTGGTCCATATCCCTCTAAACCCGTCCAACTGTTTCTTAAATTTTGGGATAGTCCCTGCCTCAACTACCTCATCTGGCAGCATGTTCCATACACCCACCACCCTTTGTGTGAAAACGTTACCCTTCAGATTTCTATTAAATCTTTCCCCCTCCATCTTAAACCTATGTCCTCTGGTTCTCGATTCATCTACTCTGGGCAAGAGACTCTGTGCATCTACCTGATCTATTCCTCTCATGATTTGTTGTAGCTTTACTGGCCGGTAAGCACAGTAACTCACAGATAACATGCAGTCATCAAAAGTTCAATTAATATAACCGTAATATGGGGTAACCAAAGTCTGCAGTATAACTAGAGACACAATCCATAGAATATCATGTTGCTGAGGTTCTCTTGTGCTCTTGTCATGTTCAAAAGCCTGATGGCTGCTGAATTACTCCAGCATTTTGTGTCTAACTGCTGGAAATACCCGGCAGGTTAGGTAACTGTACGGAAAGGGGGGGGGGGGGGGGGGGGGGAGACAAAGTTAATGTTCAAGGTTGAAAACTGGAATGGATGGTTATCTGAAGTTGTGGGATTCAATGTGGAGTCCTGTTAGATGGTAATGTGTGCTGGAAGGATGCACTTCATGGGATAAAGGCAGGTTAGGTGAACAGACAAGAAAAAAAAATAGAACGGAGGAATATTTTTAAATTGGAGATAAATTGGAAGGTGTGATTGCCCTCTCAGCTTCCTTTTAATCGAAAATCCTAAACGTTAAGCGGAAACAGTCTGGAAATGAAAACTGCAATGGACTGTCATATTGTTTCTGAATCTGGGCTATAATAATTATTTTAAATATTAATTTGTGAAAGCTGGGCTTCACTGACTAGACCTATGATAACTGGCGGGCTCTGACAACATTGAGATGGCACCTGGAAGGGCTTCAATCTGCGTGGTGAAGGTGCTTCCTCAGTAGGGGGTTGCTAGATTGGTCTACCTGACCAACACTGAGGGTCATCTTCTGCTTTGGCCAAATGTAAATAGGAGGAACAGCATCTCATATTTCGCTTGGGCAGCTTATACCTAGAGGTATGAGTTTTGATTTCTCTAACTTCAAGTAACTCTCTCTCTCTGTCTGTCTCTCTGTCTCTCTGTCTGTCTGTCTCCGTCCCTCCCTCGTCCTGGTCATCGTACTAGTTTTACTGTCGTCCTGTTGAGTCCCTCGGTCTGTTTACTCCCTTGCAGTTCCTCCCCACACATTCTTCTGGTTTGATGTCCGATATCCACCACCTGCATTTATTTTACAATGTTCATCACGGTAAACACACAGTCACTGCATGAGCGGAGCGACAACGGAGCATCTGCAGCTAATCTCCCACCGCAGGGAGACTGAAGGGGGGCTACCTGCCTGCATTCAGCAAAGGTGACACCACATTCGCCCCCGTCTCCTCCCCATGGCCCTGCACCCCCCCATGGCCCTGCACCCCCCATGGCCCTGCACCCCCCCATGGCCCTGCACCCCCCCCATGGCCCTGCACCCCCCCCATGGCCCTGCACCCCCCCATGGCCCTGCACCCCCCCCCAAACAACCCAAGGCCATACCTCCCTCTTTCCTCCCATCCATCCATCCCTTCCTTCCCTCTTTCTTTCCTTCCTTTCCTCGTTCTTTCCTTCCCCCCTCTTTCCATCCCTCCCTCCCTCCTTCTTTCTTTCCTTCCTTCTCCTCCTCTTTCTTTCCCTCCCTCCTTCCACCCCTTCTTTCTTTCCCTCCTTCCTTCTTTCCTTCCTTCCCACCTCTTTCCTTCCTTTCTTCCCTCTTTCTTTCTTTCCTTCCTTCCCTCCCCTTTCCTGTTTCTTTCCTTCCCCCCACTCTCCCTCCCTCCCTCTTTCTTTCCTTCCTTCCTTCTTTCTTTCCTTCCCTTTCCTCTTTCTCCCCCCCCCCTCCTTCCACCCCCTTTTTCTTTCCTTCCTTCCTTCTTCCCTTCCCTTCCCTTCCCTCTTCTCTCCTCCTTCCCTCCCTGGGCGCTTTGTCCTGACCGCCCCCCCCCCCCCCCCCCACTGCTCGGGCACCAGTCCAAGGCCCGACCCGACCCACCGCCCCCCCAGCCCGCGGTCCCTCACCCTCTCCCCGGCCCGGGCCCAGCCCAGCCCTCCATCCCCGGCTCGGGCCCAGCCCAGCCCTCCATCCCCGGCCCGGGCCCAGCCCAGCCCTCCATCCCCGGGCCCAGCCCAGCCCTCCATCCCCGGCCCGGGCCCAGCCCAGCCCTCCATCCCCGGCCCGGGCCCAGGCCCAGCCCAGCCCTCCATCCCCGGGCCCAGCCCAGCCCTCCATCCCCGGCCCGGGCCCAGCCCAGCCCTCCATCCCCGGCCCGGGCCCAGCCCAGCCCTCCATCCCCGGCCCGGGCCCAGCCCAGCCCTCCATCCCCGGCCCGGGCCCAGCCCAGCCCTCCATCCCCGGCCCGGGCCCAGCCCAGCCCTCCATCCCCGGGCGGGGCCCAGCCCAGCCCTCCATCCCCGGCCCGGGCCCAGCCCAGCCCTCCATCCCCGGCCCGAGGCCCAGCCCAGCCCTCCATCCCCGGGCGGGGCTCCGTGGCCCGACTCCCATCCCCGGCGCTCACCTGCACGTCCCCCGGGAAGTAGAGCAGGTGGTGCGGGCTGGCACGGCGCCCGCCCAGCCCCATCCCCGGCCCCGGCCCCAGCCCCAGCAGCAGGTCGTTGGTCTTGTCCGGGCCCCAGCCCGCCACCCCGCTCAGCCTCAGCACCTCCACCCCGGGCACACTCCGTGACCCAGCGGCCGCGGCCTCGGCCTCTGCTGCCCCGACACGCCCGCTCATGGCCACTAGGCCCCGGCCACAGGGCTGCGGGAGACCGGGGTCCGACCTAGCGCCCGGCAGCCGGTATCCCCGCCCCGCCCCCCCCGACCACCAGTGAACGACAGGCGGAACGGAGCGGAGCAGAGCGGAGCGAGGGGAGCTGCCAACTCCTCCCGTCACAGGTGCGCTGAGAGGAGCTCCCCCGGGACCATCCCAGGCCCAGCGACGAGTGGGTTAACGCGACACGCAGGGCTGGGCCTGCACTCCCCGGGCCTGCAGGCGCTGGAGGTTTGTTTGGAGAATGAGGGGGGACCTCACTGAAACTTACCGAATAGCCAGAGCCCTGGATAGAGTGGATGTGGAGAGGATGCTTCCACTAGTGGGGGAGTCTAGGACTAGAGGGCACAGCCTCAGAATAAAAGGACGTACCTTTAGGAAGGAGATGAGGAGGAGTTTCTTTAGTCAGAGGGTGGTGAATCTGTGGGATTCATTGCCACAGAAGGCTGTGGAGGCCAAGTCAGTGGATATTTTTAAGGCAGAGATAGATAGAGTCTTGATTAGTACGAGTGTCAGAGCACCCCGTATCTGGGTGATGGGGAACAGGTTTGCTGCTGTCACGTCTCTGGCAGATGTGTCCATGGTCCCAGATCCCAAAGGTTACAACAAGATCCTTGTAGAACATGGAAAATTTCACACTTTGACCGTGCTGTCAGGGGGCCTGGGGAGAAGGCAGGAACAGGGTACTGACTGTGGATGATCAGCCATGATCACGGCGAATGGCGGTGCTGGCTCGAAGGGCCGAATGGCCTCCTCCTGCACCTATTGACTATTGTCAGGGGTTATGGGGAGAAGGCAGGAGAATGGGGTTAGGAGGGAGAGGGATAGACCAGCCATGATTGAATGGCGGAGTGGACTTGATGACCTAATTCTGCTGCAGCAACTTCTGAACTTGTATCTGTTCACTGCTTTTTCACATTTGTATCTGAAGTTTTACTTGAGGAAGGAGATAAGCCTAAAGCAGCAGTGGACCTGCAGTTTACTAATTAGACACAAAAGGCTGGTGTAACTCAGCTGGTCAGGCAGCATCTCTGGAGAAAATACATAGATGACTTTTTCTGTCGAGACTCTAACCCGCTGAGTTACTCCAGCATTTTGTGTCTATCTTTGGTATAAATCAGCATCTGTAGTTCATTTTTATTACAGGTTTACTGATTAGTCTGTGAACCAAAATGAAAGAACTGTGGAGGAAAACAAATAAAACTGCAGATGTTGAAATTGGAAACAAAAGAACAGAAATGCTGGAAAACCTCAGTCTGTTAAGCAGCTTTTGCGGAGAGAAAGCAGATAACATTTGTGTCAGGAACCCTTTGCAGAAAATAATAAAAAGATCTGTCAAAGACACAGCAGAGAAACATGTCCCTTTGGCACAACCTGCACATGCTGACAGCACACAAGGATGCAATTTGACCCCTCATGTCCATGGTCTATACAAGTTGCTTAACTAAGCTAGTCCTTTATTACCTGGTTTTGGCTCATATCTCTCGAAATCTTTCCTATCCATCTAATTGTCTACCATCTCTACAACTTCCACTGCCAGTATACAGTCTGAAGAAGGGACTCGACCCGCAATTTCACCCATTCCTTCTCTCCAGAGATGTTGCCTGAGTTACTCCAGCATTTTGTGTCTATCTTCGGTTTAAACCAGCATCTGCTGGTTTCAACCTACAGTATATTCCATATATTCACTACCCTCTGTGTGGAAAATGTTGCCCCCATGTCCTTTTTTATTTTTTCTCCTTTCACCTTAAAATCTATCCCCTCTAGTTTTAGGCTGCCCTACCCTGAGAAAAAAAACTGACCATCCATTTTGTACCTCTACAAGATCGCTGCTCAACCTCCCACACTCCAGCAAAAACAACCCCAGCCTATCTAGCCACTCCTTAAAATCGAGGCCATCAGTCTGAGCACCATTCTCATGAATCTTTTCTGTATTCTTTCCAGATATGTGATATCCTTCCTCTAGCTGGATGGCCATAACTGCACATAATATTCCACGTGTGGTCTCACCAACAACATCGACACTTGTTACACAGCGGCCTAATTCCTATACTCAATGTTCTGACTGATGATTGCAATGATTTTAAACAGACAATTTGCTTTATAAATGAAGACGTTGGCAGTCTTTCATATATAATTGAAATATAACATTAAGGACAAGTTGTATGGTATTGAAGAGGGGAGTTATAAACTTCATCCTGAATATGTGGGCATTTGTTACTCATTCACAGTGCTTTTATTTATAAATAGAGTATAAGAGCAAGGAGGCCACGGCATATTTTAAAAATGTGTGGGCTTTGGAAAAGAACTTACTAGATTAAAGGACGGCTCATCGGCGCAGCTAGTAGAGCTACAGCTTCGCAGTGCGGGAGACCGAGGTTCGATCCTGACTTCCAGTGCTGACTGTGCAGAATTTGCAAGTTCTCCCTGTGACTGTGTGGGTTTCTTCCAGGTGCTCCAGTTTCCTCCCACATCTCACAGACGTCTGGGTTTGTAGGTTTATTGGTATTTCTAAATCGTAAGACGTAGATACAAAAATGGGTTAACGTAGAACTCGTGTGAACGGGTGATCAATGGTCAGTATGGACGAGGTGGGCTGAAGGGCCTGTTTCCACGCTGTATCTTTGAATCAATTACAACCATTCCAGGGATCAACCGGAGAAGCTGTGGTTGTTCTCTTAGCACCAGAGGAGATTCGGAGCTGATCTGATAGCAATATTTAAAATCATGAATGGTATAGACAAAGTGGAGTTAAGAACTAAAGGATTTGGAATGAAGGCAACTGTCAAAACAACCAAAAATAACATTAGGAGAAATATTTTTATATAGTGAGTGATTAGAATCTCGAATGCACTGTTAGAGGATCATGGATGCAGATTAAATGATGATGTTCAAAAGGAAAATGGATTGGTAAGTGAAAGGTGAATAATTTCAGGTTGTGAGGGGGCGCAGGATAAGCTGAATTGTTTTTGCAAAGGTCATGGACATGATGGGCCAAATTGCATACTTGTGTGTTTTTCTGTGGTTTTCAAACCGCATTTAAAACTCAACCACGTTGTTCTGGAGTAATTGTTAAGTCAGAAGGGGTAAGGACAATTGATCCCCTTCCCAGGGAGAAATAGCAAACCAGATATGTTTGGGGGCATTTCATTAGTTTCATGGTGTCTGTTACCAATTGCACCTTTTTATTCATGAATTATTTGAAAACAAATGAAAACAGCAGGGTGTTGCAGAGATAGAGTTGCTGCCTTACAGCGCCAGAGTCGGGTTCAATCCTGCCTATGGGCGCTGTCTGTATGAAGCTTGTATGTTCTCCCCGTGACTCCTCCGGTTTCCTCCCACATTCCAAAGACGTACAGGTTTTTTTAGATTTTTAGATTTAGAGATGCAGCGCGGAAACAGGCCCTTCGGCCCACCGGGTCCGCGCCGCCCAGCGATCCCCGCACATTAACACTATCCTACACACCCTAGGGACAATTTTGACATTTGCCCGGCCAATTAACCTACATACCTGTACGTCTTTGGAGTGGGGGAGGAAACCGAAGATCTCGGAGAAAACCCACGCAGGCCACGGGGAGAACGTACAAACTCCGTACAGACGGCGCCTGTAGTCAGGATCGAACCTGAGTCTCCGGCGCTGCATTCGCTGTAAGGCAGCAACTCTACCGCTGCGCAACCATGCCGCCGTTTAGTTGGCTTATTTGCAGATGAGTTTGCTTATCTAATTGTCGCTAGTGTGTAGGACAAAACTAGTGTACGGGTGATCATTGGTTGGCATGGACTTGGTGGGCTGAAGGGCCTGTTTTCATGCTGTAAACTATTTAAACTAAACAGCAAATGCTGCTACTAGTACTACTTGAGATAAATCCTGTTTTGGGACAATAACCTTTCAACATAAGTTCTGATGAAACTAAGACAATGTTGTTCTCTCCACATGTGAGCTACTTTCAAATTTACCCTTTCATCATTAGCCTTGCTTTCTTCTTCCTACCCTTTACTATTATAGGAACTATCTTATGGAGTAATGTTGTGAATTTAATTGTGACAATAACTACAGCACACCATTTCATGGGATATTTAGCTTTTTCCCAAAGCAGGAGGAATCCAGGTTCCATCATAAGTACCTAAGTATTGAATCTTGATGGCGCGTGACACCAGAAAGGCTGGAAGTATCGTCAAGGGTTGCTGACACCCTGGCCATTCTGTTATTTCTTCTGGGGGATGATACTGGAACTCAAAAGCCCAGATGTCTAGAATTAAGTACTGCTTCTTCCGCACTGCTATCAGACTCCAGAACCATTTACCTATTTGAGGTATGTGTAGGAAGGAACTGCAGATGCTGGTTTACACTGAAGATAGACACAAAATGCTGGAGTAACTCAGTGGGACAGGCAGTATCTCTGGATAGAAGGAATAGGTGAATTTTCGGGTCGAGTCTGAAGAAGGGTCTCGAGCCGAAACATCTATCCAGAGATGCTGCCTGTCCCGCGGAATTACTCCAGCATTTTGTGTCTACCTCTTTGAGCTGCTGCCAAGTACTCTTACTTTAACACTATGTCAATCCGTTATTCCATATTTATCTGTGTCTGAAGAAGCATCCTGACCTGAAAAGTCACCTACCTATCCATGTTCTCTAGAGATGCTGCCTGACCCGCCGAGTTACTCCAGCACTCTGTGAAACGCCACCTATCCATGTTCTCCAGAGATGCTGCCTGACCCGCTGAGTTCCTCCAGCACTCTGTGAAACGTCACCTATCCATGTTCTCCAGAAATGCTGCCTGCCCTGCTGAGTTACTCCAGCATTCTGTGAAACGTCACCTATCCATGTTTTCCAGAGATGCTGCCTGACCCGCTGAGTTACTCCAGCACTCTGTGAAATGCCACCTTTCCATGTTCTCCAGAGATGATGCCTGACCCGCTGAGTTACTCCAGCACATTGTTTTGTAAACCAGCATCTGTGGTTACTTGTTTATACATTTTACTTAAGGCTTTATTGCACCACTTCAGATCATATTGCAATCTTTGCACTATTCTGCTGCTTTGCACTCATTTGTTTATCGTTGTATTTATCAAACAGGGAATTTCATTGCACCTTGCTGTAAATAACAATGAATTAATTTGAATCTGATCTGAACCTGAATCATATCTGTGGAACCCAGAATTTCGACAAGCAATACTTTATCAATGCCAGAGGAGGGCACCATTTGATAACATTTGGATTGTGTTACTCGTCATGTTTGGAGTCTGCTGCCAATGGTCAAAGGTCTCCTGTTTGCTTCCATTTTATAAATTTGAGTAACTGAACCGTCCTCAATTTGAAGGTGAGCTTTAAATTTCAAGTGTCAAAAATAGACTTTATTCATAACAAATATGGAAACGCCTTTATCAAGTTTGTATCCTTTTCAAATATTTGCAAGCAAACATAATTTGATCCGAATGATGCAGGTGGCACTTTAAAGTCACAACACTCCGGCAGAAGTGAGAACTAATTTATCAGCACGTATCAAAGGGTGAGTGCAATTAAAATATTAATTGTTTGTGACATTAATTAAAATATAAGGATGATTGCAGCAAGAGTAATGCAAACATTATGAGAAACGTTCACCCTGCATGGACTAGGGCAATTAAATAGGAAAAAGTGGTTTGAATAAAATAAAAAGTCAGTCTGAAGAAGGATCTCGACCCGAAACGTCACCCATTCCTTCTCTCCAGCGATGCTGCCTGTCCCAATAGACAATAGACAATAGACAATAGGTGCAGGAATAGGCCATTCGGCCCTTCGAGCCAGCACCACCGTTCAATGTGATGATGGCTGATCATTCTCAATCAGTACCCTGTTCCTGCCTTCTACCCGTACTCCCCTGACTCCGCTATCCTTAAGAGCTCTATCTAGCTCTCTCATGAATGCATTCAGAGAATTGGCCACCACTGCCTTCTGAGGCAGAGAATTCCACAGATTTACAACTCTGACTGAAAAGGATTTTCCTCATCTTCGTTCTAAATGGCCTACCCCTTATTCTTAAACTGTGGCCCCTGGTTCTGGACTCAACCAACATTGGGAACATGTTTCCTGCCTCTAACGTGTCCAACCCCTTAATAATCTTACATGTTTCGATAAGATCCCCTCTCATCCTTCTAAATTCCAGTGTATACAAGCCTAGTCGCTCCAGTCTTTTAACATATGACAGTCCCGCCATTCCGGGAATTAATCTAGTAAACCTACGTTGCACGCCCTCAATAGCAAGAATATCCTTCCTCAAATTTGGAGACCAAAACTGCACATAGTACTCCAGGTGTGGTCTCACTCGGGCCCTGTACAACTGCAGAAGGTCATCTTTGCTCCTATACTCAACTCCTCTTGTTATGAAGGCCAGCATCTGCAGTTATTTTCTTACAAACATGGTTAATTGGTCATCTTTACAAAACGATCTTCGAGGGAAGTAATCAGAATAATTTTTTTAATATTCATTCCAAGATGAGCATGAAGTCATCAAAAGTAGAGTCAAATTAAAAATCAATTACTGTACATAGGCATGAGTGGAAGCACAAGGAACTGCTGAGACAGGAATTTGGTGCAACAAACAATCCACTGGACGAACTCAGTGGGTTGGGTAGCATGAAAACAGACCCATTCTTTCTCTCCAGAGATGCTGCCTGACCCGCTGAGTTACTCCAGCATTTTGTGTCTACCTTCGATGGAAACAGACCTTTCAGCCCACCAAGTACATGTGGACCATCGATCACCTGTTCACGGTAGTTCTATGTTATCCCATTCGTACACAATAGAAGCAATTTTACAGTGGCCAGTTAACCTAGAAACCAACAGGTTTTTAGTTTAGAGACACAGTGCGGAAACGGACCGTTCGGCCCACACAGTCTGTGCCGACCAGCGATCCTGCACACTTACTAGGGCCAATTTACAATTATACCAAGCCAATTAGCCTACAAACCCGTATATCTTTGGAGTGTGGGAAGAAACCGGAGATCCCTGAGGTCTTTGGGATGTGGGAGGAAACCGGAGAACTCGGGGGAAACCCACTGTCACTGGGAGAACATGAAAACTCCACACAGGCAGCAACCGAGTTCAGGATCGAATCTGGGTCTCTCGTGTTTTTCCCATTCACAAATGCTGCTTAACCTAATGGATTAGAATTGGAAATTAAAATGTTTGCCAATAAATAAGGAACAGCGATCATCTGGGAAATAAGAGCTCTATGGAAAAGTTGATCCAGTTGTGTCTAACGAACTGTTAGAGCCCTGTATTTAGCCTCTGCACTTAAAGATGTGCTGAGCTTGTGGAACATGGAGTCATAGTGTCATAGTCACAGCATAGTGTGGAAACAGGTCCTTTTGCCCAACCTGCCCACATCGACCAACATGTCCCATCTACACTAGTCCCACTTGCCTGTTGCTTGGCACATATTCCTCTAAACATGTCCCATCTACACTAGTCCCACTTGCCTGTTGCTTGGCACATATTCCTCTAAACATGTCCCATCTACTACTAGTCCCACTTGCTTGGCACATATTCCTCTAAACCTGTCTTATCCAGGTACTATCTAATTGCTTCTTAAATGTCGCAAAGGTTCCTGCCTGAATTACCTCCTCCGGCAGCTCATTCCATCTACCCATCGCCCTTTGTGTGAAAATGTTACCCCTCAGATTCCGGTAAAGTCTTTCCCCGTTCACTGCCCTCTAGATTTTGATTTCCCCTACTCTGGGCAAGAGACTCTGTGCATCTGCCCAATATATTCCTGTCATGATTTTATACAGTCCTAGAAGACAGAGGTTCATCAGATTGCTTCCTGAGAGAGATTGAATGATTGAGATTTGGTTGATATTTACTGAAGTGTAAAAGAATGAGAGGTGATATTGTTTAAACATGGATGTTTCTGGACGTGTTTGGCAAAGTGGATCTTGTGGACCAGGGGAGAATTTAAGTAGGAGCTACAGCCTCAGGATAAAGGGTCTGCATCAGATATTGGCCAACTCTTGTATCACTGGAGATCGAGGTCCTTTGAGTTTAAAAACAACATCCTTTGATTTAAGAGGAGTGTGGGAGAAGGGGGTTGTGTGAATTTAAGAGGAGCAAAAGAGACAGAAGTCCTGTGAGAGTGTTGAGGAGTGTTGGTGATGGAGGGTCTGTTAGTTTGGTGTGCTTGTGTTAAGTGAGATACCTGTGCCAACACAGGAGGAACCCAGCTCCCACAGTACTTGGGACTCACAATATACCCTTGAATTACTGGGAGACCACGCACAACTTGGTGGGTGGCTGCAGGTTCTCCTGCCTGGAAATTGTCTGGATAGATCTTTCATGAGTTCAGGGTGCATTTAACTAATGGTGTACAAATGGATGTGGCAGTACGCCTGTTCCTGTGCTATATGTTCTATATGCCCTTTAATTGCATTATTATTACATTCAGTTTATAGGCTTGCTCCAGTAAGAAGATAGATAATAAAGAGCTTGTTTAATGACCTCCTGAGCTACTAAAGATACCAATATTGTATTTCCAAAGGTCATCCTCAACCCAGTGTTCATCAATGTGAAACCTTTGTGTACTCATAAAATGTAACAACCCCAATCACTTAATTTATTGCCATTTATTGTCTCAGAGTCATTGTTACTTCTTATGCATTTGTAAACAATCCGCACAGCCACAAAATATTATTTCTGAAAAAAATGTGATTGAACTAATGTATTGTCATGTATGAAGATCGAATATGTGAAGTCTTTGTCTTTTTGTTTTTTTGCGGCCTAAGGAAGCTCAGTGCTGTTTGCAGTACAAAGAGTTGGAGTATTGGCAGTTTCACCCACTCAGAGTAGAACTGAATTCATATCCTTCACAAAATGCTGGAGTAACTCAGCAGGTCAGGCAGCATCTCAGGAGAGAAGGAATGGGCGACGTCTCGACCCGAAACGTCGCCCATTCCTTCTCTCCTGAGATGCTGCCTAACCTGCTGAGTTACTCCAGCATTTTGTGAATAGATAGATACCTTCCATTTTGTACCAGCATTGCAGTTATTTTCTTATATCATATCCTTCATATTGACTTCAGGTCATTGACCCTGAAAAGTTAGATCTGTTCTTGAAACGTTACATCTCCAGAAACACTTTCTTAAATGCTGAGTGTTTCCAGAATTTTTTGGTTTCATTTTATATTTGTAAGTGTTCATTAACAAGTGTTTCTTGCAAGAATACAACTCCTTGGTTTTAAGTTCATTTGGATTTGGATTTGTAACAGTACTACTATCTGCTCGGTGAGTGCTTGCACGGCTCTGAGCACTCTTAATGTAATGCAAAATAAAGCAGGCAGCAGCTGGACAGGTAAATGTCCAAAATCAACAGAGCTGCAGGCAGCAATGCAAAGCAGGGTTAAGGACATTTCCCAGTCAAGAGGCAAATTGACAAAGAACTTGCGCCATGGTTCCTCTGTACATTTAAACGTTTAGTTTAGTTTAGTTTAGTTTAGTTTAGAGATACAGCGTGGCAACAGGCCCAGGGCCGTCTTAACGCATGGGCCTGATGGGCACTTGCCCGGGGCCCCACGAGCATAGGGACCCCATGCTGATCTGTGTATGTTAAGTGACTTGCAATAAATAAATACTACTTTAAAAATGTAGGTTCAATAAGTGCTTTTTTCGCAACATTTTCCATCCCGAAGTGCTTCTCACAGCGATCTGTTTCGCAACAATTAGCTCCCTAAGTGCTTTGCTTTTCCATCCCTAAGTGCTTCTCACAGCGATCTGTAAGTGCTTTTCGCAACAATGTATCACCCTAAGTCCATCGCTAAGTGCTTTTCGCCGGCACGACAGGGGGGGGGGGGGCTGGTAGGGAAAGGGGGGTGGGGGAGAGTAACGGTGGGGGCGACGGGGAGGGTGGGAGGAGGAGAGAGTGGGGGTGGGAGGAGGCAGAGTGGGACTGGGGAGGGGGACAGCAAGGGTGGGGGTTGGTGGTGGGGGGGAAGAGAGAGTGGGGGAAATGGGGGTGCTGGGGAAAGGGGGTGGCGGAGAGTAACAGTTGGTCTGGGGGAGAGAGAATGGGGGGGGGGTCTGAGAATGGGCACTGGGGAGGGGGACAACAGGAGTCGTGAAATTGTGTTTACATTTTTATTCCTGTGAGTAGTTGTCGTAGGGGCCCCAGTACACTGCTTTGCCCGGAGCCCATAATGCTGTAAAGATGGCCCTGAACAGGCCCTTCAGTCCACCGAGTCCGCACCGACCAGCGATCCCCGCACATTAACACTTTCCTTTTTACATTTTAACAATTTTTTACATTTATACCAAGCCAATTAACCTACAAACCTGTACGTCGTTGGAGTGTGGGAGGGAACCGAAGTTCGCTGAGAAAATCCACGCAGGTCACGGGAGAACGGACAAACTCCGCACAGACAGCACCCGTAGTCAGGATCGAACCCGGGTCTCTGGCGCCGTAAGGCAGCAACTCTACCGCTGAGCCACCGTGCCGCGGTCGGTGCGTGAGTTCAGAGAATGCTGTTCTCTTGCTTGGAAAGCTGTAAGCGCCATCGGGGAAATTATTCTGCAAGATATTAATAAAATGAAACATTTTTACTTTCTGCAGTTTTTGGCTTCCTGATCAAGTCAAGGTATGGCATCGCGAAAATTAAGTCTCCGCTTGGCTGTGTGTTTACTGAATATTTCTGAAGCCAGAAAGAAAGACATTGTGGAAAGGGTCGCCACAGCTGCACTCTGTGGTAACCAAGGTACATTTCATTTCTTCTATTACTGCTACAATTCTGAGGAAAAATAACTTACGGAAATGCTTGTGTTTGGCCTTGATTACAGGACAGAAGAAAATACAAACAACTGTGCTGAACATATTTTCAGATTATGACTACAACAGATCTGTTTTAACTCTTGCAGGTCCAGTTGAGACATTGGGTAAGATTTCAACACGTTTTGTTCTTAAGGTTTTTCTTAACTTCAGAAACAGATGAAATTAAGTGTTTTCTGGTTCGGGACATAAGTGCTCAAAGATAGGGCCCCAAGTTCAAACTTTTGGTTTGAAGCTCAGATTCTGTTCCTCAGTGGGTGTTAGGTTTGGTATTTACAAGTTCATCATGTAGGAGAAGTTTGCCTGGGGTTGGGTCACATTGGTGAGATGAGAGGAGAAACAAATCTGGCAGCACCAACTGATTGGCAGTGGGATGGTCCTGACGAGTTGATTCTGAAGGTAGACACAAGATGCTGGAGTAACTCAGCGGAGAGAAGTAATGGGTGAGTCTGAAGAAGGGTCTCAACCCGAAACATCACCCATTCTGTCTCTCCGGAGATGCTGCCTGTCCCACTGAGTTACTCCAGAACTTCTGTGTATCTTCTATCTTCGGTGTAAACCAGCATCTGCAGTTCCTTCCCACACAAGTTGGTTCTGAAACTTGTTAGTGAAGTCATGATCCTTGTAGGACTGTCTCAGTGGAACTCTGAGGGAAGGTTTGTGAGGAAAGGGAAACTCATGAGCAAGCCAACAAAGTCAAATTCAATCATTACTTACAAAGAATATGAGAAAATAAACAGAGCAGGTCTTTCGGCCCATGTGCCTGCCCTGCCACTTGGTCAGACCATACCAAATCTTTTCACCTCAGTGGGTAATTTTCTGCTACTAGCCCCATATCCCTCGATTTTTTTGAAATACCAAAATCTATCAATTTTTGTTTTGCATTTACTTGGTGACTGAGTCTCCACAGCCTTCCTACGTAAAGAATTTCTTCTGAGTGAATAGACAATAGACAATAGACAATAGGTGCAGGAGGAGGCCATTCAGCCTTCGAGCCAGCACCGCCATTCATTGTGATCATGGCTGATCATTCTCAATCAGTACCCCATCCCTGCCTTCTCCCCATACCCCCTGACTCCGCTATCCTTAAGAGCTCTATCTAGCTCTCTCTTAAATGCATTCAGAGAATTGGCCTCCACTGCCTTCTGAGGCAGAGAATTCCACAGATTCACAACTCTGTGACTAAAAAAGTTTTTCCTCATCTCCGTTCTAAATGGCCTACCCCTTATTCTTAAACTGTGGCCCCTTGTTCTGGACTCCCCCAACATTGGGAACATGTTTCCTGCCTCTAACGTGTCCTACCCCTTAATAATCTTATACGTTTCGATAAGATCCCCTCTCATTCTTCTAAATTCCAGTGTATACAAGCCTAGTCACTCCAGTCTTTCAACATATGACAGTCCCGCCATTCCGGGAATTAACCTAGTAAACCTACGCTGCATGCCCTCAATAGCAAGAATATCCTTCCTCAAATTTGGAGACCAAAACTGCGCACAGTACTCCAGGTGCGGTCTCACTAGGGCCCTGTACAACTGCAGAAGGATTTCTTCTCATGGTGCGTGCCTGACCCCAAATTGTGAGATGGTGAGGGACTCGCTGAAGCTCGGTGCAGCCAACACCAAGGCTGTGTGGGGAGGACAACAATCTAGGGTCATTCCGCTGCTGGACATTGAGGGGCAGATTCCAGTGGGGACCGCCCTCACAGAGGGGAAAGGATATCACCCCAGGGGCCACATGAGTGGCAAGGATGGTTTGTTTTGCTTAAAAATAGGTGCGAACATTACTGGCTATGACACCAATGCATGTTTAGATGCCGAGAGTGTCTGGAGAGTTTTTAGACAGTATTTGTTTGGTATATATTTTTTTCATTCTGAACAAAGTTTATTTTTGGAAATAAAAGTAAGATCAGATCCCTGGTTCTAGTCACCTCAGGCAGGAGAAACATTGTCACTGCATCGAACCTGTCAAGCCCCGTAAGCACTTTATATCTTTCAATGAGATCACCTCCCATACTACTAAACTCTTGAACACATTGGACCTGTCAGCGTAATATCTCCTTTATCCCTGGAGTAAATCAGTTAAACATTGAGGATATGTCCTACCTTTAGGTCGGGGCACCGGGTAAGGATGCCATGCATAGCTTCCTAATGTGAGTCTTTGTTGGACGTGAGAAGGGAGATGGGAGAGAGAGCAGGGTTGGAGCAATGGCAGCATGTTTACATAGTATAAGAAAATAACTGCAGATGCTGGTACAAATCGATTTATTCACAAAATGCTGGAGTAACTCAGCAGGTCAGGCAGCATCTCGGGAGAGAAGGAATGGGTGACGTTTCGGGTCGAGACCCTTCTTCAGACTGACTGAATTGGCAGCATGTTTACACTCGGTTTCAATGATGATGAAAACACACTGGCATTTTCCTCTTTCAGGTAACTCGGTTTTGACAGCCTGCGTTGAAGCATTTAATTTAATTGACATGACCGCTCATGTTGGCGTTCACCCCTGCCTTGGAGCAGTGGACCTTGTGCCCATTTACCCTCTCTCAGAGTCCGTTAGCCTGGAGGAGTGTGGCAGAGTGGCTTGCGGTGAGTTGATGTCGCGGTGAGTTTGCTCTTTTTTCGCCCACCGTTGAATTGGCAGCTCGGTTGGTATCTTATCATCTGCCTTGATTCACCAATTACACTCTCACTCCTCGATTCAGAGCCCACATCAACAGCAACGAAGTGCGAGAAAGTCTCGGCAGGGCAGTCAGCATCTGCAGACAGAGGAAAACAGATAATGTTTCAGGTTGATGATCATTTATCAAATAGACAATAGGTGCAGGAGGAGGCCCTTCGGCCCTTCGAGCCAGCACCGCCATTCAATGTGATCATGGCCGATCATTCTCAATCAGTACCCCGTTCCTGCCTTCTCCCCATACCCCATCCGCTATCCTTAAGAGCTCTATCTAGCTCTCTCTTGAATGCATTCAGAGAATTGGCCTCCACTGCCTTCTGAGGCAGAGAATTCCACAGATTCACAACTCTCTGACTGAAAAAGTTTTTCCTCATCTCAGTTCTAAATGGCCTACCCCTTATTCTTAAACTGTGGCCCCTTGTTCTGGACTCCCCCAACATTGGGAACATGTTTCCTGCCTCTAACGTGTCCAACCCCTTAATAATCTTATACGTTTCGATAAGATCTCCTCTCAAAATCTAGGGTGATGTTTCATTACAGAGCCGAGGAGTTAGGGGTACCATATTCAAGATGAGATATATATTAAACGAAAGCCCAGATTGCAGATGGGATCGGCACAGTGTTTTGGTGTGGTGGAGGGGATTTCTTCACCCCTTAACCAGCAGCTGTTAATTCATTACTGTTTGTAGGAACTTGCTCTGTGCAGGTTGGCTGCTATATTTCTTGTATTTTAACAGTAACCACACTTCTGAAATACTTTATTGTATGTAAGCACCTTTGGAAAGTCCAGAAGTCATGGTGAATCCTCTATACATCATAAAATCATGCCGTTTTACAGTATTAAAAAGAGCCAATTTGATCCATTTGACCTGGATCATTTGACAACTAATTCAGTTCTCCCTGCTTACCAGTTCTGTACTCATATCCCCACATTTCCTGCTCTTGTACATTTACCTCTTTACTGATTGAACGCTTTATTGCATGTTTCCACCACCTTTATCAGCCAATGCCAACACTAACCTTTGGCGGCAATGAGGAAGTTTTCCCTCGTGGTGCTTCAAATCAGTATCCTCTAGTTAGCAGTCACTCAGCCATTGAGTCTGAAGAAGGGTCTCGACCTGAAACGTCGCCCATTCCTTCTCTCCAGAGATGCTGCTTGTCCCGCTGAGTTACTCCAACATTTTATGCCTATCTTCGGTTTAAACCAGCATCTCCAGATTCTTCCTGCACACTCAGTCATTGAAAACAGGTTCTCACAATCCATTCTTCCTGATCCTTTCAAGTCATTGGAGACACAAGAGACTGCGGGCACTGGAAGCTGGAGCAAAAAACAAACTGCAGGAAAAACTCACCAGGTCAAACGACATGTGTGGAGGCAAAGGGATGGTTGATGTTTGCGTTGGTACCCTGTATGAAGACGGACGTATCGGGTTGAGAGCCGACACCAATCCCGATGCAGAATCTCGACCAGAAACACCAATCATCCCTTTACCTCCAAAGATGCTGCTTGATTCCTTCAGTTTTTCCAGCAGTTTGTATTTTTTCCAAATCATTACCCCTGAAAGCAGAACAACCCCAGTTTCTACAGTCTGAACTCGTATCTGTAATCCCTAACCTCTGGAACCATTATTGCAATGCCTTGATGTCCATCCTAAAATGTTGTGCCTTTTATTGAAGAGTACCTCTCGCTAAATTGCAAGTTGTACAATTTGATACCAGTCTGTTGCTGAAGGTGCTCCTCAGGTTGACCAGTGTGTCAGGGTGGGGGTGAGATGTATTGTCCAAGATGCTCCGCAGTTTGAGGATCATCTTTCTTTCCGAGACCACCTCCAAAAATGGCAGAGATCCTGAGTGGTTTTAATGACAACTGATAAACAATATGGTGACCAGCTTTGATTCTGCATTCATTTCATTGTGGTATGTAGTAATATATCTTGACAAGCACACATGTGAACAAATTGTGTTATGACCATTGAAATGTAATTCATTATTAATGTAATGTCAAATAATTGATAGAGGTTGTGCAGTAACTTGATTGAATGGATAATCAACATCCAATAAGCAACAAGGTCATATTGCCTGTTGCTTCTCCTCTGCCTGCCAGCTTGGCATTATATGCAACCTCCCGGCCACAGTGCAGTTTAGTTTATTGTCACGTGTATCGGGGTCCAGTGAAAAGCTTTTGTTGCGTGCTAACCAGTCAGCGGAAAGACAATACATGATTACAATCGAGCCTATTTACAGTGTATAGGCACACGATAAGGGTATAAGGTTTAGTGCCAGTAAAGTCCGATCAGAGGTAGTCTGAGGGTTTTTTAAAGATTTTTTTTTAGATTTAGAGATACAGCGCGGAAACAGGCCCTTCGGCCCACCGAGTCCGCGCCGCCCAGCGATCCCCGCACATTAACACTATCCTACACACACTAGGGCCAATTTTTACATTTTACCCAGTCAATTAACCTACATACCTGCACGTCTTTGGAGTGTGGGAGGAAACCGAAGATCTCGGAGAAAACCCACGCAGGTCACGGGGAGAACGTACAAACACTGTACAGACGGCGCCCGTAGTCAGGATCGAACCTGAGTCTCCGGCGCTGCATCCGCTGTAAGGCAGCAACTCTACCGCTGCGCCACCGTGCTCGGTATGAGTTCACCAAATGAGTTCACCAAAGCAGGCAGTGGAGGTGTTGTGGTGGGTTTGCACAGGGGACGTTACTGTGCCTCATGATCCGAGGGACTCTGGTTGCTATTTTTGTAAATGGCACCCTCCATAGCTGTGATTGAGGCAAGTTTTGCAGGATTCTAGTCCTGCCTGTGTCACTTGTCATGGTTGAGCATACAGTGATGGAAATGGGGGGGGGGGGTGTACGCAGGGGGACGGGGCGTTCCCCTAGTTTTCAATTCCCAGCTCGGGTTTAATGAGTACTGCAGAAAGATTCGAGTCGTTTATCACTTTATTCAACTCAGAAGAAAACGATTTGTTAACTGCCACTGTTAGCACTTGTTAACAGCCAGTAGTTAACAGGTAGTAGTTATACAATGTGTCATGAGCATACTATTATTCACTCTCTCATCTGACAAGGAAAGACAACTTTTGACATTCTTCCACTTGTTATCTATCTCATCATAGCCAGCAAACCACATAACTTCTCTGCCATACTTCTCCCTCTGAAGTTCCTCCTCTTCCTCCTGATCGTTCCTTGGCCCCTTCCTCTTTCTTCTCTACAGATTCCCTGCAATCATATCATCTGGAACCTTGATGATGGAATCTGGACTAATTGTTAGGTCACGGACTACAACATGTCCTCCTGTCCATGTTGGAACCTGGTGTAGTAATGATTCGATTTTAAAATGATCATTTAAGGTATTCCTAAAGTTTCCTTGACCAGGTTTTAAGCTATTTTCTATACGTTTCTTGTGTGATCTCATGCCCAATTTTATTTAATAGCACTACTGTGAAGCACCTTGGGTAATTTCGCTGCTTGAAAGTTGCCTTCTACATTTAAGTTGTGAGATAGCATAAGTTGTTATTCTATAACAATTACATTCTCAATGAAATATACTGATGGATTACTTTATAGCAAGGAGAGGGAATTAATTGAATGCCTCAGAGTCACCTTTGAATCAGCGCACTGAATTGCCCCAGATTTTCAAAGATAATATGAAAGATAAGATTTCTGTGAAAATACATGAAAAACAAGTTTAAAGACTGGGGATTCTGTTTACTCGGAGCAGCCTAGGTAAAGGGTCAGAATTAGTCCATCGTGCAGCTCCAAAGGTGAACCAAGTAGGAGGGAAGACGGGAGTAATTAAAACTGATTGCACAAGCTTAGCATTGTAAGCTACCAGCAGCTAACTTGATATTTAATATTTGGTTGGGGTATCTAAAGCAGGCAGGTGCTTGTGCAACTGTAACCCAGTAAGAGTTTAATGTTTGGGAGTGAAAGGGAGAAGGGAGAAAACGAATGATCAAGTGAGATCTAACAAGGTGCCATGACATATCGAATACATGTTTAAGTCACCTCCCTCTAACCAGTCCCTAAACTGTTCAGAGAACCATCGCGCATTTCTGCCACCTCTTTCTTTAGTCATCTGGGTAAGTGGGGACGTTTAGCGTATAGATGCATCAGAGCAATAAGCCAGCCAAGGAGTGGCCAGGTCAGGAGAGACCCTTCTCCTGAAGCCGACTGCTGCGGTGGTGAAGTAGTTTGTGAACCTTGACAAAGTTTGCAGTATCTTTTCCCAATGCTCACTTCAGAATGCGAAAATCCAATAACTTTCCTCATCAAAGTTGCACAATATTGTTTTTCTCCATCTGTTTTTTTCCCTGTTTTTCTGTACTCTGCTGATCCAATGTAGAAACTTTCTTTTACCTGATGTGTTGGTCCAGGAGGCAGATAACAAGAGTCGGCTCTGAAAGTGGAGGATTGCTTTACTTTGCTTTCCTTTTTACCATCTACTCACAGATGTTGCTGAAAGGTTAACGCATGATGTGCCGGATTGTAGTCTCTTTTATTTTGGATATGCTGATCAACCTCTCAAACGATCCCTGGTCCAACGCAGAAAAGAACTGAACTGGTTTAACCGGAGCGGTCTGAAGGGTACAGAAAGGAAGGC
Source organism: Rhinoraja longicauda (assembly GCF_053455715.1). Classification (NCBI taxonomy): domain Eukaryota; kingdom Metazoa; phylum Chordata; class Chondrichthyes; order Rajiformes; family Arhynchobatidae; genus Rhinoraja; species Rhinoraja longicauda. Next base: position 66,843,673 of record NC_135960.1, on the reverse strand, counting down.
AGATGTGGGAGCTGCGATTTCCTCCAGATGTGGTTTAACAGGTTGGCATCCTGCATTGGAATCTATGATTGTGTGATTGAAATAAGTGAGCGTCAGAATTACACTCAGAAAATTTAGGTTTGCAAATCCACTCATACCATTAATGTGACTTCTGTTCTTTCTTGCCTTAGTTAAGCAAATTGCCCCATTTCCCTCAATTGAACTAAATTACCTTTTCATTCATTCATTCATTTTATTTTATTTCGTACATGTTAAAAGACAACAATTAAAAAACAAAAAACAGAAGAAATACAAAGAGTTTCATCCTTGTTATTAATGCCTCTGTATCTTCAAGTCAGGTGGGTTTGCAGCTTTTAGATGTTGATTTTGAAGTGTTACATAATACATCAGAGCTCCATTTTCATCAAGTGAGATTGAGGGGATTCCTGGAATATTGTTTGATTCATATACTATTTTCACTTGAAATATGCCAGATCATATATTATGTATTTTATCTCGTCACCCAGCCAAAGGCCCACTTACTCCGAGAAAAGGAATTAAGTCGAGGTGTCTATAAGTACAGGACTTCGTGTCCTCTTAATTCCAAAGCAGAAACTGTCAGAATCTCTATATGCGTAGGAAGGAACTGCAGATGCTAGTTTACACTGAAGATAGAGACAAATGCTGGAGTAACAGCAGGACAGGCAGCATCTCTGGAGAGAAGGCATGGGTGATGTTTCGGGTCGAGACCCTTCTTGTTGACACAAAAGTGATAATGACATATTTTAATGAATAATTGCACATCGCATTCAACCATTAAGAGCATCATTTTTTGCAACAAGTTGTTCTGCAGAGTTTTCCCTTATTGCAAAGAATAGAAAGGTTCTTCACCTGCACCCTTTCTGGGGCTTTTATCAGTGGATTGTGAATTGAAAAGGTATATTTGTAGTGGGTTTATAGTTTCCTATTCAGTTACCAGTAGCATTTAATCAAGGAAAAGGTGTTGCTCAGCAGACTTGGTTAAGTCGAGGACAGTTCAGACTGTGTCTTGAATCCCAAGCAAAACTCTCCCGAAATAAAGTTGAATAAAAAAGTGAATTGAGTCTTTTGGTTATAGTTAGGCAACACTCATTTGGTCATTGACTGGAATACTCACTTTAAGGGAGGAAAGGGTAATTTAAGGAGTCAGCATACTGCATACACCTTCTCTCAAAGTTTGTCTTTCTTCTTTGTTCAGCTGCAGAATCTGACCATTTGCATCTGATGAGCTTCAAGGCCCTATTTGCTCCATCATTTAGAACAGTTCAGCACAGGAACAGGCCCTATGATCTGTAAGGGGTTTCTGCGCCGAGCCTTCGCCCGACCTAAGGTCCCCGTGCCTTGCTCTGATCCCTTGACCAGGCCGCGCATACTGGTTCCCCGTGAGTGGTTCGACCCACTCACCCCCTACGGTTCTAGACACTGGACTTAGATGCAGGAGCGTTGATAGTGCAGAAAAACTCAACCAGACCAGATTTGAAGACCAGGGTTTAAATGGAAAAGGCTTTTATTGAGCGCTTGGGACTATTGTACATGAATGCTCTTCACAGTTCTATAAGACATATCTATAAGACACATACTGAATTACATGAATACTTTTGCCCCACAAAACTTATCTAAATTACTTATCCTTATCTAATTACCTAATCCTTATCTATCTAAAATATAATACAGTGCCGCCTTCCCAGGGCGGCTCAGCTAATCCCTGTCAGGGCTGCAGCGGGTCGTCTCCTGCGGCTGCACCACGCTGTCTCCCACCTTTGATCCTCTGCAGCCTGTCGCTGCCTGGCGGGGGCTAAACCTCCTCTGAAATGTTAGCTCTCTCCTCCTCACTTGGCTCCGGTACCTCGGGGCGTGATTGACCTCTGGCCAAAACTTTCTAGGTTGGGGTCCCCTGCTAGACCTACGGAGAGTCACCTTAGGCACTGCACCCTGGACAGCCTGGCTGAGGACCGGTTCCTGCCGTGCCGCAGCTCGGGTACCCTCCGCAGCTGCCGACCCTGGCCCCGCCTCATCCAGCTCTGCCCCCTTGGTGCTGGGTATACCCGCGGCATCCGGCCTCACCCTGCCTGTACCTACAGGTGGTGAGCCTCCGCCCGCTACCCCCGCCTTCTGGTGCTTGAGTCGGGGACGTTACTGTCGTCCCCCTCCGACTCCGACTCCTCCGTAATGGGATCCAGCCCCTGGTCGAGCTGATCAGGCCCTTCCTCGTCTGAATCCCACCCAAAACGCGAGACTCTCCATTCCTGGAGAATGTCCTCCCCCCTCACGCAGGCAACCTTGCCTGTCTGCGTGACCTGCCTCATCCTTGGCTGTGAGTCCCCACTCCCAGGGCTGGCCCCTGTGGTTGACCCCTGTGCTCCAGGCTTACAACTACCTACCCTACCACAATCGTGTTTGTGGGTCGCAAACGCGTTCAGGTTGTTCCCCACACACTCTTGCAGTTCGGCCGGGACCTCTGCCACCATGCGCTCGAGGTCGTAACCCTCGGGCGGCTTCATGGTGCACAGTCCCTTCCCCCTCTTTTCCCCTAATCCCCTTCCCACCCCCTGCTGTCCATTTCATCAGGATACACTCCCATGTGGTGCGGAGTGCTCCCAAATGAATGGACAGCGGGATGGAACGCGCGCCAGCCTGTTCCTTCCCTGTGAACCCCGCCAGTGCGAAAGGGACCCCCGTGGACAGGGGAGAGTCAAAGGGTTCCTCTGTGTGGACCACGGTGCATGAAGCCCCCGTGTCCAACAGGTAACTGCCCCTTTGCCTCTCCACTACCATCTCCACAAGCGGCCTCTTCCACGCATCGTAGCGGAGAGGACACAGATAGGCAGGCTGCGCGGGCTGATGTCATTGGGGAATGTCCAGTGCCCCCCCCGTACCCGGGGAGCCGGTAGCGACTGCCACCTTCCCCTGTGCTGTCATGAGGGACCGCATCACCTCGATCATCGTTTCGATGATCTCGGGCTTAACTGGGACCTCGGTGCGCTGGGTGGTGCCAACCCTATCTTCCTTGGTGTGGACCCTGCAATTCTTCCGCCAGTGCCCCACCTTACCGCACCTGAAACACTTGGACTGTGCGGTAGGGTTACCCTCCTGTCGCCACTCCTTTTGGACCGGTGCAGTAGCCTCCGCCATGTGCACCTTCCCTGTTACGAGTCGGGTAGACGTACTCCGGGTGTTCCTATACCCTACCGTGAGACGGTCCAAAACCGCCTCCTCCGTACTATTTGTGGGATCAAACCAGGCTTTCGCCTGCTCCCTGACGGCCGCCAGGCTGTTTGATACCAAACAGCGGAGCCACTGGGCCCTCCCATTCCCGACCAGATCATCCCGCGCGGGGACGTGCGGGCAGTTGCTCTGGTAGACTGACCACAGTCGCGCCGCAAAAACCTTTGGGGGTTCTCCCTCCATCTGGAGGGTCCTCCCCAATCGGGCAAATGGACCCTCATCGCCCATCCCCAAAACTTCCAGGACCTCGTCCCGTAGGAGATCGTAGGTCCTGGTCCCTCTTTTACTCTCATCTGAGAGGCATTGGAGGATCGAGCTGTCCAGGGAGAACAGCAACATTTTTGCCCGTTCTCCCTCGTCGCAACCGTTGATTGCGGCGGTTTGCTCGACCTCCCTAAAATGCAGCGAAGGGTCCCCTGATTCGGACAATTTCGTTACATGCCTGATCATGGCTCTTAACTGCTGGGAGCTGTGGGGCACCACGATCTCGCTTTGAATGGGTCCGGCGTACCCATTCAGCGCGGTGGGTCCCCGTCTGGTTTCCAGGACCGGGAACATGGGCGCCGGTGCCGAGTCTTCGACCGGGAGCTCCTCTCTCTCTCTCTCCCCTACACTACCCCTTTCCCAGGATGCCTCGTAGCTAGAGGAATTGTGGAGTCTGGGGGCCGAAGCCACCACGGTCTTTCTGGGGACCGGAACCGGGACTTTCGCAACCGCCAGCGACTGGCTCGCTGGGGGGTTCATTAGATAGACCAACCCTTTTACTTTATTTAAAGCACTCCGCAGACCCTCTATCTCCTGCAGGCAGGCCCCGTGGTCGGCCCCTTCCGACCTGTCCTCCAAAACCATTTTGTAGGCTGCCCTAACCCCCTTGAGGTTCTCTTCCTGGGTCTCCAGCTGGCGGCTCAGGGAAGCGCACTGTTCCCTGAGCTTGCCCTTACTGCGCATAGCCTCAGTGATCTGGCACTCCATCAGCTCTACCCTGGCTTCGTGGCGGTTGGTCACGACCCGGCGCTCCTTGTTTAAAGAGTCCAGAGCCTCAATCAAGTGGTGCCCACCTGCAGCCTTCTCCTCTACCTCCTCCTGAAGGTCCCTGATCTGGGCTGCCTGTGCCACAACCACGCGGTCCAAAAGCTGGACCTGCTTTTTATAGCAGGTCAGCCAGACCGCCTTTTCTACAGATTTCTTGTGGGCTTTACTGGCCGTCCACCGGATCGCTGCATCCAGTGGGCGCTTGTCCTCTAATAAACCACACATCCATTGTTTGGTGATATTCACCTTGCTAAAAACATAGTCCGCAATGCGCTCGTCCATTACATCCCTAGTTTTCAAATCCTTTTCTGGTACACTATCGTCCTGCTGCCAGTGTCCCTTCGTGGTCGCCATTATCTGTAAGGGGTTTCTGCGCCGAGCTTTCACCCGACCTAAGGTCCCCGTGCCTTGCTCTGATCCCTTGACCAGGCCGCGCACACTGGTTCCCCGTGAGTGGTTCGACCCACTCACCCCCTACGGTTCTAGACACTGGTCTTAGATGCAGGAGCGTTTATAGTGCAGAATAATTCAACCAGACCAGATTTGAAGACCAGGGTTTAAATGGAAAAGGCTTTTATTGAGCGCTTGGGACTATTGTCCATGAATACTTATACAGTTCTATAAGACATATCTATAAGACACATACCGAATTACATGAATACTTTTGACTATGAATCATAAAACGCACAGTTCTACAAGACATATACATGAATACCTTTTACTCTGAATTCTAAAACGCACAGTTCTACAAGACATATACACGAATGTAAGATGGGGAACGTACGACACATCGCAAAATTGACCAACACATATTCCTTTACACACCCACGTTTATTCAAACCACCCTCCCCTCTACACTAAACTATGTCCAGGATATGCAGGATTGGGGTACATGCTCACCATGGGGCTATTACTGGGGTTACTGGCTGTTCGTGCTGCTTCTCCGCTGCTTTCCGTGAGGGTCGTGCTTGTCCCGTGAGTTTCTTCCTTCCGTTCCTTGCGTTCCTTGCAGGTTTTCTTGCAGTATTTCTTCTCGAGTTGCGTGCCGGTTCCTCTCTCTTGCATCCGTTCTTCTTGCCTGTCTTTTCTTCCTCCTGCATCCGTTTGACTTGAGTTTCTTGCATGAGTTTAAAACCCAAAAGTCGTGGCCAGTTATACTATTCTGACCCGTCCTATCTCCCGCCAGATCTTGGGATCTCTTTGTTTAAAATATATGTATGAGTTTTCTCTCTGATCTGCGCTTATGTCCGGGGGTACCGGGGATGGTCAGACGGTGTTAATTGGTATTTCGTTGCGAGGTGATGGGTTTAACTGGTTTCCCATCACCTACCAGGTAGTGTTCTATGGGCTATTGTGCCCCCTTAACGAGATTAACTGTGTAGGTCGGCTTGGGGCATTGTGAGTGTGCTGATGTCAGCGCCCCAGTGTCTGGACTTCGACCTGGTTTCGCAGGTTTCTGCATGGCCAATACCCATCCATTGTTCTGGCCGTGGCTTTGCAGAAACCTAGAGACTGGGCTGTAAGGTTTTTGCTCTTGTGGCTGGTCACGAGGTCCTGCGGCCATTTTAGGACCCACAGATTGTGACATCCCTTGGTAAACTGACCGCAGCCTTTCTCCGCTATCAGCCCCAGTCTCCCGTTTAAAATGTCCAAACTGCAGCTCTTTGGTTTGGTGTTGATTGCAGAATGAGGGAAAACTTCTCAAATCTTACAGATCCACACTGTCCATTTCAAAATGTCACCTGCCATTTCCTCCTTCCTGGTTGCACCCTGTTTGCTGAGCAAATTCACAACCACGCCTTTGCCAATTTTAGACAGAACCATTATACTTTGCATTCCTGGCTGATCGTCACTTTGTAACGTCGGTTAAGTCTGAGCTCATTCAGTACATGGTTTATATTCCATCCTGTTTTACTGACTGAAATGCATGTGTTTTAATATTCACTTCAATGTTTTCAGATTTGAGGCTTTCACTCTTCCTATCTCTGCAATCTCCTCAGAGATTCTGTCATCTTGAATATTCCTGGCTTCCATTGCTTTAGTTATTGCAGCCTAATCTTTAATCCCTAAATTTCTTTCTCTTTCCACCACTCTACATCTCTCTCATTTAAAAAAAAATGCTTCTTAGGATCTTCCTCTTTGACAAAGATTTGGATAATGGTTTGTGCAATGTTAGTGTTGTGTTGTGTTATAATGATAAAACCATTACCATTTGCAAACAAAAACAGAAAATGCTAGAGGTAGAGGAAAGGCAACAGTTGTAGAAAAATTAGCCGTTTTAATATTTCAGGTTGATGAGCATTTGAAAAAGCCCTTTGCAAGTTGTTAATTTTATAATACAGATACCCATTGGGTGTATAAGAAAATAACTGCAGAAGCTGGTACAAATCAAAGGTATTTATTCACAAAATGCTGGAGTAACTCAGAAGGTCAGGCAGCATCTCGGGAGAGAAGGAATGGGTGACGTTTCGGGTCGAGACCCTTCAGTCTGAAGAAGGGTCTCGACCCGAAACGTCACCCATTCCTTCTCTCCCGAGATGCTGCCTGACCTGCTGAGTTACTCCAGCATTTTTTGAATAAATACCCATTGGGTGTATGCTGCCTTCCAGAGAATAATCCCGTCAAACCCATTCCCCATTCTTTATATCTCTATCTTTCTGCAATTTATTGTGTCTCACACATGCCCATCAACATCCTCTGATTCTTTTTAGGCGTATTTTACCGTGGCCAATTAATCTACAAGCATGTCTTTGGTTTGAGACAATTGCCGCATTTAGAGAGAGCCCACTGAGTCATGGTGAGAACGTACGTAGACAATGCCAGAGGTCAGGATCGAATCGGGAACATCAAAGCAGCAGCAATAACTGTGCACTAATGTGAATCAGGGAAAGATCAAGATGTATTTTTGAAACCAAACTTTGCACTGAAAGCAAACGCTGTTTCTGAAAAGCAGCATCTATCGAAGATGTGAATTGTTTTTTTTAACATTTCAGGTATTGGTGCCAGCCCCTATGTTATGAACTGCAACGTGACCATCGACACACAGGATCTGAACGTCGGCCAACAGATTGCCTCCGCCGTCCGTGGAGCAAATGTTGGTGGCCTCACGGGTATCCAGGCAATGGCCTTTCCTCATGAAGGTACTGTGGAGATTGCCTGTAACGTGGAGAGCTTTAAAGGTGCAACTTCGTCACCTCTGACAGAAGAGATGGAGAAACACATTTCCTATTGCGTTCAGGGTGAAGAATACGTGTACTTTTCCCCAAGTTCTATCGAGAAGCATATTGAAAAACTGGCTAACAACTTCGGAGTTGCAACAGTGGGCACCGCTTTAGTTGGTTTTACACCTGAACGTTGCAAGCATTTGGCAGAAAAGGCCATAGGGGAAGGAACTGGAGAGTTTTGGAAGAAGCGCAAGGTCCTTACAATGTAAAGTGAGGCCTGTTGGCATAATTACTGCTGTTGTGTTTATCACATTGTATTGATTGCACTACATGGGGGTTTCTTTATCAGTCTGCTATATTTTTTTTAGATTTTTAGATTTAGAGATACAGCGCGGAAACAGGCCCTTTGGCCCACCGGGTCCGCGCCGCCCAGCGATCCCCGCACATTAACACTATCCTACACACACTAGGGACAATTTTTACATTTGCCCAGCCAATTAACCTACATACCTGTACGTCTTTGGAGTGTGGGAGGAAACCGAAGATCTCGGAGAAAACCCACGCAGGTCACGGGGAGAACGTACAAACTCCGTACAGACGGCGCCCGTAGTCAGGATCGAACCTGAGTCTCCGGCGCTGCATTCGCTGTAAGGCAGCAACTCTACCGCTGCGCCACCGTGCTAGTTATGACCTTGGGAAAATTAATAAGAAGATAGACTTTCAATGAGTGGGATGAAATACACATGGAGGTCTGGCAGCCAGAATAGACATCAGGAAAAAAAAAAGGGTGGTCAAAAAGGCGTTTGGCACATTGGCCTTCAGTCAGAGTATTGAGTATAAACTCGACAGTCGATACAGACCCAGTCAATATAGACCCTTCTTCAGACTCGACACGAAAGGTCACCCATTCCTTCTCTCCGGAGATGCTGCCTGTCCCGCTGAGTTACTCCAGCATTTTGTGTCTATCATTGGTGTGAACCAGCATCTGCAGTTCCTTCCTGCACAGAAATGTGAAGATACTCTCCGGGACTCCGGGATTTGAGGAAGGATATTCTTGCTATGGAGGGCGTGCAGCATAGGTTCACTAGGTTAATTCCCGGAATGGCGGGACTGTCGTATGTTGAAAGGCTGGAGCGATTGGGCTTGTATACACTGGAATTTAGAAGGATGAGGGGGGATCTTATTGAAACATATAAGATAATTAGGGGATTGGACACATTAGAGGCAGGAAACATGTTCCCAATGTTGGGGGAGTCCAGAACAAGGGGCCACAGTTTAAGAATAAGGGGTAGGCCATTTAGAACGGAGATGAGGAAGAACTTTTTCAGTCAGAGAGTGGTGAAGGTGTGGAATTCTCTGCCTCAGAAGGCAGTGGAGGCCAGTTCGTTGGATGCTTTCAAGAGAGAGCTGGATAGAGCTCTTAAGGATAGCGGAGTGAGGGGGTATGGGGAGAAGGCAGGAACGGGGTACTGATTGGGAGTGATCAGCCATGATCGCATTGAATGGCGGTGCTGGCTCGAAGGGCTGAATGGCCTACTCCTGCACCTATTGTCCATTGTCTATTGTCTATTGATTCTGTCTGTCCCCACAAGCTGGGTTGTTGCATTGAGGGGAATCACCTAACATAAGCTATGTACAAACCAGTCTTCCTGTTAAATACCCTGTGAATGTTATGCTTTGAGGACTAAATCAAAATTTAATATTGATTTAGAATTAATCAATAATTCTGCCTTGGGTTACTATTGAGCAAGTTATTTTGCCTAAAAAAAACTCATGTTAGAATTATATTATTTCCTCACATAAATACCATGGATTTTTAAATGTCATGGATTCCTTTCAAAAATAAATCTTAAAAAGTATTTCAACTGTTTTCATCTTGAGTATGGTCTGACTTGTTTTTACACTCTGTAAAACATTTAAAACAGTTTCTTAATGAGTTTGAAGAATGGTCTCGACCCGAAACGTCACCCATTCCTTCTCAAAATGCTGGAGTAACTCAGCAGGTCAGGCAGCATCTCGGGAGAGAAGGAATGGGTGACGTTTCGGGTCGAGACCCTTCTTCAGACTGATGTCGGGGGTGGGACAAAGGAAGGATATAGGTGGAGACAGGAAGATAGAGGGAGATCTGGGAAGGAGGAGGGGAAGGGAGGGACAGAGGAGCTATCTGAAGTTGGAGAAGTCGATGTTCCGGTGGTATGAACGTCGACTTCTCCAACTTCAGATAGCTCCTCTGTCCCTCCCTTCCCCTCCTCCTTCCCAGATCTCCCTCTATCTTCCTGTCTCCACCTATATCCTTCCTTTGTCCCACCCCCGACATCAGTCTGAAGAAGGGTCTCGACCCGAAACGTCACCCATTCCTTCTCTCCCGAGATGCTGCCTGACCTGCTGAGTTACTCCAGCATTTTGTGAATAAATACCTTCTTAACGAGTGCATCATTTTGCTCCTGATTTTCTTTCTGCAAATGTATTGTTGACTTTTCAACAAATCTGATGACAAAACCGCTGAACTCCAGAATTCTCCTTGAATGGATGCCTTGCAGGATCCAACACATGAACAGAGGCAGTTCTTGCCTCAGGTCTCTTGGTTATTTTTGTAGGAAGCTTCCTTTAAGATCAGTGCCAAGCACCATTGCTTCACCACTGACTCACCGATTCTGCACCGTGGTCTTATCTTTGGGAAAATACTTCCTCTCTCTCTGAAGACACTGACTTGCCGTGCTCACATGCCGTTTTACAGGTCATAAGATTCATAGAGAGCTATAGCATCAGACAGGGCCTTGGTCACTGCGTGCACACCAAACATCAAACACCCATAAGGACACAGTCCAGAACAAGGGGCCACAGTTTAAGAATAAGGGGTAGGCCATTTAGAACTGAGATGAAGAAAATCTTTTTCAGTCAGAGAGTTGTGAATCTGTGGAATTCTCTGCCTCAGAAGGCAGTGGAGGCCAATTCTCTGAATGCATTCAAGAGAGAGCTGGATAGAGCTCTTAAGGATAGCGGAGTCAGGGGGTATGGGGAGAAGGCAGGAACGGGGTACTGATTGAGAATGATCAGCCATGATCACATTGAATGGCGGTGCTGGCTCGAAGGGCCGAATGGCCTCCTCCTGCACCTATTGTCTATTATCTATTGTTGCGACCCTTCTTCGGATCTGAAGAAGGGTCTCAACCTGAAATGTCACCTATCCATGTTCTCCAGAGATGCTGCCTGACCTGGTGCACACATGGGTGCTTGATGGAGAAACGTATATTTTAATATTAGCAGAATAATGGCAGAACAAGGCTGACGTGCAAATGTCCATGTTGTTGAGAGGAACTCTGCTTTAACATGCATGTTTCTGCTTGCAGTGAGCAGAGTTATAATATATACATGACCTTGAAATCTTACTTTATTCTTTGCAAGTTCTGGTCCAAATCTGATCACTGAAGTATAATGGTTCCCTAATTCCCTCAATGTGCAGGAGTACTTGCTGATATTCTATTGCGTGTTTCTGTGCTGTAAAGTTATATATGATTGTAATCTAGAAAATGCGGAATCTGTTGAACTCATTAATAGATGCATAGGGTAGATCCTGGGTTAAAGCAAGTTTAACACTACTTCCTGAAGCTAATAATAATTAACTGACTTTATGGTGTGTGTGTGTGTGACCATCAGGTGATTCATATCTACCTTCGATCTGTAACCTTCCTTAAACAAGGGCATTCAGTTTTAAAGAACTGTGTTCATCTTCCCTTGTTTTAGCTTTGTTTCGTATTTCTCTTGGAATTTAGTCCCATGACAACTCTATCAACGGCCACAGCCCAGAATATAGGAGCAGGAGTAGGCACCAGGTCCCTCAAGGTTGTCCTGCCATTCAGTGTAATTTCCAAATCTTTCAAATAATTATCCATCTCCACCATAAATATATCTCACCTGGCATCCAGAATCCTTGGGGCCAGGAGATTCTTGAGATTCAATGCCCTCTAATAGAAGAAGGAACAAGCCTCTCGTTGTAACTTTCACACTTCTGGTGTCCCAACGTTGCAACAGGAGCACTCGTGCAGGAAATGTGAGGCTCTGTGCCACACAAGATCAAGGAGGTTAGTCAGGCCAGGCAGAAACATGCAGGCTTAGGCAGATTTCCACTCAACAACGCGCAACTTTGTACATCAGCCTTGCAGGTTCCTCGTGCAGCCTGCGATACTTGCCGTAATTCTGCAAATTAATTTTCCTCTATTGTCCATCACATTCACATCGAAAGGCCAGGTGGGCTCTGATTCCATTCCCTTCCAGGCATAGCGCCTCTCTGTGGTTTAAAAACAAATCTTCCTTTTATTCTTCCTGTACCTTAAAATCTTTGCTCCATTGTTCTTGAATCAAGGGAACAGCTGTTTATATTTAGTATAAACCATTCATGTATCTGCATGCACATCTCCATCAAACCTCTCCCCCCCCCCCCTCTTTTCTCTCAAGATAATATTTCTGTTTTACGGCAGTCTAATATTTGCTCTGAAAATCCCTGAAACCATTCTACACACTTTCCAGGACCTGAAATCCTCCAAACGTGTAGTGACCAGAAGTGAATGTATTCTCTGATTGTAGCCCAACCAGACAGAGAGATTCAATATCCTATATATCGGCGAGACCAAGCGCAGGCCAGACGATCGTTTCACTGAACACCTCCGCTCAGTTTGCCCGAACCTACCTGATCTCCCAGTTGCTAAAGACTTTAACTTCCCCGCCCATTCCCACACTGACCTTTCTGTCCTGGGCCTCCTCCATTGTCAGAGTGAGGGCCCAGCACAAATTGGAGGAACAGCGTATTTCGCTTGGGCACCTTACACCTCAGCGTTATGAACATTGACTTCTCTAACTCCGAGTAACCCTTTTTGTCCCTCTCTCTCCATCCCTCCCCTTTCCCTGTTCTCCGACCAGTCCTACTGTCTCCGACTGCAGTTTATCTCTGTTTGCTTTGTTGCTACCTTCTCCCAGCTAAAAATGATCTATTCTACATTTTCCTTGATCTCATTTCCCTTTGTCCAGTTTTCACACCCCTCCTTATCTATATCTCTCTCTCCCCTGACTCATGTCTGAAGAAGGGTCTCAACCCAAAACTTCACCCATTTATTCTCTCCAGAGATGCTACCTGAGTTACTCCAGCATTTCGTATCTATCTTCGAGATTCAACATAACCTCCTTATAGTTGGAGCAAACAAATTATTTTCAGGTGGGAGACTGACGGGTTCTGTGGGGATTGATCCTGGCCTCCAGCTGCCCACAAACAACATCAGTGAGTGGGACGCAGGGACCATTTGTAATAAATCAAGTGAGCTGATGACCCAAAGCAGGGTGGCAATATGGGTTGTGAGGAGGATGCAGAGGGTTGGGCAAGAGGTAGGATCAGTGAATGGTGAAGATCGTAGCATGGAATACAATTTGGAAACAATGTGTAGGAAAGAACTGCAGATGTTGGTTTAAATCGAAGGTAGACAATAGACAATAGGTGCAGGAGGAGGCTATTTGGCCCTTCGAGCCAGCACCGCCATTCAATGTGATCATGGCTGATCATTCTCAATCAGTACCTCGTTCCTGCCTTCTCCCCATACCCCCTGACTCCGCTATCCTTAAGAGCTCTATCTAGCTCTCTCTTGAATGCATTCAGAGAATTGGCCTCCACTGCCTTCTGAGGCAGAGAATTCCACAGATTCACAACTCTGACTGAAAAAGTTTTTCCTCATCTCAGTTCTAAATGGCCTACCCCTTATTCCTAAACTGTGGCCCCTTGTTCTGGACTCCCCAAACATTGGGAACATGTTTCCTGCCTTTAACGTGCCCAACTCCTTAATAATCTTATACGTTTCGATAAGATCTCCTCTCATCCTTCTAAATTCTAGTGTATACAAGTGCACAAAATGCTGTAGTAACTCAGCGGGACAGGCAGCATCTCTTGGGAGAAGGAATGGGTGACGTTTCGGGTTGAGACCCTTCTTCAGTCTGATATAATTTGGAAACATCTGAGTTCATTCAGTTCACAAGAAAGCAAAATGGTAAAGTGAAGTACTTTACCCAGAAACACCGGGTGGCGCCATCAGCAGTGGTTGCCTCGCCAACAGTCTGTGTCCTTTCTACTGTTTTTAAATTATTTTATGTATGTGTTAAAGTATGTTTTAGTGTTTCTTGGTTTGTTTTATGTGGGGGATGGGGATGGGGGGGGGGGGGGGGGGGGGGAAGAATGGGGAAACTCTACCTTGATTGGTACATGTGACAGTTAAATTGAATCATGAATCTTTAAATGGTGAGAGATTGAATAGTGTCGGTGTTGAGAGGGACTTGGGTTTCCTTGTATGCCTGCAAGTAGAGCAGGCAATCAGAATACATGGCAAAAGCAGGGCAGCAAGTGAGTAACGGCAGATGCACACATGGTTGCCAGCTCAGTTGGTAGGTTATTGGCTACTGTAATTGCCCCTTGTCTAGGAAAGGCCAATCTGCTGTGTGAGCAGTGAACTGGATATTTGTGCGGTCAAGGGCAACAGTTCAGCTGTGGATGAAGTCTGCTGTGATTGCATCTTTAAATAATATTCCCTTTGAACCTTCGGTGTTGATTAAAGCTGATGTTTTTGAAGGTGATTGGCAACTATTGTACATTTAGGCCAATGTGGTTGAAAGCTTTCACTTGCAATGACATAGAGGTACTGTTGACATCCTCTGATGATGGAAAAACAGTACTGGTGAACACAAATATCTTGTACAAATGGGACCAATTAGCCATTGGAAATGTGTGGGGAAAAAAGCGCCAAGTTAATGCGATTGTCAACTCGGCAATGTGCAGGAAGGAACTGCTGATGCTAGTTTAAACCGAAGATAGACACAAAAAGCTGGAGTAACTCAGCAGGTCATGCAGCATCTCCGGAGAAAAGGAATAGAAGACATTTCGGGTCGAGACACTTCTTCAGACTCGTTTCGGGTCCAGACCCTTCTTCAAACCTGAAACGTTACATATTCCTTTTCTCCAGAGATGCTGTCTGACCCGCTGAGTTACTCTAGCTTTTTGTGTAATGTAATGTTTTGTTTTGGTAATGTGCAAACAATTTCTAGCTATTAATTGGGGGGGGAAAAACCCCTTGCTCTCCTTCAATGTTCTGGTCCCCTTCACCGGTGTCAGAAGGTGATCTGATTATTATTTCATTGCTGTTACTAGGACGTCGTTGCCGTTTTAAAGCGTGTACCGCCAGATTGAAGAAGAGCTTTTTCTCTGCTGTAATAAGACACTTGACTGAACCTCTCACATGCTAAGGATGTATTACTTCTCTCCCAATCTACATGGTTGCACTTCTGTTATCTACACTTTCTCTGTAGCTGTAACAGTACACCGATCAGCCAAAACATTATGACCACCTGCCTAATACGCTGATGGTCCTCCGTGTGCCGCCAAAACAGCGCCGACCCACCGAGGCGTGGACTCCTGAAGGTGTCCTGTGGTATCTGGCACCAAAACATTAGCAGCAGATCCTTCAAGTCCTGTAAGTTGCGAGGTGGAGCCACCGTGGATCAGACTTGTCGATCCAGCACATCCCACAGATGGTCAATCGGATTGAGATCTGGAGAATTTGGAGGCCAGGGCAACACCGTGAACACTTCATCATGTTCCTCAAACCATTCCCGAACAATGTGTGCAGTGTGGCAGGGCACATTATCCTGCTGAAAGAGGCCACTGCCATCAGGGAATACAATTGCCATGAAGGGGTGTACCTGGTCTGCAACGATGTTTAGGTAGGTGACACGTGTCAAATTGACGTCCACATGAATGGCCGGACCCAGGGTTTCCCAGCAGAACATTGCCCGGAGCATCACACTCCCTCGTCTTCCCACAGTCGGTTCGGACCAGACGGGATAGCCTTCGTTGCCTTCGCGCATCGATGAGCCTTGGGCACCCAACACCCTGTCTGTCGCCGGTTTGTGGTTTGTCCCTCCTCGGACCACTGTCGGCAGGTACTCACCACTGCTGACCGGGAGCACCCCACAAGCCTTGCCGTTTCAGAGATGCTCTGACCCAGTCGTCTGGCCATAACAATTTGGGCCTTGTCAAAGTCGCTCGGGTCTTTACTCCTGCCCATTTCTCCTGCATCCAACCCATCAACCTCAAGAACTGACTGCTCACTTGCTGCCTAACATATTCCACCCCTTGACAGGTGCCATTGTAACAAGATATTCAATGTTATTCACTTCGCCTGTCAGTGGTCATAATGTTTTGGCTCACCGGTGTATATCTTGTACTCCGTTTCCTTTCACTTTTTGCAATATTTGTTGTAGTCATGTTTGGTATGATTTGCCTGGATAGTATGCAAAACAAACACTTTCACTGTATCATGGTTTCAAGGGTTTCAAGGTTTCAAGGTCAGCTTTATGTCTCAGGTACCACTAAGGTACAGTGAAATTTGAGTTACCATACAGCCATACTAAATGAAAAGCAACAAGACACACAGCCACATAAAATAAAATTTAACATAAACATCCACCACAGCGGATTCCGCATTCCCCACATTCCTCATTGTGATGGGAGGTAATAAAGTCCAATCTTCTCCCTCTTTATTCTCCCATGGTCGGGGCTGTCGAACCATCTGCAGTCGGGGCGATCTAAGCTCCTGCAGCCGGCGATCCGAAGGCCTCGCGTCAGGGTGATCGAAACTCCCGCGTCGGGACGGTTAAAACTCTCCGTGGCTTGGAGCTCCCGAATCGGTCTCTAACCAGGGACCGCGGGCTCCACGATGTTAAAGTCCACAGGGCCGCGGTTGGAGCTCTCCACAGTCGATCCCCGACAAATGGATCGCAAGCTCCACGATGGTAAGATTGATCCAGGAAAGGCCGCCAACTTCACCATTTTTGGCCGGAGATACAATACGGAAACAAAATCGCATCTCTGTCGAGGTAAGAGATTGAAAAAAAAGTTTCCCCCAGAACCCCCCCCCCACCCCCCACATAAAACAAACCAAGGAACACTAAAACATACTCTTTAACACGTAGTTAAAATAACAAAAACAGCAGAAAGGACAGACAGACTGTTGGCGAGGCAGCCACTTGCTGGTGCATGTGACAATAATAAATCAATACCAATACTAATGCAAATTGCACCTGAAAAAGAACAGCCCTTATGCATTTTTCCCACTGAGTTGTCAGAACAGGTCAATCATTTCACCCCGTAAGTGAGAAAAGGAGATTAGTACTGTAAGTGGTGGCTTGATACATTAAAAGATAGAGTCTCTAGGACTTTCCTATGCCTCCCTCATTTCCCTCACGTTGTTTTAAATTATATTTGCTTTATATTTGCTTTATAAGGGCATTTTCTAAATGGGGAGAGAATCCAGAAATCGGAGGTGCAAAGGGACTTTTGTTTTGGGAGCGCTGGTGCAGGAGTCCTAAAACGTTAATCTGCAAGTCGAATCGGTAGTAAAGAAAGCAAACTCAATGCTAGGATTTATTTCAAGAGGGCTTGTATACAAAAACAGGCATGGAATGCTGAGGCTCTAGAAGATGCTGGTAAGGCTGCATTTGGAATATTGTGAGCAGTTTTGGGCACCATATCTGAGGAAGGATGTGCTGGCTCTGGAGAGGGTCCAGAGGAGGTTTACAAGAATAATCCCAGGAATGAATAGGTTAACATATGATGAGCCTTTGTCGGCACTGGGCCTGTGCTCTCTAGAATGAGGGGGGACCTTAATGAAACATACAGAATAGTGAAAGGCTTGGATAGACTGGATCTGGAGAGGATGTGTAGTCCCCTAGTAGGACTAGACGTCATAGCCTCAGAATTAAAGGATGTTCTTTAAGGAAGGAGATGAGGAGACATTTCTTTAGTTAAGAGGGTGGTGAATCTGTGGAATTCTTTGCCACAGAAGGTTGTAGAGGCCGAGTCAGTGGATATTTTTTAAGGCAGAGATAGATAGATTTTTGTATAAGAAAATAACTGCAGATGCTGGTACAAATCGATTTATTCACAAAATGCTGGAGTAACTCAGCAGGTCAGGCAGCATCTCGGGAGAGAAGGAATGGGTGACGTTTCGGGTCGAGACCCTTCTTCAGACTGATGTCGGGGGTGGGACAAAGGAAGGATATAGGTGGAGACAGGAAGATAGAGGGAGATCTGGGAAGGAGGAGGGGAAGGGAGGGACAGAGGAGCTATCTGAAGTTGGAGAAGTCGACGTTCATACCGCCGGGCTGCAAACTGCCCAGGCGAAATATGAGGTGCTGCTCCTCCAATTTCCGGCGGGCCTCACTATGGCACTGGAGGAGGCCCATGACAGAAAGGTCAGACTGGGAATGGGAGGGGGAGTTAAAGTGCTGGGCCACCGGGAGATCAGTTTTGTTAATGCGGACCGAGCGCAGGTGTTCAGCGAAGTGATCGCCGAGCCTGCGCTTGGTTTCGCCGATATAAATAAGTTGACATCTAGAGCAGCGGATGCAATAGATGAGATTGGAGGAGGTGCAGGTGAACCTTTGTCTCACCTGGAAAGACTGTTTGGGTCCTTGGATTGAGTTGAGGGGGGAGGTAAAGGGACAGGTGTTGCATCTCGTGCGGTTGCAGGGGAAAGTGCCCGGGGTTGGGGTGGTTTGGGTAGGAAGGGACGAGTGGACCAGGGAGTTACGGAGGGAACGGTCTCTGCGGAACGCAGGGAGGGGAGGGGATGGGAAGATATGGCCAGTGGTGGGGTCCCGTTGTAGGTGACGGAAATGTTGGTGGATGATATGTTGGATCCGCTGGCTGGTGGGGTGGAAAGTGAGAACGAGGGGGATTCTGTCCTTGTTGCGAGTGGGGGGAGGGGGAGCAAGAGCGGAGCTGCGGGATGTAGAAGAGACCCTGGTGAGAGCCTCATCTGTAATGGAGGAGGGGATGCCCCGTTTTCTGAAGAACGAGGACATCTCGGAAGCCCTAGTGTGAAACACCTCATCCCGGGCGCAGATGCGGCGTAGACGGAGGAATTGGGAGTAGGGGATAGACTTTTTGCAGGAGGCCAGGTGGGAAGAAGTGTAGTCCAGATAGCTGTGCGAGTCGGTGGGTTTGTAATAAATGTCCGTCACTAGTCTGTCTCCTGTGATGGAGATGGTGAGGTCCAGAAACGGGAGGGAGATGTCAGAGATAGTCCAGGTATATTTAAGGGCAGGATGGAAATTGGAGGTGAAGTGTATGAAGTCAAACATGATTTTTGATTGGTACAGGTGTCAGATGTTATGGGGAGAAGGCAGGAGAATGGGGTTAGGAGGGAGAGATAGATCAGCCATGATTGAATGGCGGAGTAGACTTGATGGGCCGAACGGCCTAATTCTACCCCTATCACTTATGACCTTATGACCTTATGACCTATATTCAGATCTCTTTATTAATTTCCCATTGCGGTTTTATACATATAGAGTTGGATTTCTGTTGAGAATCTATCATAGTAGTATGTAAAATGTAGAGGCAAACACATATATAGGGATAGATATTTCATTTACCACATATATAGGGATAGATATTTCATATATTGTTTTGTGTGTGTGCAGGTGTGTCTATATAATATATAATATATATATACAACCAGTGAATGTTGAGCTGCTTTCTGAACTGCTAATATGAAACATGTTGAATTTTTTAAAGTGAACTTGTCTGGTAATTCATGTTCCCTGATAACCCAAGTTTCCGAATTAGTTAAATTTCACTATGCTTAAAGAGCAAAGCTTTCATCTCGTTGCAGACCCAGAAGGCCAATGGACGCTGGCCATTGCATACCTACCCTTAACCTGCTTCCTACAAAATGGGACAATTCATGTGCGATAGAGAACATGGTCTCTCTGTTAGCACTGGTAAAACCCAGCACCAAGTTCCCCACTGATCAAATTGAAGTGAGCATATCCAGTTTGAAGAATCGAATGGGTATAAAAAATGATCCCTTGCAGATGGTTTTACACTTATTATCTTTAGTGCAGTTGGAGTCGGAATATCAACTCGTCTAAAGATCTATTGCTGCTGAGAGGATCGGGTGGATGCACAGAGTTTCTTGCCCAGAGTAGGGGAATCGAGGGCCAGAGGACATAGGTTTACGGTGAAGGGGAAAAGATTTAATAGGAATCTGAGGGGAAACTTTTTCACACAAAGGGTGGTGGGTGTATGGAACAAGCTGCCAGAGGAGGTAGTTGAGGCTGGGACTATCCCAACGTTTAAGAAACAGTTAGACAGGTACTTGGATAGGATAGTTTTGGAGGGACATGGACCAAACGCAGGCAGGTGGGACTACTGTGGCTGGGACATGTCGGCCGGTGTGGGCAAGTTGGGCCGAAGGGGCCGTTTCCTCGCTATGACTCCGTGCTGCTGTTGTGCTGAAGTAATTTCATCATGACAGATTGAGGTAGTGGTATGATTGTAGTGTTGACCCACTAAATGACTGAAGATACTGTCACACAGTAGGAGAGGAGATGACTAATGCTGGGAGAAGGTCGCCTTTCCTTTGTCCTATTAATGCTGCACCTGGCAAAAGGAATTTATATTGATGACAACAAATGCAAAATGCCAGAAATTTGAAATCGGAGCTGGAAATATGCAGCTGTTCAGGCAGTATCAGCAGAGAGAAGTAGACAAGTGAGATGTCCTCATTCTTTAGGGAACGGGGGCTTCCCCTCTTCCATCATAGATGAGGCCCTCACAAGGGTCTCCTCGATATCCCACAGTCTCCCTCTCCCCTGACTCTCAGTCCGAAGAAGGGTCTTGACCTGAAACATCACCCATTCCGTCTATTCAGAGATGCTGCCTGTCCCGCTGAGTTACTCCAGCATTTTGTGTCTATCTTCGAGAGAAAAGTAAAGTTGACGACCTTTCATCAGAATGCTATACGTTGGCTATTGACCATTATCCTCCTCTTTGCCACTAACTACATGTTGGGTTAACCAGGAAAGAATCTGCAACCACAATGCACAATTAAATGGGGGGGGTTTTGGTCAGTAACATACTTCTCATTTTTTAAATAATGTTTTGACGGACACAAATGTAGCCTACCTTGAATATATGGTCAAGGAAATGTATTTAATTCTATCCATGGTTATAATTTTCATCCCAGATTTAGGTATGCAAATTAATATGTGCAGCATCCTCTTATTTTTGCGCTGGTGCTTGCTTTTATTTTGGATGAAAAATACACATCCAGCAATGTTTTGTGTCCTTTCTCAGATTCTACCCACTTACAAAAACAACATTCTCTAATTAAGCCCTATAAAAATCCCAACAGAATGATAATCAGATTGTAGGGTTGATATTCACTGGATACAACGGCAGTGGAATAGTTCAGTTTAAAACTAGAAATGAGATCAACGTTTTATCATTTTTTATGTGTTTACTATAGTTTTAGATATATTCGGGATGCACATTCAATAGATCCTATGTGAAAGGGAGGTTCTGTTCTGGGAGGTGATAGGTAATTATCCATTCAGAAATGGAACTAATGATTTTTCTTTTTGTTTTTTTTTTAGTTTTAGAGATACTGGGTGGAAACTGGCCCTTTGATCCACTGAGTCCGTGCTGACCAGGGACACACGAGGGACAATTTACAATTTTACCAAAGGCAATTAACCTGCAAGCCTTCATGTCTTTGGAGTGTGGGAGGAAACTGAAGCACCCAGAGAGAGCCCATGCAGGTCACGGGGAGAATGTACAAACTCCACACGGACAGCACCGGTAGTCGGGATCGAACCCGGGTCTCTGGCGTTGTAGAGCAGCAATTCTACTGCAGCACTACCGTGTTGCCCAATCCTTGTATTCATTCATATCATAATAGACAATAGACAATAGACAATAGGTGCAGGAGGAGGCCATTTGGCCCTTCGAGCCAGCACCGCCATTCAATGTGATCATGGCAATAGACAATAGACAATAGACAATAGACAATAGGTGCAGGAGTAGGCCATTCAGCCCTTCGAGCCAGCACCGCCATTCAATGCGATCATGGCTGATCACTCTCAATCAGTACCCCGTTCCTGCCTTCTCCCCATACCCCCTCACTCCGCTATCCTTAAGAGCTCTATCCAGCTCTCTCTTGAAAGCATCCAACGAACTGGCCTCCACTGCCTTCTGAGGCAGAGAATTCCACACCTTCACCACTCTCTGACTGAAAAAGTTCTTCCTCATCTCCATTCTAAATGGCCTACCCCTTATTCTTAAACTGTGGCACCTTGTTCTGGACTCCCCCAACATTGGGAACATGTTTCCTGCCTCTAATGTGTCCAATCCCCTAATTATCTTATATGTTTCAATAAGATCCCCCCTCATCCTAAATTCCAGTGTATACAAGCCCAATCGCTCCAGCCTTTCAACATACGACAGTCCCGCCATTCTGGGAATTAACCTAGTGAACCTACGCTGCACGCCCTCCATAGCAAGAATATCCTTCCTCAAATTTGGAGACCAAAACTGCACACAGTACTCCAGGTGCGGTCTCACCAGGGCCCGGTACAACTGTAGAAGGACCTCTTTGCTCCTATACTCAACTCCTCTTGTTACGAAGGCCAACATTCCATTGGCTTTCTTCACTGCCTGCTGTACCTGCATGCTTCCTTTCATTGACTGATGCACTAGGACACCCAGATCTCGTTGAACTCCCCCTCCTCCTAACTTGGCTGATCATTCTCAATCAGTACCCCGTTCCTGCCTTCTCCCCATACCCCCTGACTCCGCTATCCTTAAGAGCTTATCACATTAGTACCTCCATCAACCACTAATGCTGAAAAACATTTTATTATTTTATTTCAACCCAGTGACAGGTTCATTTGCAATTTCAGATACCAATGACTATATCTATTTATTACAGTCACTATTCTGAGTGGATTCGATCCTGTCTGTTTACAGCCTGTTTATTGTTAGTCTTTTTAAACTTGATGCAGTTGTCTGAAATTAGCAGATTAAAGAGATAATTAATTTGCTTCACCTACCATTATATTCACAGTTTGATCGCCACATTAATGCTGACCATTCCACATTAGTTGCTTCATTGAGGTAGCACTTTGTATTGAAATAGGACAGAAGAGCCATCGTTGTTTGCAGAACCAGGGATCATTCAATTGATGGAAGCTGTGTTGGTTTTTTGCTCGTATGACCTATTACTAATCCCACTCTGCTTAGATTGGATTGCCTTTATGTATTTAGACATTTTGCTTGTATTATGAGCGATTTCAAAAGTTGGAAGTACATTTCCAATGCATGCTAAAACAGAAACCAAAACTATTCCTTCTGTCTCTTCCTCTGCTCACGTTGAAGTAATTAGCTCTGGTAGCAACACATTGTTAATAACATTTGTTCATGTCAAAAAGAAATACAGAGATGATTGAATTCCACCTAGAATGAAACAGCAGAAAGTGCTGGAAATACACAACACACATGTCAGCATCTGTACAGTAACAAAATAAGTTCATATTTCAGACTTGGACCTTTCATCAAAAATGATTGAAAAGCCTGCACCTGGCATATTAAATTGACTCTTTTCAGATTTTTACAAATCTGCTTTAGCAATTCCAGCTTTTCCTATTTTTGTGAAGATTTACAAATATTTCTTTTTTTCTTCGTGAGATGAACATTTAATTGTGTTGGTTTAGATTTCCAAAGAAAACAATAACTTATTTCTGTAAATGGATAATTGAGAATTGGACTTCACTGCTCCACACGACAGTTCCACAAGAGTCTCCAAACATGGAGGCAATATCAGCTATTTATTGGGGAATTGAAATAAAGGATGAGTTTTTTTCGTAGAGTTTGAAGAGAGAATTGTTGCACAGTCTCTGAAGAGGGTAGACTTCAGGATGTATTAATCCCAGTAAGTTAAGGTTGGCAGATGTGTTGGTCTTTAGCTTGAGCAAAGGAAATCAATAAGTGACATAATTGTAGAGTTACTGCCTTTCAGCGCCAAAGACCCTGTTTGACCCTGACTACGGGTACTGTCTGTACGGAGTTTGTACTTTCTCCCTGTGACCTGTATGGGATCTCCCGTTTCCTCCCACACTCAAAAGACACAGGTTTGTAGGTTAATTGGCTTGGTATAGTTATAAATTGTCCCTGGTGTGCGTAGGATAGTGTTAATGTGCGGGGTTCGCTGGTCGGTGCAGTTTCGGTGGGCCGAAGGGCCTGTTTCCACGCTGTATCTCTAAATTAAACTAAACTAAACAGGAAGTTGTATGGCTGAAATTATCTTGTGGAATCTGAAACAAATTCCCATCCTCACTAACCCAATGTTAATCCTTTAGAGACTGCCACATGATCTGCATCAAAACCAAAATTTAGTACTTTTTAAAAAATCAACAAGAATCCGAATATTCTAATAAAATTACAGAATATTATTTTAGAATGAGCTCAGACAAAATTATATATGGATTGATATTGTTTTGTGGGCGTGGTGAGTAGTGATTATAATGGCTCCAAATCACCAGGGAAGTTGTTCCACCTGACTCATGAAAATTAAAACCGAAGATAGATTTTAAATTTAGATTTAGATTTAGATTTAGAGATACAGCGCGGAAACAGGCCCTTCGGCCCACTGAGTCCGCGCCGCCCAGCGATCCCCGCACACTAACACTATCCTACACATACTAGGGACAATTTTTACATTTACCCAGTCAATTAACCTACATACCTGTACGTCTTTGGAGTGTGGGAGGAAACCGAGATCTCGGAGAAAACCCACGCAGGTCACGGGGAGAACGTACAAACTCCGTACAGACGGCGCCCGTAGTCAGGATCGAACCTGAGTCTCTGGCGCTGCATTCGCTGTAAGGCTGCAACTCTACCGCTGCGCCACCGTGCCGGCGCAAATTGCTGGAGGAACTCAGCGGGACAGGCAGCATCTCTGGAGAGAAGGAATGGGTGACGTTTAGGGGTTGAGACCCTTCTTCGGACTGAAAGTCAGGGGAGAGTAAAACGAGAGATATGGAAGGGAACACAGAGAATGTAAGGGATGAAAACGACAGATCAAAGCAGACGATGATCAAGGAAATGTAGAATGTTGGCCGGGGGGAAGGTGACAACGAGGCATACAAACAATAAAATTAATCAGGACAGTGAAACTAGTTGGAGAACTAGGGAGGGGGAGGGACGAGAGAGAGGGAAAGCAAGGGTTACAAAGCTAGAGAAATCAATATTCACACCGCTGGGTGAATATTGGCAGTGTGACCAGCCAGTTGGCAGCATTGCTGATCATTATCAGAGCAAGCTTATTGATTAGAACGGGTGTCAAGGGTATTGGGGAGAAGGCAGGAAGTTTGGGATTAGGAGGAAGAGATCAGCCATGATTGAATGGCGGAGTAGACTCGACGGGCTGAATGGCCGAAGTCTACTCGAAGGGCCGAATGGCCTACTCCTGCACCTATTGTCCATTGTCTATAGTCTACTCCTATAACTTGTGAACTTGTGAACATCATCCAGCTGGGAGGTAAACCCGTTTTCATTCACTTTTGTTTCACCATCTTGCCATTGTGATGAAAATGGGACTTCCTAAAATGGCTCATATTCAGCAGTCTCCACAATGTAAAATGTTGCGCATTACCTTTGTTTCTTTTGGATCCATCATTATATTTAATTGGAAGATACTTTAATATGAATATAAATGATCTTTTTAAATAAAAATAAAAGGTGAAACAAATAATTGAGTGAGTTATCCATTGAGTGAGTTAGATCATGAGGTCAAAAGTGATAGGAGCAGAATTAGGCCTTCAAGTCTACTCCACCATTCAATCATGGCTGATCTATCTCCCCCTCCTAACCCCATTCTCCAGCCTTCTCCCCATAACCTCTGACACCTGTACTAATCAAAAATCTATCTCTGCCTTAAAAATATCCACTGACTTGTCCTCTACAGCCTTCTGTGACAAAGATTCACCACCCTCTAACTAAAGAAATTTCTCCTCATCTCCTTCCTAAAAGAACGTCCTTTAATTCAGAGGCTATGACCTCGAGTCCTGGACTCTCCCACTAGTGGAAACATCCTCTCCACATCCACTCTGTCCAAGCCTTTCACTATTCTGTACATTTCAATGAGGTCCCCCTCATTCTTCTAAACTCCAGCGAGTACAGGCCCAGTGCCAACAAACACTCATCATAGGTTAACCTATTCATTCCTGGGATCATTCTTGACTGGAGAGTGGAGAATTCCCTACAAATGCATATACTTGCACATGCAAATACACTTGCACAGGCACAGACATGCATGCACACACACATATAGCACATGCATATGGAAGTGTGTGCAAACATTCAACTCCTGACACACACATGCACAGAGACACATGCAGACACACACACGCACAGATATAACCATGCTCACAGACACATATGAACGCACACAGCCACACACGCACAGACATGCATATAGATATGTCAACACACATGCACACAAGCAGAGACACACAATTGGTGATTTATCTCAACAATGTAGTTTTACATTTCCATGAAAAATAAATGAAGTAGAAATCAAAACAATTTGATTATATTGTAGTGGCCTGGCGGAGGCCAGAGAAAAGGCAAGACGCCAGGCAGTGTTTTGTTAGATTCTTTATTAGGCTGTGAGCTGGTGCCCACAGCGTAGTTCTCCAAGGGATGATCCACGCCTTCCCTTGGTCTGGCTTTTAACTCCTTTCACCTGTCCGTCACGTAACGAGGGGGCTGACCCGAGGAGTGGCCTGATCCGCCACAGGACCCCCCCCAAGAACCGGAGGTACAAAACGGACAGGAGGGCGCACGAGGCGACCAGCCCGGGTGCGCACCATGACCGGCGCAGGGACCGGCGACTGACCGACAGGTGGAGGGGTCGTAGCAGACACTGGAGGGGGTAGCTTGGACGGGGGGCGACCGCGCGGGCGGGGCTGTGCAACCGGCACCGGCCGATCAATGTCCACGTGTGCCGGCTTCAGCCGTGCGATCGAAACAGTCTCTCTGCGACCCCCCATGTCCAGAACGAATGTGGCCAAGCCGTGTTGTAGGACCCGGAAGGGGCCTTCGTACGGCCGCTGGAGAAGTGATCGGTGTGCGTCCCTGCGCAGGAACACGAACTGGCAGTCCTCCAGAGCGGCAGGGACGTGTGGCTGGAATGTCCCATGACGTGATGTGGGCACAGGTGCCAGCCTGCCCACCGTCTGCCGAAGACGTTGCAGGGCGTCAGAAGGCTGCTCCACTCGACCGTGCGCTGGTGGGATGAACTCCCCGGGAACCGTCAAGGGGGCCCCGTACACCAACTCGGCGGAGGAGGAGGCCAAGTCCGCCTTGGGTGCGGTGCGGATCCCCAGCAAAACCCACGGCAGGGCGTCCACCCAGTCTGGGCCCGTGAGCCGAGCCTTCAAGGCAGCTTTCAGCTGGCGGTGAAAGCGTTCCACCAACCCGTTCGACTGTGGATGGTACGCCGTAGTGTGGTGTAGGCTGACACCCAAGAGTCTTGCCATGGCCGACCACAGTTCCGAAGTGAACTGTGGCCCCCGGTCGGATGTAATGTCCAGTGGTACCCCGAACCGGGCGATCCAGTGCGCCGCCAAGGCCCGCGCGCAGGTGGCCGTCGAGGTGTCTGCCAGCGGAATGGCCTCCGGCCACCGCGTGAAGCGATCTACCACAGTGAAGAGGTGGGTCATGCCCCGGGACGGCGGCAGCGGCCCCACGATGTCTACATGAATGTGGTCGAAACGCTGCCGAGGGACACGAAACTCTTGCAGAGGCGCACGCACGTGTCGCTGGATTTTTGAAGTTTGGCACGGGATGCAGGTACGTGCCCAGTGTGCGACCTGCTTACGCAGCCCGTGCCACATGAAACGGGAGGATACAAGGGCCACCGTCGCCCGAATGGAGGGGTGAGACAGCTCGTGGAGCACCTCGAATACCCTGCGACGCCAGACGACAGGGACGATGGGCCGCGGCAGGCCAGTGGAGGTGTCGCACAACAGTGTTGTATCCCCGGGGCCACAGACAATGTCCTCCAGCTGCAGGCCGGACACGGCTGTACGATAGGCGGCCATCTCCTCGTCCCCCAGCTGTGCGGCTGCTAGGGCGGAATAGTCGATCCCCCCGGCCATTTGTAGGACGGCGTGGATCGCGGGTCTAGACAGGGCGTCGGCCACCCTGTTGTTTTTTCCCTCCACGAACCGAATTGAGGTGGTGTATTCCGACACATAAGCCAATTGTCTCTGTTGCCGCGCAGACCACGGATCCGAAACCTTGGCGAACGCAAATGTGAGTGGCTTGTGGTCGGTGAACGCGGTAAAAGGTCTCCCTTCTAGGAAGTACCGAAAGTGGCGTACCGCGAGGTAGAGGGCGAGGAGCTCCCGGTCGAACGCGCTGTAATGCCGTTGGGCCCCGCTGAGGTGCCTGCTAAAGAAGGCGAGTGGCCGCCAACACCCGTCGATGTGCTGCTCTAGCACCGCGCCGACCGCCACCTCCGAAGCGTCCACGGTCAGGGCGGTTGGGGCATCCTCCTTAGGATGGACGAGCATCGTGGCCCTGGCCAGGGCCTCCTTAGCCTGCTCAAAGGCCGCTCCTGCTTCGTCGTCCCACTCGACCTCCTTGCGGCGACCAGCCATGAGGTGGAAGAGTGGGCGCATAGTTCGGGCTACCGACGGCAGGAAGCGGTGATAGAACGAGACCATCCCAGCGAATTCCTGCAGGCCCTTGACAGTGGTCGGTCGGGGGAAACGGCGGACAGCTTCGACCCTGTCCGGAAGAGGTACCACCCCTTGTGGGGTCACCCGATGGCCGAGGAAATCGATGGCCGTCACCCCAAAACGGCACTTGGAAGTGTTGATGGACAAACCGTACTCGCTGAGGCGTTTACACAGCTGGCGGAGGTGGGTGCAGTGCTCCTGCTTCGAGCGGCTGGCCACGAGTACGTCGTCCAAGTAGACAAAGACGAATTCTAGGCCACGGCACACACAGTCCATAAGCCGTTGGAAGGCCTGTGCGGCGTTCTTCAACCCGAACGGCATCCGTAGGAACTCGAATAGGCCGAACGGGGTGATGATGGCAGTCTTGGGGATGTCATCGGGGTGGACCGGGATTTGATTATATCCGCGCACAAGGTCCACCTTGGAGAACACGGATGCTCCGGCCAGGTGGGCATTAAAGTCCTGGATGTGCGGAACCGGGTACCTGTCGGGAACGGTCGCGTCATTTAAGCGCCGATAGTCCCCGCACGGTCGCCAACCCCCGTCCGCCTTGGGGACCAAGTGGAGTGGTGACGCCCACGGGCTATCGGAAGGGCGCACGATGCCCATTGACTCCATCTGATGAAACTCCTCTCGAGCTAGACGGAGCTTGTCTGGAGCGAGACGCCGCGCTCGGGCGTGCACGGGTGGCCCGGTGGTGGGGATGTGATGTTGCACCCCGTGCTTGGGAGTGGAGGAGGAGAAGTGGGTTTCCACAATGTCCGGGAAGTCCGCCAGGATGCGCGCGTACGTCGCATCCACGGACGACAGGTGTCCGACGTTGGGGGAGACCGGCCTCAGCGTGCTGGAGTGCACCAGGCGCTGCCGCCCGACATCCACGAGCATGGAATGCGCCCGCAGGAAGTCGGCGCCCAGCAGCGGCTGGGATACATCGGCAATGATGAACTGCCACGTGAACCAGCTGTCGCCGAAGTTAAGGGCGAGCTGGCAGACCCCGTAAGTGTTGATGGGGCTACCGTTCGCCGCAGTGAGGAGGGGGCCGTGTTTGCCCGTATGGATATCGGCGGTGGAAGGAGGTAGGACGCTCACCTCTGCTCCAGTGTCGACGAGGAACCGACCCCCGGTGCGGCGATCCCGAGCGAACACGCGATGGATCTGGCCGGCCGCCGAAGGGATCACTGACGGCCGGCCCTCGCGTTTCCCGGAAAAGCACAGGGTAGGCGACATTGCTTGGCGTTCGGTCCCCAACGACGGTGATAATAGCACCAGCTTTTGCTGGTGTCTGATGGTGGTGCAGACTGGGATCAGAAGGCTGCGTGTTCAAATCACGTCGGGGTCACCAATGTAGTGGCCTGGCGGAGGCCAGAGAAAAGGCAAGACGCCAGGCAGTGTTTTGTTAGATTCTTTATTAGGCTGTGAGCTGGTGCCCACAGCGTAGTTCTCCAAGGGATGATCCACGCCTTCCCTTGGTCTGGCTTTTAACTCCTTTCACCTGTCCGTCACGTAACGAGGGGGCTGACCCGAGGAGTGGCCTGATCCGCCACAATATGTTCAATTACTTTAGAAGTCTTTTTTGGCAGAGGTTACACTGCAGATATTACTGCACCAGGGTGAATTATACACAGAGAAGTAATGACCATATTTGAGTGAATGTAGGTTATATGTTGGTTTCTGTTCCAATGCTTCGGGTGTAAGTAAGGAAAATTGAACTCAGAATCTCTCAGCGGATAGGAAAACATGATCTGACTCTCGCCGTCTGTTATATTTCCTCTCCAGATTGTGAATTTCACCACTTGCAAAGATTGAATCAAAGGAATGTCTTCACACACAGCCTTGTAACACCTAAGGGCTTAAAATGATTTGAGTATGTGGACTCTACCCTGGCATGCCGTGTCCAGCTGACCAAAGCAGATGTTGCTTGACGCTTCAGGCTTCTAGTCGGATATTTTTTCCAAGAGACACGTTTTGAACCAGTGAACACCAGACTGGTCCGCTCACCTAATAATGATAGAGCGACAGGCATTAATGGTGTCTAAAAATTGGTTTGAGCTGGTTTTGGAGGCTACTGGGAAGCACAGATTTATCTTGGAGCTGGTAGCAGGGATTTTGTCTGAGGTCTGAAAACGCAGCATTCCACGGTGTATTGCTCAGGAGGAGAGAAGAAATTACCCAGGAATATCACTGTTATTGTCATGGAGCCAGAAGAGACTGCAGATGCTGGAATGTGGAACAGCAAACAGACTGTTGGAGGAACTCAAGCAGCATCTCTGGAGGACATGGATAAGTGACATTTTGGGTCAGGACCCTTCTTCAGACTCAAAAGATAAAAGGTGTTATTTATTCTCCCCTTCACGTTGTTATGGCGTGCATGCCAGAGATCTGCGGGCTCCACCCCATCCACTGTTATGAGGAATGAAGGTCTCTGATGTGCCTTGCCCTTTCTTCGATTTCCTGAATTTCTGCTCTCAACCTTCCACAATCAGTGGGTCCTCTGTGACACACTCTACTCCTCTGCGATTCCCTTCCTCTGGTGGCACCCAGCTCACTCCTTCCTCTTCACTAACAACACCTCCCCCTTCATCTTCCCATGTAGGTGCTTGAGATACAACTTCGTTCTGTTTCTCGAGCATAGGCCTTAAGTGCCATCCTTTTGTGAGATAACAGCTTGCTCCCTTCATAGGCAATGCTATTTATTAATGAACCATTCTTGTAATCTCAGAATTGGGGGCAACTTTTTTTCAACCTCTTACCTCGACGGAGATGCGATTTTTCTCCGTGTCGTATCTCCGTTCCCCACTGCGGCCTAACGTCGAGGAGTTGGCGGCCTTTCCTGGAGACCGGCCCGGCGCTTCAAACCGCGGGCGCGGCGCGGACTTTAACATGGCCTAGCTGCGATCCTTTGCTGAGGATCGACTGTGGAGAGCTCTAGTGGACTTTAACATCAGGAAGCCCGCGGTCTCTGGTAGGAAGAGGCCAGAGCTCCATGCCGTGAGAATTCGATCATCCCGACGCGAGGGGTTGGACAGTCGGCAGCGGCGACTGCGGACGGTTCAACAGCCCCGACCGCGGGTGAACAAAGAGGAAGATGGTTGAACTTTATTACCTTCCATCACAGTGAGGAATGTGGAGTCCGCTGTGGTGGATGTTTATGTTAAATTTTACTTTATATGGCTGTGTGTCTTGTTGCTTTTGACTTAGTATGGCTCAAATTTCACTGTACCTTAATTGGTACATATGACAATTAAATTGAATCTTGAATCTTGAAAATTGATTCCTGCATGTAAGTTACATTTGTAAGTGGTTTGGAGATCGATTCTTGCTTGGATAATGGAATCAATGGTTGCTATTCTATGCACCTTTAGGCCATGACTCACCACGCCCGTACACCGACACAAACCCAAAATAGAACCATAGAACCAAAATGTCTCCTCAATAACCGGCCTGAACAAAAATGCTCCATCCCAGTGCATCAGTGTGTTTGGCCAGATACGAAGCATAAACAATTGGCCTTCTTCCAGCGACTCCCACCACTGCGGTCCACATCCCACTCAACCATTCTGGGCGGTGACTTCAACTATCTGTGTAGGAAGGAACTGCAGATGCTGGTTTAAACCGAAGATAGACACAAAAAAACTGGAGCAACTCGGCGGGACAGGCAGCATCTCTGGAGAGAAGGAATGGGTGACGTCTCGGGTCGAGACCCTTTGTCAGTCTGACCCGAAACGTCACCCATTCCCCCTTCTCTCCAGAGAAGCTGCCTGTCCCGCTGGGTTACTCCAGCTCTTTGTGTCTATCCTCGACTTCAACTCTCTGATGGATGTGGCTGGATGACCTGGCAGAGCTGACGGCACAGACGGCACCACCTCAACAGTTCCGATTGAAATGGCACAAGGTATCCAGCTGCAGATGGGGCGATGTGTTGGTATGCCTGGGCGAGACAAGAGTGTCCAACCTGGTCCCTTTGGCTGGTGCCAGACCTCTTGTTTGTGTCCCACTGCTCACTGTCAGCTCCAGTGACGAATCTCTTATAGACAATAGACAATAGGTGCGGGAGGAGGCCATTCGGCCCTTCGATCCAGCACCGCCATTCAATGTGATAATGGCTGATCATTCTCAATCAGTACCCCGTTCCTGCCTTCTCCCCATACCCCCTGACTCCGCTATCCTTAAGAGCTCTATCTAGCTCTTTCTTGAATGCATTCAGAGAATTGGCCTCCACTGCCTACTGAGGCAGAGAATTCCACAGATTCACAACTCTCTGACTGAATTTTTTTTTCCTCATCTTCGTTCTAAATGGCCTACCCCACATTCTTAAACTGTGGCCCCTTGTTCTGGACTCCCCCAACATTGGGAACATGTTTCCTGCCTCTAACGTGTCCAACCCCTCAATAATCTTATACGTTTCGTTGGCTGATCACTGCCTCCTGCTGGCTGGATGCCAGCTACAGGAAGTGCAGAGGGTTTGGAAGCTGCTGCAAAGCTGTTGACGCCAGAAAACATAGTGGGGTTTAAATTGGGTTGCACAAGTCGGAGAGCCCCAATATAGACATAAAATACTGGAGTAACTCAGCGGGTCAGACAGCATCTCTGGAGAAAAAGAGTAGGTGGCGTTTCGTGTCGAGACCCTTCTTCAGACGGAAGGGATGGCTTCTCTCTGGATTGTGCTATAGCAATAAGGAGGAATGTGGCCATAGAAAGGATGATGTGGCCAGGCAGGGGAGGTGATAGGTCAAGGCCTCCCTGTGCATGGATGAATCATTGCCTTCTGCCTGGAACCCCTGTTCATCTGGAGATTGAGAAATAATTTGTTGAGATAATTGCATCATACATTTAATAATAATAATAATAATAATAAGCATTTATTTTATATAGCGCCTTACCAGAAGCTCAAAGCGCTTTACAAAAACAATCATAACATAAAAACAAACAGACAAACTATCCTAACGGAGAAGCGGCGAATAAACAGCGCCAGCGTCCTCTCACGTCAGGGTCCGGCAGTAGACAACAAAAAGCACAGGACACACAGATACAATTTTTACACAAACAGCCATCACAGTGATTGCTTTAGGCACACCCTCACTGTGATGGAAGGCAAAGAAAAGTCTTATCTCCTCCTCATTCTTCTCCCATGGTGCCACGAGGTGATCGAGGCTCCCAACTTTTTGAAGCCCCCACCGGGCGATGGAAAGTCCCAGGGCCGAGTCGAGCCGAGCAGGCCGATGAAGGTCCTGAGCCCCCACCGGGCGATGGAAAGTGCTGCGGCCGAGCCACGCAGGGCGATGAAGGGCCTGCGAGCGGGTCGATCGTACCTCGCGCTTCGGGGCGGTCGAAGTTGCTACGGCTGGAGCTCCCAAAAACCGGTTGCCAGCCAGGGACCTGCGAGCTCCCGATGTTACGGTCTGCAGGGCCCACGGCCGAAGCCTCCGAGATGGTAAGTCCAGGCCCTGCGACCGGAGTCTTCAAGGTCGATCCCAGCTGGAGGCCGCCGACTCCACGGTGTTAGGCCGTAGCGCGAACGGAGATACGACACGGTAAAGGTCGCATCTCCGTTGAGGAGGAGATTAGAAAAAAGGTTTCCCCCACCCCCCCACCACCCCACCACCCCCCCACATACACAGAGTTAAAAATAGAACAAAACGTACATTAAACGATGACAATAGACAAAAAAACAAAAAAAAGACAGAGAGACTGCCGGTGAGCCGCAGCTGCAGAACACAGCCACGTCCCCTCTATCTGGGGATAGCATTTGGGGATGGCACTGTGGTGCAGCGGTAGAGCAACTGCTTTACAACACCAGAGACCCTGGTTCGATCCTGACTATGGGTGCTTGTCTGTACGCAGTTTTATGTTCTCCCCGTGACCTGCGTGACCTGACCACACTCCAAAGATATACAGGTTTGTAGGTTAATTGGCTTAGTATAAATGTAAAATTGTCCCTAGTGTGTGTAAGGTAGTGTTAATTTGCAGGGATCGCTGGTTGGTGCAGACTCGGTGGGCCGAAGGGCCGGTTTCCGCGCTGTATCTCTAAACTAAACTAGATGAGGCAAAGTTTAAATGAAAACCTGTCTTGCTGGTCCTTGGTCCCCCATCACTGTCAGAGTTCTGTTCACCAAGACTGGAGGGAACATGGGTCAGCACCCACAAGCTGGCTGAGTGCTTTACCAAGAAGCAACACTGCCAGGAGATTGGATTGTGGGAGGGGGCCGAGTCGCCGAGTACGAGTCCTCAGTGCTGCTGTAATAATAATAATAATAATAATAATAATAATACATTTATTTTACATAGCGCTTTTCAAAATACTCAAAGACGCTTTACAGAGCGAACCAGACATAAAAACAAACAAACAAACAAAAGATTTGTCCTGACGGAGAAGCGGCGAACAAATAGCGCCAGCGTCCTCTCACGTCAGGGTCCGGCAGTCAACAATAAAGAACACAAGACACACAATTACAATTTAACACAAACAACCATCGCAGTGATTGCTCCAGGCACACCCTCACTGTGATGGAAGGCAAAGAAAAGTCTTATCTTTTCCTCCTCATTCTTCTCCCGTGGTCAGGCAGTCAAACTGCTGCCTCGAGGCGATCGAGGCTCCCGACTTTTGAAGCCCCCGCCGGGCGATGGAAAGTCCCCAGGGCCGAGCCGAGCAGGCCAATGAAGGTCCTAAGCCCCCACCGGGCGATGGAAAGTGCCGCGGTAAGGGGTTCAATTGCCATCCTGCGCTCCAGGCATCACCTTTATCAGGTGCCAAAACTGGACAATACCTCACAAAGACTTAATGTACAAATGTCCAGAGAAAGGAAGAACAATTAACTCCTCATGCCCTCATCCCAATGACTCCCTTTGCACGAAGCTGCATCAAAGTGTGCATGAAGTGTGGATACGTGAGCACCAAGAGTCGCTTTGTGCCGAGTTTCATCAGTCTCGGGTATTTTGCAGGACAGGTCTAGCCATGTTGCCACATCATGTTCTTTTCAGCTGGAGCATGCCATATCATCTGACCCTCACAGTCACACCGAGTCATAGAGTCATAGTTATCGAGCTTACAGCACAGAAACAGCACCTTCGACCTACATTGTCCATGCCGACCAAGTTGGCACACTGGGCTAGTCCCATCTACCTGCATTCGACCTGTATCCCTTTAAACCCTTCCTGTCCATACATCTGCCAAATGTCTTTTGAAAGTCATTATAGTACCTGCTTTTCTAGTTGCCTCTGGCAGCTCATTCCAAATACAGGCTACCCACTGAGTGAAATAGCTGCCGCTGAAGTCCCTCTTAAATGTCTCCCCTCTCCCTTTAAGCCTATGCCCTCTAGTTAGACCATATGACATAGGAGCAGAATTAGGCAATTCAGTCCATCAAGTCTGCTCTGCCATTCGTTCAAAGCTGATCTACATTTCCCTCTCAAACGCATTCTGCTTCCTTCTCCCCGTGACCTTTGACGCCCTTTCGGATCAAGAACCTATCACTTTTTGTTTTAAAAATACCCAACGAGGTGGCAATGAATCCCACAGATTCACCACCCTCTGGTTATAGAAATCCCTCCTCATCTCCATTCTAAAGGTACGTCCTTCTTTTCCTTAAGCTGTGCCCTCTGGCCCTAGACTGTCCCACCACTGGAAACATCCTCTCCACATCCACTCTATTTAGTTTTAGAATCTTCTACCGTAATGACCTTATTGAGGTGCACAAGAGCATAAGGGTCATGGGAGGTCCCGCCAACGGAAGATTAGAGGCCCCCGACCGCTGGAGGACAAAGAAGGGAGAGATTGAACTTTTTTTCGCCTTCCATCACAGTGAGGAATGTGGAGGAGTCACTGTGGTGGATGTTCATGTTAAACTGTATTTAGTGTCTCCTCGTGCTTTTTAATTGTCATGACCGTATGGCAAATGAAGTTCCTCGTATGTTGCAAAACATACTTGGCTAATAAAGTATTATTGTGATTATTGTGATTGGGATTGTGGATAAAGTGAACACACAGAGTGTACTTTATCCATGCCCCTCGTGGACTTGTACATCTCAATAAGGTCACTCCTCGGTCTCCTGGAATATCATGTTTTACTTGGTGATTTACCTGTAGTTACTTGGTATTCCATGATATTCATCCTGAGATAAGTTCAGAGATACCTGAGAAGCACAAGATATGGACATGGCATTAGTTTTTCATGTTCTTTGGATCTCGATTATTTGCACTGATTTTCAATGTTGTTTTTGCTCAAGATTCTCAGGATGAAATTCTCAGTTTGCCAGTGGCAATATCATTATGAACTTGAGCAATAAACATTTTGCCTGGAAGGACTCAGCGGGCCAGGCAGCATTTGTGGTGGGAAATAGACAGGCAACATTTCGGGCCAGGAACCTTCTGCAGACCAATGAAGTAGAGGGGAGAAGTTGGGAAAGGGAGGTGAAGGGACGGAGTGGGGCAAAAACTGGCCAAAGATATGTGGGTAAAGGTGGTAGATGGATGGACACAGTCACCAAGGCTAGAGGTGAAATGGAGCAAAAAGGAGCCAGGTAAGAAAGAAGAGGCGTGAAATGTAAAGCCGGAGGGAGGGATAGTGAGTAGAAGGGGATCGAAGGGAGCTGAAAAAGGGGTGGTAAAATGAAAATGAGGGACTCGAAGTAGCGACAGGTGGGAGATGAGTGGAAGCAGGAGATGCAAGGAACAGGGGAATGGGAGAAAGATGGGAGGGAGGGGTGGATGAGAAGCAAAGAATCTTGCGGTTTACCTGAAAACAGACTCTGGCATTTGCAGTGTCTTGTGTCTCTATTACTGTGAACATGTTGATTAGACTACAAAGCAGATGTTTGTACCACATTAGAGCAGGAGACGCCAACCCAGGTTCGCAATCAGAACCAGTTTACAAGGACAGCTATATCTACATATTTCTGAAACTGCCTACAAGCTAAGCCCCCTGGGAGGGGATGTGTGTCATAGAAACATAGAAACATAGAAAATAGGTGCAGGAGTAGGCCATTCAGCCCTTCGAGCCTGCACCGCCATTCAATATGATCATGGCTGATCATCCAACTCAGTATCCTGTACCTGCCTTCTCTCCATACCCCTGATCCCTTTAGCCACAAGGGCCACATCTAACTCCCTCTTAAATATAGCCAATGAACTGGCCTCAACTACCTTCTGTGGCAGAGAATTCCACAGATTCACCACTCTCTGTGTGAAAAAAAACTTTCTCATCTCGGTCCTAAAAGACTTCCCCCTTATCCTTAAACTGTGACCAGCACCAGAGTCCCGGGTTCGATCTTGACGACGGATGCTGTCTGTACAGAGTTTGCACGTTCTCCCCTGTGACCTGCGTGGGTTTTCTCCGGCATCTCCGGTTTCCAACCACCCTCCAAAGACGTACAGGTTTATAGGTTAATTGGCTTGGTATAATCGTAAATTGTCCCTTGGGGGATTGGAATGACAACTGCTGGAGGATGTTCACTGGACGCTGAGCATTGGAGCCTTGGCTCATTCCCAGGGCGTAATGACTGCAGTTCCTTGGACTGCCAAGAGATGGTTACTTGCAGCAGAAGGTGCGGGATTCTGATTGCACAAACCATAAGGCCACACTGCTGCTGCTTTAAATTCATACGGTGGCTTGTGCATTGACCCATCCATTTGTAGTTGCCCCGAGAAGATGCTGGTGAGATTCTTTACTTTGAGTTTAGTTTAGTTTAGAGGTACGGCACGGAAACAGGCCACCGAGTCCACACTGACCAGCGATCCTCGCACACTCGCGCCATCCTACACACACGAGGGACAATTTACGATTATACCAAGCCAATTAACCTATAAACCAGTACGTCTTTGGAGGGTGGTTGGAAACCGGAGATGCCGGAGAAAACCCACGCAGGTCACGGGGGAGAACGTGCAAACTCCGTACAGACAGCATCCGTCGTCAAGATCGAACCCGGGACTCTGGTGCTGGTCACAGTTTAAGGATAAAGGGGAAGACTTTTAGGAGCGAGATGAGAAAGTTTTTTTTCACACAGAGAGTGGTGAATCTGTGGAATTCTCTGCCACAGAAGGTAGTTGCGGCCAGTTCATTGGCTATATTTAAGAGGGAGTTAGATGTGGCCCTTGTGCCTAAAGGGATCAGGGGGTATGGAGAGAAGGCAGGTACGGGATACTGAGTTGGATGATCAGCCATGATCATATTGAATGGTGGTGCAGGCTCGTAGGGTCGAATGGCCTACTCCTGCACCTATTTTTTCTATGTTTCTATGTTTCTATGCTGTAAGGCAGTAGCTCTACCGCTACGCCACCGTGCCACCCGGCAGTACTTGGGGCAAAGCAGTCTCAGGCTGTAGAGGTTTGAGATGACTGCACAGAGGGCAAGTGGCAGTCACCAACTTCTATGGCAACTAAAGTTGAACATGGGCGAGATTAGGTTAGAAAGGCAGATTACCTTCCCTTAAGGAGATGAATAAAGGTTTTTATTTTTCACAACAACTGTACAGACATGTTTACTGCTGAATGATTTTAATTTCTAGTATAAATTTAATTTTTAGTATAAATTAACGTTCTTAAAGCGTGAGGCAGCCATTCATGCTTTCACCTTGAGTACACCTCCATATCCCACACTGGGATCAGGAAGAGAAAGCCAACACACACACACGCACATGTTAATGGAAATGCGGCACATCTAGCCTGCCAGGCCGTTCTGTTGCATCATCACAGATTGGCCACCCAGCTAGTCACCATCCTCCTGGGCAAAAAGATATTCTTGGCCAGGCTCACATTGCCTCGGAAAGTGTATCCATCAGCCAAATGCTCCCCATAGTTTGCCAGCCACAGATGGGTAACTGCAGCTCACGTCCAAAAATGTGGTTTAGTAAAGAGGCTGCATCGAGGCAGAGAAGTAAAGATAAAATATATATGGCGCTGTATGTCTAAGGTCAACTACCAGTAATGTGACAGGAGGGATGAGGATTCGGTTACCTGTTAATTCCTTTGCACCCATCTGCCTATTCATGGCGAAGCTTCAGGAGTGAATAGAAGGAGTCATACATATCAGTACTGAATTGAATTGTAAAATGCTGAAAGGTATAAAATCAATAGTTAATAGCAATATGTTTGCACCAAAGAGATAAATACTCCTCGTAATAACACATGCTAAATGCTGATTACATACAACTATTATTGTGCTGGCAATATCAGATTTATTATCGAAGATAGATACAAAATGCTGGAGTAACTCAGCGGGACAGGCAGCATCTCTGGAGAGAAGGAATGGGTGACGTTTCGGGTCGAGACCCTTCTTCACCCATTCGAACTCTCCAGAGATGCTATAAGAAGATAACTGCAGATGCTGGTACAAATCGAAGGGTTTTATTCACAAAATGCTGGAGTAACTCAGCAGGTCAGGCAGCATCTCTGGAGAGAAGGAATGGGTGACGTTTCGGGTCGAGACCTTTCTTCACCCATTCCAACTCTCCAGAGATGCTACCTGTCCCGCTGAGTTACTCCAGCATTTTGTGTCTATCTTCAGTGTAAACCAGCATCGGCAGTTCCTTCCTGCACACTTCAGATTGATTATCAATTGCTAAAATAAATGGATGCTCAGAAGTTGGGCATTGGTATTGGGAGCTGAATGATTAAGAGCTGCCAATGCAGTTAACAAAAGGCCATGTCCTGCATTGATCCATGTGTGACACCTAAATTTGGTGGAAGCACAATGAGCACCACTTTGGTGGAAGCACAATGAGCACAATGAGCACCACGAGGAGGCTTGTACTCGCTGGAATTTAGAAGACTGAGGGGGGATCTTATTGAAACATATAAAATTCTTAAGGGGTTGGAGAGGCTAGATGCGGGAAGATTGTTCCCGATGTTGGGGAAGTCCAGAACCAGGGGTCACAGCTTAAGGATAAGGGGGAAGTCTTTTAGGACCGAGATGAGAAAACATTTCTTCACACAGAGAGTGGTGAGTCTGTGGAATTCTCTGCCACAGAAGGTAGTTGAGGCCAGTTCATTGGCTATATTTAAGAGGGAGTCAGATGTGGCCCTTGTGGCTAAAGGGATCAGGGGGTATAGAGAGAAGGCAGGTACAGGTTACTGAGCTGGATGATCAGCCATGATCATATTGAATGGCGGTGCAGGCTCGAAGGGCCGAATGGCCTACTCCTGCACCTATTTTCTATGTTTCGATGTTTCTATGTTTCCTTTCTGCCGAAGGTGTGTTGGAAGTTGCATGAATCAGCAGGGCTTTGACAAAACAGCACCCGAAGATTTCCTGCTATCTCCCTGGGAGGTGGCAGAGAATCCCAGCCTTTGTGTAAAGGAGATGTTGTATAATGGCTGGTGAGATTTAATGTGGACACATAGAAAGCAGCTGAATGGACAGGATGCACTGCAGTGGGACTCTGGCCAAAGAATAGACACTGCTCTGTGGTAGCAACTGCTGAGATCGGTGGTTACAATGTCATTCATCCTAATTACTAGGAAATTAAGTTGCCGTTTGTAATTCATTGCTATTTTCGATGCAGTTTATTACACTAAAATAGTGCTGGTTCCAAATGTGGTTCTTACACTAGAATTTAGGATATTATACAGTATAAAATATTTCCATATTCTGCGTTGAAAGTGTTCCTTTCTTGCATTATGAAATGAAGGTATCGGAGTAACTAAAACCATTCAGTGGTTGCCTATTTTTTTACAATTCATTCCTTCAATAAATATGACTTTACTATTCCTTATATATTGTTTTCAATTATTGCGATATTAAGCCCTTTGAAGAGACCCTCAATTCCTGCTCGCCAGGCTGGGGCACCAGATGGCAAGAACAAGTTGTGTTATATCTGACCTGCTAGTTGTTTTAAGGCAATCCAGCCTGTTGTCGAGTACATCACAGCACAGACTTCTAACGCCTAGTCTTTGTTCTGAGGTATCTGTTCTGTGTTATCATATCATATCATATCATATATATACAGCCAGAAACAGGCCTTTTCGGCCCTCCAAGTCCGTGCCGCCCAGCGATCCCCGTACATTAACACTATCCTACACCCACTAGGGACAATTTTTACATTTACCCAGCCAATTAACCTACATACCTGTACGTCTTTGGAGTGTGGGAGGAAACCGAAGATCTCGGAGAAAACTCACGCAGGTCACGGGGAGAACGTACAAACTCCTTACAGTGCAGCACCCGTAGTCAGGATCGAACCTGAGTCTCCGGCGCTGCATTCGTTGTAAAGCAGCAACTCTACCGCTGCGCTACCGTGCCGCCCAGTGTTCTGAGATTTCTTGGCGATGGCTCGACTTATGTACACTCACGTCTCTCCCTCATACTCCTAAAGATGCTGACTCTTGCTGGAGTCCTGTTCCATGGCAACTTGTCACTTAGCTCCTGATTAGAGTCATAGAGTGATACAGTGTGGAAACAGGCCCTTCAGCCCAACTTGCCCACACCGGCCAACAATGTCCCAGCTACACTAGTCCCACTTGCCTGCGCTTGGTCTATAACCCTCCAAACGTGTCCTATCCATGTACCTGTCTAACTGTTTCTTAAACGATGGGATAGTCCCAGCCTCAACTACCTCCTCTGGCAGCTTGTTCCATACACCCAACACCCTTTGTGTGAAAAAATCACCCCTCGGATTCCTATTAAATCTTTTCCTCTTCACCTTGACCTATGTCCTCGATTCCCCTACTCTGGGCAAGAGACTCTGCATCTACCCGATCTATTCCTACATAGAAACATAGAAAATAGGTGCAGGAGGAGGCCCTTCGAGCCAGCACCGCTCATGATTTTGAAAACCTCTATAAGATCCCCCCTCATCCTCCTGCGCTCCATGGAATAGAGACCCAGCCTACTCAACCTCTCCCTATAGCTCACACCCACTAGTCTTGACAACATCCTTGTAAATCTTTTCTGAACCCTTTCAAGCTTGACAATATCTTTCCTATAACATGGTGCCCAAAACTGAACACAATATTCTAAATTAGGTCTCACCAACGTCTTATACAACTGCAACATGACCTCCTAACTTCTATACTCAATATTCTGACTGAGGAAGGACAAAGTGCCCAAAGCCTATTTGACCATCTTATCTACCTGCAACTCGACCTTCAAGGAACCATGCACCTGTACTTCTAGATCCCTCTGCTCTACAACACTACCCAGAGGCCTACCATTTACTGTGTAGGTCCTGCCCTTGTTCGACATCCCAAAATGCAACACCTCTGTATTAGATTTCATCAACCATTCCTCCGCCCACCTGGCCAATCAATCCAGATCCTGCTGCAATCTTTCACAACCATCTTCACGTAAAAGACTTGACTTGCAATGTTAGTATTAGACTAGACCTAGTGGACCCGTTGGGCCCAAACCTCTCCTGCATTGGAGCAGCACCCTCTCCTCCCCCCTCCCCCTCCCCTCCCCCCTCCCTCCCTCCTCTCCCCTCCCCTACCACCCTCCCTCCACCCCTCCCCTCCCTCCCTCCCTCCTCTCCCCTCCCCCCTTATCCTCCCTCCCCCCTCCCTCCCTCCATCCCTCCCTCCCTCCCTAGAAGATAGATTTACATTTTAAAATGTGAATAACTTTTTAAATAAAACACCGATTTCAATGAAACTTCTTCCATTATCACCAAAGGTGAGTAATGTGGGGTGAAAATTGTCATGCTATCGTGTACCGTTTTGGCTGTAGTTCAGGAACAAACAAACAAACAAACAAACGAGAGTGTTAGTATATAGATAGTGGCCATACCAAGCAAGCTCAATCGGCTTACCCCTGTTACATATATTTGCTGCACAAGTTGTTGACCAGCTAGGTCAGCAAGGTTGTTTTTTTGTCCTCCTTCAAACATTTAACATTTGCAGTGCTGGGATCTGCAAGCTCTTTGTAAACCATGGTTCAAAAGTTCAAGTTCCTTGGTTTGAGAGAATGACATCCTGGAAGAAAATGAGTAGTAATTATGTTGTTTATTCACAAAACGCTGGAGTAACTCAGCAGGTCAGGCAGCATCTCAGGAGAGAAGGAATGGGAGACGTTTCGGGTCGAGACCCTTCTTCAGACTGATGTCGGGGGGGCGGGACAAAGGAAGGATATAGGTGGAGACAGGAAGACAGTGGGAGATCTGGAAAGAGGGAGGGGAAGAGAGGGACAGAGGAACTATCTAAAGTTGGAGAAGTCGATGTTCATACCGCTGGGCTGCAAGCTGCCCAGGCGAAATATGAGGTGCTGTTCCTCCAATTTCCGGTGGGACTCACTATGGCACTGGAGGAGGCCCATGACAGAAAGGTCAGACTGGGAATGGGAGGGGGAGTTGAAGTGCTCAGCCACCGGGAGATCAGATTGGTTAACACGGACCGAGCGCAGGTGTTGAGCGAAGCGTTCGCCGAGCCTGCGTTTGGTTTCGCCGATGTTATTATGTAATTATGTTGTTATAACTTCTCACACAGAACAATGTCCCCAAAGTCGTCATGGGCGTGTGACCAGAGGAAGTCTGAGCAAAGAAAATGATATTTGGGCCAAATGCTAGATCAAAGGAAGTGGATGTGAATTAAAGGGGGGCAAATAAAGATGGAGACATTTCGGGATGAAATTATAGAGTTTGAAGTCAAGTCAAGTGGAGTTTATTAGATGCACATGTACGGTGAGGTACAGGTACAAGGAAAAGCTTGATGCAGCAGGGTCACAGGCATATTGATTCGGACAAACACACAAACATAAATTACACATAGGTATCTCAAAATGCTGGAGTAACTCAGCAGGTCAGGCAGCATCTAGGAAGAGAGGGAATGGGTGACGTTTCGGGTCGAGACCCTTCTTCAGACTGAAG
Organism: Rhinoraja longicauda; assembly: GCF_053455715.1. Classification (NCBI taxonomy): domain Eukaryota; kingdom Metazoa; phylum Chordata; class Chondrichthyes; order Rajiformes; family Arhynchobatidae; genus Rhinoraja; species Rhinoraja longicauda. The sequence continues at coordinate 66,799,823 of NC_135960.1, read as the reverse complement.
AAGGGTCTCGACCCGAAACGTCACCCATTTCCTCTCTTCCTAGATGCTGCCTGACCTGCTGAGTTACTCCAGCATTTTGTGATACCTTCGATTTGTACCAGCATCTGCAGTTATTTTCCTGCACACCATAAATCACACATAGTATTTCAAAAAGAAAGAAGACTTCGCATAAAAACAAGGCATTAGTTCAAAAACATAAATAGAAAAACATCATTTCATGATAGTGCACGAGATGGACTGTCGTGTTCCGTCGTTGAGGTAGGATTATGGTTGTGCAGGTTGGTTTAGGAACCTGAGGGTCATAGGAAGGTAGCTGTTTCTGAACATGGTGGTGTGGTACCTCGGGTTCCTGTACTTCCTGCTTGATGGTAGCAGTGAGAAAAGGCCATGACCCGGATGGTGGGATCCTTAATGATAGATGGCTCCTTCGTGAAGCATCATCTCATGCACATGCTTTTGATGGAGAGGCTGATGCCAGTGATTGACTGGACAGAGTCACTGCAGCCTCTTCTAATCCTGTGCATAGGTTTGGCGTACCAGATCATGATGACCATCACAGGTCAGAATACTTTTCACCCCACCACTGTAAAGGTTTGTCAGAGTATTTGGAGACATATCTAACAATCTCTTTAGACCGATAAGAAAGTAAGGTCACTCACGTGCTTTCTTTGTGATTATGCCCATGTACTGGATCCAGGACAGGTCATCTGAGATGTTGGCACCTAGGAATTTGAACTCTCTCAATCACCGACCCACCAATGAAAACTGGTGCCTGGTCTCCTGACTTCCCCTTTCTGAAGTTAACTATTGAGGGCGTGCAGCGTAGGTTCACTAGGTTAATTCCCGGAATGGCGGGACTGTCATATGTTGAAAGACTGGAGCGACTAGGCTTGTATACACTGGAATTTAGAAGGATGAGAGGAGATCTTATCGAAACATATAAGATTATTAAGGGGTTGGACACGTTAGAGGCAGGAAACATGTTCCCAATGTTGGGGGAGTCCAGAACAAGGGGCCACAGTTTAAGAATAAGGGGTAGGCCATTTAGAACTGAGATGAGGAAAAACTTTTTCAGTCATATATTTGTGAATCTGTGGAATTCTCTGCCTCAGAAGGCAGTGGAGGCCAATTCTCTGAATGCATTCAAGAGAGAGCTAGATAGAGCTCTTAAGGATAGCGGAGTCAGGGGGTATGGGGAGAAGGCAGGAACGGGGTACTGATTAAGAATGATCAGCAATGATCACATTGAATGGCGGTGCTGGCTCGAAGGGCCGAATGGCCTCCTCCTGCACCTATTGTCTATTGTCTATTGTCTATTAACAATTAGACAATTGGTCTTGTTTACATTGAGCTGGAAGTTGTTGTCGCCAGCACCATTCCACCAGATGCTCTATTTTTCTCCTGTACACCTTGTTCAAAGCCTCAACAAATGAAGGTACCCCCCACCCAGTGGTAGGAGATGGGCAAGAGGCTGGAATTGGAGGAGGAAATTCACTGGAGTTTAGAAGGATGAGAGGGGATCCTATAGAGACGTATAAAATTATAAAAGGACTAGACATGCTAGATGCAGGGGAAATGTTCCCAATGATGGGGAGTCCAGAACCAGGGGACACAGTCAAAGAGTAAAGGGGAGACTATTTAAAACTGAGGCGAGAAGAAACATTTTCACCCAGAGAGTTGTAGATTTGTGGAATTCTCTGCCACAGAAGGCAGTGGAGGCCAATTCACTGGATTAATTTAAGAGAGAGCTAGATAGAGCTCTAGGGGCTAGTGGAATCAAGGGATATGGGGAGAAGGCAGGCACAGGTTACTGATTGTAGATGATCAGCCATGATCACAATGAATGGCGGTGCTGGCTAGAAGGGCCAAATGGCCCCCTTCTGCACTTATTTTCTATGTTTCTATGTAAACATATCAAATACAAGGTTGGAGTGGATGAGAGGTGGAATGAGCTGAGAACACGGAGGTAATCAGACTAGAAGGTGAAAATTCTAAAGTTGATATGTAATGCACTGAGAAGCCATTGTGGTCAGTGACCTCAGGGTGAACGGGATGGTGTAAGGTCAAATGTGGGCCGCAGAGCTTTGGGCGGGAGGATTTGTGGGTCCTGGAAAATGATCAGTGGGAACTAGCAAAAACAACGGTGGAACAATTGATTCAAATGCTAACTGAAGCCCACTATCCATTCATCAGTTTATCTGTGCTTTGACCCTTTAAAGTTTAAACAAAAGTAAAGACTTTCAACATTGCAAAATGTCACTTAATTATATGTTGAATTACAAGTCATTCAAGCCAATTCCATTAAGCTTGTGTGGGAAGGAACTGCAGATGCTGGTTTAAACTGAAGATAGGCACAAAAAGCTGGAGTAACTCAGCAGGACAGGCAGCATCTCTGGAGAGAAGGAATGGGTGACGAGACCCTTCTTCAGACTGAAATTCATGTGAGTCACTCCCTGAGATGTTATTGAAGGAGAATTGTCAAAATAGACATCTCCTCTGATGTAGCCTCGTCCTTTTTTAACTTTGTCCTTTTCCATTCCTCTCTCGTACCACCTTATGTTGACCTGAAAACTTAACTGAAGAAGTCTGAAGAAGGTTCTGGACCCAAAAGGACCACCCATTCCTTCTCTCCAGAGATGTTGCCTGTCCCACTGAGTTACTCCAGCTTTTTGAGTCTATCTTCCATGAAGCACAAATCCAGGTGCGAAAATTGACCGGGTCTTAAACAGGACATCATTCAGTGTTGCATAAAACAAGGCCATGAGAGTAGATTCACTCTCCCCAATGTGAATAGAGAGCAGGTTACTCAGGCAGCATTGAATTTAGTACTGTTACATCTAGCCTCAGGAAAATTGATGAAATGACTTGAATGTACCGTGACGAGGTGTTTGTAATAAACTTAAAACACAAGGCGCTCCTTTAAAGGTTGCTTGTCTGGCTGCTGTGAACATCCTGGTCGATGGTTCACATGGTGTCTGATATCTGCGTTACCTTACTGACTTGTATTAATACTTGTCCTACTATCAATACAATACAATACAATACAATACAATATATCTTTATTGTCATTGTACAGGGGTACAACGAGATTGGGAATGCGCCTCCCATACCATGCGATAATTTAATTAGCTAGTCAGTATTAATTTAAACATCCCAATGAAACAAATTGTAACAGTTTTAAAACAGAATAAAGTGCAAGTAGATCTGTGCCGGTTCACTGTGCGATGTGACCATCCGGCTCAGCAGGACCAGTTCATAACAGCTATGGCCCTGGGGATGAAGCTGTTCCTGAGTCTGGAGGTGCGGGTGTAGAAGACCTTGTATCGTCTGCCCGATGGTAGAAGTTCGAACAGACTGTTGCAGGGGTGTGAAGAGTCTTTGTGGATGCTGGTGGCTTTTCTGAGGCATCGTGTGTTGTAGATGCCCTCCAAGGCTGGTAGCTGTGTTCCGATGGTCCTCTGAGCTCTATGGACTACCCGCTGAAGAGCTTTCCTCTCTGCCTCCGTGCAGCTGAGGTACCACACAGGGATGCCATGTGTTAGGATGCTCTCTATGGTGCAGCGGTAGAAGGTCGTCAGCAGCTGTTGGGGTAGACCAGACTTCTTCAGTGTTCTTAGGTAGAACAGTCGTTGCTGTGCCTTCTTGATCAGCGCAGCAGTGTTATTGGACCATGTTAGGTCCTCCGAAATGTGAGTGCCCAGAAACTTGAAGCTGGACACTCTCTCCACACTGTCCCCGTTGATTAATATCGGGGCGTATTCCCCGTTGTGTGACCTACGGCAGTTGATGATCAGCTCCTTGGTCTTGGTGGTATTTAGGGACTAGTTGTTATCAGAGCACCAGTCCGCCAGGTTCTGCACCTCCGCTCTGTATTTTGTTTCATCACCGTTGGTGATCAGCCCGATCCAGAGTGTTCAACTAACAAGGTGGGTGCCATGCTGCTGTGGAGAAATGGGAGCACACACCATGTAACACAAGCTTGTCACCTGATGTCCTGGAGCTCGATAATCTAAAATGAGGGCCCAAGTTTGTTTGCACCCATTTGGTTGCCATAGTTGAAATCACCAGAGAACTTCATTTCCAGCTCTCTGCAGTCAATATAACATCAGGGTATTTTGGAGCAAGTAAATGGTCTTGGCCAAAGCATGTTTTTAATTTTTGAGCATGATAAACAACAGCCATCTGTATTAAAAATTCTCTGTCAAGGAAATAAATCACCTTTGCATGCTGTATCAATCAAGAGTTTACACATATATTGCCACAGGTTTTTCTTATATGTCAGTAATATTATTGGTATTGGTTTTATTATTGTCAGATGTGAAAAACTTTGATTTGCATGCAACCCAGGCAAATCAGATCATGCATAAGTACACCAAGGTAGTGCGAGAGAGAAAAAGAAACAGAATGCCAGAGTATAATGTTGCAGGGACAGAGAAAGTGCAGATTGGAAAAGTACGAAGTAGGTTGGGAGATCAGAAATTCATCCTGGGCATCCTTAGGTGATAGTTATACGGAATGAGCTGCAAGAGGAGGTAGTTAGACAATAGACAATAGACAATAGGTGCAGGAGGAGGCCATTCGGCCCTTCGAGCCAGCACCGCCATTCAATGTGATCATGGCTGATCATTCTCAATCAGTACCCCGTTCCTGCTTTCTCCCCATGCCCCCTGACTCCGCTATCCTTAAGAGCTCTATCTAGCTCTCTCTTGAATGTATTCAGAGAATTGACCTCCACTGCCCTCTGAGGCAAAGAATTCCACAGATTCACAACTCTCTGACTGAAAAAGTTTTTCCTCATCTCAGTTCTAAATGGCCTACCCCTTATTCTTAAACTGTGGCCCCTGGTTCTGGACTCCCCCAACATTGGGAACATGTTTCCTCAGTTAGTTAGTTAGGGCCCTGTCCCACTTGGGCGTTTTTTTAGGCGGCTGCCGGCGACTGCAATAGTCGTAGCAGGTCGCCGAAAAACCGGCGACTGGACCCCCCCACGACAATGTCTACGACAAGCTACAACAACCTACCACCTAGTCGACGTCAAGCTACGGCAAGCTACGAACAACCGGCAATGCAATCGTCGCGACTTAGGATGTCCACCGCACCTACGACAACCTATCACCACACATGCGGCCACCTTCGACAACCGAAGTCAACCTACATCTACCCGTGACAAGCTACCGCAAGCTACGACACTGTCGGCGACAACTGAAGACAATTCACGCCATTTTGGCCTCCGGCTTTGACGCCGGTACCTGTCGCCGGTTGACGTAGGTAGTCGCCAATGGAATCCAACTAAGTCAGCACCGGCGACAACCTACGTCACCTGGCGACAACCTGGCGACAACCTACGACAGCGCCCCCGTCAGGAGACGTCAAGCTACGATCATTGGCGTCAAACCAACAGCCGTCGAAATTTTTTAAACAATTCAAAACCCAGTGGCGACCAGAAAAATGATTCGACTCTTTGGAGACGACTCACGACCATACAGGCGACACCCCGGCGACTGTGTGGAGACAGCTTAGTCACCTGTAGTCGCCTAAAATATCACCTAAGTGGGACAGGGGTTTTACTATAACAGCTGAGCAATCGGCACTCTGAAGAAGGGTCTCGACTTGAAGCATCACCTATTCCTTTTCTCCAGAGATGCTGCCTGACCCGCTGACTTACTCCAGCATTTTGTGTCTATCTTCAGCATTTTGTCGTGTCCCTTGGGAATGTGAGTTATCCTAAACTTGGGACGATTAATTTTCAGCTAGAACATGGGAACATTTCAGAAGAGGTAAAAGAAAAGCTGCATATTCACAAAATGCTGGAGTAACTCAGCAGGTCAGGCAGCATCTCGGGAGAGAAGGAATGGGTGATGTTTCGGGTCGAGACCCTTCTTCAGACTACAGGCTTGTGAGGACGAGGCATTGGAGCAAATGAGGAATCGGTTGACAAGCAACAATCCCTAGGAAGCACAGCTACCCAATAAACAGAAGACATGGTTTGCCAGCGCTGCAATGGTCTGCCTACTTCCAATTCAGTTCTGAAGCAACAGAAGGAATGTGGAGTCCACATAACACCTCTTGCCACAGCGTCATACAGTGAGTCTAACCAGAAATTGGAGGTAGAACAGGAGATGCTGGAGTTATGCATCAGCCAAGCATCATCTGTGCTTTGAATGAGTAATAAGGACAACTATCCCAGGCTTGGATAGAGTGGATGTGGAGAGGATGTTTCCACTTGTGGGAGAGTCTAGGACCAGAGGTCATCGCCTCAGAATTTAAGGACATATCTTTAGGAAGGAGATGAGGAGGAATTTCTTTAGTCAGAGGGCGGTGAATCTGTGGAATTCTTTGCCATCGGAGGCTGTGGAGGATGTCAATGGGTATTTTTAAGGTGGAGATAGATAGATTCTTGATTAGTATGGGGAGAAGGCAGGAGAATGGGGTTGAGGGGGAGAGTTAGGTCAGCCATAATTGAATGGTGGAGTAGACTTGATGGGCCTAAATTCTGCTCTTATCGCTTATGAACTTATGAACAACTTCAAGTTTGCAAAACAAAACCTTGGACATTGTCGTCAGGAAATCACTTGCCCCTTTGTTTACAGTCCCTTCTCTATCTCACACTCCAGTGGCCATTCACAACCGTATGGAAAAGCTCTCTCTTTGCTAACGGCTGGAGCTCGTAGTCAAAGGCCCCCCCCCTTCCCCGCTGCACGAGTTCAGTCAAACACGGTGCTCTGAGCCAACCTGGGCAGCCCATGGTGACGACATTGACATGCATCGTGGTCACCTGCTGTAACATCGGGAAAGGCCAAAGTGAACTGCGATCCAAGCTGCAGTGAGGCTAGAGACAGTACTCTAGTATGCAGCCTGCACCTCAAGCACTGCTCCTGGCTGGCGAGAGCTCTGGCACACTCACAAGCGATGGTCCACACGACTCATCAGACGTTTTTCCGGGCACTGCAAACACATACTTCCACAAAACCTTACCTGTTCTCCCAGGCAGCTAGACTATTCATCTTTTTATTCAGAAAATGCTGGAGTACCTCAGCAGGTCAGGCAGCATCTCAGGAGAGAAGGAATGGGTGACGTTTCGGGTCGAGACCCTTCTTCAGGCTGATGTCAGAACGTCACCCATTCCTTCTCTCCTGAGATGCTGCCTGACCTGCTGAGTTACTCCAGCATTTTGTGAATAAATACCTTCGATTTGTACCAGCATCTGCAGTTATTGTCAGACTATTCATCTTGGTTGCTTATTGATCGCAGTTGCAGCTGGAGGTCGCGGAGACACTGGCCTTACTCACATTCATGTGCTTTCAGGGATTTTAAGGGCAGTAGAGCCTGTTTTGTGCAAAGTATGCACTAAACATCTCTCACGACACTCCAGATAAAAAACCTACCATAATCCCGCTGGATTGCACAAGCAGATATAATGTGCTGGGACTAAGCAGATACACGCAGTAAAAAATGGTGTCATTATGCATGAAACTTTATACAGTACATTCTCAGCCACCTAGCATCTGTTGGGAATGTGGGGCCTGCAGCATGAATATACCGGTTGCCTGAAAATAGCACGGAAAACAACATCACTGTACATTATACACGAGTATTTTTTGTTACACTATATTTTATCACTTTCCAAATCCACAAAGAACTCCTCAAGCTTTGCACTTTGCGGTTTAATGTCCTGAATCCCTTCATAAAAACATTAAAATGTTCACCTTTTCTCGACTGAATAATTTGAGGGAGCATGAACTGAGTCCAGAGAACCTATCTCACTGTAATGAAGGAATCTGTGAGCACAAGACTGCTGTTTGTACCCTATTTAGGAAATTCCAACTACCTTTTACATTAACCTAAGCACTTTAGAAGTTGATTCATGGGGTTGCAATGCAAGCAAGGCAGCCTTTTTGCACACAGCAAACCTTCAGAAAACGGCCACATGAAAAAGACCAGGTAGGCCGATTTTACGGTTACCGGATAAGACAAGACACGGAGTGAAAACTCCACTGTGTCTCATAATAGAACATAGAACAGTACAGCACAGATCAGGCCCGGCCAAAGTTAAATTAATCTCCTATGCCCGCATGTGATGCATATCCATCCATTCCCTGCATATCCATGTGCCATTCTGAAAGCCTCTTAAACGCCACAGTGGTATCAGACTACGCGATCACCTTGGCAGCCTGTCCCAGGCACCCGTCTCTCTGGGTGAAACATTTTCCCCGCACACCTTTAAAATTTGCTCCTCTCTCCTGAAAGCTCGTCCCTCTTGTCTTTGAGATTTCCACCCTGGTGAAGAAAGTTCTGACTCTAATCTATGCCTCTTATCATTTTATCCACTTCCACCCAGTATCCCCACAACCTCAAACGCTCCAAAGGAAACAATCCAGATTTGTCTAACCTCTCCTTAGAGGTGATACAATCTAATCCAGGCAGCATTCTGGTAGACGTCTGTACCCTCTCCAAAGCCTTCACATCCATTCTACAGTCTAATATGGCAAACAGAACTGCATACATCACCCAACTGCAGCCTCAGTAAAGACATATAAATCTGCAACTTGACTTCTTGGCTGTTATATCCAATGCTTCTTTTGTAAGTGTTGAGCTGAGCAGGGGGCAGGGTCTCAGTTAAATATCCTCATTATAAGGCAGTACCTCTGACATTGCAGCACACCCTCATGGCTTCATTAAAGCATTAAGCTTGATTTGTGTTGCTGGGGCAGCTTCAACCCCATTCAGACCCCCTTCTAACTCAGGCACCTACAACCATCTGTGCCAGAGATGGCAGGTCAATAGACAATAGACAATAGACAATAGGTGCAGGAGGAGGCCATTCGGCCCTTCGAGCCAGCACCACCATTCAATGTGATCATGGCTGATCATTTTCAATCAGTACCCCATTCCTGCCTTCTCCCCATACCCCCTGACTCCGCTATCCTTAAGAGCTCTATCTAGCTCTCTCTTGAATGCATTCAGAGAATTGGCCTCCACTGCCTTCTGAGGCAGAGAATTCCACAGATTCACAACTCTCTGACTGAAAAAGTTTTTCCTCATCTCAGTTCTAAATGGCCTACCCCTTATTCTTAAACTGTGGCCCCTTTGTTCTGCACTCCCCCAACATTGGGAACATATTTCCTGCCTCTAACGTGTCCAACCCGTTAATAATCTTATATGTTTCGATAAGATCCCCTCTCATCCTTCTAAATTCCAGTGTATACAAGCCTAGTCGCTCCAGTCTTTCAACATATGACAGTCGGTGTGGGCGTGCTGGGGTTTTGAACAGGAAACTCTGAGTGAGTTCCAATAAAGGACAGGGGATGGCACTATCTGACTAGAGCCACTGGAATGAGAAAATATTCCTTCAGATCCCTTTGACTCAGAGGTTAATTCTTCTCCGAGCTGGTATATGAGCAGATAATCAATGAATAACAGCATTGAAGAGTCAGGCGAGCTAATCATGAATTATGAGAGCAAAGATCAACTGGGCTGGAATGCATTCTCATTTACGTACATCCTCAACTGTTCCTCTTTAATTACATCCTCAACTTCCAGGAGGGATAGAGGGTCACTTGTGCCTCTTCCCCCCTTGTCTACTGCCGATGTGACCTTCTCTTCATTGGCAAGACCAAGCATAGACTTGGACAGTTTTGCCCAACACTTGCGCTGGGTCCGTCGACTGGATCTCACGGTTGCTAACCGTGTTCACTCCATTTACCAGTCCTGTACTGAGCAGCTTTCTGCCCTTAACCTCCTCCCTTGCCAGGGTGAGGCCTCACGCAAACTGCGAATACAGGACCTCATATTCTGTTCAGGCAGCTTACAACCCAATGGTATGAACAATAAACTCTTCAATTTCAAGTAATACCCCTCGACTCCTCTACTTCTCTTTCTCCCCACTCCTACCCCATCATCTCTCCTCCCAGTTGCACACATTTCTCCCATCATTCCCATCACTCCAGTCTGACCCCTCACCTTAGTGTCATCTCCCATCTCTGAGCTCCCATTTTGCTTTTACCCGCCCCCTTTCCCATTCCCTCTGTCCACTTCCACCCATATCCCTCCCTCCTGATTTACACTTCAGTCCTCCTCCTCTTTCCTTACCTAACATCCTTTTGTCTCCAGTTCACTCCAGCCTTCTCACTAATTCCATTCTTCTTCCAATCATCCCTTCGCCACCTGTATCCAACTATTATTTGCCAAGCTTTGCCCATTCCAACTTTTCTTTTCCAGCATTCTCCCACCCTTTCTCCATCCGTCTGAAGAAGGGGCCCCGAACTGAAACGTTGTCTCCCTCCACAGATGCTGCCTGACCCGCTGAGCTCCTCCAACAATTTATTTGTTGCTCAAGATTGCAGCGTCTGGTCTCTTCTGTCCTCATCAGCTGCTTGGTTTTATTTCCCTTCAATCCACTACTATTTTGATACCAGCGCTAATTTCTTTCAGTTCCTTAATCACTCTAAACTCTTTATTCCACTATTTGCAAAAAGAATTTAATAAGAAATTAGCCAGAAGTGTTTCCTTCTTGTCTCCAGGTTTCCTTCTTTCTTCTTTCTTTCTTTCTTTCCTTTTTTTATTTTTATTTCTTTATCTTTCTTCTTCTCCTTTTTCCTATTTTTTCTAACTGGGGGGTGGGGGGGAGGGGGGTTGTGGGTGGGGAGATAATACAGAACAATACAGGTATAATCGAATTTAAAATGTATAATCGAATTTATAATGTAGGTACCATCGCGTACTATGAGTTCATACATGTATTTGTTTTGTTAAAATTTAAATAAAATTAATTTAAAAAAAAATGTGATCTTCAGATGAGAAATATTTGTTTAATTATTCTCCCTTTTCCATATTGCCCAATATAATTTCTCCTGTCTCATTCGCCACGGGAAGTAGCAACTTTTCCCCTCGTTTTTTCTTTATTGGACATCCACGAGAGTTGTTACAGATAGTTTCCTGAGTGCCACACAGCAGCAAGCATCCCAGCACAAAACTATGGGACGTATTTAATGGTGATCCCCAGATTTGATTGAAGCCATTCAGCCAGAGCACACACCCTGATGTTGTACAGTACGAGAAAACTAAACAGTTGTATCGAAAGCGGGTTCCAACTCCTCTACAGGTGCAGTTATTCCAGCATAACTTCAGCAAAAGAGTTACTTAACCAGTTTTATGTTGGTCAATATTCAGAGGGAATTGACAATATTGGCATAGATAGAGTGGACGTGGAAAGGATGTTTCCACTGGTGGGAGAGACTGGGACCAGAGGTCATAGCCTCAGAATTAAAGGGCGCTCTTTTAAAAAGGAGGTGAGGAGGAACTTCTTTAGACAGAGGGTAGTTAATCTGTGGAACTCATCGCCACAGAGGGCTGTGGAGGTCAAGTCGGTGGGTATTTTTAAGGCAGAGATAGACAAATTCTTGATTAGAACAGGTGTCAAGGGTTACGGGGCGAAGGCAGGAAAATGGGATTAGGAGGCGGAGATCAGCCATGATTGAATGGCAGAGTAGGCTCGATAGGCCGAATAGCCTAATTCTACTCCTATAACTTGTGAACTTGTGAATACTTTTTTTGAAAATGCTCTTCATCTCTTTTACTAATGGTACTGTATCAACAATTTGCTAATCATATTGCAACGTTCCTTTTTTATTGAAGAACAATGTTGCAGAATGTAGGAGGTGAGCTGGTGCTAATGCACTTTGTAGCATTAACCAGAGTGGGACCATTGCCATGGGCACCTAAAGTCATGAAGCCTGGTAACTGAATTTTACCGTTTTCATGCCAATACGAAAAATATCATAAAGTTGGCCAAAGTGATATTTGAAAGTGTCAGTCTGTTTTACATTCAGAAAGTCGCACTATAACAGTTACAGTTGAGTTTAATGTCACATGTACCGAGGTACAGTGAGAAGCTTTTGTTGCGTGCTAACCAGTCAGCAGAAAGACAACACATGATTACAATCGTGTCATTTACAGTGTATAGATGCATGATCTGGAGAAGGGTCTCGACCCGAAACGTCACCCATTCCTTCTCTCCGGAGATGCTGCCTGACCCGCTGAGTTACCAGCTTTTTGTGTCCATCTTCGGTTTAAACCAGCATCTGCACATGAGGGAATAACGTTTAGTGCAAGGTAAAGCCAGCAAAGTCCGATCAAAGATAGTCTGAGGATCACCAATGAGGTAGAAAACGGAGCACTATAATCGAGCCTGGTACGTTCCCCACAGGACCATGTACTACTTAAAGCAGCTACCAGAACGTTGCTACACATCAATGGCAGAAACGAATCATCTCTTGAGGTGCATTCCCATGGTGACCAAGCTACAATAATGTCTTGGAAGAGAGCGGGAGAGAACACCACAATTCAGTCTCACAGGTCAAAGTCATACGCAGGACATAAAGACCTGGGGGATATTCTGTGCATCAGATGGGCCAACAGTCTGCTAGGTTTGCTCGTAAAAGAGGCTTGTAGAAGGTAATAGCTATTGGCTCCTCCAGAAGCAAGCACCCCTGAACATTACTGGATATGGCACAGTGACCCCCCCCCCCCCCCAGGTCATTACAAACACCGCTCTTCCATGTTTATGCTGAGTCAGACAAGCACCACAACACACCACGCTGTCAAGCATCCATTCAGACATCAAGGGAAGACATTTTGAGTGCAACACATGACTAAGGTTGAGGAGACCATCCTGCACAGGCCGAAGGTCCACTAGCCTATAAAACTCTTCAGGAGGAAAATGCAATCAGCTATCTGTCAGGTCATGGAGTCATACAGCGTGGAAACAGGCTCTTCGGCCTAACTTGTCCACTAACATGCACTAACATGGTTTGCTCACAAACAGCATTCCATTGTCATCGCCTGGGGAACCACTGTGAGGGGAGGAAGGGGAAGAACAATGGAGGAGCCGGCGTGGGGTACTTTGTAACTTTGTCAGTGCCATTTACGTGGCAACTATTTGCAAGCAAAGGATTTCACTGTGACTTGCCACGTGTGACAATAGAGTATTCCATTCCATTCAATTATTATATTGCTTTTGATTTGATTAACTGTAAATACCCCCTTTAACATCAGTGCTGATGCCTCATCATGCAGATGTTTTGGATGCAGCTTATAAATGCAGCTACTGTGATATCTTTAAAGGGGATGTTAAGAGGTGAATATCCTGAACTCCAGAGAACTCCAGTGAAGGGGTCACAGAGGTGGAGGAGTGGGAGATAAAGCAGAGGGGCAGAAGAAGAGGAGACAACAACGATAAAGGGCACAACACACCCTCTAAGACACAGGCACCACTAAAGCTGAGCAGATTAGGTCAGAGGGTGGTGGTTATATGCACAATTTAAGAACTGCAATCAGAGCCAGTTTCAAGGAACACAGGGCAGAGGTGTGGTGGCTTGGGGTTTAGTTAGCCCATGCTCCAATGGACTCGACTGAGGATATTTTGCCATAACCAGGCTGATGTTGATATACAGCAAGACAGCAGTGAGCTATCAGGCCTGCCACAATGCACACAGGAGGCACTTCACCAGGTGTGCTTATAGGAAGAATGTAGCTATTGTAAATGTGGGCTGATGGGAGGATGCATCTGAGAAATGAAGAACGGTATGTAATGAGGTGGCAAAGACTTTGACCACATATATTTTGACTGCAGAAAATATTTAAACAATCCAAATCACAGTAAAGAATGGAATGGTGAATGGAGAGAAGAAACTTAAATCAGGAAGAATTGAAAAGCAGAATATTACTTTAATAGTGAGACCTCAGGATGTTGCTGCACCAAGGGATCTGGGTGTCCATTTACATGAAACAGAACAAGTTAGCAGGCAGGTGTAGCAAGTTATTAAGACGGAAAGTGGAATGCTGCCTTTTATTACAAAAAGGAATGGAGTGTGTAAGTGGGGAAGAGTTGTGACAGCTGTGATACCACAGCTGGAATATCGTGCGCAGTTTTGGTCTCCTTATTTAGGAGGAGGTGTATTTTCAATGGAGACAGTTCAGGGAAGGTCCTCTATGTTGATTCCTGGCATGAAGGGGATATCATGTGAGGAAGGATTTAGCAGGTTGTGCCTTTGCTTGTTGGAACTTAGAAGAATAAATAGTGAGACAGGCAGCAGGCATCTCTGGAGAGAAGGAATGGGTGACGTTTCGGGTCGAGACCCTTCTCCAGTCTGAAGAAGGGTCTCAACCAGAAACGTCACCCATTCCTTCTCTCCAGAGATGCCTGCTGCCTGTCCCACTGAGGTACTCCAGCTTTTTGTGTCTATCTTCGCTTTGAACCAGCATCTGCAGTTCCTTCCTACAGAATAAATAGTGATCATATTGAAACATAAAGGGGGCTTGAGAAAGTAGATACTGAGAGATGGCAAATTCTTAATTCAGGGGACATAATTTAGGGCAGCACGGTGTTGCGCAGCGGGAGAGTTGCTGACTTACAGCGAATGTAGCGCCGGAGACCCGGGTTCGATCCCGGGTGCTGTTTGTACGGAGTTTGTATGTTCTTCCCTTGACCTGCGTGCGTTTTCTCCGAGATCTTTGATTTCCTCCCACACTCCAAAGACGTACAGGTTTGTAGGTTAATTGGCTTGGTAAATGTAAAAATTGTCCCTAGTGTGTGTAGGATAGTATTAATGTGCGGAGGTCGCTGGTCGGCGCGGACCCGGTGGGCCGAAGGGCCTGTTTCCGCACTGTATCTCTAAACTATATGATGGGGAGAAATTGGACCTGAAATCAAAATGAGTGCACATCTTGACTGCCACCTGCTCCTGAAAAGGCTGGATTCAGTTCACTGCCTCAGTTGCCTCCAGCCTGAACTGTTTTGCACTTGTTAAATACAAGCCAATCCCACCTGCAAGATGCAATTTGCAATGTGTCAAGTTTGTGAATGCCTCTAAAACCCATTTCAGTATGTACAGTCCCATCTAATTAGTTCGGCAGCATAGACAGGAACTATTGATGCTCTGCACTAGGTGTACCAGGGGAGCAGATAAACCATCAGATGTATTACTTAACGACCTCATTGTCTGAAACGCATGGCTCACAAGACAGTTGTAAATTTTCAGACAATGAACAGTCAAGATTCTCTGGGGAGAAATTGTTTCCTTTTAAACAGAGGTATATTACGAGAAAGAGCTGACCAGTTATTTGGAGAACATTACTACAACAATGGGCTGGATTTTTACTTGGAAGTGAGATGTATGTGAGGTGGTGTTGCGAGGTTGAAAGAGAACTTGAATGAAGAACATATTTCCAGAGTGCCTCGTGAATTATGACAACCAGCCTTTTCGAGCTGGTTCCATTATCAAGCAGCTTGATTCAATAAGGGCTGCAGGGAAAAGGCTGGGAATATAATAATAATAATAATAATATATTCCTTTATTTGTCCCACACCGAGGAAATTTGCAGTGTTACAGCAGCAAAGTGAATAGCAAGAGACATTCATTATAAATAAAAATAAAGATAAGGATAAATTGTCATCATTCACTGTGTTATTACTTTACTGTTACTGTTGACTGGTCTGTTGACTGGTCTGCTGGGAGTAGTGCTGGTTGTGCAGTCTCACAACAGCGGGAAAGAACGACCTCCGATATCTCTCCTATAGGCCAGTGAGCTTAATATCTGTAGTTGGAAAGTTACGAGGGAGGATTCTGAGGGGTAGGATATACACGCATTTAGATAGACAAGGGAAGTTAGCATGGTTTTGTACTTTAGAGTTTGGGTCTCACGAACCTGTTTACATTTTTTTGAAGGGTGCGACCAAAAAGGTTGATGAGGGCAGAGCTGTAGATGTTGTATATATTGACAAGGATCCACATGATAGGCTGCTCTGGAAGGTTAGCTCGCACGGGATCCAAGGAGAGATAGCTGAATGGATAGAAAACTGACTTCAAGGAAGGAAGCAGAAGCTGATGGTGGAAGGTTGCTTCTCGGACTGGAGGCCTGTGACTAGTGGTGTGCCTCAGGGTTCGGTGCTGGGCCCATTACTGTTTGTTGTCTATGTCAATGATTTGGATGAGAACATACATGGCAAGATTAGCAAGTTCAAAGATGATACAAAAGTGGGTGGTTTTGCAAATAGTGAGAATTCAGGCTGACTATGGTGAAAACCAGAACAACTATTAAAATTCAGGTAAGGTCGCTGAAAAAGAACATTAACTCTGTTTCGAGCAACCTGAAAGTGCTGGACTAACTCACCAGGTTAGGTAGCATCCGTGAAGGACATGGACAGGTCACATTTTGGGCTGGGCCCCTTCTTCTGTTTCTGACTCCATGGATGCTGCCTGACCTGTGGAGAATTTGCTGAAATGTCTGCTTTCATTTCATTTTATAATTAGATGATCAATCTAGTTCAGAGAAACAGCGCGGAAACAGGTCCTTCGGCCTACCGAGTCCGCACATTAACAACTATCCTACACACACTAGGGATAATTTACACTTCCAAGCCAATTAACCTACACACCTGTACGTCTTTGGAGTGTGTGAGGAAACTGGAGATCCTGGAGAAAACCCATGCGGTCACGGGGAGAACGTACAAACTCCGTACAGACAGCACCCGTAGTCAGGGTCGTTCCCCGGGTCTCCGGTGCTGCAAGTGCTGTAAGGCAGAAACTCTGCCACTGCGCCACCGTGCCGCCCTAATCTATTTCCTAAAGTGGAATTGTTTTTATTAATTTGCAAGGCATAAGTGTTACTGGTAAGGATGGCACGTGCTACCTGTTCCTAATCATCCTTAGACTGAATGGGTTGGGTGGACGATCAGAGGTCAGCCCAGAGTCAGCGAGATTATAGCGTGGTTCTGATGTCACACAGAGAACAGGCCAGCTAAGGATGAGTGATTTTCTGTCAAAAACAACACAGTGAACATAGGGCATCGTGGTGGTGCAGTGGTAGAGTTGCTGCCTTACATCACTTGCAACACCAGAGACCCGGGTCCGATCCTGACTACAGGTGCTGTCCGGACGGAATTTGTATGTTCTCCCGTGGGGTTTTCTCCAAGATCTTTGGTTTCCTCCCACACTCCAAAAACCTACAGGTTTGTAGGCTAATTGGCTTGGTGTAAATGTAAAATTGTCCCTAGTGTGTAGGGTAGTGTTAATGTGTGAGGATCACCGGTCAGTGCGGACTTGGTGGGCCGAAGGGCATGTTTCCGCGCTGTGTCTCTAAACTAAACTAAAAAACTAATTTAAAAAGCCACCTTTATTTATACCAGATCTTTTTTGGGGATAAATTCCAGAGTTTCATTAAATAGATTGCATCTTGTTATCCTTGTTGGATCTCAACTCATGCCACTAGATCATTGGATCAATGTGCTAGAGAAGGAGGCCATTCAGTTCATTGAGACTATTCCAGCTCTTAATGAATTTCTATTTCCCCACATATCTCTGTAACCTATTATCTCTTATACTGCATGTCCATGAACTCTGCACTGGTTTTCCTACCACCCACCTACACTGGGAATAATTTACAGTAATCAATTAACCTACCAATCAGCATGTCTTGTTTAGTTTAGAGATTTAGAGCGGAAATAGGCCCTTCGGCCCACCGAGTCCGCGCCGACCAGCGATCCCCACACATTAATGCTATCTATTCCCATTCGGGACAATTTACAATTATACCAAGACAATTAACCTACAAACCTGTATTTCTTTGGAGTGTGGGAGGAAATCGGTGATCCCGGACAAAACCCACGCAAATCACAGGGAGAACGTACAAACTCCATACAGACAGCACCCGTAGTCGGGATCTAACCCAGGTCTCTGGCGCTGTAAGGCAGCAACTCTACCACCGTGCCACTGTGCCACCCATGTCTTTGGAATGTGGAGGGAAACCAGACCATCTGGGGTAAACCCGGACCATCACAGAGTGGAAATGCAAAGCCCACACAAAGAGCAGCCTTAGGTTAGGTGTAGGGAGGAACTGCAGATGCTGGTTTAAACTGCAGATAGAGACAAAATGCTGGAGTAACTCAGCGGGCCAGACGGCATCTCTGGAGAAAAAGGATAGATGAAGAAGAGTCTCGGGATGTTGTGTGACCCGCTGAGTTACACCTGCTTTTTGTGTCTATCTTAGCCTTAGGTTAGGATCGAACCAGGGTCAATGGAACTGTGAGGCAGCAGAGCCACGCTGCTGGAATTGATTTGAGTAACTCCATCATTGTCCTGGTGCTCTGAGTTCAGCACGTCAGCAGGCTAAATTCCAATGTGTACATTGGAGCTTCCTCTAAAATACAGCTTGTTCTAAAATCTGCAAACAAAGTCTTTTTTTTTAAGTAGGCCCGTGCTTTAATCATGGCAATCCTCTTTAAATTATAAGTGTTGGACCCACTGAAGCAAAAGAAATAAAAACTTGCTTTTCTTTCATTCCAATCACGTTCCTTTCTGGTTGACGAGGGAAGTCAGGGACAGCATAAAAATTAAGGAGAGGAAGTATAACATAGCAAAGAAGAGTGGGAAGACAGAGGATTGGGACTCTTTTAAAGAGCAACAAAAGTTAACTAAAAAGGCAATACGGGGAGAAAAGATGAGGTACGAGGGTAAACTAGCCAATAATATAAAGGAGGATAGCAAAAGTTTTTTTAGGTACGTGAAGAGGAAAAAAATAGTCAAGGCAAATGTGGGTCCCTTGAAGACAGAAGCAGGGGAATTTATTATGGGGAACAAAGAAATGGCAGACGAGTTAAACCGTTACTTTGGATCTGTCTTCACTGAGGAAGATACACACAATCTCCCAAATGTTCTAGGGGCCGGAGAACCTAGGGTGATGGAGGAACTGAAGGAAATCCACATTAGGCAGGAAATGGTTTTGGGTAGACTGATGGGACTGAAGGCTGATAAATCCCCAGGGCCTGATGGTCTGCATCCCAGAGTACTTAAGGAGGTGGCTCTAGAAATAGTGGAAGCATTGGAGATCATTTTTCAATGTTCTATAGATTCAGGATCAGTTCCTGTGGATTGGAGGATAGCAAATGTTATCCCACTTTTTAAGAAAGGAGGGAGAGAGAAAACGGGGAATTATAGACCAGTTAGTCTGACATCAGTGGTGGGGAAGATGCTGGAGTCAATTATAAAAGACGAAATTGCTGAGCATTTGGATAGCAGTAACGGGATCATTCCGAGTCAGCATGGATTTACGAAGGGGAAATCATGCTTGACAAATCTACTGGAATTTTTTGAGGATGTAACTAGGAAAATTGACAAGGGAGAGTCAGTGGATGTGGTGTACCTCGACTTTCAGAAAGCCTTCGACAAGGTCCCACATAGGAGATTAGTGGGCAAAATTAGGGCACATGGTATTGGGGGTAGGGTACTGACATGGATAGAAAATTGGTTGACAGACAGAAAGCAAAGAGTGGGGATAAATGGGTCCCTTTCGGAATGGCAGGCAGTGACCAGTGGGGTACCGCAAGGTTCGGTGCTGGGACCCCAGCTATTTACGATATACATTAATGACTTAGACGAAGGGATTAAAAGTACCATTAGCAAATTTGCAGATGATACTAAGTTGGGGGGTAGTGTGAATTGTGAGGAAGATGCAATAAGGCTGCAGGGTGACTTGGACAGGTTGTGTGAGTGGGCGGATACATGGCAGATGCAGTTTAATGTAGATAAGTGTGAGGTTATTCACTTTGGAAGTAAGAATAGAAAGGCAGATTATTATCTGAATGGTGTCAAGTTAGGAGGAGGGGGAGTTCAACGAGATCTGGGTGTCCTAGTGCATCAGTCAATGAAAGGAAGCATGCAGGTACAGCAGGCAGTGAAGAAAGCCAATGGAATGTTGGCCTTCGTAACAAGAGGAGTTGAGTATAGGAGCAAAGAGGTCCTTCTACAGTTGTACCGGGCCCTGGTGAGACCGCACCTGGAGTACTGTGTGCAGTTTTGGTCTCCAAATTTGAGGAAGGATATTCTTGCTATGGAGGGCGTGCAGCGTAGGTTCACTAGGTTAATTCCCGGAATGGCGGGACTGTCGTATGTTGAAAGGCTGGAGCGATTGGGCTTGTATACACTGGAATTTAGAAGGATGAGGGGGAATCTTATTGAAACATATAAGATAATT
This sequence comes from Rhinoraja longicauda, assembly GCF_053455715.1. Classification (NCBI taxonomy): domain Eukaryota; kingdom Metazoa; phylum Chordata; class Chondrichthyes; order Rajiformes; family Arhynchobatidae; genus Rhinoraja; species Rhinoraja longicauda. The sequence continues at coordinate 66,779,795 of NC_135960.1, read as the reverse complement.
AGGGGATTGGACACATTAGAGGCAGATAACATGTTCCCAATGTTAGGGGAGTCCAGAACAAGGGGCCACAGTTTGAGAATAAGGGGTAGGCCATTTAGAACGGAGATGAGGAAGAACTTTTTCAGTCAGAGGGTGGTGAAGGTGTGGAATTCTCTGCCTCAGAAGGCAGTGGAGACCAGTTCGTTGGATGCTTTCAAGAGAGAGCTGGATAGAGCTCTTGAGGATAGCGGAGTGAGGGGGTATGGGGAGAAGGCAGGAACGGGGTACTGATTGAGTGATCAGCCATGATCGCATTGAATGGCGGTGCTGGCTCGAAGGGCTGAATGGCCTACTCCTGCACCTATTGTCTATTGTCTATTGTCTATTGTTCCAATGCAGCTTTACAGCTGGTGAGATAGTTAAGGCAGCAGCCAGTTTTAAACACAGTTCTTTCAAACATAACAACCTCTCCTAAATAACAATGTAATTCTGGCAAAGTAGTAATCTGTCTTTGCGACGTTGGTTGAGGGATAAACATTGGAAAAGTTGGCAAGGATACTCTACTCCTCTACTCCTACAGTGCCATGGATAGAACACTGATTTGGTTGGGTTGTTGGACAGTTTACAACCCAGCGGTTATGAATTTAGATTTCATATTTATTTCATATTTCAGATACAGCGCGGAAACAGGCCTTTTCGGCCCACCAAGTCCGCGCCGCCCAGCGATCCCCGCACATTAACACTATCCTACACACACTAGGGACAATTTTTTACATTTACCCAGTCAATTAACCTACATACCTGTACGTCTTTGGAGTGTGGGAGGAAACCGAAGATCTCGGAGAAAACTCACGCAGGTCACGGGGAGAACGTACAAATTCCTTACAGTACAGCACCCGTGGTCAGGATCGAACCTGAGTCTCCGGTGCTGTATTCGCTGTAAGGCAGCAACTCTACCGTTGCGCCACAGTATCTTTTATTAGCCTTTGCATCCCCTCTCTCTCTGTCCCTCTCCCACCCTAGTCATTGTACTAGTTTCACTGTCATCCTGGTGAGTTCCTCTGTCTCTAACTCGTTATCACCTAACTGATTTAGTCACTCACCTGAAAAATAGCCACTCTGAGAGTTCAATCTTCCCTCAGTGCGACATTGGACCATCAGTCGAGATCTTTGTTGGTAGATTTCCAGATAGGGACTTGAACAAGTAGCTTTCTGACAGAGACAAGTAGCTGGGATGATCTAGAGTGTAATGTAATAGTGGTTACATTAAACTGTTGTTTCGCTGAGCCAAGCCACACTGGGTGATTGTTTCGCAGTTGCCAAGCACTTTAACTCCCCCTCCCATTCCCATACTGGCCTTTCTGTCCTGGGCCTCCTCCACTGTCAGACTGAGGCCAAACCTAAATTGGAGGAACGGCATCTCATATTTTGCTTGGGCAGCTTACAACCCAGCAGTTATGAATATAGATTTCTCTATCTTATTGGGGGAGTCCAGAACCAGGGGCCACAGTTTAAGAATAAGGCGTAGGCCATTTAGAACTGAGATGAGGAAAAACTTTTTCAGTCGGAGAGTTGTGAATCTGTGGAATTCTCTGCCTCAGAAGGCAGTGGAGGCCAATTCTCTGAATGCATTCAAGAGAGAGCTAGATAGAGCTCTTAAGGATAGCGGAGTCAGGGGGTATGGGGAGAAGGCAGGAACGGGGTACTGATTGGGAATGATCAGCCATGATCACATTGAATGGCGGTGCTGGCTCGAAGGGCCGAATGGCCTCCTCCTGCACCTATTGTCTATTGTTTATCTTTTATTAGCCTTTGCATCCCCTCTCTCTCCGTCCCTCTCCCACCCTAGTCATTGCACTAGTTCCACTGTCATCATGGTGGGTTCCTCTGTCTCTAACTCGTTATCACCTAACCCACTGCCAGCAATGGCCTGTTGTGTGCCCCACATTTATTTCATTATCATTGCTTTTTGCATATCTACTATTAATTTCTCCTAAGTACCGTCTATATCTTCGTTCCCCTTTCTCCTGATTCTCAGTCTGAAGAAGGGTCTCGACCTGAAACGTCACCTCTTCCTTTTCTACAGAGATGCTGCCTGACCCGCTGAGTTACTCCAGCCTCTTGTCTGTCTTCGGTTTAAATTAGCATTTGCAGTTCCTCCTTGCACATTATACTAAACCTATCGTGCGTAATCTTCAAATAAACCACTTTAAAATATCCACCCCAGTTTGATTTGAGGAATGAATCCAATTGAAGAATAGATTCAAATGCAATATTAGATTTTCAAATAAGCTAAGAAAATTGTGCCATCAAAACTAAAATGAAAAACTTAGGTATAAGATTTGATTTCTGTTGGTCTAAACCGCTCCACCTGGAAGGACATATTCCAACTGACAAAGGGGCATCTCTCTCTTCGGTTATAAATCCAGATGTTTGAGATGTAATGTTGAAATTACATTGTAGATGGACCTGTGCCCAAGCTTTTTCATGGGCGAGATTTTAACAGAGCAGGTCCCAGGGAAAAAAGCACAGAACTGATACAAATGAGCAGAATCAAGGAACTGCAGATGCTGGTTTACAAAAAAAAAGACACAAAGTGCTGGAGCAACATGGATCAGTGGGTCAGCTGGAGAACATGGATGGGTGACGTTTCGGGTCAGGGCCCTTCTTCAGACTGATTATGGGCTGGGGAAAGAGGTGGGGCAAGACAGAGATTGAAAAGTAATATTCACAAAATGCTGGAGTAACTCAGCAGGTCAGGCAGCATCTCAGGAGAGAAGGAATGGGTGACGTTTCGGGTCGAGACCTTCAGTCTGAATTCCTAACAAAATGGCACTGAAACTGGAATTTTGCTGGATTAACAGTGGGACAAGGAGCACCTCTGGAGGACATGGAAAGGTGTTGTTTTAAGTCAGAACCCTTCTTCAGACTGAAATAATGTACTATAATTAGCAACTCTAAATCAGTAGCTTCTTTACATTAAAAAAAGGCACAAAGTGTTGGAGTAACTCAACGCGTGAGGCAGCATCTCTGGAGAACGTGGATAGATAATTTTTCAGGTTGTGACACTTCCTCAAACTGATTGTGTGGGGAAGTGGGGGGGGGGGAGGGAAGAAAGCTGATGGGATGTGGGGCAGGACGGAGCCTGGGAGGGGATAAATACATGGTTGCACAGAGGCCAGAGATGAAAAGACAGAAGGTGTGAGACAAAAGGAGCTCTTTCAAGAGAGAGCTGGATAGAGCTCTTAAGGATAGCGGAGTCAGGGGGTATGGGGAGAAGGCGGGAAAGGGGTACTGATTGAGAATGATCAGCCATGATCACATTGAATGGCGGTGCTGGCTCGAAGGGCCGAATGGCCTCCTCCTGCACCTATTGTCTATTGTCTATTGAAGAGTAGAAATGTAGGTAGAAAGGGAGGGGACAAACAGGTATGAGTCTAGGTGGGCACAGGGGAGAGAGGAGGCAAAAGGCAATCACCCTTTTTCTCTCCTGAGATGCTGCCTGACCTGCTGAGTTACTCTAGCATTTTGTGAATAAATACCTTCAATTTGTACCAGCATCTTTTTCAGTTATTTTCTTATACTACTTGAAAAGTAATAGGTGGATACAGGTGAGGGTGAGGGTGGGGTGGGGGGGGGGGGGGGGGGGGGGGGGGTGTTGATAGGCAGATGTTTGGACAAAGGACGGAGATGAAAAGACAGAAGGTGTGAGACAGAAGGATGGAAGAGTCGCAAATTGTGAAGCTGGCGGGAGAAATGCATGTGGAAAGGGAAGGGAGAAATAGGTGCAAATCCAGGTGTGGCAGAGGGAGAGAGGGGAGGCGAAAGAAAGGGAGGCTGAGGGAAGAAGAGGGAGGGAGGGAGGGAGGGAGGGTTGTAGTTACCTAAAATTGGAGAGATGAATGTTCATACCTCTGGGTTGCCAGTTACCCAAGCAGGGTATGAGGTGCTGTTCCTCCAGTTTGCATGCGGCTCCACTCTGGCAATGGAGCAAGCCCAAGACAGAAAGGTCAGTATGGGAATGGGAGGAAGATTTAAAATGGTTAGCAGCCGGGAGATCTAGTAGGCCTTGACAGATCGAGCGCACGTTTTTGGCCTAATTGGTCACTTGGTCCGCGCCGGGCCTCACCGATGTAAAGGAAGCCACATCGGGAGCACTGGATGTAGTAGATGAGGTGAGAGGAGGTGCACGTGAACTTCTGTCTCACCTGGAAGGACCTGTCCTGGACAGATTTTAGCTTACAATCCAATGGTATGAACATTGAATTGTCCAATATTAGTTCATGACAAAACTCCCCCTCACCTTACTTCACCCACCTCCCTTTTCTTTTTGCCTCCTCTCTCCCCTGTGCCCCAGCTGGATTCATACCTGTTTGTCCCCTCCCTTTCTACCTACATTTCTACTCCTCAATAGACAATAGGTGCAGGAGTAGGCCATTCGGCCCTTCGAGCCAGCACCACCGTTCAATGTGATCATGGCTGATCATTCTCAATCAGTACCCCTTTCCCGCCTTCTCCCCGTACCCCCTGACTCCGCTATCCTTAAGAGCTCTATCTAGCTCTGTCTTGAAAGAGCTCCTTTTGTCTCACACCTTCTGTCTTTTCATCTCTGGCCTTTGTGCAACCATGTATTTATCCCCTCCCAGGCTCCGTCCTGCCCCACATCCCATCAGCTTTCTTCCCTCCCCCCACTTCCCCACACAATCAGTTTGAGGAAGTGTCACAACCTGAAACATTATCTATCCACGTTCTCCAGAGATGCTGCCTCACGCGTTGAGTTACTCCAACACTTTGTGCCTTTTTTTTAATGTAAAGAAGCTACTGATTTAGAGTTGCTAATTAAAGTACATTATTTCAGTCTGAAGAAGGGTTCTGACTTAAAACAACACCTTTCCATGTCCTCCAGAGGTGCTGCTTGTCACACTAAGTTAATCCAGCAAAATTCCAGTTTCAGTGCCATTTTGTTAGGAATTGGCCCTGTATAAAGTTGGACTGAGGCAAGACCAGAAGAGAAATAGATAGTTCTTCAAATGCATTGTGTCCACCACCATCAATCTGCCTGTCTTACCTGGCCTTGGAGAATTTGCAATCTCTCCAGTTTGGGCTTCAACACCACAAATCTACGAAGGTTCTTTCAGCCAAGAATTTAAAAAGAGTCAACAACACCAATCTACAGATCAATAAATCTGGAAATGAAAACGTCGAAGGAAACACTAACCTGTTAACTGCTCTTTTAGGCTGGCCAAATGTTCATCCAAGGAATGAGAGAGTGGAAAACTGGATGTCAAAAGTATGGGAACCAGATGATCTTGGGTGAAGCAGAACTGAAAACAGGTACGACTGACTTCTGATGAAGCGATTGGCTAGATTTACGGTCGTCAGGGACAGAGTGTGTTTTTTCAAAGATCAGAAATTTGTCAAAGATTGCAGCAGTCATTGAATGTAAGCTAATGCAGCTCATGACATGTTTGATTTTGGTAAATAAATCGACTTAATTAACGTGGAATCAGAGCCTGGCTCAAACGCGGTTTGCTGCCACCATTATTTCTCAATGCAGCTTCCAGACAAAATAAAGTGCCAGCAGTCAACGATTGTGTGGGTTGGCAGCCTCTGATTGTGTGAGAGTTGAATGATGCAATATCTCTAAAAGAGTCGTAAATTTCAAAATGACATTTCTAACTCAAGTGGGATTTGAGGTCTGCTTTCATGATGTATAGAGCCAGGATGTTTAGGAGCTAAAAATCTCTGAAATAGGCAGGCAAATAGGCATAATATAATTACAAAAAAGGCACGAAAAAGGCATTTATTGACAAAAAAAAGGCATAAAAAGGCATTTAATTCCACCACCAAAATATGGTTAAAAATGTGTTTAGCTGTCTGTTGTACATGCTGGGAGACAAAATATTTCTTCTCATGATTCACTGCTTTCTCACATGCTTTGCAAAACAGCACACAGTTGTCTGTAGAGCATATATCACTCCCGTACACTCTCACCAAATCGTTCAGTTTTTTACATGGCGTTGATTTGACATTAGGCATTTTTACGCTTGGAGGTGTAGATCTTACAGGAGCGGGGATGTAGACTTCTACATGCAGGCCAAGTACAAGCTGAGAAGGGGAATCAGAGCTGCCAAGGAAAGGTACTCTGAGAAGCTGAGGAGCAAGTTCTGAGCTCATGACTCTGCTTCAGTTTGGAAGGGCTTGCAAGAAATCACAAGCTACAAGAGGAAAACCCCCGCGCTCCTTGGACAATCGCCAGCTGTCCAACGACCTGAACGAGTTCTACCGCAGGTTTGAGAAACAGAAACTTAACCCTGGTACCCCCTCCCCCACCCCTCCCCAACCAACACTTCACACCCACTCACAGCCTGACTTCAGATTGAAAAGACTGGACCTTCCCCACCCACCATTCTCCAATCACCACTTAACACCCACTTACAGCCTGACTGCAAAAGAGTGGGGCCTCGTCCACTGCCCACGAATGAACGATCGATGGTGGCGCCCACGGTTTCGCCCCGGTGGTGAACATTTTCTTGTAAGTTACGTTAACACGACAAAAGAAAGGCTGATTTAGGCACTCGATCGTGAAAAGGGCATTATCTTGCTGAAATCATTTAAAAAAAGGCGTGAAAAGGCACTTATGGCATTTATGGCAAAATCCTGGCTCCAACGAAGTATATTGCACAAAGTAATTACTTTTCTGAAATCTCCTGAAATTACATCAATATAATAGTAGCAAGTTTAAGGAAATGTCTGTGCATTCACATTGTGCTTTTACAAACGTTCTCAGTCAATACAAACTTTGAATAATGTATATATTGTGATGTAATTGTGATTTGTAATTATTTTTAGCCAATATCGCGTTCGCTCGGGTGTCAGGCGACGTTGTGCCACCGGTCTGCCACAGCCAGTGCCACATCTGTGCCTGTGCGGAGATCGTCCGCAGTGCATGCCCCTCTGCTGCAAGTCAGCAGGTGGGCCACTGTCTGCACCTCTCCACAGTTGCATTTGTCAGAGTCCGTGAAGCCCCACTTCTTCAGGTTGAGTCCGCCACGTCCCACTCCAGTGCGGAGGCGGTTTAGGGCTTTCCAGGTAGTATAAGGCAGGTGGTGCCCTGGTTCCTTCTGTTGTTTGGTTTTGGTACCTGGCACGGTTGGCTCTAGTTCCATGAAGCTGTTCCGACTCTTCAAGCGTTTCTTGGCATGTTGCTGATTGGGCAAGGGGTATCAACCGACAGTCGTTGAAGAGAAGATATACCTTGGTTTTTAATCTATCAAAAGCTGCCTTCTGCTTTTTATGTTATATTTGTTTGGTGAAATTTAGCAAAGATGACTTTTTGCTGTTGCACTTATTGCATCTCACCTGTTCCTTCTGTGCTTCCTGGGTCCATGTTACTGCCACAACGCTCACTAATTAAAATGCTTCTTCTTCTGTTGTATGTCTTTTAGACCTGCAGCTCCGTCGAGGTGAGCCTAGTCAATCAGACCTCGTCCAGGTCAATCAGACCTCGTTCACCATTCGGTGGCCGGTATTTGGGGCAACTGGTGACGGTGTACTCCACTGTCTGTGTTGGGTCCCCACACTTGCAGAAGGCACTGTCCACGAGACCCCACGTGTCATAATTGCTTGTCATAATTCATGCATTTAGCATTGCTTTTTCTAATTACTGGGGAGAACCTCTGGAGCTGGATTGTGTTAATTACCATCTGCATTCCAGTCGTTGACGATAGTGGGCAAAGAAACAGCTAACATGAGATGAAGGAGAAGATCCTTATTATTTTTGGTGCGGGGCCCAACATGTGAGTATCATCGACATTACTGAAACATTTGTAAACATGTTCCGCCAGTGGACCAACTAAAAGCTCCAGCTCAGCTGCTCCCTGAGGTCTCCAACATCTCAGAGGTCACTCCTCAGGCAACATGATCCACTCCATGCCATGACAAGTATTCATAAGTTCAGAGGTTGTAGGAGCAGAATTAGGCTGTTCGGCCCATCAGACCTACTCTGCCATTCAATTATGGCTGCTCTATCTCTCCCTGTCAATCCCATTCTCCCCATAAGCCCGCACTAATCAAGAATCTATCTGCCTTAAAAATATCCATTGACTCAGCCTCCACAGCCTTCTGCGGCAATGAATACTACAGATTCACCACCCTCTGACTAAAGAACTTCCTCCTCATCTCCTTTCTTATGCAACATCCTTTTATTCTGAGGCTGTGGCCTCAGGTCCTGGACTGTCTCACTAGTTGAAACATCCTCTCCACATCCACTCTATCCAGGCCTTTCACTATTCAGTAAGTTTCAATGAGGCCCCCTCACATCCATCCAAACTCCAGCGAGTACAGGCCCAGTGCCGTCAAACACTCATCATTGACTGAGAATAACTAGACAAAGCAAAGTCTTCAGCTCCGGATAGCATCCAAGCTGGATTTCTGAAGAATGACAGTTCGGAATAGCTTGTTCCACAACGTAGCTGTTAACGTGTGACCACAATAGTGGGATCTACTCAACCACAAGTTTCTCCCTTGAGCATAAAGAGCAAGACAAATCCAGTTGAAGACGGACACAAAAAGCTGGAGTAACTCAACGGGACAGGCAGCATCTCTGGAGAGAAGGAATGGGTGACGTTTCGGGTCGAGATGCTTCTTCAGACCAGTCTGTCCCTCAGTTTACTCTCAATCATTAGCAAAGAGGTGACACTGCAACCCAGTGACACTTACTCTCCAGTAGCCTGCTTATAACATACAAAAGGCTTGGTAACTTATCCACCCTGATCCTCTACTCGATAAAATCATGACCATATGCATATGCATTTTCCTGCTTAATGGTATGATTGTATGATTGGGAACTCCGAGCTTCGTGAGGCAGAGAATGCCAAAATCTTCCAAAATAAATTACAACTCATCACCTTTCTATATTCAGGGCATCACAAAAAGCTGGAGGAACTCAGTGGATCAGGCAGCATCCATTCCTTCTCTCCTGAGATGCTGCCTGACCCACTGAGTTACTCCAGCTTTTTGTGATACCTTCGATTTGTACCAGCATCTGCAGTTATTTTCCTACATACCTTTCTATATTCACATCATCTCACTACTCACTACCCACAAGTTCCAGCTAGACTACTCTGCCATTTCTTCTAGTCTTCTAAACTCCCTTGTGTATAATCCTTTGCCAGTCTTACCCTTACTCTCCTCTACTGGAGAGTTTCCTCGTCCCAAGAAACAGTCTGGTGATTCTAGACTGCACTGACGCAAAAATAACTATCTTTCCCAGGTAAGGAGACCAAATCTGCACAGGATGCTTCAAATGGTACCTCACCAAAGTCCTGCATCCTCTCAGCAAGACTCCATACTTTTGTATTCTGATCTATTTCCCATAAAGGCCAACATGCTCGCATGTGCCTTATCTTTCCAAGTGCCTGATGCGCTGAGTCTTTGCTTCCATTTCAGATTTACAGAAACTGCTGTGTTCCACACCTCAGTTCCGGAATGTTCTCTTTTTGTTCTCTCTCCTTCGTTGCGTTCACTGATTTATTAAATGGATGCTTCTGTCAGCATCATGTCACCTGGACAGCCTCGGTCTACACCCTAGCATGCATTCCCTTTGCTCTCTCCACCCTTTCCCCTTCTCTGTAACTTTAAATGTTTTTGTCTTCTCCAGTGCTGCTGCAACTTTAGCTCTCTCCAGATGCTTCTCAGTTTCTCCCTCCACAGATGCTGTTCTGTTTTCTTTCATTCAGATTTCTGACATCCACATGATATTTGATTTGCAACACTTAATTAGTCTGCTTTCAATTACTAGTCGGACTGTCTCCCTGATTAAATTTTATCTCTGTCTGCTTCGTTGTCACCTTCCCCTAGTTAACATTGATCTATTCTACATTTTCCTTCACCCCATCCCCTTTGATGTCTCGTTTTCACGCCTTACCCTTCCTTATCTCTGTGTCTCCCACTCCCCTAACTCCTAGTCTGAAGAAGGGCCGACCCGAAACATCACCCATTGCTTCTATTCAGAGATGCTGCCTGTCCCGCTGAGTTACTCCAGCATTTTGTGTCTATCGTCATATACATTCGTTGTTTATGTTTTATAAACAACAAATGTGTTATATGGCTTCTCCATTTCGTGTACCTTTATGTTATGTTCTAAGTATAAAATGATAAAGTTGCAATTTGAAAAACCCTGCATTGGTACAGGTTTTGGCTGACAGCATCTTCCACAATGCAATTGCGATTTAAATTTAAATTAGTGAATTATTTTAAACTAATTCAATTGTGCAGGAATATTTTTTTAATAAGAAAGAACAGAAAATGCTGGCAATACATAGGAGATTGGGCAGCATCTGCAGAGAAAGAAATATAGTTAACATTTCAATCAAGGACCTTTCATTTGACTCTCAACAACAACATCAACCTGAAACATTAACTCTGTTTCACTCTTTGCAAAGATGCTGTTTTACCTACAGAGTATTTCCAGATCATTTCCTTCAGATTTTTGGCATTGTTTTTTGATAGGTTTTTAAAGCATGCCGCAGATAGTCCAGGTATTGTAGAGCATTGGAGACTTTGTATTTTCATACATTGTAGACTTATTTAAATATTTATAATACCATGTATCAATCTTTTTCAAGTCTTATTCCAAAAGTTCTTTCCCACAACCAAAGGATAATTTACATTTTTTGGAACAATACACATTCAGGAATCTTCCCCCAAAATTTAAAGGATAAATCAGGAGATTGTAAGCTGCACTTATATCTTTGCTGAGGTGAAGAGAACAAGGTGTAATGTCCCGTCATATCTGTTAGGCTTGTGTCATGTTCTGTGTTTAGATTCCCATGTCATGTCTTGTCCTTAGTGCGGTTCGTCAAGTTAAAATCACTCATGTCAAGTCTCGCGCTCACTTCCTGTTTTAAGGTGAAACTTACCTCTTATCTCATTTCAGGTCCCTTGACTTCCTGCCATTGTAATTGTCAGCCCCGCCTTGATTGTTTCCACCTGTGTGCCCTTACCTCATGTATATATAGTCCACGCCTCCCTTTGTCCTGTGCCAGTTCGTCTTGTGCTCTCGGTCATTGATTCTCGACTTACCCGCATTGTTGCCAAGTTCTTGTCAAGCGTAGTATAGTTAGTGAGTATCCTAGTAAGTATTTTTGTAACTAATGTTTTTGTAGCTAAGTAAGTTTAGGGTTTTGGTTTGTATCGCAGTGTTCTTTAATTTGGAAATTAAAGAATGCCTTTTTTCTCCAAATTGACTCTTGTGTGTGAGTCGTGCGTTTGAGTCCAGTTCCTGTGTGCCTCAGAACCTATCAGAACGAACTGGCCATAATATGGACTCAGCCGACTCTAAGATTTGGAAATCAGCCCTTGCCAACCAGGGCACTAAGATCCAGCACCAGGAGGAGCAGCTGCGCTCAGTCAGTCACGGGGTGCGCGAGCTGAACGATAGACAAGGCGAGTTCCAGTCATCAGTGACGACCCAGATTAACCACCTCGCTGTACAACTCCATTAGGTTCTGGCTCGTCTCGACCCAACCTCGGCAGCTTCTCCACTGGCTCACGTTGAACCTCCAGCTGGCCATCCGCCTGCTGTTCCGGCCACGCCTGCGAACCCCACGCTGATTCTACGCCTGGCTTCACCAGATAAGTTCTCTGGAGATTCTGAGAATTGTAGATCATTCCTTGTACAATGTGATCTCCACTTCAAGCATAACCCTGCACACTTCCCCTCAGACCAGGCCAGGGTAGCATTTATTGTGTCCCATTTGACAGGACGAGCCGCAGCATGGGCCACTGCGGAGTGGTCTCGGGGCTCCACAGTCTGCCAGGATCTAGACCTCTTCCAAAGAACATTTAGCAGTATTTTTGATCACACTTCCTCTGCTAGGGAAGCTTCCCGAGTCTTACTGCAGCTAAAACAGAACACTCGCCCAGTGATAGACTATGCCATTGACTTCCGAACCCTTGCAGCAGACGGTGGGTGGAATATGCCTGCACAAGTGGATGCATTCATGAATGGGTTGTCAGAGGCTATAAAGGACAGACTTTCACCTTTTGAGTTACCCAGTGATCTAGAGACATTAATTACCAGGGCTACTCTTGTCGATAACAGGATAAAGGAAAAGGAAAGACACCAGGCTGCTGATCGTCCTCCCAATCACCAGGGGCGCTCCTCCGGGTCCTTCACACCGAAGAAGTCATCGTTCTCTGTCCATCGCTGGCCGGAGAAAACAGCGTCCTCTCAGCCGTCGGAGGAACCCATGCAGCTAGGACGAACCAGGCTGACTCCGGAGCAGCGACAGCACCGCCTGAAGGACGGAGCCTGCTTTTACTGCGGTCAACAAGGACACCGTCTGGCCGACTGCTCGGTAAAAGGGGTGGCTCACCAGTGAAAAGAAGGACACTGGTGTGTCAATTCCCCGTTTCGGACTTACCTCCTCGACCTCTGACACAGGTAACCCTCACTCTGAATCAGCAAATTGTGACTCGGGGGGGTTTTGATCGACTCCAGAGCCGACGAGAGTCTCATGGACTGGACTCTAGCTCGATCGTGTAAGGTTAAATCTGTACCCTTGTTGCAACCTATTGTGGCGAGCGCTTTAGATGGACGTCAGTTGTTTGAGATAACTCATCGTACAGAACCTGTCAAAGTCATGTTCAATGCTAACCATGTGGAGATAATGTCTTTTCACTTGTTTGACTCAGCTCAACATCCCTTGGTCTTTGGTTTCCCCTGGCTGCAGAAACACAATCCTCAGATTGATTGGCGATCGGGTAAGATCAGACGATGGGGGGTTGAGTGCACACACTCATGTCGTTGAACCAGTGAACAAAGGGGTGAGTTACGGGAAGATCGGGGCGGTTTTGGGAATAAATGTTCTTAAATCTGAAGAAATAAAGATTTCTAATGATGATGATGACTATCCCGATCTGTCGAAGGTTCCACCCTGTTACCATGAACTGAAGGAGGTGTTCAACAAGTCCAGGGCCACCACCCTACCTCCTCATCGACCTTTCGACTGCGCTATCAACCTGCTGCCAGGGGCCCCTATTCCCAAGGGGCGACTGTACTCCATATCCGGCCCCGAGAGGAAGGCAATGGATGAGTACATTGAGTCCTCCCTGAGGACGGGCATTATTCGCCCGTCCTCCTCGACAGCAGGCGAGGGGTTTTTCTTTGTGGGCAAGAAAGATGGGTCACTTTGTCCCTGCATAGATTACAGCCCCCTAAACGAGATTACGATCAAGAATCGTTACCCACTTCCTTTGATGTCTTCTGCTTTTGAACTGTTGCACAAAGCCAAAGTATTCACTAAACTAGACTTAAGGAATGCATACCACCTAGTGAGAATCAGAGAGGGGGATGAGTGGAAAACTGGGTTTAACACCCCTAACGGGCACTACGAGTATTTGGTGATGCCGTTCGGGTTAACCAATGCCCCCGCAGTCTTCCAAGCTTTTATGAACGAGGTCCTCGGGGAATTTCTCAATGAGTGTGTTTTTGTCAACCTTGATGACATTCTTATTTTCTCTCCAGACATACAGTCTCATGAGCGTCATGTCAAGTGTGTGTTGCAGAAGCTCCTAGCTAACCGTCTGTATGTGAAGGCCGAGAAGTGCGACTTCCACGCAGACACAATGTCCATTCTGGGCTACATTATATCGGCCGACCACATCCAGATGGACCCTGATAAGGTCAGTGCGGTGGCCAATTGGCCCACCCCCACTAACGGATTTGCAAATTTTTACAGACGTTTTATTAGACTTCAGTGCTGTTGCTGCTCCTCTGCACTCTCTCACGTCTTCCACGACCCAGTTCCAGTGGAATCCTCAGGCCGAAGCCGCCTTCCAGCGCCTCAAAACATTGTTCACCAACGCTCCTGTTCTGACCATCCCAGATCCCCAGAGACAGTTCATTGTGGAGGTGGATGCCTCCAACGAGGGGATTGGGGCGGTACTTTCCCAGAGAGCGGAAAAGGACAACTGGATTCATCCCTGCGCCTACCTGTCACGTAAGTTGACCCCAGCAGAAAAGAATTACGATGTCGGAAACAAAGAACTGCTGGTGGTCAGAGCCGCATTGGGAGAGTGGAGGCACTGGCTGGAGGGGGCCGAGCAGCCTTTTCTGGTATGGACAGATCACAAGAACCTGGAATACATCCGTAAAGCCAAGAGACTCAACTCACGTCAGGCCAGATGGACTCTGTTTTTTAGTAGGTTCAACTTTTCTCTGTCTTACAGGCCCGGTTCCCAGAACACAAAACCAGACGCCCTGTCCCGACTTTATTACCCTGAACCTGATACCAGAGAACCCGAACCCATCCTGCCACTTAACCGTGTGGTAGGAGCGGTGTCTTGGCAGATCGAAACAGATGTGAAGCAGGCTAATGATGAGACTCCAGCACCGAGTGGCTGTCCTACTAACTGTTTGTTTGTTCCTGTGACATTGCGCCCCCAGGTAATCCACTGGGCTCACACGTCCCTGCTCACATGCCATCCAGGTGCCAAGAGAACTGTTTTTGTGGTTAAGCAGCATTTTTGGTGGCCTTCACTTGAGAAGGATGTAGCTGAATATGTGGCCGCCTGCCCTGTCTGTGCAAGGAGCAAGCCCTCCAGACAAGCCCAATCGGGCCTGCTGCACCCACTTTCAGTCCCTCAGAGGCCCTGGTCCCACATCTCTATCGACTTTGTCACTGGGTTGCCGGCCTCCAAAGGTAACACAACTGTCCTGACGGTGGTAGACCGATTTTCAAAGATGGTACATTTTATTGCTGTGGCCAAGCTCCCCTCTGCCAAAGAGACGGCAGAGGTAATGATGTCTCACGTTTTCCGTATCCATGGTTTCCCTACAGACATTGTCTCGGACCGAGGCCCTCAGTTTGTGTCCAAGTTTTGGAGTGAGTTTTGTTCCCTGACAGGTGCCACCGTCAGCCTGTCTTCTGGTTACCATCCGCAATCCAATGGCCAGACTGAGCGGATGAACCAGGAGCTCGAGACCTGCTTGCGCTGTCTGGTCGCGCAGAACCAGACCACCTGGAGCGACCATCTCATCTGGGTCGAGTACGCACGCAACACGCTTCCTACGGCTGCCACGGGACTCACACCCTTCCAGTGTGCCTACGGCTATCAGCCCCCCTTGTTCTCAGCTTATGAGGGTGAGGTGACGGTGCCTTCTGCCCACGCCATGATCCGACGCTGTTGCCGAATCTGGGACGGAGCTCGGAGGGTTCTACTCCGGGGTCAGTCCCGGATGAAAGCGGCAGCCGACCGCCACCGCAGATCCGCTCCGCATTATCGCCCAGGCCAGAAGGTATGGCTGTCTACAAACGACTTGCCACTTCACGTCCACGCCAGAAAGCTGGCTCCAAGGTTCGTGGGTCCATTTCCCATTTCGAAAGTCATTAACCCTGTTTCGGTCCGTCTACAACTCCCCAGGTCATTAAGGGTTCACCCTACATTCCACGTCAGCAAAATAAAACCGGTCAAGGAAAGTGCACTTGTGCCCGCCTCCAAGCCCCCTCCACCCCCCCCCCCCCCCCCCCCGGCTCGTCGACGGTGGTCCGGTCTACACAGTTAAGGCACTTCTTGCAGTCCGCAAGAGAGGTCGCGGTCGCCAGTTTCTGGTCGACTGGGAAGGCTACGGTCCTGAGGAGAGGTGCTGGATTCCTGCCAGCTTCATTTTGGACAAGACTTTGATCAAGGACTTTGACAAGACTCATCCTGACCAGCCTGGACCGTCAGGAGTCGGTCCTAAAGGGGGGGGGGGGGGGGTACTGTAATGTCCCGTCATATCTGTTAGTCTTGGGTCATGTTCTGTGTTTAGATTCCCATGTCATGTCCACGTCTTGTCCTTAGTGCGGTTCGTCAAGTTAAAATCACTCATGTCAAGTCTCGCGCTCACTTCCTGTTTTAAGGTGAAACTTACCTCTTATCTCATTTCAGGTCCCTTGACTTCCTGCCATTGTAATTGTCAGCCCCGCCTTGATTGTTTCCACCTGTGTGCCCTTACCTCATGTATATATAGTCCATGCCTCCCTTTGTCCTGTGCCAGTTCGTCTTGTGATTCATGTGCTCTCGGTCATTGATTCTCGACTTACCCGCATTGTTTCCAAGTTCTTGTCAAGCGTAGTATAGTTAGTGAGTATCCTAGTAAGTATTTTTGTAACTAATGTTTTTGTAGCTAAGTAAGTTTAGGGTTTTGGTTTGTATCGCAGTGTTCTTTAATTTGGAAATTAAAGAACGCCTTTTTTCTCCAAATTGACTCTTGTGTGTGAGTCGTGCGTTTGAGTCCAGTTCCTGTGTGCCTCAGAACCTAACACAAGGCTGTACACCATACTCCAAAAGGTATCTCATTGGAGTCCTACATAATCTCAACAAGTCCTCCTTGCCTTAAAAGGATGAGAGGGGATCTTATCGAAACATATAAGATTATTAATGGGTTGGACACGTTAGAGGCAGGAAACATGTTCCCAATGTTGGGGGAGTCCAGAACCAGGGTCCACAGTTTAAGAATAAAGGGTAGGTCATCTAGAACGGAGATGAGGAAAAACTTTTTCAGTCAGAGAGTTGTGAATCTGTGGAATTCACTGCCTCAGAAGGCAGTGGAGGCCAATTCTCTGAATGCATTCAAGAGAGAGCTAGATAGAGCTCTTAGGGATAGCGGAGTCAGGGGGTATGGGGAGAAGGCGGGAACGGGGTACTGATTGAGAATGATCAGCCATGATCACATTGAATGATGGTGCTGGCTCGAAGGGCCAAATGGCCTACTCCTGCACCTATTGTCTATTGTCTATTGTCTAAAACTCTGGACTTCTTTCTAGATAAAGGCCAACATGAAGTTAAAGGTATTCTAGTGTATCTGTCGCCATTATCCTTTTAAATGGTTGAAATTGCAGATTTGTGAAATACTTTTACAGAACCTCTTTTGAGTTGCTCCAGTGCACCTTACAGATGATGTATGCACAGCAATCACACACACTACATAGTCCAAGCTTTCCTTTGCTTCTATCAGGTATAAGCCAGGAAATATTAAATCATAACAAAATGACATACGGTATGTGACATATTGCTGTGCAAAGAAAGGGAATTGAGTCAAACTGAACAGGCTAGTTTTTTTAAAACTTGTTATTGTGATTAATTCAGAACACGGTCACTTAGAAATTAGGCCTTTAAACATTTATCCTTCCCACTTTAAATAGCAGTAAGACCTTATTATTTATTTTACAAATGTGCGTGCTTTGAGTTAAAGTGAAGACAAGGAATGAGCAAAGTGTCAGTATGTTATATGTTCCAACTTTGATTGTGTTGAATAACAAATGACTAATTTTCAGATTCTAGAAACAAATGACTTGACTTTAGACTGGAATGACTTTTGGTCCATGTTTCTTTGTTGTGCTTCTAACTTGGAAGGTTTAATGATTTATAGACAAAGCCTACTGGAGAAATCCATTTTTGAATAACTTGTAAGAATAAAAAACTCAAGTTGCATTTAAAGATTCTAAGGGGAGTAAGAGGCGACCGTGGCTGACAAGGGAAGTCAAGCACAGTATAAAAATAAAAGAGAAGACGTATAACATAGCAAAGATGAACGGGAAGCTAGAGGATTGGGAAACCTTTAAAGAACAACAGAAGGTAAATAAAAAGGCAAGACGGGGAGAAAAGATGAAGTACGAAGGTAAGCTAGCTAAGAATATAAAGGAGGATAGTAAAAGCTTATTTCGGATATGGAAGAGGAAAAGATTAGTTAAGACAAATGTGGGTCCCTTGAAGACAGAAACAGGTGAATTTATTATGGGGAGCAAGGAAATGGCAGACGAGTTGAACAGGTACTTTGGATCTGCCTTCACTGTGGAAGACACAAACAATCTCCCAGAAGTACTAGGGGACAGAGGATCTAGGGTGACTGAGGAACTGAAGGAAATTCACATTAGTCAGGAAATGGTGTTGGGTAGACTGATGGGGCTGAAGGCTGATAAATCCCCAGGGCCTGATGGTCTGCATCCCAGGGTTCTCAAGGAGGTGGCTCTAGAAATCGTGCATGCATTGGTGATCATTTTCCAACGTTCTATAGATTCAGGATCAGTTCTAGTGGATTGGAGGGTAGCTAATGTTATCTCACTTTTTAAGAAAGGAGGGAGATAGAAAACAGGGAATTATAGACCAGTTAGTCTGACCTCAGTGGTGGGGAAGGTGCTGGAGTCAATTATTAAAGATGTAATAGTGGCGCATTTGGATAGCAGTAACAGGATTGGTCCTAGTCAGCATGGATTTATGAAGGGGATATCAAGCTTGGCTAATCTTCTAGAATTTTTTGAGTTTGTAACAAGTAAAATGGATAAGGGAGAGCCAGTGGATGTAGTGTATCTGGACTTTCAGAAAACCTTTGACAAGGTCCCACACGGGAGTTTAGTGGGCAAAATTAGAGCACATGGTATTGGGGGTAGGATATTGACATGGATAGAAAATTGGTTGATCGACAGGAAAAAAAAAGTGTAGGGATTAATGGGTCCCTTTCAGAATGGCAGGCGGTGACTCGTGGGGTACCGCAAGGCTCGGTGCTGGGACCACAGCTATTTACAATATATATTAATGATTTAGATGAAGGAATTAAAAGTAACATTAGCAAATTTGCAGATGATACAAAGCTGGGTGGCAGTGTGAACTGTGAGGAGGATGCTATGAGGATGCAGGGTGACTTGGATAGGTTGTGTGAGTGTGCAGATGCATGACAGATGCAGTGTAAATGTGAGGATTGTGCAATTATTGCTGGACTGCAGTATGTTTGATTCTTTATACTTGACTGATATTCACATCAAGCATTTTCTCACCTTCAGAGATCACATCAATTTCTTTCTGATTCATAGCAGAAGCCATGAGGTGCCTGCCTCTTGACCACATACTACAGAATGACATTTCTCTGGAACGGAATACTTCTTCAAAGCAGAGCTTAGTTTTAGGTGGTAATAGTGGAAGTGATTGCCTGACTATTCAGTGCAAGGGACATTTATAAAAATCTCAGTTTGCCTATTTTTCGGTAATTTGATTTGCTTTAATTATGGTGAACAAAGGTTAAATAGCTGCGTCAATGTAAAGTTATTGCTCAGTTTTTCTTATCAGTTAAAACTGCATGATCCTTTGAAGTAAGCAAACTGATTGAGTCAAGGGCCCGATTTCTTTTGTAAGTTACACTTTGATTCCAAGTAGAAGATCTGTTATTGAGCTGGTATCTGGTATTGAATTATTATTATTATTATTATTACCCAGATGAAGTGAAAAACCTAATTTTCATGTTATCAAGTCAAATCATGCAACACATAATCAAGCCGTTATGCAAGTACAAGTAGTGCAAAGACGTTGGTGGACATATGGTAACTTGCAGGGAAGGAAGGGTCAACAGTTGGGTTTTTTCAGGAGAGAGTTAATGATATCACACTTTCAAAAGGGGCGTGGAACTGAGTTCAGGGAAATATTATCAATATCATCATCGCACTCTGCAGCTGGGAATGGAGGTCAGTGTTTGAGTTGGAAATGAGCAGACCATGAATGTACACAATTCATGAGGGGGGTGGGGGTAGGAGGGCAAGGGGGGGGGGGTGGGAGGGCAACTTGGGAACCTTAGAAGGGGCAACCAGAGAAACAAGGCGTTGTAAGTGATGGAGAGAAAGGGCGGAGGACTGGATAATCACAATCTTATTGCCAAAGAAGTCTGCTTATATCACTGAAGGGCGGAGGAGCCAGAGCTCCTAAACTGTAGTTAGCTTCAGTTTAGTTTTGAGATACAGCGTGGAAACAGGCCCTTCGGCCCACTGGTACCACTGGCTCCACGACCAGCGATCCCTGCACACTAACACTATCCTGCACACACTAGGGACAATTTACAATTTTACCAAGCCTATTAACCTACAAACCAACAAACCTGTACGTCTTTGGAGTGCGGGAAGAAACCGGAGCTCTCGGAGAAACCCCACGCAGGTCACGAGGAGAGCGTACAAACTCCGTACAGACAGCACCCATGGTCAGGATCGAACCCGCGTCTCTGGTGCTGTAAGGCAGCAACTCTACCGCTGCACCACCCGTCCCGCTCCGATACATTCTCTTTGAAAATGTCCTAAAGAGTGCGTGTAATTCTGAACATTTGCAAATCATTGAACCTGAATTAGTGGCAAAGGATACGTGACAGCGTCTGATGATAACTCTATGTAATGGCAGAGGGAATATATGACAATCTCATGTACATTTGATAGTTGCACAGAAGGAAAGGCAGCTCGTTTAATCTCCACTGTAGACACTATCATTTTAATCAAAGCATTTCAGCTCCTTTTCAGTAGGGTAGCTAATCCTTTACTTATGCTTCACTCTAAATTAAAGGGTTCCTGCTAAAATAGCGATGTAACTCCAGATCTAGGTCCCTCTCCTCTCTAGTGCGGCTCTGTTGAAATAGTTGTGTTTCACTGAACTGAATTTATCGACTGCTGGATTAACCTGTTTACCTAAGCACATCGTAAATGGAAAGGGTGGGCTTTGTTTTAAGTTTTGAGGGTTTGGTTGAATCCATCCACTCTCAAAACACTTCCGCTTTAATTTTGGACAACAGCGCCATGCCGAAGAGGGTAACCATGCCTGCATAGGGTGTCCATGACACCAGGAATGTTGGTTTGTAACTGTATATTGTCCACTGTTCCCGGCTACGATAATCAATCCCAGACCTTTTTCTATGCAGTTAAACTGCAGCCCTAACTCACCCTCTGAAGGGGAACGGAATTTCCACAAGATTAACCTTGCAAAGCTCTCAGTGGGGGATTGCAACTTATTAGTTCATTGAGGTGTCAACAATAGTTCCACTATCATTTTTTGTTCAACGTAAAATCAAAGTGAATGTCAATTCCGTCGGTCTGTGTGACATTATAGTGTAAGAAAATAACTGCAGATGCTGGTACAAATCGAAGGTATTTATTCACGAAATGCTGGAGTAACTCAGCAGGTCAGGCAGCATCTCAGGAGAGATACTTCGTCTCGACCCGAAACGTTACCCATTCCTTCTCTCCTGAGATGCTGCCTGACCTGCTGAGTTACTCCAGCATTTTGTGAATAAATACCTTCGGTCTGTGTGACATTGATCACTGTCATTTAATATATGTCAGCAATGGACTGTAATTCCAGGAGTTTATAGTGGGAGACTCCACGATAGTGACTTTCTGCAGAAAAAGAGAAAATTACTTTCTCAATTTTGTAGATGTCATTATGATTATATCACACGGTGCAGGGAAGGCTGTCTAAAAATAATTGTTAGGGAGAATTATGTCTCCCATTGTTGAATCCTATATTGCAACAAGGAAATGGACCGGGACAGGCAGCATCGCTGGAGATTCTCCAGAGATGTTGCTTGACACGCCGAGTTACTCCAGCATTTTGTGTCTATCTTCAGTGTAAACCAGCATCTGCAGTTCCTTCCGACACAAGAAAAGGGGCCATTCAGTTTATTAATTCTGTGAAATGCCTTTATTTACTTGAACAGCCTAGAGTACTACACTGCACGAGATGGGCCAACTATAGTCGTAATAAGAAGTAAATTTTGGACATATGCAGGAAAATAATTCACAAAGAAAACAACAAATATTTTGTCAAAGACTGAGACATTGCATTATTTAATGTGTGAGGTGTTACAAATATACTAGAAAATTGAGCTAAATAGTTGCCTTCAGTTTTCAACTTTTGTAATATTCTTAATGAAATCAAATTTCTGGGGAGCACCATGCAAGGTTCCTCTGATACATTTTAAATTTTAGTCTGGATAGCAGTACTAGAGATTTGGGACGTATTGATTTCAGGGAAGGAGCTGGGAGTGCTAAATTTAGGTGCATGTTATATGCCGAAGCATGTTAATTGTACTTTCATTCCTCTTTTGGGTTGATCTGAGGACAGACAAAGAAATTGCAAATGATGTGCCAGTTCTTTGGAATGTACTTGACTGGCGTTTCCAACATGGAACTAACTGAGGTTCAAGTGCATTATTTGACAAATATTTGTAATATTTTAAATGGTGAGAAAAATGGTTGAAACAAGATGCTTGAAAGTAAAAATAACTGTCTATGCTGGAAATTTGAAATAAAAACAGAAAATGGGGGGGGGGGGGGGGGGGGTTGGAAGGGGGGGACGGGGACTCATCAGATCAGGCAACGTCTATGGATGGAGAAACGGCTGACATTTCAGGTCAAATATTCGCTTGCTGAAAATGGACACAAATAAACTTGTCACGCACTTCAGTAAATATGGAGGTGTGAATATTTTGGCTGGGCAAAATGGTTTGTCGTGATCTATGCCGGATTTGATTTAGTACCATGCACATTTGATCATTTTTTAAGCACGGGTCTTAAGAAATTATAAATGGACCCAAAACAAGTTATTAAAGAATTCTCAGATGAACACAAAACGCGGGAGGAACTCAACGGGTCAGGCAGCATCTCTGGAGAAAATTGATAGGTGACGTTTCGGGTCGAGACCCTTCTTCAGATTCTAAAAAAAACCTAAGAAAGAAACCTCCATTGCGGCCTCCAGAAAATTAGTTTCATTATACGAAAGTTAGGGGGAAAAAAATTGAAGGCGGCTATTCAGCTCGAACATTGATGGTACTTTAAACAGTCCAACGTTACATTCATTGTCAAAATATAATAAGCATTCGTTATTTTCTATGTGAAGTATTTTAGTGTCCAAATGTACTTTTTATTCATTCCTGCTGCAGTCGCTCTTGGATGACTTTGAAGTGATTTTATGAAGCGAAGCGCTCTCGGGCAGTCGGTGTAAAGAAAAACGTTGCAGAACTTTATGGATTCCAGTTTCTCCCGGTACAGTTATGCAGACCGACAACAATTCAGTCCCCCGGGAGTGCTGCATTTGTAGAAACATTGTCCTTGAGATGCGAAACCAGTTGCTCTCCGTCTTTCCAGCAGATGTAGAAGATCTCACAGTCCTATTAACAAGGAGGGAATTTATTTATCAATATTTATGTAATCAAATGATTTGGTCAGCGTCGCGTTGTTGTTTGTATGAGGTTGCTGCATGGACATTGGTTGCTGGTACTTTTGCAATGCACTTCGTCAGCTGTGTGACTGGAAGGGGGGATTATAAAGAGTTTTCTATAAACGCAAATTTATAATCCGATGTTTCTTAAAACATTGATGTGGGTCGTGGGCGGGAGAAACAATGCCGACAGGCTTTGCAAACCTCTGGGAAAAGCATTAAGCGTGGGTTATTCACCCAACTACAGCGCCGGCGCTTCCTTACCCCACTTTTTTATCCCCCATAACCTACACCCTGCGTCTTGCGCATTGCACCCTGCTCGCTTGCTTTTCGCCGAACCCACAACTAACAAATGGTCTGCTCAAGTCAAGTTTATTTGTCACATACACATACAAGGTGTGCAGTGAAATGAAAGGCCACCCACCGTCCAGCAATAGACCTCGATCATCCTTCATCATCGTTACTTTTTTGCATATCTTTCATTTCTGTTCTATATCCCTTCTCTAACTTCGTAGCTCTTGCCTTGCCTCTCTCTCCCTCCCTCCCCATCCTAGATCTCCGACTAGTTTCACTGTCCTCCTGATTCAAATTTACTGATTGCATGCCTCATTGTCACCTTCCCCTGCATCTATTCATCATTCATGCAGAATAGATGAATGATGAACAATCATCTATTCTGCATTTTCCTTGAACGCGTCCCCCTTGATCTGTCGTTTTCACACCTTACCCTTCCATACCTCCATATCTCCCTCTCCTCTGACTCTCTTTCTGAAGAAGGCTCTCGACCCGAAACGTCGCCCATTCCTTCTCTCCAGAGATGTTGCCCGTCCCGCTGAGTTACTCCAGCATTTTGCGTCCATCTTCGGTGTAAACCAGCATCTGCAGTTTATTCATAGACATTTCAGTCATGTGGCCCAGCTGCAATGGGTGCCCAAACGCCCCATTAACAAATCACCGTGAGGAATTTAAGTATATAGTTTTTGAAACAAGGTTATTAAAATAGATACTCCACAATGTTATTTTTTTAATTTAGAAAAATGTGGTAGATGTTAAGTAACTTTCCACAATACTGTCCCATCTGAGTCCACTCCATTCAACAAGGGAAGATAGACCACGACCCCATCAAACGCTCACGGATTAAAGTTCCCTCAAAAAGGAACGGGCCCGACAATAGACAATAGACAATATACAATAGGTGCAGGAGGAGGCCATTCGGCCCTTCGAGCCAGCACCGCCATTCAATGTGATCATGGCTGATCATTCTCAATCAGTACCCCGTTCCTGCCTTCTCCCCATACCCCCTGACTCCGCTATCCTTAAGAGCTCTATCTAGCTCTCTCTTGAATGCATTCAGAGAATTGGACTCCACTGCCTTCTGAGGCAGAGAATTCCACAGATTCCACAGATTCACTATTCCTCACAACTCTCTGACTGAAAAAGTTTTTCCTCATCTCAGTTCTAAATAGCCTACCCCTTATTCTTAAACTGTGGCCCCTTGTTCTGGACTCCCCCAACATTGGGAACATGTTTCCTGCCTCTAACATGTCCAACCCCTTATACGTTTCGATAAGATCTCCTCTCATCCTTCTAAATTCCAGTGTATACAAGCCTCCGCTGGATTATCTAAGGAAAGTTTCGCGGGAATATTTAACATCAGGGAGAATTGCTAAGATATTGCAAAATCACCAATAAAGCCTGGCGGGTCGGCGATTTATACGGGATCGTGGCACGGGCTGCTTTGTCAATGGTCCCACTATTAAAATTAACTATTTGAAAACTCTGACCGTGTTTGTTTCACCTATTCCTGCGTTTACCAAATTGACAAATACGTATAATGGAGACGCATTACTATCCATCGCCAAGGTGTTTGGAGTGAAAAAGGTCGGGTGTAAAAACTCCATGAACACCTGTTTGATTCAATACTTGAAGATTAATGGGAATTTTGCAAAGATGCGTTTGGTAATTGGGGTAATTTCTTTGGCGATACGAGGTGACATGACAGGTGTTCGTGCATCTTATGCCCAGCCCGGTGCAAGCATTCACACAGCTCCGTTTCTCTACCTTTAATTCTCGCCGATTTTCCATCATTTGTGGTAATTTTACCCGTGTTTTCTTTAGCTCATAACAATGTTCAAAACACCGATGCACACGAGATGGACGCTTCTTTCCACAAACACTTTATCACAGTGAAGCGCTGAAAACTTGCGATTAATTCCGTGTGTGTAGAGTGAGACGAATAAGTGAGACGACACTTTTACGTTCAGCGTTCCCTTTCGCTCCCTGACCGAGGTGAAATTAGCAGCCCCGTGCGCCTGAAACCACCGTTCATAAGCGGTCCTGCCCGTGCCTGCTACGGATGGGTGACAATTCGCAGAGGTTTCACATTCTTTAAAGAAAATGTTGAGGGTTGGTATTCATTAAAGGCAAGGCAATGACTTTCCAAGCACCTCAAAGACAAGGTGGAACTCGTTCGTCAGCAGTAAGTAAACAGCAATCGTTGCCACAACACTTCGGCCACGACATGGGGAATAAGAAATCATTTAAAGCGACAGAAAGAGGTCAGAATTGTATTCCTTTTGACGTGATCACACATTCGTATCAGGTGCACGAATGTATGTTTTAAAAAGAATGTTGTTTGTAATATACACCGAAGGTATTTATTCACAAAATGCTGGAGTAACTCAGCAGGTCAGGCAGCATCTCAGGAGAGAAGGAATGGGTGACGTTTCGGGTCGAGACCCTTCTTCACAGGTGTTCACAGGTGACCCTTGAAGAAGGGTCGCGACCCGAAACGTCGCGCATTCCTTCTCTCCTGAGATGCTGCCTGACCTGCTGAGTTACTCCAGCATTTTGTGAATAAATACCTTCGATTTGTACCAGCATCTGCAGTTATTTTCTTATACTATATATTGTAATATACACCGATCAGCCAAAACATTATGACCTGATGAGCCAAAACATTATGCCCACCTGCCTAATATGCTGTTGGTCCTCCATGTGCAGCCCCATACGCAGCAGGGTGCGATGCACTGTGTATTGTGACACATTCCTCCCGTGACCACCATTAACATTTTCTGTGACTTGTGCCACAGTCGACCTTCTGTCGGTTCGGACCAGACGGGATAGCCTTCGTTGCCCTCGCGTATCGATGAGCCTTGGGCGCCCAACACCCTGTCTGTCGCCGGTTTGTGGTTTGTCCCTCCTCGGACCACTGTCGGTAGGTACTCACCACTGCTGACCGGGAGCACCCCACAAGCCTTGCCGTTTCAGAGATGCTCTGACCCAGTCGTCTGGCCATAACAATTTGGCCCTTGTCAAAGTCGCTCAGGTCTTTACTCCTGCCCATTTCTCCTGCATCCAACATATCAACTTCTAGAACTGACGGTTCACTTGCTGCCTAATATATCGCACCCCTTGACAGGTGCCATTGTAACAAGATAATCAATGTTATTCACGTCGCCTGTCAGTGGTCATAATGTTTTGGCTGATCGGTGTGTGTGTGTGTGTGTGTGTGTGTGTGTGTGTGTACGTACACTGGTATCTGGTATCTGGTGCACTAATTAATAAAGAATATTGTTTGCAAATATGTGTGTGTGGTAATTATATAATTACCTCACACACATATTTGCAAACAATATTCTTTATTAAGTATTAAGTTATTAAGTTATATATATTGTAAAGGTTGTATAAGAAAGTATAAGTTGATCACTTGTTGATATTTGTTACCGGTTCTTCAAGTTGATCAAGTTGTTCAGTCTGAAGAAGGGTCTCGACCCGAAACGTCACCCATTCCTTCTCTCCTGAGATGCTGCCTGACCTGCTGAGTTACTCCAGCATTTTGTGAATAAATACCTTCGATTTGTACCAGCATCTGCAGTTATTTTCTTATACTACTTTGATTTCACATGCTATTCTGAAAATTCTCTTTTATATATATTAAAATACAATTTTATACAATATATATATATATATATATATTTAACCTGCCCGCAAAAAAAAAAGTGAATTTGCAGAATATCGTGTGAAATCAATGTGATTAACGTGATGAACCGGTAACAAATATTCCCAGCTGTTAGAAATGGGCTTTGGAAACGATGTTACTGTGGAGAAAGGCGGGGAGAAATGCACCTTCAGCTGACCAATGCCGCCTGTCCGGAGTCACCTAGTCACATACTGGGCACAGCATCCAGGTAGTGCAAGGTAAAGGAGGCAATAACTCGGCCGTGCCTTATTTTTGTGCTATGGGTCCCGTGAGTTTTTGTTTTCAAGTATTTTTAAGAGAAGTACAAACAGAATAGCCTTAGTAAACAGGTAAAGGCCTTAGTAGCCAACTGTTTCGATACGTACTGTATCCATAGTTAGAGTAAGTCAGGGGTGGGGGGCATTTCGCCGAGGATGTGTGTCGGGTTTTCCATTTGGGTTGTTCTTTTTAAATCCCACCACCATGCCTTTGGCTACAAGTGTGTATCCTATTCCCTTTAAATTCTTTTGTTATTGCAATCCTTCCGGCAGGGCATTCAATTCCCAGTCATCCCTGAACAACCTCCCAAGATCTTGGTTCATCTGTGTGCGAAAACTGTTCTGCCTTATTCGTGTTTGGTGACCAAAGAGAATGCATCTTTCTTCACTTTACCGAATCTTTTCCAAGTTATTTTAAACGATGCATTAATTCGTGTGCCATTTTGTTTGTCAAATGTTGTATGTTATTGTAGTCTGAAGAAGGGTCTCGACCCGAAACGTCACCCATTCCTTCTCTCCTGAGATGCTGCCTGACCTGCTGAGTTACTCCAGCATTTTGTGAATAAATACCTTCGATTTGTACCAGCATCTGCAGTTATTTTCTTATGTTAATTATATGTTATTGTATACAATCCTCTGTCTGGTTTTCTCCCCCCCCCCTCAACCCCCCCCCCCCCTCAACCCCCCCTCAAATCTCCCCTGAGTCGCGGAGCCAATTGAACCCAAATCTGATCATCTCACACATTTCGTGGGCAGGTTAGAAATTGAATGTTAAGTACCCGGTTTAATGTTAACCGCGCCGAATTCGTTCAAGCGATTTACTGTTTAGGGCAAATTGGCTGTTGACACCCGCGGAGAGAACATTCGGGGTGTCCCAAACCCCAGGTTCTCCTGCCCTTATGGAGCACCAGAATGGAGGAAGGTACAAGTCCGGGTCACGCCACTTTGGATCACAATACACTGCAGCGTTAAGGACGAGTGGCCGTGTTAATAATGGAAAGTTGGTTTGGTGACCGTGTGGAGGATAGACACAAAAAGCTGGAGGAACTCAGCGGGTCAGACAGCATCTCTGGAGAATATGAATAGGTGACGGTTCGGGTCGAGACCTTTCTTCAGACTGAGGGGGAGTTAGGGGAAAGGAAAACCATGTGTCGAGGATGATTTACCGCCTGGGATCGGATGGGGATGGGGGGGGGGGGGGGGGGGGGGGGGTGGAGTAGGGCCTCCGGGAGAGTCGGCCTGTAAATGCACAACTGGCTCAATAGCCCATGTCTGTGCCGCCTCGACCCATGCGTCCCCGACCTCCTTGCTAATCCCATTACACGCCAGGACTCAGCTCACGCGGCTCCAGGAGGGATCCCTTAACACAAATGCCCCGGCGTGTTGGCATTGCGGTACTCAAGGGCTTCCGCTTCAGCTCTGGAGTTACAGATAAGTACAAGATAAATCGCTGGTGATAATTGAAAACGAACGCAATAAAATCCCACCCGCTTTAGGAGTTTATGTAAAGGCTGATTGCAACTGCGTGGGTGTACATTTTCCACCAATTAAACCTTTCAGCGCTGTGTCCGGCATTGGTCGGTAGTAGGTTCCCGCTGAGGAAACATTCGTTAGGTTTGCCCTATCCGGCAGCGGCTGTGCGTTGTAGTTGCCGGCAATCACAGCCCGAGGGCAGAGAAATCCCCCAAAACGGCAACCTCCAGTGACCAGACGATAGTGACCGGTTGTACAATTAATTGTAAAATGCGCCCTTAAAATCCGTTCCATCCCTGCATATAAATGCACAGACTGGGGATGGGACAGAATGGGGTACCGATAAGCCTAAGAAGGGTCTCGATCCGAAACGTCACCCATTATTTCCCTCCAGAGATGCTGCCTGACCCATTGATTGCTCCGGCTTTTTGTGTCTATCTTTGACAAAATCTAAACTTTTCTCGTTGGAAAAACTGAGCCTTTTTACGGTTTTCAAATAATTACACACACATATATATATGTCAACTTAGGTGCTTAAACTTAATCAGTTTAACATTAAAATACTGTTTTCCAAGTAAGATTTATATATATATACGATGATGCTTTATGCTTTATATATATATATATATTTATATATATAAAGCATAAAGCATCATCGTATATATATATAAATCTTACTTGGAAAACAGTATTTTAATGTTAAACTGATTAAGTTTAAGCACCTAAGTTGACATGAAAGTGGGAAATTCGCATGAGGTTTTCCGGGTTTATCCAATCCTGTCAACACAAACACAAAGAGACCTTATATTAACTTTGCAGAATGTATGTGGAGCGTTGTATTCTGTAAAGTTACCACGAAGGATCTGTTGTATTTTGAAAGAAAGGAAAGCATAAAGCATAATCGTGGACAGGAGTAAACAATAGTTGTTCATCGAGTTTTAAATCCACAGAGAGCGTTTCCATTTGGAGCTGGTCAGATTGGTTACATCATCTGCTTCGGCGCCGTTCCTCCGTCTCACTTTATCCATTCGGCATATTGAAGCTCGGGGAAGTCATTAAACTTCGGTTTGTGCTGAAAGTCCGAAGGACGGGTTCAGGGCTGGAACAAGCCTAATTGGAAATGCCTTTATTGTGTGAAGATTACTCTTAAAATTCTGATTACATTATGTTGCGTAACCGTTGATGAGGTGGGTGTGGGCAATAAGTCCAACAAAAATGAATTGGACCTCAGGGTTCAACAGAATTACTAAGGTGAACAAAGTCAGTGAATTAATCGCAATTAATGTGGTGTTTTGCAAAATCACAATCCATCAATTCATCAGTTTAGTTCAAAAATCGATGTTTATTGCTTTGATAAATGTATTATACAATAACACAATTCTCCTTGAAGGTAGAAATATCCTTTCTTTTTAATCACGTGGAGCACCAAAAATAAGTCATGGTGTTTTATTGACCTGGCCACGGGTTCCGCGGTATAGGTCATGTTCGTTTGTAATCGGAGTAATGCCGTTTGCGGCCGGGACAATTCGCATTGTTATATAAATATTGAAATCTTCCATTATCGATTACCACACACATCCGTTTGCAAGGCCGCACGTGTGCACTACGTTCTGAAGAAGGGTCTCGACCCGAAACGTCACCCATTCCTTTTCTCCAGAGATGCTACCTGTCCCGCTGAGTTACTCCAGCTTTTTGTGTCTATCTTCGGTTTTAAGCGGCTTCTGCATTTCTTTCCTACACATACTACCCAGGTAATACTTCCTATTTATTCACAAAATACTGGAGTAACTCAGCAGGTCAGGCAGCATCCCAGGAGAGAAGGAATGGGTGACGTTTCGGGTCGAGACCCTTCTTACAGGAATTATTTCCTAATCGATTGTCATCTCAAAGCACACAATAATGGCGATCGATTATCCCCGATTTGTAATTGGGTTATACATTCAATGCAAATGATAAAGAATCTTGAGCGGTTCTAAAATGCCTTAAAAATATATATTAACAAATATGCTAAAATATGAATATATCTTAACGGCTGTTGAGTGATTCTGTGATCATTTCCCTTCGCCTCCTTTATTAAGCAGGCGCCAAATGAAACGAAATTACACGTCCCATTTTGAAGCTTTTGTATTCTTTGAAGGCTAAGAAAGATTATTTTCAGCTGTTCAACCAGTAGATGTGGATCACGGGACACAGGCTGTCTAATTGAATTAATTCACAACGTTATTAATAAGACGACATGATATAAACGAACAAATAATGATTATTAGATTTATAAATTAATAACATTAATTGCTGTTAATCTTTGTTCAGCAGAACAGTTTGAATGGTGCTACTGACTTCCAGGTGAATTGATCACCTTCTACAGTGAAACATTCACCACTTTCAGCCATTGTTGTGTTCACACCTTACGATTGAGAACCAGCGATCTTTACTGACGCCAAATCAAAATAGTTTTCTTTTAAGATATAATGTATCATGATCGTTTAATTGTGACAAATGCTCATGAAAATCTCGGCGCACGTTGTCCCATTTCATGGGTAGCCTGTTTCTGTTGGAAGAACCGACACTGGGGTGACCAGAAATGTGCTTATTTCCCCTCATTGCAGGTGCACATGATCGCAAGAGTTCACGCCAAACAGACAGACGTCCGTTGCTAAACAAGTTAGACTTGCAACCTTGAAGCGGGATCCTCTCACAGAACCTCAGCGTTACCTTAGTTTTCCATCGTATATTAAATACATTTTATGGGACATTTATATTTTCCTCTGAGACTGCCGGTATGGGGCGGTGGAACAAAATGTTAGAGACCAATGCTACATTCTAAACTCCAGACTTAACAAAAACCCACACCAACTTTTCCAGTGACGTTTACAAAACTAAGTACCAAGCCGGGTAATATTTTATGAGATATAATTAAGATTAATTTCGGTTTATATAAATATTCTCGGTTATTCCTAAACAGCCGTGTGATTTATGTAAGTTACGTAAAAGACAATCAATCAATCGTTCGTTCGCCCAGCCACGTTAAATCAAAGCGACGTCTCTTTATCATTTCAGCGAATGACACCATTTGCAGCATCGTATTAATATGTTTAATATTTTAAAGAATCACGCGTTTCTGCACCGGATCTCGCGCTTTATTTTATTAACTGAAAAGATGAAAATAACTAGAAAGTGATTCAGAATTCTCGTCGGATAGACACATTTGCTCCCAATTTAAAGGGAATCTTCATGCACACACACCCACACACACATATCATAGTACAAATATCATAGTACAATATATCTACATATATTGTATTATATATGTATAGATAAACATGCAATATAATTGTATTAGATATGTGTAATACATAATACATATATCATAGTACAAATACAACAGCCACGCACTCACACACTCAAAGAACAGGCGTTTTACACACACGATGCCACAGAAGGTAGTTGAGGCCAGTTCATTGGCTATATTTAAGAGGGAGTTAGATGTGGCCCTTTTTGCTAAAGGGATCAGGGGGTATGGAGAGAAGGCAGGTACAGGCTACTGAGCTGAATGATCAGCCATGATCATATTGAATGGCGGTGCAGGCTCGAAGGGCCGAATGGCCTACTCCTGCACCTATTTTCTATGTTTCTATGTTTCTATGTTTCTATACACCGCATACGCTCAAATTGGCGCACACACATACATAACCGCACACACTTTAAAGAGCAGGCGTACACACATACACCATATACAATCAAAGAACAGGCGTATGCATATACACCACATTATACTCAAAGAGCAGGCGTATACATATGCACCACATACACTCAAAGAACAGGCGTACGCACATACACCACACACAAACTTAAAGAGCAGGCGGGCACACATATGATACCACACACACACACACACACACACTCAAAAAACAGCCGTACACATTTACACCGCAAACACTCAAAGAGGCGTACACACATATACCGCACACACTCAAAGAACAGGCACCGCATATGACACACGACACCGCATTTACTCAAATAACAGGCGCATACGCACACACACATACACGTACCCTATAGTTACATACACATGCACTACACACACACACACCCTTCACAGTGACACATACATACAACAGTACACGTATGCACAAATTCCTCTTCACGGTTCGAAACAAACAAAAGAAATCCTTCGCCCGCATCAAAATAATGCCACGAGGACACACATATTTCATTGTTTGAAGGCCAACAAAAATGATTGTCAAATAAAAACGAAGAGAAATAAACCTTGTTTTTCAAAGCAACAGTGGCAAATGACAACCTTTTCTATGTCCGTCCAGTGAACAGGTCCCAGATCGGAACTGAACATCAGCCGTTCCACCAAACACACGCCAGGCTTAGAAACTAGTCAATAACACGGCACGGTAGCGCAGCGGTAGAGTTGCTGCTTTACAGCGAATGCAGCGCCGGAGACTCAGGTTCGATCCTGACTACGGGTGCTGCACTGTAAGGAGTTTGTACGTTCTCCCCGTGACCTGCGTGGGTTTTCTCCGAGATCTTCGGTTTCCTCCCACACTCCAAAGACGTACAGGTATGTAGGTTAATTGGCTGGGTAAATGTAAAAATTGTCCCTAGTGGGTGTAGGATAGTGTTAATGTACGGGGATCGCTGGGCGGCACGGACTTGGAGGGCCGAAAAGGCCTGTTTCCGGCTGTATATATATGATGATGATGATATGATATGCTAAGGAAGCAACTAATTTTAATAAATTGTTGTAACAGCAGGACTAAATTGTTATCAAAATAAAGGATTCTTAAAGATGTAAGGGAAAGAAAGCATCGTTGTAAATAATTTCATTTTTCACAGTTAACCGACAAAAATAATAGACTACATGCTTGTCACTTCAAATGTGGCACTAAATAAGGCGTCTGTTCACGGCGGTCACATTTTAACATTGAGACCGGAATGTAACGCATCCGTTTATCGTTATTTCCTTAACTCTGTGTAATATTTTTAACGAACGTCGCGCTTTTAGAGATCACACATTAAGGAGTCAGGCATGGTGTGTGCTTTGACTTCGAACTGTTTTAGCTTCTGGAAGAGAAGGAATGCGAAAGGTGTTTTGAAACATTGACCAAGTTTATTGACTAATCAACAAAGGGGTGCCAGAAAAATTTCATGCAACCCAGTTAATCTATTGAGTTAAAAAATGAAATTGATTTAAAACAGTACGTTTGATGGTACTAATATAATCGTTTCCCTTTCATGGATTATGTTTTTTTTAAAGTTTCCGATTCAGGTGAGATATGATCCAAGTTCTGTGTGATCCAGGAGATGGCGCGCTGAACACCATGTCTCCTGGCAATGTGACGTGCAGTCATCAGACATCAACGCAGGCACTGCGAATATTCTTCAGATGGCGGGGAGAGGGGTGAAAGGGATGGGGGGGGGGGGGGGGGTGAAAGGGGGGGGGGATATAATTCATTCTTGAATATCTAAATCTGTTCATTCTCTCAACATTTTAAAAAAAGTGTATTTTGAGAATGGTTGTTAACCATGCGAAATCCAGTGAAGAAATGTGCACTAATTACATTTCTCAGAGTAGAACAATGCTTTTAAAAAAAAATAAAATCGTGTAATTAATGAATTAAGCCAGCTTGGATGCAGCTGAGCCTAAATTGAATGGATGATGGAATCGATTTTCGAGATAGCTTACACTTGTCCACAAACCAACCCACCCGGATGCTCTGAACTTTCGGGCCAAGCGTCTCGGAGACGTTGAGCCTGCGGTGTCGCTTTCGCCCTGTCTCTCTAGTTCGCTGCTGTCTCTACCTCTGCATCTTTTGGGGCTTGAGTCGAAGTTTCTTGTGCCAGTTCCAGCAGACAACACTCAGCGCGGCCAGCGCAAAGAGGAGAAATTGTAAGGCTCCGCCAGTCGGTCGGAGGGGGTGGGAGGGGTGGGGGGGACACTTTGTAATACAACACTTCAGAATAAACCTAAGGCTTAGCCACTAAAGTGCTCTGAATTGGAAGCTGCCACGCTGGATTTAATGCATGCATCCCCTTGTTAGGGGTAGCAGTGTGTAGCAGGGGAGGGAAGGGCTCCCATCTACAAAATAAAGGGGACAACCTATTTCTGGTTGCTTTTAGAATCCATTCCAGAAAAAAAAGAAGCTAATATATTAGCTTTACCACTTACAACTGGACACGACGTTCCGCAAAATGTGCCCCATCCAGTCTGAAATAGATATTAAATAAACTGGCCGGGTTTGCGAGGCTGGTACACTTTAATGTGAAAGTTAATAAATAATCTTTATAGGCCATTTCTGGAGTTTTAAGTTCTCTGCATGACCGCCTATTTAATTAAGCGTATTATTCGATACAACATTAACACAATTCAACAGAATCAGTGAGGACAAGGGACTGCAAGCTGGGCTACTTACTGCACGGTGTGACTATAAATGCTGAAGCTGGAAGAACAAGGTATCTAAATTAATCAATTCCCAATTTATGTTGCTAATGAAAATTGTTTCTTTAGATTGTCTCCCCTCCCGCTCCCTGCGAAACAAGCTTATCAAAAATCAAACTGAAGCCCGAATTGTAACACATCAGGTCGAATGTCACAGAAGCGACTTACTGTCAAGATCAGTGTCGGTGGGTGTAATTTCTTGACAAAAAGCAGGCGAAACGGGTTTTTTCACAACCCCATTAGTGCAATGGAACGGGTAGAGACTCACAAACCTAGAATGCCCGTGCACATTTATACCAGCATGTTTAAATGCATTTAAATAGCACACCCAGACACACAGGTACACACAAACAACATGTGCACGTACATTTATTTAGACCGTTTTGGGCATGGTATACACTTCCAGTAAATGTTTCTTCCAGCTAATTATATTCAGAATAGTTTATCCCCCCGTTCGCTTTCAATTGGAAGCAAAACGTTTCGGTGTCTCGCACAATGAGATGAACACTCTTCCAGATAATTATACAATCCACAGCAAGTGAGAGAGCAAGAAAGCATTCGTCCTGATTCGTCCTGCCTTTTCGACCTCTCTTACGGAAAAAAACGGAGAAGAGAAGGGCGTTAGTGAAAAGATTGGGGGATTACTTTATATTGAGGCACGAGATGTTCCAATTAATGGCTCCTACTCGGCGAGCAGATTTCTTTCCAGGAAGCCCACAAACAAAACATAGCCAAACTCCCACTGATCCACGTTTGGTACCACGGCTTATTTTACTTTTGCCAGTCTGATATTAACTAGCGCGAAACAACTAACCAAATCTGATGTTCATCAACACGAAATCACAATTAGATTAATTTGTCAAACTTTTATTGTTAAAATATCAAAGATAAATGAACATTTAACATCAAATGCTACTTGTATCAAGCGTACGATGAGGGAAATAGAAAAGCGTGCTAAGTATTGAGCACGGTTTAGATTTAAAAAATAACAGGCAGATTAAACGGTTTCAAACGCTTTCTGAGATTCAACGCCACTAAAATATACTTTTCAATGATTTATGAATTCAAGCACCGACAATGAGCAGTCTCCTTTCCAAAGTTGGGCCAGTTTCTCAACCACTGCGTTCTGTTTAAGGGCTGCATCTCCCCCCTTACGCGATTCCCAGACACACAGGCAAAGTCACCTCATTGTGAAGTCGTGGAATTGACTTCAGAGTTGACAAGTTGTTCTTGAGCAGCACAGTGCCGCTTCATGACATTTAACATTTAACATTTAACATGCCGCAAAACACCTCTGGCGCGACCACGTTTTGTTTTGTGGAAGCTGGTTCTATTGCTGGGGAAAACTCCCAAAAAGTGCGTCTCTAGTCTCAGCGAGATCTTGTGGAAAACGGCGCTTAATACTGGTTTGTATTCCGTTGAACAAGGTCAGTAATCGGGGCGCTTCTTTTCACCGAGGCCGGGTTGCAGACCTGTCTAGGTGCTTTGGGGATTATCGAGTATCACTGGGGAACTGCTACAATCCCCATCCAGCCCAGTCACACTTGCAGTTTGTAATCAGCTGCATTAATTCACAACATGATTTGAATCATTACGACCAGAGATCTTTGGAAACAGCAAAGGTTATTGAACATTTTACAGATTGAAAGACCAGGCTCTGCGGAAGTTGGCGTGTTCACAGTTTGAGAGAGGGCATTGTCGTATCCTGCGAGCACTACAACTTCGGAAAGAGAAAGTGTTCAGTTTTGATCCTTTTGTCATTGTTTCCCTCGCCTGAAACACACGCCTTCAATACTGATAGCCCAGGCGGGTCTGTCATGCAAGCGGTGGGCATACTGGCTAAAGGTAGATAATAGACTCGCTTGGACTGTCAGGTGAGAGATGGTTACATGAGGTGTAATATCAAAAGAATGATACTAGCGATCTTTCACTAGTCCTTCCGCATTTCACAGAGACGCGTCTTCATTCGTGTATTCTATATTTTATTTCCTCTCGGTTTTGGTCAAGGTTTGGAATGGATACATTTCTGAAAGGCTAGAGAGCAACGCGCATTCAAGGCAGAATATAATTTTTCTGCTGTACAGCGGGAAATAAAACAGGTCGGTCACTTTATCTTACTTCTGATCACAGCCAAGTTGTAGGGAGAACCGGTCGGGCTGGGGAAGGAAGGAGAGTGGATGGCTGATGAACGATCCAAATTTCTGTTGCAATCGGTTACATCTGGGGGGGGGGGGGGGGGGGGGGGACGGACGGACGGGACTTTTTTTTTCTCCCCGGGATTGTCAAACTTCCGCCAACTTTTAAAAAAAACTCGAGCAATTAATTGCCGCCTCGTGATAGCTGTCATATTTTATGCATTAAATAGTTAATAAATGATACCACACTGGAGATAAACACTCGCTTCATATAAAGAAACAGGGCAAATGCAAAGCAACTGCGTGCTGCGATTGCAAAACTACTCAATGGGCACCCAATGTCCACGCGATCCGAGGGGGCATTAAACTGCAGATCTGTAATAAAACCCATTTAAAATGCAATGAATATCGACCCAATCTGCACTGAAGGCAAACACGCGTCTCATCCCGACGGTAGATATTATCAGGCAATTAATGCGCGGCTTCGGGAGGCGCTACTCACGGGCTCCGGGCCGCCTGCTGCCGGCTCACCTCGCACAACTCTCCGGGACGACTTCACCTTTATTTGGGAAGACCAGCGATCGCTTTCAAATTGTCCTCCTCTTTCCCGTCCTGCAGCCGAGCCGCCTCCGTCTCAAGGTAATGTTTGCTCTTTCAAGCCTGGCGTTTCCCCACTCTCACTCTCTCTCTCTCTCTCTCTCTCTCTCTCTCTCTCTCTCTCTCTCTCTCTCTCTCTCTCTCTCTCTCTCTCTCTCTCTCTCTCTCTCTCTCCCCCCCTCCCCCCCTCCACCTCGCTATCCAAGTCGCGATTGGCCCTACTTTATTTTATTTTCGAGGAGACGAGGGCGGCTGACATGTGAATGGGTGGCCAGGGCAGGCCAGAGCAAGTAGGAATTTCGAGTTGTGCGATCCGGTTACGCTCTGCTGCCAGTGTACGGCGCAGTGGCGCCACCGTACGGGCAAGCCCTCCCTGCTGAAGTTAAGGAGGACCAGTTGTGTGCACACAGACAGCATCTCTGCTGGTGCTGGGGCTGCTGGGGACAGAGAGCATCGGTGCTGGGGCTGCTGGGGACAGACAGCATCTCTGCTGGCGTGGGGCTGCTGGCGACAGAGAGCATCTCTGCTGGTGCTGCTGGGGACAGAGCAGCATCTCTGCTGGCGTGGGGCCGCTGGGGACAGACAGCATCTCTGCTGGCGTGGGGGCTGCTGGGGACAGACAGCATCTCTGCTGGCGTGGGGCTGGCTGGGGACAGAGAGCATCTCTGCTGGCGCTGGGCTGCTGGCGACAGACAGCATCTCTGCTGGTGACAGAGCAGCATCTCTGCTGGCGCTGGGCTGCTTGTGACAGACAGCATCTCTGCTGGTG
Source organism: Rhinoraja longicauda (assembly GCF_053455715.1). Classification (NCBI taxonomy): domain Eukaryota; kingdom Metazoa; phylum Chordata; class Chondrichthyes; order Rajiformes; family Arhynchobatidae; genus Rhinoraja; species Rhinoraja longicauda. Next base: position 66,741,145 of record NC_135960.1, on the reverse strand, counting down.
CTGGGCTGCTGGCGACAGACAGCATCTCTGCTGGTGACAGAGCAGCCTCTCTGCTGGTGCTGGGCTGCTGGCGACAGACAGCATCTCTGCTGGTGCTGGGGGCTGCTGGGGACAGACAGCATCTCTGCTGGGGCTGGGGCTGCTGGCGACAGACAGCATCTCTGCTGGTGCTGGTCTGCTGGTGACAGACAGCATCTCTGCTGGTGCTGGGGCTGCTGGGAACAGACAGCATCTCTGCTGGTGCTGGGCTGCTGGTGACAGACAGCATCTCTGCTGGTGCTGGGCTGCTGGTGACAGACAGCATCTCTGCTGGTGCTGGGCTGCTGGTGACAGACAGCATCTCTGCTGGTGCTGGGCTGCTGGTGACAGACAGCATCTCTGCTGGTGCTGGGGCTGCTGGTGCTGGGGCTGCTGGTGACACACAGCATTTCTGCTGGTGCTGGGCTACTGGCGACCGAGCAAACGCAGAGAAGCTGCTCCAAGCGGCAAATGCCCCTCGCAAAACTCGTCCATTCTTTGCTTCTGCAGAAATGGACGATGGTGCATCAGTCGCATATTCCGGATCATTAAATAAATCCAGTTGACATCATTGTTGGGGATGAACCGGGCAATAATAGATTACACGCTTTATATTCCGGGGTACTTACTCGCTGTCAAGTAGCGCAAAATAATGTCATAGAAACATAGAAACATAGACAATAGGTGCAGGAGTACACCATTCGGCCCTTCGAGCCTGCACCGCCATTCAATATGATCATGGCTGATCATCCAACTCAGTATCCCGTACCTGCCTTCTCTCCATGCCCCCTGATCCCTTTAGCCACAAGGGCCACATCTAACTGTCGTTAGCTTCTTGAGAACCGTGTTTCAGACTCAGACTCAGACGGTTGAGTTTAGATAGTCAGTTGAAAAACTTTTTTTTTGTAAGCTAAATTATTGGTCAAAATAAGATTATATCCATTGTTCATTTTAGAGATCATGATTAATTTAACCCTTTAAACCCGGTTCTGTTCTCTATTCTTACTGGAGGGTTAATAATGTGTAACTCTGAAATCGCAGGAGTGTATTTATAAAAACTGGACTCTACTTTGTTTTATAATGCACTTTGTCCCGAAATTGAGGCATTAAGTTTTTTAATTTTTTTAATAAGAGTTAGGTAGGAGCCACCTTAAGCTGTGAGCTCTCTTGACTGGGTCGCCCGCACAAGCAAGTAACAAAATAATCCCAGCAAGTTTGGGTTGCCTGGTCGTCGCCGTGGCCAAGCATCGTTTGCTAAGATGTGTCGAGTCCCAAAGTACGGGATTCACCCTGGTTAACAAAGATGAAGAGAAACAACGATGCTAAGGTGCAGTAAAGTGAAGGCTCTTCTGCAGTAGTTTAAAGAGCAGCGGGCTGGTGTCGAATTCGAGAAGGGAGTGAGAATGCAAGAGCAAAAAGCGATGCACGTCCACTTTCCCGGGAGTGGGATTTATCCGTCCGCCAGCCCAAGGACAGCCGGTGCAAAGCAAGCAAACGTTTACGTAGGGCCGGGTGACACATGCAAACATTCGGGTTGAAAAGACAAAGGCGGGGAGCGAATAGAACTGTTGACTTTATTAAATATTCAGTGCTGGCTCCCAGACAAATTTACGTTCGTTCTGATAAATTATTAAAAGCCGACAGCATCTGTCTATCAAGAATACAGTTTATTATTAACTAATTTTACGCGGCAGTGCACTTGTTTCATTTATACTACGCTCCTGTTGAAAAAAATAAAAATAAAAGGAAGAACTAGACCGTGCTCTCAATTGTCTATTTACACCGAGGGGAGAAAGTGGGTGTTGAACGCTTCTCCCTGTGACAGGAATTTAACTCCGAAGTAATGTAGGGGGGACAGTGCGTGTGTAAAGAGAGTGCTTTTCCCACACGGGGTGCATCTCCGTCGGCCTACATGGTTCCAAATAACAACTAGGGTTTGTTTGGCTACAATTTTATTCGCGCCCTTAGTTTTGATCTTTCTGCATCTGTCTTTCTGCATTCTGGGTCAGCTTGTAAACGCGTGTGTGTGTGTGTGTGTGATTGTGTGTGTGTATGTGTGGGGTAGGTGTGTGTGTTTGTGTGCGTGTGTGTGTGTGTGTGTATATTTGTGTTTGTGTGTGTGTGTGTGTGTGTGTTTATATATATATGTGTGTGTGTGTATGTGCGTGTGTGTGTGTGTGTTTATATATATATATATATGTGTGTGTGTATGTGTGTGTGTGTGTGTGTGTGTATTTGTGTGTGTGTGTGTGTGTGTGTGTGTTTATATGTGTGTGTGTGTGTGTGTTTGCGGCATTCAGCGCCTCTATCCAGGAGGCTCAACCAGCCATCTAATCATCTGGTCATGTGGTGTTATTATCTGTAATAAATGCGGGCCGTCTTACAGTAATCAAGCTGATTAAAAATTCTTGCGCGTCAAAGACGGGAAGTGCATGTGGTTGGTGTGTGTGTGTGTGTGTGTGTGTGTGTTGGTGAGGAGGGAGGTGTGCATTTTCTCTCGTGTTATTTCTCTAATCAAACTGAGCGCCGCTGTCCGAGAGAGCCGCAGGGAGAGCCACACGCCCGTGACTACCCCACCCCCTCACCCTCCTCCCTCTCTCTCCCCCTCTCCCCTCCTCCTCTCCTTTCACCTTGGAGGCTCGATCGTTGATTGCAACAACAAAAAAAACCAGAAGTCTGTCCCGGACCAGGAACGGAAGCGAGCAGGGATTCAGGAGAAAGGAGGACAACTGGAGGAGGGTTGATGAGACAACGCAACTAATAATCTCTCTCTCAGTCTGTCGCCGTCAGTTCCAAGGCTTCGATCGTGGAGAGAGAGAGAGAGATATGATCAAAGTGACAAGGGCGGCTCTTGGCTCCTAAACTCGCCCGCCAGCTTCACTGGAAGTTTTATTTTGCATATTGAATCTTTGAAGTAATTTTTTTTTGTTCTGGAGGGTGATAGTTCTTTCAAATAATTTCTATATGAATTGGTGGAAGGGGTGGCCGCTGGAAGGGGAACCCTCTGGAGTATAGTGTGTGTGTGTTTGTGTGTATGTGTGTATGTATGCGTGTGTGTGCGTGTGTGTGTGTATGTGCGAGTCCCACTTTCTTTCGCACCGCCGACCCCTTCTCTCCATCCACCCACATCCGAGCATCGGAGCGGCGGGAGATACGGACAGGGTCCGAGTCGCTGACTGAAGCCTGGCAGCGCAACCTCCAGACCTGGATCCCCTGCTCCTCGCCCATGGACAGAGCCACAACTCCGCACATCCTGCCAGCAGACACTTCCTAGATAGTAAGTTGCAGGGGACGCGACTGGGGGCAGGCGTAAATGTCAGGCTGCCGCGCAGAAAAGAAGGGGATAGAGAGAGGGAGAGAGGGAGAGAGAGAGAGAGGGAGAGAGAGAGAGGGAGAGAGAGAGAGAGAGAGAGAGAGAGAGGGAGGGGGAGAGAGAGAGAGGGGGAGAGAGAGAGAGAGGGAGAGAGAGAGAGGGAGAGACACGGCCTCGTCTCCAGCGAACTAGTCACCTCCAATAGAAGAACGGTCAAAAGTCGGATTTCAACCCCGGGGGATAGCGGTAGAAGCGACAGTAATCATACGAAATACGATTACCATGTCATAAGAAGTCACCTGAGTGTGTCCGAGCTGTTACCACTCTCAGGCGCGTTCAAACGGCGCCGCTCCCACAAGTATTGAAGGGAAAGGTGCTTCTGTCTGTTTCAAAAATGTCCAACAGCTGTCGAGCGCGTTGCAATGTGACAAGTTCGTTTAAGCGAAAGCCTTTTCCGTGATGGCTTTTGGTGCCTCGACTTTCGTTCCCTGCATCCCATTGAAGGGGGTCTAAGCGTGGGTTTCATTCTACAAAGCCTTAACTTTCATCACTGCACTCACAGACACCTGAAATTAATTGCCGCTGGTTTTCAGAGACGTTTAAGTTTAAGTTGTGTGTTTCTGTACATGTGTTGATATCGCAGTGCCTGCTGCGTGTGTGAGAGAGAACACCTTTAATCGAGGCTTCGCCGTCGCTGGCGTTAAGTAGTGACCCGACTTTATTTGAAAAGTTAGAATAGACAATAGGTGCAGGAGGAGGCCATTCAGCCCTTCGAGCCAGCACCACCATTCAATGTGATCATGGCTAATCATTCTCAATCAGTACCCCGTTCCTGCCTTCTCCCCATACCCCATGACTCCGCTATCCTTAAGAGCTCTATCTAGCTCTCTCTTGAATGCATTCAGAGAATTGGCCTCCACTGTCTTCTGAGGCAGAGAATTCCACAGATTCACAACTCTCTGACTGAAAAAGTTTTTCCTCGTCTCAGTTCTAAATGGCCTGCCCCTTATTCTTAAACTGTGTGGCCCCTGGTTCTGGACTCCCCCAACATTGGGAACATGTTTCCTGCCTCTAACGTGTCCAACCCCTTAATAATCTTATACGTTTCGATAAGATACGCCTAATAAAAGGGTCAACCATCGCGCCCGTGTGACCGGTGGAAATGCTTTGTGTTGGATTTCGGGCAAGTCCGTGAGGTTGTGAGGCTCAGTTCTGTCTCCTTTCTTCCAAGATCTATGCACTCTCCGCGGTGACCGGCACTCGGGATCTCCGGCGCATTGGTGGCGGAGAATGGAAATCAGAAGCGGCAGCCCTCGCCCCTTCCCCCGGGACAGCCCCGGGAGGGAGAGCAGCAGCCCGGAGGCACAGGGGCCACCCCCGGGTAAGAAGGTCAGGCTGGAGCCCAACGGTAGCCAGACGGACGGAAGCAGAGCCAGGTCCAATGGGTCACCCGTCAAAGCTCTGGGAGGTAAGGATGCGACTCTGTCAGTAGAGACACGTTAATACTGGGAGGCACGGTTCATCTGTCGTGGTCTCCTAATCTGAGGAAAGACATTCTAGCCTTAGAGGGAGTACAGAGAAGGTTCACCAGATTGATCCCTGGGATGGCAGGACTTTCATATGAAGAAAGACTGGATAGACTAGGCTTATACTCGCTGGAATTTAGAAGACTGAGGGGGGATCTTATTGAAACATATAAAATTCTTAAGGGATTGGAGAGGCTAGATGCGGGAAGATTGTTCCCGATGTCGGGGAAGTCCAGAACCAGGGGTCACAGCTTAAGGATAAGGGGGAAGTCTTTTAGGACCGAGATGAAAAAACATTTCTTCACACAGAGAGTGGTGAGTCTGTGGAATTCTCTGCCACAGAATGTAGTTGAGGCCAGTTCATTGGCTATATTTAAGAGGGAGTTAGATGTGGCCCATGTGGCTAAAGGGATCAGGGGGTATGGAGAGAAGGCAGGTACAGGTTACTGTTACCCACCCATCTACCCCTCCACAGCGTCCCTTCCGAAAGGGCGAGCTCCCAAAGGCTCTCCTCCAGTCGGTGGCCTCCACGCTGCCACCGTGGAGGGTCTGCATCTTGGCCTTCTCTCAATAGTTCAGCAAAGGTGTCCTCAAATCCGCAGAGAAGCCGCGCTGCGTGTGTATGTGTGTGCGTGTGTGTGTGTGCCAGTGGGGAGTGGGGGGAAAGTTTCGCGGAGAGCGGCAGGCAGGTACACCGAGATCAAAAAGGATGGGGCAACTTTCAATTATATAGTCCAAAAGCAGAACGCGATCTTGGCCCAAAGAAGCACTGAAGAAGTGTGTGATGTCGGTTTAAACCGAAGATAGACACAAAATGCTGGAGTAACTCAGCGGGGCAGGCAGCATCTCTGGAGAGAAGGAATGGGTGAGCTTTCGTGTTGAGACCCTTCTTCACGTCCGAAGAAGGGTCTCGACCCGAAACGTCACCCATTCCTTCTCTCCAGAGATGCTGCCTGTCCCGCTGAGTTACTCCAGCATTTTGTGTCTCCCTTTGGCCTAATCCCTAAACCAGGCTAATTAACGTGCCTGATTTATCCACTGTTGATAGGAATTGCAAGTTTTTGGGATTGTCAGATTGGGGTGTTTTTTGGGGGGGGGGGGGAGGGGTAGCTAATTTTTGGTCAATACTGCGAACAAATTAATCTTTAAAGCATCACATTGTCTTCGGACCTTAACTATCACATTCTGCCGAAAAAAAGCTCTGGAACATGTTAGGATTTAGTTGGTAGGAGCACATCCCACGTTACAGTGGTAGTTCCACTGCACTGTTATCTAGATGTAACGGTGAACACGGGTGTAAACCTGCAGCTCTATTTCTGGGGAGGCAGGACGGTACGTTTGTACCTTCGGGCATAGATGCCGCCTCTCAGATTGTTTCCATCAACCCACCTATTTCCACTGTGGACAAAAGAAGCGCAGATGCTTGAATCTTGAGCAAAATACAGAGTGCCGGAGGAACTCAGCGGGCCAGGCGGGCGACATGCGACGTTTGGGGCCGGGATCTATACTTCATTCTCCCCTGTAACCTGCCCCCCTTACCTACTCTCTCTCCCCTGGTGCTCATGAACAGTCACTCTCTATTACACTAGGGGGCATTTACAGTAGCCAATTAACTCAACCACTTAGGAATACACTTTATTTAAGAAAAGAGAAAATCGTCTTTATTCAAACGAGTGGTTTTGCGTGGGATAACATGGGATATGCGACACAGGAGAAGATTCGACCCAACCAGTTCACACTCACGAGAACCCCTTTAATCGTAATCTATCAACCGAAGCTGCCATTCCTATCTCCCTGGTGCGATTATCTACTTAAAAAAAAAAATTGTTACTGAAATTTCTAGGTGACTAGAAATTTCTAGGTTTCTAGGAAGTAGTCTCTTCCTCGCGGGGTAACATTCACTCCGTATCTGAAGAAGGGTCTCCACCCGAAACGTCACCGATTCCTTTTCGCCAGAGGTGCTGCCTGTCCTGCTGACTTACTCCAGCTTTTTTTGTGTCTATCTTTTGTCAAAACCTTCCATCATTCTAAAGACTTCCAGCCTTCTGTACTCGGAAGAGACCCTTTTACCCATGGCTAATTACTTTACTTAGGAAAATCAGGCGAAAGGTTTAAATAGGGTAACTCCTAAATAAGAGGTCAATAAATATCATTGACTCCCTCGTGAAAAGTAATTAAAATCCCTCCTGAATGTCTGTATGATTGGAATATGTGACCACAATATTATGTCTGCTGCTATATATCATTGTTTTGTGAATATTGACAACAAAATAACCTTTTGCCTGGACTGTTCAATGCCTATCCTTCCTTTATATTTCAATATGTTAATTATTCTCTGAGATTCTGCTTCGAAACATTTCATAATTGGCCCTCACAATTAAATTAACCATAAGCTAAGTCAAATTCTGAACAAATGAGGCATTCATTTGATTCCACGACTGTGATAACTTCCACTTTTTACATCAATTTAAATCTTAGAATCTTTTCACTAATTAAAATCAGACAACTGGAACATGAAAAGATTAGGAAATAACATGGAAATGATTTCAACAGAATCACATGAATCGTAAGGAAAGAATTAAACCTAATGTTCCAACTTTTTAATCAACTCATAAAGTGCCTAGGTTAAAAAAAATCGAAACAAAATGTATCAAATTTAATGTGTGAGCAATACGCTGTTAACATTTTTGGAGTGAGAAACCTTGAGCTTACATTGTGTGAAAATGGAGAATGTATAATATTTATTGTTGGTAAATTTATTGAGATGATATGCAAAGTAGGTTAATGCATTGTATGTCATCGATAGAAAAAAAGAGAATGCTCAAAGTCACAAATATCTATGATAAGTAAATTATACGTAAAACCTAGACTAAGGTGACTCGAACAGCATTTGACACCAGCATTGTGTCATATACCTATGTCAAATTATTTCACAGTCTAACAGAATGTGGAAATGTAGTAAAATGTCAAGACTGGGGGCTTACCCGTTTTACCTTGAGCAAATCACTAGGATTGTGTTGTCAACTTTCAGAATTACACACCGCCAGCTTATCGGATCCTATCATTTAGCATCCATTTATATTTCGAACCATATTTTGTTAAACCTATACTGAGACCGATTTACAGGAGACATTATCATCCTCCAGCCGGTTCCGACCAACCTTGCTACCAAATATATCAAATGACTATTCCATTGCCTCTTAAGATTTTAAATGCAAAATAATTGAGCTTTGTGTTACAACGAGAAGCCCCCTTTCAGAACATGAATTCTCCAATTATGTCGACTGGTTGTTTTAAAAAAACTGATCAAAATTAAACTTATTTGTCAAAGGCAAATTAAGAAATGAAAAATTCCAAGTTTACAGAGAAACATATGGTAAAATTAATGAGTTTTTAGTGTTTCTGCCTTCTTGTCTTTTGCTTTGCTAAAGAAAATACACACGAACATGACCAAGATGAATGTGGGTTGACTTGACAGGAATCAGTGATCACTGTTTCACTTTATTATTTTCATCTTTTTTAGTAGCTGTCACCTTAGTTGAGAGTTGAGCCAGTACTTAGTGAGCACTGTCGCAAGAGGTTTCTCTCTTGTAATCTAACTTGCTGAAAAACTGTTGTCAACTTTGGAATTATTTTTCTCTCTCTAATATTTTTAACATTTCTATCTGAATTGTGAATAATCTTGAAAAAGATTGTACGTTTGTGCGTTGAATGATGCAATGGGAGGACAGAATGATCATATGTAGAGATACTGGTAGACACAAAAAGCTGGAGTAACTCAGCGGGTCAGGCAGCATCTCTGGAGAGAAGGAATGGGTGATGTTTTGGGTCGAGACCCTTGAGATACTGTTTATAGCTCAGTTATAACATGTTAATTAATGTTTTTATATCATTAAACCCAATAATGTTGCATGCCCATCATCACATTGTCATTGTATCCCAGGGCGAGAACCATTTCCCAAAACAAAAAAAAAGCATTAACAGTGAGATGGGAATAAAGTTAAATTTAAGGAGATTAATCTCTAAAAAAATGATGCTTTTGGAAATGTGGACCCAATAGGCGTGCGTTTTCCTTTTTTGAAACCGGGTTCCTTTCTTTTGGAAGAAGGCTGTTACTTCTGTTTAAAACGTTGTGGGGGACAACAGGTTTTTGTTTTTTTGCGCAGTGGAATCTCGTGCCAGTTTAAAAATCCAGATCTACTGTTGGATTTTGTGCAGCAAATATACTTGCTAAGTAAATTGTCATCATTTGAAATTAAGAGAAGTAGAAGTATTTTGGGGTCATCCCAAAACTAAAATCTTGGTAAAGCTGTCGCCCCAGTGGCTTTTTGCAATGTTCATGGACGAAGGAAAAGGCCAATGGCAGTCGTGTGTGGAACTGTGGTATACAATAAGGACTGTCTCTGAGTTCTAAACTGTGGTCTGATTACCAAAACTAATGGTGTACTGCTGGAATTAATAAACAAGTCAACGAACAAAATCTTCATCCTGTCAAACAGCGTTAGTAGTGATTGGGTTGTGATCAGACCTGACTCTTTTCGAAACAAAAGCTTGTGTATTATATGAATTCTGTTTCTCTCTTATTCAGGGTCTACCCTGCCAGTGTTTTGTGTGGTGGAGCAGTCTGACAATCCTGTGGAGAGTGAAGGGAAAGAGGAGCATGCTGAATTTGTGCTGATCCGTAAAGACGTGTTGTTTAATCAGCTCATCGAGACAGCGTTGCTGTCCCTTGGATATTCCCACAGCTCGGCCGCTCAGGCCCAAGGTAGGATCCAACTTCCTTGCTCGCTGTTTTGTTCTCTAATTTGTCTGGCAATTTTGTCATTAACTCCAGCATTAGAAACTTGCAGAGAGTGAAAGCAAAAATTGCTGTGGCTAAAGGTTAATCAGCTGGGTTTCATTGCAAATTTAATTATCTTCGCAGTAACAGTTGTTCTCTGTTTATTTGAAATGGAACATCATATTAGTAAAATGTCACAATATTCATATCAACAGGACATAAGTGGTTTGTGGGTTAGAGTTTTGTAATTGTTGCCATATTATTACATTTTATAGCTTCAGAAATCATCCAATAATAATTTAAAGTGGAATAGTTCCTAACTTCATATTTCTTGGTTGGGAAATAAAGTGTCATTTCACTCACAAGATGTTAACATTTCAAGGAGATGAATTTTACAGAAGTTGCAACACAGAGCAATTTGTTTTAATATACTGTTGGCCTTTGCATTGTTCAGGAAGACACTCCGATATTTCTATAAACATATAACAAATCATTTTGAAGTGCAAGGAAATAATGAAACCAAATACTCTGGGCAGATCAGGCTGTTCTCAGAAATCATATTTTCCACCAGTTTAGCATTCATTGCCATGAGAACTGGTCTGTTGGTGCAAAGGTTCATTGTTGTAAGCCTGAATGCATTATCAGCGCCAGACTTTAACACAGGAGCAAACTGTGATTTGGAGTCAGGTAGAGCTTTAGAAACCATTGTACTTACTGCAAAATCTACAGCAAAAAAAAGGTTACACCAATTATACAAATGCATCATCGGAAACTTATTTTGCATTGTGCATATACGTTGTGTTTTTAATCAACTGACTACATGTCAAACTCTCTCATCCGTTCTGACCAGGCCTTAATTGCAATTGATGTAGGTGTTTGTGATATATAATTCATTGAACTGCATTAAGTTGGAGATCACACGTCAGTCTATGCACATCTTGGTTTATTCATCAGCGAAGGGGTTACTCTATATATCTTATATGTGTTCTGTACCGTATCAACCATATCAACCATAAACTGGCTGAACATGCTCAACAATATCAATAATGATGCGAGGAGAGCCTCAGATGATCGAATGCTTTGTTGTATTTTGTATTTAATTTGGAATATGATTATAACTATAACATGCTTCAGGTGGGGTGAGTTTGAAAGGCCTTTTACCTGCTCAAAGCACGGCACTAGTATACTGCGTGTCTGGGGTTGAATTTCAGTCTTGCCTGTCCCTGCATTTTTGTTTGTCTCATCAAACCAGTTCCACGGCATTTAAGTGCTTTACGCTTTGGGTTCCCATCTGGTGCCAGTCGATAGGGGGCCATCCATGTGCATTCAGTCCCAGGCATTTTCAGTGCGTGCTTACAAGTCGGGGAATGAAGGTCTACACAATCAGTTGTATGGGACTGGAGTATTTGGCCTCAGGAGCTTGGTCTACCTGGACTGATCCATGCTTACACTGGGAGCTGGTCGCAGTGACAAGCTCACTGTCCCAGGCTGGCTTAGTCATGGGTTCCTCAGCCCTAATGCCAGAGGATATGGTAGCATTGTGGTTACATCACTGGACTTGCAGCCAGAGGAGGTCTGGACCCCAAATCCCACCATGCATGCCCAGAATGTGAATTCACACACAGTACAAATAAACTAGACAAAGTAATCACATAGCCAATGGATTGTTAGAAAAACATACCTGCTCACTAATATTGTCACCATGTCAACAGCACAGAAACAGGTCCAACCAAGATGCCCCTTCCAAGTTGTTCAAATATTTTGATGCCTGGCCCTTATGCCTCCAAACCTTTCCGATCCATGTACCTGTCCAAATATTTTTAGATGTTGCTATCTACCTCATCTAGCAGATCGTTCCATGTACCAACCACCCTGTGTATGAAAAAGTTGCCCCAGAGGTTCCTATTAAAGCTTTCCCCTCTCACCATAAACCTATACCCTCTTGTTCTTGATTCCCCTACCCTGATAAGACACCTCGGTGCATTCACCCCATCTATTCTCCTCATGATTTTGTACACCTCTATAAGATCGGCCTTCGGCCTCATGTGCTCCAAGGAATAAAGTCATGGCCTGCCCAACCTATCCTTGTAGTTTAGGCTCTTGTATCCTGACAACGACCTCGTAACTCTTCTCTGCTATATTTCCAGCTTAATGGCATCTTTCAATTAGCAAGGTGCCCAAAATTGAACCCGAGACTTCAAGTGGAGCCTCACCAATGTGTTGCACAACTGTAACATAACGTTCCAATTTTTCTACTCTATTCCTGACTGGTGAAAGTCAGCATGCCAAAAACCTTCTTCAGCACCTTATCTACATGTGACACTACTTTCAGGGAACTATGTACTTGTACTTCTAGATCCCCCTGTTCGACAACACTCCCCAGAGCCCTAACATTCACTGTGATGGGTCTTGCATTGGTTTGACTTCCCTAATTTCACTTCACATTTTATCAGAACTAAAGTCCAATTGCCATTCCATGGATCACTTGCCCAGCTGATCAAGATCCCACTGTAATTCTTAATAACCATCTTCACTATCTACAATGCCACCCACTTTGGTGTCATTTGCAAACTGAGTAGTCAGACCTCGTACATTCTCATCCAAACCGTTGATGTAGAAGGCAAACAGAAATGGGCTCAGTGCAGGTGCCTGAGACACAGGCCTCGAATCTGAAAAACAACCTTCGACCACCACCCTCTGCTTCCGACCATGTTGGCAATTCTGTATCCAGTCAGCTAGCTCTCCTTGGATCCCATGTAATCTAATCTGCCAGAGCAGCCTATAATGCAGAGCCTTATCAAACGCCTTGCTTAAATCCATGTAGACTACGCCTGCAGCCCTCATCAATCTTGGTTGCGCAATCAAATTTGCAAGACACAATCTCCCAGGCTCAAAGTCATGCTGACTATTCCTAATCAACCCCTATCTTCTGAACGCACATATATATCTTATCCCTCACAATTCTTTCCAGTAACGACCTGCAGATGTCAGGCTTACTGGTCTATTGTTTCCAATTTTATTCTTTGCAGCTCTTCTTAAATGGAGTTACAATATAAGCCACCCTCCAGTCTTCGGGCTCACCCACATCTAACCATGATCCACATATCTCAGCCAGGGCTCCTGCAAATCCTTCTCTGGCTTCCAATAACGTTCTTGGATTTATCTGACCAGGCTCAGGTTATTTATGTACCTTCATGTATTTTAGAACATCCAGCAACTCTTTGTCCATGATAGAGACTGCCCCCAAGACTTCAACATTAACTTTCCTGTTCCAGAGTCTTCATGTCTTTTTCTGTTGTAAAATCAGGGGAGAAATATTCATTGAGGATCTTGTGCAACTCCACGCGTGAGTGACCACGTTTGTTTTTCAGTCCTATTTTCTCTCTGGTTACCCTTACCTGCCAGAGCAATCTCATGCCCCTTTTGACCTGCTGATTTCCTTCTAAGTATGCTCCTCAATTCCCTATATTCCTCCAGGGATACACTTGATCCCACCTGCCTCGCCCTTCACTCAGGTGCAGAGGAAAATGCATATCTTCAGCTCTCTGTATCTCGCTTTTATCGATGCCCGACTTACTGGGAGTCCCTTTGCCCACAAACAACCTACTCCAAACAACCCTTGCAAGTTCCTACCTAAAAGCACCAAAGTTGGCCATGTCCCAAATTAGAACTTGAAATTGTGGACCAGACCTGTCCTTATCCATAACTATTTTAAAGTTAATGGAATTGTGGTTGATGTTGATGTGCTCATCCACTGACACTTCAGTCACCTGCCCTGCCCAATTCTTTATGAGTAGATTAAGCTTTGCCCTCTCCCTTGTAGGGCCCCATTACATATTTCCTGAAGAAACTTTTCAGAACTCAGTTGACAAATTCCATCCCATCTAAGCCTTTGGCATTCTGGAAAACCCAGTGTAGACTGGTAAAGTTCAAATCTATGATGGAAAATTGGCTTGGTAAATTTGTACATTTTTCCTAGTGTGTAGGATAGTGTTAGTGCGGGGATCGATGTTCGGCACGGATTCAGTGGGCCGAAGGGCCTGTTTTCACACTGTATCTCTAAACTAAACTAAACTAAACCTCAACACATGGCCTCTGAAAAACGGCTGTTCTGCTAGTGCCTGCATTCCTTTTATAAGCCATGAGGAGCAATCACTATTGGACACCGAGGCTGATTTTTAAACCCTCTGCATTGTTCCTCCACTCGGTTGCTCACTTGCAAGGTTCCCCCTTTCCTGGGAAGAGAGTATGTCTGTGGTGTTCGTGACACTGCACCCACCAACAGTGACATAACTTCCAGTTATCTCCCCCGTTCAAGAACAATTAAAGATGGACAGCAAATGATGATATGATCCACATTCAGTGAGCGAATAAAGTAATTCATCGAATATGGTTTAAAAATACAGTATGTGACTAATATTTGGTGGCATGAGACCTGCAGATGCTGGCTTTCAAAAATAAAATCACATTTCAGAAGCTTATGCACTTTCGATAGCGCGACAATTTCAGGCCCACCTTACTCACCATTGTCACTTTAATGATAATGCAAGTAGTTTTATTGAAATCGGTGTTATATATTTAAAGTTATTCCCATTTTAAAGTTTAAAAGGAGGGGAGGGGGAGGGGAGAAGGTAGGAGGGAGGGGGGAAGGGGGGAGTGGGGGAGAAGGGAGAGGGGAGGTGGGGGTTGAGGAGTGAGGGGAGGGGGGAGGACAGGATGCTGCACCAATGCAGGAGAGGTTTGGGCCCAACGGGTCCACTTTGTCTAGTATTCATTAAATACACAAAGTGCTGGAGTAACTCAGCAGGTCAGGAAGCATCTCTGAAAGATATGGATAGGCTGTATCTCAGGTTGGGACCCTCCTTCAGTCTGACCCAACCCGAAATGTCATCTGTCCATGTCTTTCAGAGATGCTGTTTGACGCATTGAGTTACTCCAGCACTTTGTGTATTTAATGAATATATGGCAATGTGCATCAGCTTCTAAAATTTGGTTAGATTACAGGATACCTTTCTGACACCTACCAGACGATATGTTAGATAACGTTTAGTATTGGGTGGGATGATCTAGTGCTGGACCAGTTTTGTTACGCTTTCTCCTGAGGCTTATTTTGCATGGTGAGGGAAATCCCTTTCTCCCAGCAGCCAGTCCAGATGCTGCACAATATCACAGGTTAAATTTCTGACTGGAAGTTGTGCATAGTGCATCGCCAGATTGTAATCAATCAGTGAGAGTGGGATAGCCTTTCAGAGCACAAATTTCCCCCAGTGTTCTCCTGTGAGGTGTGGTGCCTTGCCTGAGTGAGGGGACAGGCAGCATCCAGTGTCAAAAGCGCCCTGTAATCAGCAATTGAGGGTCCATTGCTTGAAGAAGTTCCGCAAAAGGGCGGCACGGTGGCCTAGTGATAGAGCTACTGCCTTACAGCGCCCTAGACCTGGGTTCGATCCTGACTACGGGTGCTTGTCTGTACGGAGTTTGTACATTCTCCCCGTGACCTGCGTAGGTTTTCTCTGAGATCTTCAGTTTCCTCTCACACTCCAAAGACCTACAGGCTTGGTATAAATGTAAAATTGTCCCTCGTGGGTGTAGGGTAGTGTTAATGTGCAGGGATCGCTGGTTGGCGCGGATTCGGTGGGCCGAAGGGCCTGTTTCTGCGTATCTCTAAACTAAACTAAACTAAAACAGGGAGACCTAAGGTATTGTATCCTTCACACACAAATTCCGTACTCTTACCACTCTCATATTGCACCTATCCAAATACTTCCTGAGACTGTACGAGATTGTTTATAAACCCAAGCTTAGAAATTGGATTCCACCATTTGGGTGGCAGAGTGGCACAATGGTAGAGCTGCTGCCCACAGCGCCAGAGGCCCAGGTTCAATTCTGATTACGGGTACTGTCTGTGCAGAGTTTGTATGTTCTCTCTGTGATTGAGTGGGGTTCTCTCCGGTTGCTCGAATTTACTCCCACATTCCAAAGACGTGCAGATTTATCAGTCCGTTGGTTTCTGTAAATTGCCTCTGGTGTGTAGGGAGTGGATGAGAAAGTGGGACAACATAGAACTAGTGCAGGGGTGATCGATGTTGGGCAAGTACTCGGTTTCCATGCTGTAACTGTCTAAACTAAATGTCTGGTGCTCCATAACATCATTGGATGTATCATCAGTGCCGAATTGGGTTTCTGAAAGTAATGTTAAATCGGCTGCGCGTAATTGTGCAGGTGTGTTGGTGCAGCCTCCTTGTCCAAAGAATGCAGTAAATCATAACCTGTGTGGATCCTGACAGGAGCACATCTAAATTGTTCCAGCTGCTGCCTCTTCACCGTGCATTATAATTGTTATGGTGGAGAGTTACAGAGAGAGCACCAAGGCCCTTCCAGAGCAGATTTGTGGCAGTGAATTAGATACAGGAGACGACGGGGAGCTCAGTGCAATAAAGCAATTCCAGAACAAAATATCATGATCCCTGGATTTATAACATTGATCTCCATAGCACCATAAATGCTGAATACTGCTCTGACACACTCACGCCCGGACACACAAACATAAATACTGAATACTGCTCTGACACACTCACGCCCGGACACACAAACATAAATACTGAATGCTGCTCTGACACACTCACGCCCGGACACACAAACATAAATACTGAATGCTGCTCTGACGCACTCACGCCCAGACACACAAACATAAATACTGAATGCTGCTCTGACACACTCACGCCCAGACACACAAACATAAATACTGAATGCTGCTCTGACACACTCACGCCCGGACACACAAACATAAATACTGAATACTGCTCTGACACACTCACGCCCAGACACACAAACATAAATACTGAATGCTGCTCTGACACACTCACGCCCAGACACACAAACATAAATAGTGAATGCTGCTCTGACACACTCAAGCCCAGACACACAAACATAAATACTGAATGCTGCTCTGACACACTCATGCCCGGACACACAAACATAAATACTGAATGCTGCTCTGACACACTCATGCCCGGACACACAAACATAAATACTGAATGCTGCTCTGACACACTCACGCCCGGACACACAAACATAAATACTGAATGCTGCTCTGACACACACACGTCTGGACACACAAACATAAATACTGAATGCTGCTCTGACACACACACGTCTGGACACACAAACATATGCATATACACACGATAGACACAAAAAGCTGGAGTAACTCAGCAAGCCAGGCAGCATGTCGGAGAGAAGGAATGGGTGACGTTTCGGATCGAGACCCACAGACGAACACAAAGATACACATGTACATGCACCTATTTATCACTACCTTTCTCCCAGCATGGAGAATTGGTTCCCGCATACCCGACATGGACACATATATAAATGTACAATGTAAAGTTTACATTTTACACCTTTCATTGAGAGAGTAACCGCTAGGACTAGGTGAGCTTTCACCCGGATTGGGTTTAGTGCGGAAGGCAGGCTGGGGTGGTGGAGGCTCACCTCAGGAATAGCACTCATAGGTTGGAGGGGATGAGGTCCTCTTCCATCTTGTGAAGCATTGAGGCACCAATAAATGAGTTCCTCAACCGATCAGTTCTCCAAAAGCTCTTCTTTGCCACATTATAAATAACCTCACTTCCTCCATTCCATTTGCAGCCAAAACCCTGGAAGTTACTCTCTGGTAACAAAATAACTTTGTTCCTTTGGCTGAAAACCCTGGAGCTTACTCTCTAAAGCTCCCTTGCCCCTTACGGTTCCCCTTAAAACCCACAGGTCCGATCTACCTTTTCATCACCGTTCTATTTTCACGTCTACCTGTTAATTATACCCATGACACACCTTGAAGAGCTTTTCTGCATTAAAGGCAGAATTTTAAAAAAGCTTTTTGAGTTCTTTTATTATCCAGTCTTTGCAGCATATAGTTGTTCCTAAAGAAAATGCACCAATGAGTTTTTAAAAATGAAACTGTTTATGACGTAACTTGGGCATTATGCTGACCTTAGTTTTATTGGAGGCATTTTTGTAAAACAATGCTTACAATCACAATGTTGAGATCAAACAATGCTCTCTGGCAGAAAGGCAGTCAGTCTGAAGAAGGGTCTCGATCTGAAACGTCACCCATTCCTTCTCTCCAGAGATGCTGCCTGTCCCGCTGAGTTACTCCTTTTTGTGTCTATCTTCGGTTTAAACCAGCATCTGCTGTTCCTCCCTACACAGATATATATGAATGATCTCATTAGTGAGTTAGTTAAATCACAATGGTCTGGAAATAAAGTCAGAAATGGTGCTGGAGAGATGACAAATTTTGTTTCCTTTCAAACACTGCATTCAGATTAACATAGAATTTCTATTTTGTTACCTTTGATATTGCTGCCGAGGCTACCATGTGGAATGCATTGTTAAGACCCAGGAAATGGTGGTAGTTGTTGTGGGAATGTGAGGATTGGGTAGCATCAG
Source organism: Rhinoraja longicauda (assembly GCF_053455715.1). Lineage (NCBI taxonomy): Eukaryota > Metazoa > Chordata > Chondrichthyes > Rajiformes > Arhynchobatidae > Rhinoraja > Rhinoraja longicauda. Next base: position 66,723,060 of record NC_135960.1, on the reverse strand, counting down.
CATGGTTATATGGAAGTGAAATCCTGCTTGGCAAATCGTTTAGCATTTTTGAGATTGCAAATAGAAGAACATATGAGGATGAACCAATTGATGTAGAGTTGTGGCCTCAATTATTCACAATATATAATCATTGATTTGGATGGGAGGATCAAACGCAACATATCCAAGTTTGCTTACGATACTCAGCCAGTTACAGTAAGGTCCACAAGGAAGATGCTGAGTAATGTAGACAGGTTAAGTGAATGGGAACTTAGACACAACATGCTGGAGTAACTCAGCAGGTCAGGCAGCATCTCTGGTGAAAAGGAATAGGTGATGTTTTGGGTGGAGATTCTTCACCCAACCCGAAATGTCACCTATTCCTTTTCTCCAGAGATGTTGCCTGACTCGTTGAGTTACTCCAGCATTTGGTGTCTTTCTTCAGTGTAAACCAGCATCTGCAGTTCCTTCCTACACATTATGTGAGTAGGAAAATAGAATGTTATGTGGAAGATAAACTCTGGTAGGAAAACAGAGTTTTTAATAGTGAGAGGTTGAAAAGTTGGCGGTTAAAGAGACCTGCGTATTCTTGCAAACATATTCAATGGAAGTTAACACAGAAGTATGGAATTATGGAAGAACTGTTACGTTTATTCCATGTGAATTTGAGTACAATAGTAGAGTTATCCTGCTTCAATTTTATATGAATTTTATGAGACCACTAAAGAAGGATATATTTGTAAAAGAAGATGCAACATAAATTGACCAGATTGATTTCTGGGATAGAGAGGGAAACAGCTCTGTCTCAGTTGGAGGCTACAAAGGGGTATAAATGTGTCGAAAGAGTGGAAAATAAATTGGCAATGTGGGATGATCTGAAATTGTCCATTTTGGGGAGAATTATTATTTTTTAAACACGTCATCAAAATGATGAGAAAATGTAGTGTTCTGAGATGTAGAGACATCTAGGTGTTCTGGTACACGATCCAACCATGGCAGGTACTGCCAATAAGTATGAAAGCTACCAATTTTATTGCTTGTTGAAAGAGGATTTATATTCAAAAATAGGGATATTGTGTGAACGTGTCAAATACTGTACATTGGTGAAACCACATGTAGAATACCCAAGTGGTCTTCTTATGCACCTAATTTGTATGCTTGCATTGAATAATTCTAAATGTGGTGAATAATTTCTAGAAAAGGGGATTCACTGTGGATTTTAAATGAACCAGTTTGAGCCTGAGGTTTTTTTTTCATAGATTATTTTTCTTCTGCAGTCAGAATTTAGTACAGAACGAATCAACAGAATGGGTAAAGAGCAGTAGACTCCAGCTTCGGGGTTTGATTGTCCACAAGGGCCAGTTCGCCAATATGAGCTCTGCTGCCTTAAAGACAGCTAACTTAATGCTGTACATTGATACCCGCAATGGAGAGGAGGGCCTCAGAATAAGAGCATATGGCTACTCATTAGTCAGGTACAGTGAAGTATTGCAAGACCTTACCAAGCCAGGCTGCCAACATTGAAGACTTAAAAGGTGTGGAAGGAAAAACTTCCAACAAACTTTCTATTTTAGTTAACTAATGAGAGTGCTACCTGTTTTCCCGTGCCATCGAACATTACAGCACAAAGAACAAGCCCTTCAGGCCAAAATGTCCGTGCCATACGTGAAGACAGGTTCAGCTAATCTTCTCTGATTGCACGTGATTCATATCCATTATCTGCATATCCATGTGGGTATCTAAAAGTCTCTGAAGTACCACTATTGTAACTGCTCCCATCACCCACCACCAACAACTTTTCCAAACACCCACCACCCTCCGTACAAAATGCTTGGTCTCCACAGTGGTCTCGCAAGGAACCGGTTCACGGATTGGATGTGCACACCTGCAAACATTCCTTGAAATTGAAAAGGGTGACGTATGTTACCAGCACAAGTTGTGCAATGCACTGCAGCCCATGATTCAAAGTTTGTGAGTCAAAACAAACAGATCAAAACTGTGTGCAGAATAGTGGTGCGGATATTGTGTGGAAAACTGACTGAGTCCTGAACTGCAGGAAACTTTGACATTTTTACTTTATCTAATTCTACAGGGAACCTGGATATTTTGAACTGAATTTTAACAAGGCAACTCCTTTTGGGCTCAAATTAACTGGAATATTAGCTGGTAATTTTGCATAAGGGAGAAAGACGTGGAGGGAATGTTGATAATATAGATTGATTAGATAGAAATAGGGGTGGGATGGTGGGTTGAGTGACTTGTGTGGAGGATAAAGGCCGACATAGATTTATTCTGACTTTGTGCCATCCTTTCTTTTATACATATCTTTCTATTTCAGCCAGTAAAACAGCAACAACCATCTGAGTACAGACCCATCTGAGTCCCATTTTAGGGAGACTTTAGTTTAGTTTAGAGATACAGCGTGGAAACAGGCCCTTCGGCCCACTGGGTCCGTGCCGTCCCAGCGATCCCCGCACATTAACATTATCCTGCACACACTAGAGACAATGTTTACATTTACCAAGCCAAGTTACCTACATACCTGTACGTCTTTGGAGTATGAGGGGAAACCGAAGATCTTGGAGAAAACCCACACGGACACAGGGAGAACGTCCAAACTCCGTACAGACGGCATCTGTGGTCCCGATCGAACCTGGGTCTCTGGCGCTGTGAGGCAGCGACTCCACCACTGTGCCACCATGGCTGAAGAGGCAAATGTTGTACCTGTTGAAACAGCCATATGTGGTGCTTCGCTGGTTCACTGGGTGCATAGTTTGGGAGGTTCTTTCATTTTCTCTGAGCCGCCACTTGGTATTATTGAATAGTCTGGAGCCACTCCCTGATGTCTCCTCTCCGTCTTGAGGCAGCATTGGCCGTAGTCTCTCATGAATCATTGCGGAGGCTTTGAGAACATCTATGAATTGTTTTCTCAAACCCCTCAGTAATATCTTGCTGAGATAGAACTTCGAATAGAGTGTCTGCTTCGGGAGTCTGGTGTCAGATATGCTAACAATGTGTACACAGTTAGTACCTTAATGCGACAAATATTGATCTGGAAAAGAATGGTGTCATTTCTTCACTTATCCTGCCACTGGAAGGTTTTGTGGAGAGAACATCAGTGGTATCTGTCCAAGGGTGGTGGATCTGTGGAATTCTTTGCCACAGAAGGCTGTGGAGGCCAAGTCAGTGGATATTGTTAAGGCAGAGATAGATAGATTCGTGATTAGTAAAGGTGTCAGAGGTTAAGGGAAGAAGGCAGCAGAATGGGGTTAGGAGGGAGAGATAGTTCAGCCAGGATTGAATGGCGGAGTAGACTTGACGGGCCGAATTGCCTAATTCTGCTCCTATCACTTATAATCTTATGATCAATGCTATTAAGTGGCTCATTTGGGAAGACCAAGTCTTTAAAGTATGCAAGAGGGAAGGAATAACTGATGATCATAAGCTCAATGCTGAGTTTTAGGTCTTTATCTCTGAACTCTGTTCACTCTCAGGCAAAGGTTGACTGGAAGTGGTGTGGGACTTCATCATCAATGTCTGCCTTTGCTGAGATATAGACATAGAACAGTACAGCACAGGCCCTTCAGCCCACAGAGTCAGTGCTGAACATGATGCCAAGTTAAAGCAATCTTTGCCTGCACATGATCCATGTCCCTCTATATCAATGCAATACAATACAATACAATGCAATACAATACAATACAATACAATGCAATACAATACAATACAATACAATACAATATATCTTTATTGTCATTGTACAGGGGTACAACGAGATTGGGAATGCGACTTCCATTCGATGCAATAAATTAATTAGCTAATCAACAGAAATGTAGACAGCCCAGAGAAACAAAATTAGAAACGGTTAGAACAGTATAAAGTGCAAATAGGTCTGTGCCGGGTCGATGTGCGACGTGACCATCCGAAGGAGACAGTTCATGGGAGAGCACTCAGCCGGACCGGTTCAGAGCAGCTATGGCTCTGGGGATGAAGCTGTTCCTAAGTCTGGAGGTGCGGGCGTAGAAGGCCTTGTATCGTCTGCCCGATGGTAGAAGTTCGAACAGACTGTTGCAGGGGTGTGAGGAGTCTTTATGAATGCTGGTGGCTTTCCTGAGACATCGTGTATTGTAGATGCCCTCCAAGGCTGGAAGCTGCGTCCCGATAATCCTCTGAGCTCTGTAGACTACCCGCTGAAGAGTTCTCCTCTCTGCCTCCGTGCAGCTGAGATACCACACTGAGATGCCATGCGTTAGGATCCATGCGCATATGTAAAAGCCTCTTAAGTGTTCCTATCATATCTACCAACCACCACCACCCCTGGCATTGCATTCCAGACACCCCACCACCCTTGGTTTAAAAAAATTTGTCCGATGCAACTCCTTTATACTTATGCCCATTGACATTTCCATCCTGAGAAAGTGATCCATGTTTTCCAATCTTATCATGAACATTTATTGTCAGGGTTAGTGTGGTGTAGCAAGGTTAGATTGGTGGAGGACCTCACACTGTAATTGTTTGCATGCTTCAGTGTGCACATGTTGCATGTATTAGATTTAGATTTTTTAGAGATACAGCGCAGAAACAGGCCCTTCGGCCCACCGGGTCCGCGCCGCCCAGCGATCCCCGCACACTAACACTATCCTACACCCACTAGGGACAATTTTTAAAACATTTGCCCAGCCAATTAACCTACATACCTGTACGTCTTTGGAGTGTGGGAGGAAACCGAAGATCTCGGAGAAAACCCACGCAGGTCACGGGGAGAACGTACAAACTCCGTACAGACGGCGCCCGTAGTCAGGATCGAACCGGAGTCTCCGGCGCTGCATTGGCTGTAAGGCAGCAACTCTACCGCTGCGCCACCGTGCCGCCTATTCACTGTGTACTTTAGCCTGGAGGTGTACTGAGGATGGACTGAATTTAGATCTGGCATGGACATGTTAAAGGTTGAATAGTTTCCATTCACCCTGCACAGGAGATCCACACCAGTGGGTATTTTGTTGGAGACTGGATTGTGTATTACAACATTGAATGTTGCGAAGAGAATTGGAGTGATGGTGCAGCCTTACCTTCTCTGGATTTGAGTCTCTGCTTAGAGTCACCCGTTGCACATCATCATGTAGCCGACATAAAATGGAGGTGTATTTCTGATAGCTGCCCAATGTAAGAAAGCTGCTCCACAGGCTAGCTTGGTTAATGGAGGATGGACACAAAAAGCTGGAGAGACTCAGCAGGTCAGGCAGCATCTCTGGGGAAAAGAAATAGCTGTCGTTTCGGGATGACACCCTTCTTCAGACAGAGAGTCAGGAGAGAGGGAAACTAGATGTAAGGAAAGGTACAGAACATATCAAGGTCAGCATAAGGACTTCTGAGGTCAAGAAGGCCTTCTACTTGATGGGTTCTACCAATAGGTGGTAGCCATTTTCTTCGCTGTTGTGTGCTGGGGCAGCAGGGCGAAGGCCGGGGACGCCAATAGGATGAACAAGCTCATCAGGAAGGCTGGCTCCGTCCTGGGGGCGGAGGTGGTCTTGGAGGGGAGGATGCTCGTCAAACTGCGGAGCATCTTGGACAATACAGCTCACCCCCTCCATGACACACTGGTCAACCTGAGGAGCACCTTCAGCAACAGACTGGTTCCGCCAAGGTGCAGCACAGAACGCCACAGGAGATCCTTCTTCCCTGTGGCTACCAAACTGTACAACTCCTCCCCCTTCTGTCGTGGGGTAGACTGTCTCCCCATTCCCCCCTCCCCAATCTTTGCACATCCCCAATCCTTTCCACGCATCACTTTAAATTCATGTTTCATATATTTGGTGTTTTATGACTGTTGGCAGATCATTTTCCCACCTGGGATAAATAAAGTTCTATCGTATCACACTATGGTGGAAGCTTCTGCTTGCATTTTTTCTTGTTTAGTTTCAAAAAACTAAAAGCATCCACATATATCTAGAACCAATCGTAAATATTTCAACCAACTTAATTAAAACCAATACTTACCTTTCAGTGGGCTGCCCATTTCTCCCGATGATTACAATGGGCTCTCTGTACCTATGCCCCATTAATCCAACCTAAGTTCAACAAAAGGATTTCCTGGACCGAAAACTAGGGAATCTGAGGAAGTTCATGTTGCACTGTTGGTCTCCATGATAACTCCAGTACTCCATAACGTGACTGGATTACCCCAGGAGTGTGGCCGGCCCTCTGCTGAGATGCAGTCTCTGGAATAGCCCAGTCATTGCCCCATAATGATAGTGCAGCAGATTCTAGCAGATGTGCAGTACATGTACGTGTTGGTACAAGCTTTGTATATGCAGAACGAAAGCAACAAATATACATTTTTTGTTGTAACTAATTGGGAAAATAGTGATCTTATAATTTTTTGGAGTTGCAAGGCTAACAGTCAGTTGCCCCATAATGATAGTCTTTTATTTTAGAAACTAAATACAGTATTGAGCTTGAGCAGCTTTAGATTTACTGGCATAAGGCACATTAGGGACTTGATACTTTGCAATACAGTGTTGCAGCTTTTTTTTGTATTATTTGAATGTCGTTGACAAGGATCAATTTATTCTCCTTTCTGAATTATCCGTGAATTGACCATAAGACATACGAGCAGAACAAGGCCATTTGGCCCATTTAAATCTAGTCCTCCATTCGATCAAGGCTGATGTATTTTTCGCTCTTCACCCAATTTTCCTGCCTTCTCCCTGTAGCTTTTGACACACTTACTAATCAAGACCATCTCAATCTCCGTTTTAAAAATACCCAAAGACTTGGCCTCCACAGCTTTCTGTGGGAATGATTTCCACAGATTCACCACCCTCAGGTTAAAGAAATTCCTCCTCAATTGTGTTGTTTGCTGGGCCAATGGGCAGGAAACATGTTCCCAATGTTGGGGGAATCCAGAACCAGGGGCCACAGTTTAAGAATAAGGGGTAGGCCATTTAGAACGGAGATGAGGAAAAACTTTTTCAGTCAGAGAGTTGTAAATCTGTGGAATTCACTGCCTCAGAAGGCAGTGGAGGCCAATTCTCTGAATGCGTTCAAGAGAGAGCTAGATAGAGCTCTTAAGGATAGCGGAGTCAGGGGGTATGGGGAGAAGGCAGGAACGGGGTACTGATTGAGAATGATCAGCCATGATCACATTGAATGGTGGTGCTGGCTGGAAGGGCCGAATGGCCTACTCCTGCACCTATTGTTTATTGTCTATTGTCTATTTCATAGTCAACCACTAGGTTGGATCTCGTGTCACATGTAGAACTGATGAGATAAGGTCAGTAGGTTTCCTCCTGAAGGTGAATAAGGTGGGTTTTACAACAATCCAGCAGTTTGTGTTCATCATCATTAATACATTTCAGAATTAACTTTTTTTTTGTTGCTAATGATAGATTATTAATTTAAGTTCAACTCTGCGAGTGCCTTGGTGGGATTTAAACCCAGGATTATTGGTTAAGATTGTTGGCCCAGGCCTTCAGATTACTAGTAATTTAACCAGTAATTTGGGTGGCAAGTTGGCACATGGGTAGAGTTGCTGCCTTACAGTGCGAGGCCAGGGGCCTGCGTTCGATCCTGACTAAGGGTGCTGTCTGTATGGAGTTTGTACATTCTCCCCGTGACCTGTATGGTGTTTTCTTCCGGATCTCCGGTTTCCTCTCACACTCCAAAGACATTCAGGTTTGTAGGTTAATTGGCTTGGTATAACTGTAAATTGTCCCTCGAAGGTATCACAAAATGTTGGAGTAACTCAGCGGGTCAGGCAGCATCTCTGGAGAGAAGGAATGGGTGACGTTTCGGGTCAAGACCCTTCTTCCGACTTCTCGACCGGAAACGTCACCCATCCCTTCTCTCCAGAGATGCTGCCTGACCCGCTGAGTTACTCCAGCATTTTGTGATGCCTTCGATTTGTACCAGCATCTGCAGTTATGTTCCTACACAAATTGTCCCTCGTGTGTGTAGGATAGTGTTAGTGTGCGTGGATTGTGGTTGGCCCAGATTTGGTGGGCCGAAGGGCCTGTTTCCGTGCTGTATCTCTAAACTAAACTGAACCAGTATTCTATCCCCCTCTGAGCTATATCTCTCTACATCATTGTCTATATCTCTCGTTTCACTTTCCCCTGACTAGTCCGAAGAAAGGACTCGACCTGAAACATGCTGCATGTCCTGCTGGGTTACTCCAGCATTTTGTGTCTAGCACTTGAAGATTGATTAGCATGCAGAGTTTACGTACTTGGTTATGAATGTTGTTCTTGCTCATCTCCCTCCCTCCTTGCCCACAACCACCACTTCCCTGCCCCTGCCAGTCCCAATGAATCTAGACTCGTGCTGCAAGAAGCTTGCGATCACTGTGGTACGTAACAACAAAGCATTTGGTTTACTTTAAATTAACAGTGCCAAGAATAAATGGCAACAAATATCCCATGATTCTTATTGTTTGAAAATGATGGAGAGAAAATAGACAGAAGTAGAATTTCTGAAGTCAATGCCTCTCAGTTTCTGGCTCCATGAAATATCTAGCCTTTGATTTGCTCATGTATCCACAATATTTTTGTGGCCTTTCCAGTTAAATTTCAGCTCAATGATATTAACTCAACTGTAATGAAGCCATTGAACGCATAAGGAATTGGCTTGATTCTTGCGGGACTGTGAGGCAGATTTGTTAAATTTGGCTGCTATCAGAAATTTAGCTCCGTTTTTAACTTATGCCTGTCTCCTGTGGTTCGAATGTTAATGGTCACTTTGCAGTCCATACCAGTGTATAGTTTAATTCTTGCTGCACATGGGAACAGACTGCTTCGTTTTCTGATGAGTTATCAATGTAAATATTGTACCTCCATCAGTGATCATCCCCACCTCTCTGACCTTATGACAGAAACACTGGTGGAACCTTTGAAGATGGTAGGGCCTGAGGCACTGCCAGAGGAACCTCTTCAAGTCAAGTCAAGTCAAGTTTATTTGTCACATGCACATACACGATGTGCAGTGAAATGAAAGTGGCAATGCCTGCGGATTGTGCACAAAAAAGAATTACAGTTACAGCATATAAATAAAGTTAATAAAGTTAATACAGAGAAGACAAAATGTAGTCCCTGGAGTTATAAAAGTTGACAGTCCTGATGGCCTGTGGGAAGAAACTCCGTCTCATCCTCTCCGTTTTCACAACGTGACAGCGGAGGCGTTTGCCTGACCGTAGCATCTGGAACAGTCTGTTGCTGGGGTGGCAGGGGTCCCTCATAATGTTGCTGGCTCTGGATCTACACCTCCTGATGTATAGGTCCTGCAGGGGGGGGGCGAGTGTAGTTCCCATAGTGCGTTCTGCCGAACGCACTACTCTCTGCATGGCCATCCTGTCCTGGGCAGAGCTGTTCCCAAACCAGACTGTGATGTTGCCAGACAGGATGCTCTCTACAGCCCCAGAGTAGAAGCAATGAAGGATCCTCAGAGACACTCTGAATTTCCTCAGCTGTCTAAGGTGGTAAAGGCGCTGCTTTGCCTTACCCACCAGTGCGGCAATGTGCGTTGCCCATGTCAGATCCTCTTTGATGTGGACTCCCAAGTATTTAAAACTGCTCACCCTATCCACAGTAGACCCTTTATTCTCCTCACATTATGGGCACTTTGCTTTGCACTTATCTTTGCTGTGTTGGGGCTAGGATGATTGGCCTCTGATTATCTTCACCAAACTTGGTATCCATCTTTGGCTAGATCCCATTGACATACGAACATGATTTGTGAACACGGCAGTCTGGCAGGGAACTTCACACAAAAAAAAATTGGAAGATACGCTGGCGTGAAATCCAGCTGGAGGTTGAAAAAAATCTTTATTAATGGATTTTGTATTCACAAGTTCTTCTCTCAGCATCCCATAGCTCCATTCAATTCAAGTCCTAATTAAGTACCAGGACAAGTGTCCCTTCCCCTTTATTCTCCTCACATTATGGGCACTTCCATTTTACATAGACAGGGACCCACGAGTAATTAGCTGGTTGGAACTTCCACAGATTTGTTGACACAGATTTGGGTTTGGCATGGACTTTACATTGCACCCAAAAAAATCTTCACTGACTTCTCTAGGTTAAAAAGCCTGCCACTCAATCCCATTCATATCTTGAGGGACTAGTTGGGTTGAGATCGTGGCCTTGATTTCTATGAATGGAATAGTTGACAGGAACAATAGGAAGTCTTAACACACTAAACTCTGAGGAAAGTTTTACAAGGGAGTCGCTTTCTAGTTCTAATTGAAACATGCTTCCATTCCTTTATTTACAATTGGAGCCCTTTTAAACTTTCTGTACACGTTGTGGCAAAATTAACTTTTTGCTTTACGGTAGTATTAAGGCACCGAAGGGGAATTCTGGTGCTGGAAATAATACGATAAATGTATAACTCAATACTATGCAAACATTAAAAAGCAGACCTAATTTAAAAGTTGGGATGGTTAATATTTTAGTAATTGTAGAGTGGATAAACACAGTTTGTCTCAGGGCTCAATTCAGGATGATGGATTGTAAAGCTTCTTAAGATCAATTCATGGATAACAACATTTAAATGTAAATATTGGTGCTGTTAATGTCTGGTTAGGACCAACTCACAAACTAGTGATGGAACACTGTGTTCTGTAATGAGAAATAAAACGAACAGTATTTAGACCAATAAATGTCTCTCAGAAGCCACAGTCTTAAGTAGAAGTGGTAACTTTGCTGTTTATAGAACAAAGTACTACAAAAATAGAGGTCGACATTTTAGGGTCTGGCTACGAATGACAGACAGAACACATGGGAGGAGTACAATAAACCATATGATTTTGCACACAGAATATTATATAATTACAATCATGCAAACAGAACAGGCCATCCATTTCATTGTGCTTGTGCCATTTTTGTGAGGGAAGTATCTAATTAGTCCTACTCCCCTTCTCTTTCCCCTTAGCCTAGAAGCATTTCCTTTTCAAATATTTATCTAATTCCCAGTTGCTTCTGAATCTTCCTCCCGCTATCTGTCGGGAAGTCTACCTCAGACCTAAACAACTCATCACATTAAAAATGAACATTAATATAAAGGGTCTTCCTGTGCAAAAATTCTCACCAACCCTACCTGTGTGTAAAGTGTGGTTTTAGTTCATCTTTAGAACACATTTACTGTAAACAAATTCTTACTATTTCCAGTCCCTTTTTTTTTCACACAGAGAGTGGTGAATCTGTGGAATTCTCTGCCACAGAGGGTAGTTGAGGCCAGTTCATTGGCTATATTTAAGAGGGAGTTAGATGTGGCCCTTGTGGCTAAAGGGATCAGGGAGTATGGAGAGAAGGCAGGTACAGGTTACTGAGTTGGATGATCAGCCATGATCATATTGAATGGCGGTGCAGGCTCGAAGGGCCGAATGGCCTACTCCTGCACCTATTTTCTATGTTTCTATGTTTCTATTACAGTCCAACTAAAACAATCCATGAATTGTATTTCCCTCCTCCCCCCCAAGTTCTGATGCTGGGTGTGAACTAAATGTGTTAATCATAATTAGGGTGTCAGTAGGAGCTGTACAGTTGGTATTATGCACAGAATGATGACCAGAACTCTTTCTGATCATTATGTGATAGTGTGTGTCTGTCTATGTCGTATGCACACTTTGGGTAGAATAAGGTTGGTCTATTTTCTGCATTGGAATGGCAGGTATCTCACAGGGTCCAAAAATATGGAGTGAGAAAATGAAAGGGTTGAGCTGGACTGGAACTAATCTCCACAATACAAGGGTTTGCAAAGGTACAAACGGGTCAGCCTCCCATAGTAATTATCTCTAAAAGTCTCATTCTTCCAGCCAGGGATCACATATTGCCCCATACATTGTTCAGAGCAAATCAACCATGGCCTTCCAATTGGCGGTGTATTTGAATTTCTCTGTAGCAACTGTTTGCTATCAATATAATTTCAGTGCTAATTATAATCCCAATGCTTGCTACCTGTGTGTGTTCCTCCAGGGCATTTTGACAGAATATGCTTCTACACCCTATGTGATTTATATTCAGCAACATTGTTCTTGTGGCAGATTTCACAACTTCAGGATGCTTCAAAGCAGAATTACCTGCCGGTTCGAAGCACGTGTCAGCCCAGTATAGTAGACAGCTGATTGCACACGTAGTTTTGTTTAGTTTATTATTGTCACGTGTGCCAAGGTACAGTGAAAAGCTTTTTGTTGCGTGCATACCAGTTAGACTCTTTATGATTACAAACAAGCTGTCCAGTGTACAGATAAAGGATAAAGGGCCCAACATTTAGAGCAAGATAAAGTCCAATTGCACAAAGATCTCCAATGAGGTCGATGAGTGGTCAGGACCACACTCTAGAGGATGGTTCAGTTGCCTGATAACAGCTGAGAAGAAACTGTCCCTGAAACTGGAAGTGGGTGTTTTCAAACGCTGTACCTCTTGCCTGATGATAAAAGGGAGAAGAGGGAGCTGATTATGCTGGTGGCCTTGCCGAGTCAGCATGAAGTGTAGATGGAATAAATGGAAGGGAGCTTGGTTTTGTGTGATGGTCCGGGCCACCTCCACAACTCTTTGTAATTTCTTGTGGTCTTGGATGGAGTTGTACCCAAACAATGCTGTGATGCATCCCAATAAAATGTAACGTATGTGAGCGAACACGTGTAAATATTATTTAAGAGAAAACAAGATTCATTAGGTACACATCAGGCAGGAGGTTAGCACAGTAGTGGACGAGCAACACCTTCAACGAACAATCTGATGGGACTGAAGAGCGCTCCTCATGTGTGGTGTCTGCCCCTGTGGGCAATGAACTGTACCCCACAGCCTGGAGTTTTCGTGTGGCCATACATTAGTTGGAGTGAGCGCATGTGGCACATCCCTCTGAACTCAAATCAATCCAGTCCTCACGTCCTTTGGGTTTTGACCATCTCGCCTCTGCTGGGTTTGAGCTCTTGGATTATTGGTTGGTTAGATAGTGCAGTGGGCGGCCTTTCGGCAAACGTTAGCCGATGTAACTGAGCGGGTGGATCTTGTTGGAGAAGTTCCTTCCAGGCTGCACCTGAATGAGCCTTCAGGTCAACTAGTGAAAAAAAATGACCTGCTCACAAATTAAATCAATTACTTTAATAATTCAAGGTATTTATTCACAAAATGCTGGAGTAACTCAGCAGGTCAGGCAGCATCTCAGGAGAGAAGGAATGGGTGACATTTCAGGTTGAGACCCTTCTTTAGGGTTCTTAAGGGTCTCGACCCGAAACTTCACCCATTCCTTCTCTCCTGAGATGCTGCCTGACCTGCTGAGTTACTCCAGCATTTTGTGAATAAATACTTTTGATTTGTTACCAGCATCTGCAGTTATTTTCTTACACTTAATCATTTTCAAGTAGTATTCATTGTGATCTGGGGTGCAAATCAGCCAATATCTGTAAAGTAAGCCCCCACAAACGCTAATGTGATCATTTATTTTTGCTCAATAATTACTGGTCAAGG